>NC_140940.1:19946351-20613851 GCF_014529385.1 Adiantum capillus-veneris
TATATATATACACACACACACACATTTATATGTACATACATACATACATACATACATATTATATATATATATACATATATATATATATATATATATATATATATATATATATATATATATATCGTTCTCTTCTCTCTCCCTCTATTCCCCCTATCTCACTCTATTCCCCCTATCTCACATGCTCTTACTGAGAGAGAGAGAGAGAGAGAGAGAGAGAGAGAGAGAGAGAGAGAGAGAGAGAGAGAGAGAGAGAGAGAGAGAGAGAGAGAGAGAGAGTGTAAAAAAGAGAGTGACAGAGAAAGAGGGAGATTTATATATATTTCAAATTTAAATTATTATGTTTCATTAGATGGATAGAAGAACAGAGAGAGAAAGAGTTATAGAGAGCGGTGGAAGAGTCGTGCGAGAGAGAGATAGAGAGGAAGTCAGAGAGAGCGGGGGAGTAGAATGGAGAGAGATAGGTGGATGAAGGAGGGACTAAGGAAGGGTGGGAGCGGGCAATTTGTTGAGTGAGGGAGAGAGAGAGAGAGAGAGAGATAGTTTTATTATCGTCCTCGGAGGTCAAATATGACCTATGGGACCAAATAAACATGTCACGTGGTGTGAGTGGAGGTCATAAGTGACTCTCGATGCTCAAAAATGGCTGAAATGAGTGTCGCAATAGAGAGTCCACGTCGTGGTTGGGAGAGGAAAGTATGTAGGGAGAGCTCATGGGTAAATATATGGGGAAAAGAGGACCTAACGTGGTCAAAAGCTGAGCTCTCAAGTAGTGTGTGGTACTCACTCTCTCACATTTGACGAGGGCATAAGGGGCAAAGTCGATGAGACTCCTCGCCATTGCCCCAACATCTTGTCTCGCAGGGTAGAGAATGGGAGCTAAGACAAATGGAGGCAATGGTGCGGATTGCACTCAACAGGATGGGCTCAAGGATGTAGGGATGGGTTCGGTTACCTCATTCAAAGAAGAAGAGAGATTTGTAGTTTGGGGCAACGTGTGTGGTGTAATGGCTGAAGCGAGAACCTCTCGATTTCTCCCAAGCCGTGATACATTGGCGTTGTAAGAAGGCCTTATTAACTTGGGAGTCGAGCGAGGCATCCTTGACCAAGTGACATGCATCCCATCTTCCAAACTATTTCTTGATGTCAAGCATCCACCCCAAACTTAGTAATTTGCTCTTGCATGTCTTTTGGACCTTTTAACTTGCTTCATATGCGACTCTAGGAAGTCGATACAAAGGGCTATGTTCTGTCTTAAGCATGTACTCCACAACCCTTTGCATGCCCAAGACCTCAATGGGAAGCGATTCGGACTCAAGAAGTAAGAGCATGTAGGTTGTTTGTGTCTTGAATTGGAGAAAGTTGGTGAGAAAACGCTTTTGGACATTCTCAAACTCTTTCCAAGTAGACTTCCCGATGCTACCACCCCACACCTCCACTCCATAAAGAAGCACCGGTGTCACCAGCGTGTCAAAGAGGTACTGTTTGAGAGCCCAACACTTGATCCCTCTAGCACTGCACATGTTCTCAAATGCATAATAAGCCCTCTTTCTGGCTTCCAAGCGACGCATTGCACAATCCTTCCGTTTATGATTGGATGGAACCTCAAGGCCAAGGTACTTGAAGCTATCTACCACTTCAAGTTTCGCATTGTTGTATACAATGCATGGATTCTCGTCATTAAGAGTCTTTATAAGCATAACCTTGGTTTTGGATCCATTCACGATCAGCCCGCTATGTAGGCAAAAGTGTTCCAAGACACTCATAAGCTTTTGTGCATCTTCTCAAGTATGTGCCAAGAGCACTACATCATCGTCATAAAGCAAAAGCATGATCATCGCATTTTTGATCTTAACCTCTTTTATGCCTTCTTGCTGCATAAAATCAAGAACCATGCATTCCAATTCATCAATGTGAGAGAGAGAGAGAGAGAGAGAGAGAGAGAGAGAGAGAGAGTGATAGGTTGTTATGGAGGAGAGAAGGAATGAACGATAGGGGGAGAGAGAGAGAGAGATAGAGAAAGAGAGAGAGAGATGTAGGTGAGAAAGAGTTGAGGGAAAGAAGAAGAAGAGGAAAAAGAGAAGAGAGAGGGAGTGTGATTGAAGATGGAGTGAGAGGGAGCAAGGATGAGGGGGGGAGAGAACAAGAAAGAGAAAGAGAGAGAAACACATAAAAATTTTGTTTCTTTTTTGCAAATCAAAGCAAGAGTGCTTTACTTTTAGTTGAGATTAAAGATGGCTAAGAAATCTGATATTAGCACTTATGTTGAGTTCATTTACAATGGAGAGGCGATTGGTGTAGGCCAAATAGACAAGACTTCAAACTTGGCTAAGCTTCATGGGAGCAGATTGCCATTTGGTTGCTTCTCTGTTGCGGTGTTAGAAGTATATGATGGCAAGGATGCTCCTCTACCTCATTTCCTTTCCACGAACGAAGAAATTACTATTGTGAAGAAGGCAAAAAAAAGTCTTATTGCATGGCCTAAAAGCGATCTAGTAATTTTTGAGTTTATCTCGATAAAGGCTTTGACTTGAGTATAAACTGTTAATGTCTAATGCAAGTTTACTTGTTGAATGATCATTATTGTATTGTTTGTTTATTAGCGAGTAACCAAGACAAGGAAAAAACCACAAGAAATGTCTCCATATGCTACTGTGTCTCTACCCAAGAGTAGACTAGTTAGTGCTATGCCATCTCCACCTATTAGACATCAGAAATTTTTAAAAATCAGCAAAAGGAAAAGCAAGAGTGTAGGAAGGAGCATCATCTGGATTTGTTATCGATGTTGACAACTCCGACGAGGAGATCGATGACAAAGAAATGGAGGCATACATGACAATATGGGCGAATGCTGGAGGCGAATTTCCAATTAATGAAGATGTTACAATTCGCTAAGATATGTTATCAAAACATCTTGGAAATTTGAAGGTACATAAGAGCATTTGAGTTTAAAGAAGCGATAATTCTTGCAAGTTTGGACTTTAACATAATTTGAACAATGCAGATAGAGCATGAAACTCCATTGCCTTGGGTTCCTCTTTATTGTTTGGTAAAGCTAGAGAAAGCAAGACAAGTTAGCTTGGACCCCAAGCAGCTGCAACCATTGGACAATACATTCTTGTTGAAGAGGTAATATGGGCCGAAGGGATGCTTCAGCAGCTTCGAGAATACAAAGCAAAGCCTCTAGGTTCATTGACTGGACAAACAGTTATAAAATACGTATATGCTCTCTTGATGCATTGGGCCATCCTTCCATCGATCTAGATGACCATATCATGCAAACATGGGATCCCTTGTGGGGCAAGTTGCTAACAAGGAGTTCAAGGCCGAAATCAAAGACACTTGTTGGGGTGACCTGTGTGGCAAAATGTTGTATATATGGATGGCAACCATAGGCTAGCCGCTTGATGGGAGTTCTTAAAAAGAGTAAGCTCTATAGTTAATGGTCTTAATTTGCTTGCATGTTCTAAAATGCAATTAATGTCTTACCTTCCCTTCGGTTTTAGGTGTTGCCATTGAAAAACACGTCGATGTACATTTAAGAGTACTAGTAGAGCTAGTGACAATAGACTCTTTAACATGAGGCTGATATGTTGAGCATTGTCATGTGTACAAACAAGTAAGATTTTTAAATATGTTCGCTTATGTAGCTAGCTTTAGTATCAAATTATCTTATCAATTTTTTCCCTTCAATCCCATGTTGATTGAATGAGACATGATACGTGGCTACCTCTTACATGGACATGCTTTGGACAGTGCAGGCAATAGGCCTTGCTTCAAAGGAGGTAATCTGGGAGAAACTGCCATGTGTAGTCTACATCTGGATGCAGGCAGAGGGTAGGAAAAAAATCATGGTACAATGTGCCCGTTGCACTGATGTCATAGCTTCTTCATCCTGTAAGTAGCATTGAAGTGTGCAAACTGGTATTTAGCATAAATTATTACACTCAAATAGTAGAATTATCATTATCACCATGTGTGTAGAAAAAATATACCCTTGCCCTGAAACAAATTATAACAGAGAAGGATAGAATGCTTCCCTCAAAGTTTAAGGCCCAATACAAAATAGCATTCTTTGAAACGAACGCGCCATCCAAAAAAATGACAAAACATGCATTGGTCATTATTCATCCTGCCTTGGAGATTATTGGTGGTTGGAGGTTGGTTATTTTGAACTCTCTAGTGATATAAGAAAATATGTTTAGAGTACAATTTAAAAATCATCCCTATGGACAACGTGATGTGTAGGACATTGCGCACAATTGAGTGGACCATCCGTCCAAAGTGGGTGATGGAGGAAAGATTGTATGGGCTAGCATATGCATACCTTCCCGCTGTGAGCGGGATGAAAACACACACAGCACCTCTATAACGACCCGACACACACTCTTGGAATGATACACACACACACTATGGGGCACCACTCGGCTTACACAACACACCTGGCCGAGACAGGGAACACACCTCTCTTGAGTGAGAGAAGAGAGACTATCCACTTGCCCACTCCACACACACACACACACACACCCAAAAAATTCAGCTCAAAAGAGGAGAATTTCTGATGTTTAGATACAATTGAGCTTGGGCCAACACCAATGGGGCAAATAGCTCACACAATATGGGTAAAAGATACCAGATACAATCACAAATTGGAGCAGAAGCTTCGCTCATAGGAGAAACTTACACAGCCAAAATAGCAGAAAAAGAGTGAGGAATTTGGAAAAATGGACAGCGCCATCACGCCCGGAACGGCCCAAAACCCCAGTTTGGAATGTCAAAGTGCTCAAATCCGACCTCGGATGAGCAGTTTACGGCCAAAACAGGCTTCAAAAACCCCAAAAACACACCTGCGGCTGTTCCTCCTCTCTTCTCCACGTTTTTTCTGGTCTTCTCTCTATTTTTTCAGTTCCCACACTTAGCTTTATTATTTGGGCACCCTTGGCCTTTTAGATGACCTCAAACGGACCCCGAACATGCCAAAAACTGACCTCACAGTGCATAGTTGTCACCTTTTTGCATCATCCGCACACCTGGCACTCAGTTTTTCCCAATAATGCATCCCGCAACCACATGAAGTGGCCCCAAAAAGTGGTCCTCATGATGAAATTTCTACATAATTATCACAAGAAAACACCCAAGTGTGTCTGTACTCATCCACGTGCAAATATTGACCCCATTCGGCCTCCTGACGCCACTAGATGCCATCTTACGCACCTGCTTACCTCATGTCGTCGACCCGCGGATAGCTTCCTCGAGAAGTTTTACGCGCTACCAAATTCTCATTATTGTAGAAAAAACACACTGGTACTGATAATAGTGAAAATCGCTGCACTATGTACACCCTGTCCTACCTGTATACACGTGGGCCCCACGTAACCACCTGGCTATGGAAATTGGGTAATCCTTTATTCGATGCACCATGCATGTGTATGTACATATGTGCAATCCCTTGCTCAAAAAAACTCCTGACATAATTTGCCCATCCCCTAGCCTACTAGATCATTCATGATCAGCAGCAGCAAAGAGAGATATGAGACTCGCTGCATCATAGGTCTCCTCATCCTTCACCAACATTGCTTGCTCCACAGACAGCTCATCTTGCTCCACCATCATTAACCTGGCATGATATAATTTAAGACGCAGTCCATTTACCCTTGACTTATGTAGAATCCCATCCAGGTTAGCCAAATGATATGTACCATTTGGAAAACACTCCACTACCTTAAAAGGGCCTTCCCACTTAATCTCAAACTTCTTTTGGAAGGTGTTGTCCAGCTTACTGTTGTAACACAAAACTAAGTCATGCTTCTTGATACCCTTACTTTTGACCTTTTCATTTATCTTTGCCAAAGCCTTATCCTGCATCTGCCCATAATGCTCCAATGCGCTCATCCTATCCAACTGAACCTCCTGTAACTGTAAGAGCCTCTCTTTGAATGCATTACTAGACGGCCCAAGTAGCTTCTCTAGCATCTTTACTGCAGGCAACTCTACTTCCACAGGCAATAGTGCTTCCTTTCCATATACCAAATGAAATGGAGTAAACCCTGTAACTGTCTTCACCGAAGTACGGTAAGCCCATAATGCACTAGGCAATTCCAAATCCCAATTCTTTCCTTTGTGCTCTGTCACTTTCGAAAGAATCTGTACCAACTCACCATTGAATCTTTCATTTAAGCCATTACACTGTGGGTAATAAGGAGTGGTATGCTAGTGCCTAATCTTCATCTTTGCGCATAAGAAGTCTAGCAGTTTAGCTCTAAATCCTGGCCCCTTATCTGAAAGTAGCTCTAATGGCACCCCAAACTTGCAACATATTTCATCATACACAAATTTTGCCACATCCTTTGCAGTGATCTGTTTTACTGCTATAGCCTCTGCCCATCTAGAGAGATAGTCCATTGCCGTCAAAATATAGCTTTTGCCCCTGCTTGTGATAGGTAACGGGCCTATTGCATCAATCCCCCACTTTTCAAACACATCAAACGCCATAATGGTTTTTCGTAGCTCTGGCTTCAACACTCTCTTCCCAAATGCTTGACACCTATTGCAAGACCTACACCAATGGTGAACATCCTTCTGCAAACTAGGCCATACATACCCCTCTTGCAAAATCTTATGCAAGGTGATCTTTAGAGCAAAATGGCCACCACATGCGCCTTCATGATTCTCTTCCAACACTCTGTAAAGCTCCTCCCGCCAAGGTACACGTCTCAACACGAGATCAGCCCCTTTCATGTATAAGGCATCACCAATCAATTTGTACCTGTATGCTCTACGTACAAAGCCATACTTCTTAGACTTGTGAATCTCCTTTGGAATGATTCCTGTTAGCAAAAACTCCTCTTCTTGAGCCAAACTTTCCCGGCCATGATAAAGAGGTAAAGTGTTCCTCAACACAAATAGCTCCCCAATCATGCCTTGAGCTGCTTCATGTGCCTCTCCATTTAGAGCATGTTCAATGTGTCTGATGATCCATGCTTCGAACTTTTAACACAGGCCTTTAATTCTGAAGCACATTTCCTTCAATGAGGTGTTCTTGCTCTTCCACACACCCAGCACTTGCTTCACCACTAACAAGGCATCACCTTTTATGCTCAACCTTCGAACCCCATGCTTCAAAAAAATGTGTAATACGGCTTCCAGAGTAGCATATTCAGCCTCATTGTTACTATGAGCATCCAATTTGAACCCTCTCTTGCATACTAGCTTCCCCTCTGGATCATAAAGTGCTATACCCCCTGAAGCTGCATCATGGCTCTTTCTGTATGAACCATCAAAGAACAACACATGTGCATTGCTGATATGTGGCACTTCTTCAACTACCTTTCTCACCGCCTCTTCCTTAACAATAAGGGGATTCTCCTTGTAGGTCAACAAATCAGCTAGGGTAGCCCTTGTACTATCTTCCACTAGAAAAGAGAACTCAAACTCTTGCAGCTCAATTACCCATTTCTTCACCACATTTGACATGTTAGTACCATTAATTAACTGTGGCAAAAAGGCATAACTTGTCAAGAAAACAAAAGGCCGTGGTAGCAAGTAATGACGAAATCGTCAACAAGCAAATATTACACTGGCCATCACTAGCTCTACTTCCGAGAACTTTCTCTCCGCTACCAACTTCACTCAGCTTGCACAATACACTGGCCTCATATAATGGCTGCCCTTCCCCTTTTGCAATAGCATGGCTCCAATGGAATCATCCCCTACTGATGGATTTACATAAAACACTTTCTCCCAATCAGGAGCCTGCATGGCTGACAACCCCCCTAACACCTCTTTCACCTCTTGAAACACTTCTTCACACTTGTCATCCCATTGCAATGGATCATGCTTTGCCACTTGCTGTAATGGATAAAGAAGCTGCGAAGACAATGGAATAAACCGTGCCATGTACTTCACTTTGTGTATAAAAGTTGCCAATTGCTTCGTACTCGTAGGTGATGGAAGAAGAATAATAGACTTAACCTTATCTGGATCAGCCTCAATGCCATTTTCTGACACCATATGGCCCAATAACTTCACCCTTGGCTGTGCTAGATGACATTTCTTTGGATTTAGTTGTCCTCCACATTCATCATATCGAGCCAATACCATCTGCAGCTTCTCATGGTGTTCAGCCCTACTGCTATAAACACAGAAGTCATCAATAAAAGCTTTAACACAACTACCAATGAATGGTTCCAACACCCAATTTGCTCTCTCTTGATAGAAGGAAGGTCCATTTGACAACCCAAATGGCAATACTGTGTAGCAATAGCAGCCCCATGGCGTAATAAAAGTGGTCTTTGTGCGGTCTTTAAGAGCAATCTTCAATTGAAAATAGCCTGAAAAACCATCACACACACTGTACCTCTCATAACCTGCCACTGAATCCAAGATTTGATCGATGAATGGAAGAGGATATGGGTTCTTCTTAGTGGCTGCATTTAAGGGTTTAAAATCTACACAAATTCTCCACTTCCCAACCTTCTTTGGACTGACTACAACTGGACTCACCCATTCTGTGGTCTCCACAGGGACTATGAACCCTGCCTTCAACAACTTGTCCACCTCTTCTCGCAAGGCTTCCATTTGCTCTTGACCCATCCTTCTTAGCCTTTGCCGCATTGGCTTAGCACCTTCTTTCAGCTCTATATGCATCTCTTCGCCCTTGAACCCTCTGATCTCTTCATATGAAGTAATGAACAAATCCGGAAAACTAGCCAGCATGTGCAAATATATATCCTTCTCCATAGCTGAGAGGTCTCCACCGATCATTTGTGTCATCAATTCCTGCTTCTTTGACAACTCAACCTTGGTTTGCATCAGCCCTTCAATCACTTCATAAGGCCCTTCACTTTCATCTTCAACCTCATTCGCAAATGCAACTAAACCAAACTCCTGGATTTCTTTGTCCATCAAAAGAAATGCAACATCGGCATCCTCATCACTGCTGGTAGTACTATCACTGTCCTCATCTATCACCGTGGAAGAGTCTTCATCACTAGACTCATCCTCATCTTCATAAAGCTCCTCTAATCGTTTCCTTGTGTCCATATTATAAAGCTTCTTGGTACCTGTCTTTCCATAGAGGCTAATCGTACCATGTCGCCAATCTTGAACAGCTCCCACTGCACGTAACCATGGTCTGCCCAGTATAATAGGATATGCTCCCAACCCTGTTGGCATCACATGAAAATCAACCACTGCCTTTGCATCATATGCCTCCACTTCTAAGCTCTTTACAACACCCAAGCATTTTACTTTTTGATGGTTTGCTAATTTGATCCGAAAACCTGACACCCCAGCCACTGTGAGACCCATCTTCTCAACGCATGAGTGTGTTATGACGCATATTTGGGCTCCGCCATCCACATAACCTTGTCCCAAATTTTTCCTTTTATGCCACACATCTACTATTGGACAAATGTCTGGTAGCTCATCCATTGCCAACACCTTTACTGAACCTCTCTCTGGCTCTTTCTCCATTGGGTTAACCATCCTCTTCCACTGTCGCTTTAGCTTAGGCACCATCTCTATAAGCTGCCCAAAAGTAACATCTGCCTTCCTGCTCGTTAGATCCTCCTTCAAGTCATAGCTTAATTGCCCATCCCCTAGTGGAAAATCTGAAACATGAAACTTTCGACGAGCTCTCCTTTTTCTCTTGGCCTCGACATCCTCGCATTCATGGCTCTTTTCTTTCTTCTTACTAGGACCTGGGGCACTTCTTCCTTCCTTATCCTCTGTGGTCCTCTTCCCAATAGACATCACTAATGTATCCTCTAGCTTTGATGCCTTCTCCAAGGTGACTACACTTAGCACTTTTGTCTTTCCCTTTTCCTCCTGGGTCAGTCCACTGGTTCCTTCGTCTCCCTTAATTTCGATGCCATAATCATTTGACCTAGTTAGCACCTGTCTTGGCAATGGATACATGTCTCCCCCCATCCTTGGTGGCTTATCAAATTGCGGGCTGATGTGACCCAACTCTCCACAATTATAACATGTGGGCGTCTGCCTCCAAAACCTACCATTGCTTTGTCCAACACCATTCCTAGGCCTTTCTTCACCTCCTGGCTGATTTGCAAACCTCCCTCGACCTCGATTATTTCCCACTTGACCTAGCATGTTTAGGCTGAGATTCTTCATCAAATCTACCACTTGCCTCATGTCTTGCCTTAGCCCATCATCTTGCACCAATGTAGTGACCACTGCTGGCATAACCTGAGTAGTAACAGGAACCACTGGTTCATGATGAACCCCTGACATGCAACCTTGTAAAGACTCTATAGGCTGAAATTCAGACCTCATGGGCAAAGACTCCACCCCTAACTGGCTCATTTTCCTCAACTTCCACTCTTTGTTCCTTGCTACCTCTAGTGCATCTTCATATGTCCTAGGCTTCTTTAGCTCCACTCTCCAACGTATATTCTCCCAAAGACCAGCCAAGAACCTGTCCTTCTTCATCATGTCAGTCGGGGGTACCTGTGGTGCTAAGGCCTTGCACATCTTCTCCCATGCCAATGAGAACTTACGTATGTACGCATCTACTGGCTCACCTTCCTTTTGCACCAAACCTTGTACTTCTTGCCACACTTTGTCAGGATCTTCTATCTTCACAAACTCCACTTCCAACCCATGTCTTAGATTGTCCCAACTCAATCTTACAAGTGGATCCGCTGCACGCAACTCCTCTTCAAATGTTTTGGACCAGACTCGTGCATCACTCTTCAAACAAATTTGGAGAAGACGTAACATCTGCGCAGGGTGATGAATCTGGTTGCTAATGCAGGCAACCTCCATCTTTTCCAAAAAATCTTCCACATCTTCATCACTTCTTCCATGAAACTCCGGATAAGAGAAATCCATGGCTACCCAAGTTACAATGCTTTGAGAACCCCTTTGAACACACGTGCAAGAACCCAAGACTTTTGACTACCCAATCCCCAGAAACTTCAATGGAGCTCAGCTTTAGATAAGGGCAAACACATGCACATAAAATGAGTTTTCATAGTTAATCATTGGGATTACAACAGGCAAAGTACATTCCAGGATCTCTCGTAATTTTCTTGGCCCGAACATAAAGACTATGCGCTGCTGGAAAAAAATCTTCCTGGACACATGAACATTTATCTGGATTCTCTGAGTTAAATGAAAAGGAGTGAATTGAGGGCCCTTTTGATCATCCATTAAAGCCAACCATGCAGCTCCCAAGAAAGCACACCTGTCTTATCCTCTGATTTTGCCAGAATTTCAACAGCATAACAGCATAAATGGCTCAAAAGACCAAAAGACCAGCCATCATAACTTGGAAAAATTTTGGCAGAGTTTCCCCAGAAATAGAGTAGTAGGAACCCAAAATATAGACTGTATATGTATGCATAAACTGTCAACAATAGAACCTGAGCATCAAGTAGGACTCACTAGTACATAGCCTATGGCGAGGTCACAAAAAGGGTACTTCAGCTACCTGTATTACCGAAAGGATCTCCACATTTGAGAATCCCCCAGCTCAATAAAAACCTCACGCTATCGACCCTCACACGAAGGCTAATGCAAATCGCGTATAGTCAAGTCTCAAAAATGACTATCTTTCAGACCAAGTCTCAGAAATGGTTGGGACTGCCAAATACAACCAAGTATGGCTCCACAAATGCGTACAATGGCAGTTTCCACAAGTAACGTACAATCCAACAGAAAATGCGCTCAAACAGGCGCCAAGTGATGCATACCCACAACAACTACAAGTGACATCAATGCTAGTATATCACTGTACTCCAGCTACTTGCACCTGGGTGAATCACCTATACCTGTACCTGTCCCTGTAACCTGTAACCTGCAACCTGCAACCTGTCCCGAATCTCGAAGCTTGAAGCTCGAATCAGAAGGTACTCGAAGAAGATCCTCCGTGGCGGCACCAAAAGAATTTGAGCGGGATGAAAACACACACAACGCCTCTATAACGACCCGGCACACACTCTTGGAATGATACACACACACTATGGGGCACCACTCGGCTTACACAACACACCTGGCCGAGACAGGGAACACACCTCTTGAGTGAGAGGAGAGAGACTATCCACTTGCCCACTCCACACACACACACACACACACCCAAAAAACTCAGCTCAAAAGAGAATAATTTCTGATGTTTAGATACAATTAAGCTTGGGCCAACACCAATGGGGCAAATAGCTCACACAATATGGGTAAAAGATACCAGATACAATCACAAATTGGAGCAGAAGCTTCGCTCATAGGAGAAACTTACACAGCCAAAACAGCAGAAAAAGAGTGAGGAATTTGGCAAAATGGACAGCGCCATCACGTCCGGAACGGCCCAAAACCCCAGTCTACAATGTCAAAGTGCTCAAATCCGACCTCGGATGAGCAGTTTACGGCCAAAACAGGCTCCAAAAACCCCAAAAACACACCTGCGGCTGTTCCTCCTCTCTTATCCACGTTTTTTCTGGTCTTCTCTCTTTTTTTTCAGTTCCCACACTTAGCTTTATTATTTGGGCACCCTTGGCCTTTTAGATGACCTCAAACGGACCCCGAACAGGCCAAAAACTGACCTCACAGTGCATAGTTGTCACCTTTTTGCATCATCCGCACACCTGGCACTCAGTTTTTCCCAATAATGCATCCCGCAACCACGTGAAGTGGCCCCAAAAAGTGGTCCTCATGATGAACTTTCTGCATAATTATCACAAGAAAACACCCAAGTGTGTCTATACTCATCCACGTGCAAATATTGACCCCATTCGGCCTCCTAACGCCACTAGATGCCATCTTACGCACCTGCTTACCTCATGTCGTCGACCCGCGGATAGCTTCCTCGAGAAGTTTTACACGCTACCAACTCCTCATCATTGTAGAAAAAACACACTGGTACTGATAATAGTGAAAATCGTTGCACCTGTACACACGTGGGCCCCACGTAACCACCTGGCTATGGAAATTGGGTAATCCTTTATTCGATGCACCATGCATGTGTATGTACATATGCGCAATCCCTTGCTCAAAAAAAACTCCTGACACAGCTATCAAAAAAACATTCATTCTCCATGCGATGGCTTCTAGTGATCCAGCAGATGTTAAGAGTTTGGACATCCCTCAAGATGGGTACATTGACTCTCAATGTTGTTGTTCTCTAGTTAGGTGGAGAAAATAATTGAAATATTTAATGTTCTATTAATACAAGAGAATCGTTGTCTTTCGAGAGTGGTTGCGGATCGAGATTTTTTGGTCATGTATTGCAAAAGAGGCCGAGAATGTATTCAACAGTATCTGGAGTATACATTTGAAATCAATGTCGGGTCTTGACCTTAACTCATTCCTCAATGACGCTAAACTAATACATAGGGGAAAGACCTTTGCTTATGAGCTAGGTCTTATGAAAAAAAGGATCACAATCTAAGGTGTGCAAGGCATTGGCAGACACAAGGAAACTATGTCTTTGTAGGTATGCGCACTATATATCTACATTGAAAAAAAAAAAGATAATTTTAATACTTACAATGTTGTTGCTTATGTTAGATGGTTGCGAAAGTGCAACTTCAACATAAGAAGTGTCAGAAGCTTGCAGACAATGCTGGAAATTGAGAAAGCAAAGCATATTTTCAAATCAATGCAGATAGCATGCAACTTCAAGAGCAAAGTTTACCAAGATTTTCCATGGTTCTTGGAGTATAATGAGGGATGCTTCCCTCCCAATGAGGAAAAGTCACACAATGACGCTGTGAAGGATAGGGAAGAACGAGTGCAGGGAGGGACACAAATGTCCACAACGGTAGAGTCTAGTGTACAAATGCCTCACGTCGAGGGGTTTGCTACAACAACTCAGGTAGCAAAGTTGCTACTTTCAACATGATCTTCTGTCTGTACCTACATACTAGTTAAGTTTCGGGAACCATTTCAATATTATTGTGTAGGTGGAGCATTCCATGGAAGCTTTGGGCTCAAAAAGAGCCCCTCGTATCAAGGAAAAACCTGAGTGTTGTTGTCGTACATACAATTAAAAAGCATGATTCACTTCTTCATTGCTATCATTGTCATGTTCAGGAAAAATAAATGGAATGTCTGCAAAGGAAGTAATTGACTTTGCAACAAGTCTGGAAACAGAAATTTTTCTTGTCTCGGACCTGCCATTGGTTGCATACCCATCAACCAGCAAGTGGCCTTCATGTATGGAATTTGTGGCGTAGAGATCAGGATCTTGATTGATATGTTTGGGGGTTGATGCAGATAGTGATAGAGGCCATATTTAGATTATGCATTTTAGCTCGAACAAGACAAAGGATGACTAGAAGAGTGCTTTGTTGAGCTGTGAAGCCACACATTGTGGAGAAATGCATTCGTTCATTGCATGATGGATCGATCGTTGAGTCTGCAGTGAACGCTTCTATCTGTTTTTGCCATCCAATATTCTTGTGTATGGGCTATCTAGTTTTGATGTGCCAGATTGGAACAAAATGGAAGTATGCCAGTTTGGTTCATGATATCGTTGCTACTTTTCTTGGATGGCATGAAGACCACCTAAATGTGATTGTCTGTAAGACACCAATATGCAAGAAGGAATGTGCACACAATGCTGGTGTTCGCAATGAGAAAAGAGCACATTTGGACATTAGAGGACATCGACATACCGTAGAACGATGCCTGGTTCGATCCACTAGAGGAGGATAATTGGACCAAAGAGGAGGATGGGACACCTATACGAGGTACACTTCAACACCTACTATCTTTAAATAATTTTTTTACTTGCTTTAACCTTTGTTTGTTGTACAAGGGGTATGTAACGAGGGTATTGGTTTGTTTGGAAATTGCTTGTGCAATGTACTATGAGAACGACATTGTCGTCCAATACGGAGGAGACTATGGAGCGTTGTCTTTGATGGGCCATATGATGACAATATTTGAGAGCAACAAAGAGTTCTCCACCAAACTATGCACTAATTTGCAAATGCAAACCCGTCGATTGAGAGAGATGCAGGAATGAGACAAGAGACATGCAGATGTGGTGGATCGTGCCCTTAAGGCAACATCTTTGTAGGAGCCACAAACATTGTGGAGTTAGATCCACTGGCCCATGACTCAGAGTAGATATTTCAAACAGCAGCTTACATTGTGTAGACAATGGTATTTTATGTAAACCATTGTGAACGATCACTTTTTAACATTATTTTGGATAAAGAGACATGCTTATTCTCAAATAGTCTGACATTGTGGTTAATTGGATTTTTTATATTACTTTAACCCTTTCTGTGAATTGTGAGAGGAATGTATGGACTTGTCTGTTCTTGTAATTAAGTCGATTTTTACTATTCCAGCAACCATTTTTGTGAACTATAGTAGAGATATATAGAAGGCGTATGCAATTGAGTGCCATATCAAAGGGCCGGAGTTGTAACGTTAACTTGGAGTTCACTATGGTTGCCATTTCTTGGTAGTTGAGCTTGCCACTCGCAAGTTTCCAACTCTCACATCATGATTCATCCTCTCTCCTTTTATCTCTCTGTATCTCTCCCTCTCCCTGTGTGTGTGTGTGTGTGTGTGTGTCTATGCTAAGGACATAAGACCTTGTCTTCTTTCCGTTGATCATCATTTTGCGTTTGTGGATTTCTTTGAATACTCGTGTCAGATGTTATCTATGCTCTTCTTTGGTCTAATGCACTAAAGATATAAGACCTCCAGCCACCCAACCGCCACTAAATAGCGGTGGCTATTGATGTGGCAGCACAATTTTGGGTGACTGGAATTGGAGCTGGTCTCTTCACACAGCTGATTCTAGCGTTAGAATTTAGAGCTACTGGCTATGTCTTTAATCCAGTTAGTGAGACTGGAACAGGGTACTGGACTGAAATAGAGATCTGAATTGGAATGTTATACTGAAATGAGAGACATAATTGAAAGACTGGAAAGAGTATTTGTAGATTTAGATTAATAGCTCAAGGATAACCAGTACATGTGTATAATGGGTTTAAGCTCAAATAATTACAGAAGCAATGATTACAGGGTGAAGCTAGAGGCAAAGAGCTCGTAAACCCGAAAGTGCTTAGAAAGCTAAATCCAAAATACAAAGTCAAAATAGCTAAGAAGCCCGATTATAGTGTAGCGGGTCCTATATTATAGCTCTCTGGAGTTACTGTAGTAACTATCTGTGGTAATTACTACCAGTGTGACTGCTCCCTGCTGGTCAACCTTCGAAGGGGCAGTTCTCGCCTGCTAGGACTGTCCTCGCCTTCTACATCCTTCCCTCCTTTCTTGAATTTTTGTATAACTCCAAAATTTCTTTTAAAAAATCCACTGCCTGATTTTGAATTGGTGTTGAGAAACCTAGCTGGTTTTTTGGTTTGGCCTAAACCCTAAACCCTTCTGGTTGTTGCTGAGTTGGCCGATGTTGCTCATGATAGTACTCCTTCGATATTGCTAGCTTTATACCATACTTCATGCTTGTTGAGTGCTTGACACCTCTATAGTTGTAATTCCAAGGGTTCCCAGCCAAGGAAATTCCAGTGCCTAACTGGGAAAATCCATCGTCTGATTCTGAGATGGAACTACCTAGTATCCTTCCACGGAACCCGCTTCCTCTTGCCCTTCTTCTGTGTTGGTGCCTTAGAAGTCCCAGTGTCAGCATTGTCCTTCTGGCTAAGTCTGTAAATGGCCTCCTGCTCAAGCTGATCCCGCCTTTTAGTGGTCATCTCAAATTCACAAGGCATGAGGGCGTTGTAGGTTTTGGTGTCGAGATCATACAGACTGCGTTTGCCCTTTGTCAGACGAGTTCTAGCCAATTTATGACAATGCGAGGTTGTGTGGATTCATCCCTGCTGAAGAGGCTGATTCGTCTTAATTCTTGCTTCAAAGAGAATCTCAGCCATCTCTCTGTATTGTGGCCCCAGACCTGGTTTCGCAGTGATATCCTTTTCAAGAATCTTAGAAGACTCCACAGTCAGTTGAAGTAATTGATTTGTGATCTTCATTAATCCACGAAGCTGGATCTTCCACTGTCCCATAGAAAGTTTGACCTTCTGCATTTCTCCTTGCCGATCCATGACAGTATCCATTTTGAGGGCATCACTGATTAGTGATTGCCAGGCTTTCCATTCCATAGTGGCTCACTCATACCAGTCTTGGAGTTCATTGGTGATAATGAAGTAAGTGAGTCGATCCACTGGTTCTGGATGTTGAGGATACAAAGCTGGGAAAAATCTAGGCAGTTCAGCTTCTTTAATAGGTAATGCATACAAGTGAACTGGAGAACCATGCACAAACTCCAAAAAATTGAGAACAGCTTGATTCTCCTACTGCATCATCTTCCTAGTAACTCAGACAAGCTAAAAGTGTCTTCGAAGAGCAGTTGCCTGTTCTCTAACTGTCATTTGAGTCTGAGGTCCTTTACTGCTGGAAGATCGATCTTCAATGATGGCCTGCACCCTCTGATCCAAAACTCCTCTGGCAATTTGCATGTGAAGCAATACTTCTTTTAGTTGAGTCCTGACCTCCTTCATACATTTATATGTAGGCCTATTTCCGAGTAATAGATTCAGTTCAAGAGCTAGAGAGTGTCAGTCTGCAGTGGACTTTTGCTGCCAATGTGGATTGACTGTTATATCATCAAAAGTCAGCGTCCAGGTACCCTTTCTAGTAGTTGGATTCTGTTGGGATGCTCAGGTAGTTGACAAAGCTCTCAATCATGAAAGGGAGCTGATTTCTAGTGCTGAATCATTTCCCTGGCTCCTACATATAGCCTTTGAAAGTGTTCTAGATCAGAGATAAGAGTATCATCCTCCAAATACTTTCTAGTGATAGGAGCTTGATGATGTCTTAATCTCTTGTTCAGTGTGATGAGCTGTAAGGAGTGTTTCTCATCAGTTTTTAAGGAGTCAACCACAACTTTGCCTTTTTCCTTTGTTGTCTGGACTATGTCGTGACTAGTGTACTGGAGAATCTCTAGTGTTGCCCTTCTGTCCATTGCCTTGCTGCTGCTGACCCTCAGACCACTAGTCACCCGATTGTTGGTCTGGGCTAGTCTTTGTGCTGGTCTGGCTCGTCTTTGCTAGGTTCATTGCCCCCTGTAGTAGCTGATCCCCCAGTTCCAGAGCCTGAGGGTGGGGAAGGAGGAATATTATCATCATCATCAGGTTTATCTACTGGGTTGTCCTCCCCTTCCTCATCCTGCTCTTCTTCCCTCTCAAAATCCTCATCAGGATCATTTTTCTTATCAATATAATCCATAACGGCTTGATTTGTTAAGGCTATGTTGTATTCAAAAATCTTTTCTTGCAAATCACTCTGCACGGTCTCCATAAGTGCCTTCAAATTGTCCATATACATGGTTACATTGCCTTGTGGAGTCAAAATATCAGCAAGGTTATTATAGATAGATCTCTCTATAAGGGAGGCCTTTAATGCAAATCTATCAGCATTTCTTAAGGCTTCTACCTTGTCTTCATTTAACTGCCAATTCTTTGTTTCGAGCTGGCATGGCTTTGCTTGTAGCTCCTTAATTGTTTGTGCCAACTGATTTTCAGCAATACCATGCCTAAGAGATTTTTCCTTGATATCCTTCTTGAGTTTCTAAATCTACTGGAGGTGGCTGCTTTCCAGTTCTTCTTTCAACTTAGACACATCTTCAGTGGAAGGTGATGCATCCATCATCTGTCCTAAGGTGTTGACAATGGTGTTCCATGATGATTGGATAAGCAGCGAGGAGCCATCAGCTATTGTTGTCGGGTCAGATTGGACTGGCTCATAAACCATAACAGGAGCCATGTATGGTAATGCTGCCAATTCCAGTTTTTGAAAAATCAATCGGTCTTTGAGAGGGTGATGATGTAACTGTTGCAGTTTATCCTTCTTGGTTATGGATAAAGCCAATTCACTGAAAGGAATTTTGTTAGCTGGGTTGGCAGGTGATGAACCCTTTCCCTTGTCATTATTGATTGCCACATGTTCAGCGCTTGACGTTCTTGCTGGCATGTTCCAGCACTGGTGTCTGCTGAAGTCTGTTTTTCAGGTATGGCTAAAGTTTGGCCTGCTGAGGACTTTTCAATAGGCAAGGACTTGACCTGACTCTCCAGTTGCTTCAGTAAAGCACTACTTTCGGCCAATGTAATTTTTGGTTTCTTGGAACCCACCGTCCACCGCCTGTGTGGTCTTCCTCTTTTGTCCAGTTAGAGCCAACTGATTGCTTGGAGCCTCTTCGTTTGAAGATAGCGCTACATTGTTAGTGGCTGGGTTTCAGACTCCAAGCCATCTTGACCTGGAGATTAGCTTCTGGAGCAGTTGCCCAGTATAGAAATACTCAGAGATACCAAGCTTTGAATACGTTCTGAAATTTCAGCTTGGCAGTCTGCTGTAGGACATTGTGAGACAAGATCTGCCATAAATTGATTTTAGTTGTAGCATTTAATCTTTTTGCAAGCAGCATGGAAAACAGCTTTTCTGGCACATATGTGGGATTTTTCTTTAAGCTAAAAGCTTCAGCAACAAACCTATAGGCTGAGGGGACGTCCAGTCCTGCTACTGGAACCCCTTGTGCACTAGCCTTTCGTTTCTTTTTGGCTGCTTCATCTTCTTTCAAAGCCAAACTTATCTCTATGCAAACTGTTATAGACACTGTGGTGGGCTTTGGCTCATTGGGAATTTTGAAAGCATAGGCAATGTCATCAGGTGTTGCTTTGACTCTTACACCATTGACAATAGCACTGCCTTCCTCAACATTAAAAGAATCAAGAACCTTCTTGATTGTGGCCGTGTCAAACTCTATCCTTGTAGCTTGTACAACCACATGCAAATCCCATAGCCGCAGCAGTGCTTCGGCCTAATCAGTAAACACATACCTTTGTATCTTGCTATGTGGGATAAGTGGTAGGGAAGCTTGAAGAGAGTTGATGACTGCTGCATTTTCATCTATGGTATCCTGCATCTTCTCTGACATTTTCCTTCTACCCATACACTGTGAGGACGGTAAGTCTGTAGAGGAAGAAGACTTACTTGTATATTCAAGGCCACAGCAAGGTGTGTCAGATAGGGATAGACAGTGATCAACAGATTCTTCTGACGAGGAGGTTTGTGGTTGTAGTGAAGAGTCCTTAGAGCTTGGCGATGGCGAGTGTGTAACAGTAGGTAGGCATCGTGTAGGAGATTTGTGAGGAAGAATGCCCACTTGCCTTCCTGTTATACGTGTTCGCGCCATAAAAGCTCCACTACTTATCGTTCCTAGAGTTTTGTGCACCGTCGATGATGTGGCATACATGCATTGGCTAATACTTCCCATGTTCCCTTTAATGATTATCACATGCATTCCCACTAGCCCTTTTTCCCATTGGGTACTGGCTCTTACACTTTACTGACTCTGCCCCATTGGCACAGTTTTATTACGTTGAGACTTTTCTGGCACCGTCACTAGTTCGGGTACTGGTTGTATGTGGAAGAGGTTTAGATTCGCTGGTTCTAAAAGTTCTTGGTCATCAGTACCCAGAATGCCAGTA
The DNA here is from genome assembly GCF_014529385.1 of Adiantum capillus-veneris. Classification (NCBI taxonomy): domain Eukaryota; kingdom Viridiplantae; phylum Streptophyta; class Polypodiopsida; order Polypodiales; family Pteridaceae; genus Adiantum; species Adiantum capillus-veneris. The sequence goes on from NC_140940.1 coordinate 19,966,826, forward strand.
GCTCCTTCTCTGGAGGTCTCTTTCTCATTAAAATAATATAGCTTGATTTTGGCCCCATTATAAACACCTGGCAGCTATATTCCAGATAAGTCCTTTAACCTCATTGTGCCATTGGAAAATACCCAATCGACTTCATATGGACCAGCCCAAGCTATCTTTAAATTTGGTTTCTTAGGGCCCAGTTTGGATTGATAAAGCAAAATTAAGTCTCCCTTCTGGAACTCCCTAACTTTGATTCTTCTATCATGCCAGTGCTTTCTTCTTTGCTGAACAATTTTCTGTTCCAGCATGGCACGTTGTTGCAACTCATCCAACTGCACTAATTCTTCCAGTCTATGTTTAAGATTATGATTAAAATCTAATCCATATTTCACCACCATTCTGAGACTGGGAATCACGAACTCAATAGGCACTACAACTTCAGTACCATACACCATGTTGAAAGGTGTCATTCCAGTGGGTGGTAACTTTATAAGCTGTTATGTAGGCCCATAGAGGAGTTTGTAGTTTAAGATCCCACTGATGTGATTCCTTTTGAATAATCTTGGTTAAAATGTTCTTGATGGTTTTGTTACTGCTCTCTGCTTGACCATTGCACCTAGGATAATAAGGAGTTGATTTCCTGTGCTTAACTGAGAGCATCTCCATGAGAGTTTCCATGGTATCATTTATAAAATGTGTCCCTTGATCGGACACAATCTCAATGGGCATCCATAGCTGCAAATGATGTTTTCAAATAGGAAAATAGCAGTGGACTTTGCAGTATTATCTGGAAGAGCCTTGGCCTCCACCCATTTAGTGACATAACAGGTAGCCATTAAGATATACCGGTTCTTCCTTTGGAGTGACCTTCTTGAATGGTCCCATGAAGTCCAGACCCCATTTCATAAATACTTCCAGTGTTTGGACTAGAGTAAGTGGAGTCATATCAGTTGTTGTTGGTTTGCCCATTCTTTGACATATATCACAAGTTTTGAAAAAACTTTGAACATCAGATATCAGAGTTTGCCACCATAATCCAACCTGCAAAATCTTCTTGTAAGTAATATCAGTGGAGAAATGTCCTCCAGAATCCCCATCGTGTGCTTCAGAAATAACTTGCCATTGGCACACACCTTCAAAGAACCCCATCTACTCCCAGTCTATAGAGAAATCCTCCTATGATGGTGAACTTCAGACTCTTAAAATCAGAGCCTTCTTCTGATTCTGAGTCCAGTTTTCTGGGAATCCTCCTTTGGAAAGGAACTGATATACATCATACCATTCTGGATCTGTGTTTTCCTCGGCTGTCACCTGAACAACTCTGCATCTACTGGCTCATCTCTCAAGGATATTTTTGAGTAGCCGTCAGTACTTCTGGACAGGAAATCCACACCACAATGAGATTTATCGGGCTCATGAAATATACGAAATTCAAACTCCATCAGGAACATCATCCATCTGATCAATCTTCCTCGGATAATAACTTTATTAATAAAAAATAATAATGCATGTTGATCCACATAGAAATGGAATAGCTTGCCCAATAAATAATGTCACAACTTGCTGGCAATAAAAACCATTCCTAAGGCTTCTCTCTGCGTGGTAGTATATCCTTATTCAGCTTGAGTGAAACTTTGACTGGCAAAATACACTAGATAATCAGTCCTTCCTTCTGGTTGAGCCAGTATTGCTCCCATTGCTGGTCCCGAAGCATCAACATGCACATGGAAGATGACATCCCAATCCGGTTGTCGGAGTATTGGCTTATTGATAATGGCATTTTTAAGACATTGGGAGCTCTCCTCACATTCAGCAGTCGAGTTGAACTTGCTGGTTTTCTTGGTGAGCTCATATAAAGGTAATGCCTTGGAAGCAAACATATGAACAAATCTTCTATAAAAATTGATATATCCCAAGAATGAACTTAGCTCTGATGTTGTGCAGGGTGCCTTGGCCTGCTGGACACACTAGATTTTATCATTGGCTATCTCTATGCCATTCCTGGACACTATATGCCCCAGTAATTGTCCCTTCTAGACCAGGAAAACAGATTTGAATGGATTTAAATAGGTCCTGTTCTCCTTGCAACGTTGGAAAACCATTTCTAGAAACAATAAATGCTTCTTCTCAGTTGAAAATACAATGAAGCCATCCGTAAATATGGCGAGAAATCGGTGCAGGAATTCACCAAATGTCTCCATCATGCAACGTTGGAATGTTGCTGGAGCATTGCAAAGACCAAATGGCATGACCAAATACATGAATGCATCCCATTCAATAATAAAATTGGTTTTACTTTGATCTTCAGGAGCATTCTTTAGCTGATTATAACCACTATAGCCATCCATAAAGCTATACATCTCATGGACTGCAATCTCATCGAGAAGCATATCCGTAAAAGGTAATGGAAAAGGGTCTTTGATGGTTTGAGCATTCAGCTTTCGATAATCCACACAAACTCTGAGCTTTGCATTCTTCTTTGGCACTACCACAATAGGGAATATCCAGTCACTACTAGCGACCTCTGTGATGAACCGAGCCTTCCAAAGGTTGTCAATTTCTTCTTTGACCTTCTTAGCATAGTTTGGATTCATTCTGTACCGTTGCAGACGCACTGGTCTGGCATCTAGCTTCAGAGGTATTCTATGTTGACAGACCTCTAGATCTACGCCTTTTAAATCAGTATGTTCCCCTGCGAATACGTCTTTGTATTTTTGGAACATGAGTCAGGCTTTTTCTTTCATTCCTGGGCTCAGATGCTTGTTTACTTTGATCAATCGAGGACTTTCCTCGGAACCCAAATTCCATTCTTCAATTTCTTGATCATCTAGAAGCAACCAGTTTGGCCCACCTCCCTTCCTTTTGGTTGACTCCTCAGCATAATCCCAGGATGGACCTGTTAGTTATGAATTGTCATTTGGAACTCCAGTAACTTCTTCGGAGTGCCTCTCTTCAGTGGCCGCTAGTGTACTGGATTTTGAGAATTCTTCTTTGAAGTCAACTGGTTTCTTTGGCCGTCCAGTTAGCTGAACTGGTCGTTCTCCAGGATTCAGTTCATTGAACTGATCTGGACATTGCTTCCTCTGCTTTTTAGCCTGATCCTTGTCAAATAATACTTCATTTAGGTCTATCTCGGCCAATGGAAAAATATTCATTATGCCAGTATCCTCTCAATTTTCTTTACTTCCAGCAAAGCTCTTCTGGTCGCAATGCCTTCCTCTAGCATCTGATATTGTTTGTTTGGATCTGAATTCTTCTGCCGGTGCCCTGTATTGTCAAAGTCTAATTGGCATAATTGTGAACAGCCCTGTGCCGTCGCAGTAGCATCCTGTATGCGCCTTATACATCCAGTGCAGGAAGTTGGTCTTGAAATTTTCTTTCCACACCCTTATTTGCATATTTTCAATCATCCTGGTTGCCTGCACAACTCTGTGATCGGCCATTCGAACCTTAAAGGGTGCCAGTTTCAAGTTTGTGATACCCATTCTTTGCTAAAGATGTGCCCCCAGATGTTTACACTTGCCCCTCCATCCAGTATGACACTGGATAGTGGCTCCCATTGTGTTTCCTGACTTTGTAGTCTACCTGGATTACCGTCACCATCATCTCTGACAACTGCCAAGTCAACTGTTTTGGTATCGGCTTCAGCCTTTCTTCGTTGTCTGATGAATTTTGCTGCTTCAGGCAAAGTTTTTGTGATGTCTTATAATTCAACTGTCAGTTTTTGAATTCTTTCACAAATTTTAACATTAATTTCTTCTCTCTCTCTCTCTCTCTCTCTCTCTCTCTCTCTCTCTCTCTCTCTCTCTCTCTCTCTCTCTCTCTCTCTCTCTCTCTCTCTCTCTCTCTCTCTCTCTCGACTGCAGTTATTATCAGAAGTCGAGGAATAGGGACTATTTCACAGTGCCAATCCTCTGTTCTAGTGTCTGCTTTGCCCACTTCATTGTTTCCCCTTGCAGTTAGATATGATTTGACGTTTCCTAGATCTTCCACTAGTCCTTGGACTGCAGCCAACATAGTCTCAAAAATTCCAGATCCTGATTGATCTGGCTATCTTTTCTCAGAAGACTGGGCTGGTATCTTCTGAATGACTCAAGCATCAGAACTTTTTGGCTACTCTGGTAGCTTCTTGGCTAGATCTTCTGTGATCTTAGCCGCCAGTTCTCTCTGCTCCTGCCATTCATCGATTACCTTCTCTTTGCCCTTTGCCTTCCATACCTCTCTCTACTGAGTCCATTTGCTAGTTTCAGGACTAACTGGTTTTACCAGCTCATCTGGGATTTCCTCAATGAGTACCCCTTTACGGCGTGTAATTGCTCGTACTGGAAGTGGCTCTAGGGCTTTCGTCTCAATAGCCAGAGTATTGGGTGCCTCTGGGCACTGAGCCGCAAAGTGTCCATACTTGAAAGGCTTCAATTTTGAAAATTACCACGACCTCGGCCTCGGCCAGTACCCCCTTGGTATCTGCCTTGCCCAGTACCAGTGCCACTGGTACCTGATTTCTCCTCTTGGGGTACACTGGTTGTCTCTACCTTAGTTGGTTCAGCATTGGTAAATGCCACTAGAGACAGATCCATTCCCTTCTTGAATTGATGAATATGAATGCCACAATTGTTCCATAAATGACCATACGCCTTGCAATAGGTACATTGTGGACATTCATTGGAAACATGATCTTTAGGTGTGCACCTTGAGCACGAGGTTTCCATTCTCCTAACTGGTTGTCTGATCTAGCTGATTTTAGCAATCTGCCAGGCCATTTCATCAAGCTTCTTGGACCAAGACCCTTTCTTAGCCTTGTCCTTGCTCACTAGAATCGGAATTCTCAGTGGAAGAATTGCTACTGTTGGACCTCGTCTTCTTGTGGCTTCTCTCCTTCTTAGCTTGCTGTTCAAGCTTCAGAGCTCTCTGCACCAAATGATTAAATTTCTTTGTTGGTGCAGGTACCTCTTGATCTCTGAGCTTCTTACTACGGAACCCATTTAGAAACCATGCGCATAGCCTCTTTTTTTATGGTGGCTCCTACAAACTGCCTGGTTAACTCCTTGGTTTTTCAACATAACTTGTCACAGACAACTTCCCTTGTCTGATCTTGTCTAGCTCACAGAGGATGTCCTCATCACCTATGCTGTCTGAATACTCCAGTCTAAAAGCCTTGAGCAATTTGTTGTATGGTCTGAGTTGGCAAGCTGGTAATGGTAATACCATTTCCTTGCTGCATCTTTCAATGTCTGAGGAAAATATTATCCCTAGTCATCTTCATCAATATTCTTCAACTCAGCATACTGCTCAAAAGCTTGAATATGAACATCTGGATCATCTTTCTTTCCTCCTTTGAACACTGGAAAAAATATATTCAATGAAGAAGTATAATCATGCCGGTCGGCATCGATTCTGCTTCTTCTAACCTTGGGAGCATGATTTTGTCATGAAGACTTTCTGTAGTGATCTGTGTCAGCATCTCAGTCAACTTCTTCTTCAGTTTTAGTCTCTGTCTCTCTTCTTTGGCTTTCACTGGAACTGTGACAACTGCCCTTGTTGCCCTTGGCGTCAACTGCCTTGTGTGTGGACTGAGAACTCCTGGTTTTGTGTTCCTCACGCTCGGCCCTTCTCCTTCTAGAATGACTGGAGTGCTGAGAGTCCCTAGCCTCTTCAACATGAATGTGCTCCCCCTGAGCCACAATCTCACTCTCAGGGTCCTTTTTAGTATCAAACTCTCTTTCTGATACCTTAGGAATAGGGTCGACGCGGGTGGAATCATTACCTAATCGAGTTGACGATTTACGTCCACGACTGACTTTGAGCGCCATGTGTATAGCTAAAAATTCTAACTGGGAGATAAGATTTTTGTGGTTGAAGAGCGAACATCTCTAACCACCGTGATCACAAAAATGGAATTGGAGCTGGTCTCTTTAAGCAATTAATTCTAGTGTTAAAATTTAGAGCTACTGGTTATGTCTTCAGTTCAGTTAGTGAGACTGGAACAAAGTACTAGACTGAAACAGAGATCTGATCGGAATGTTATACTAAAACGAGAGACATAACTGAAATACTGGAAAGAGTAGATTAATAGCTCAAGGATAACCAGTACATTGTATAATGGGTTTAAGCTCAAATAATTACAAAAGCAATGATTACAGGGTGAAGCTAGAGGCGAAGAGCTCGCAAACACGAAAGTGCTTAGAAAGCTAAAGCTAAAAGACAAAGTCAAAACAGCTAAGAAGCCCGATTACAATGTAGCGGATCCTATTTATAGTTGTCAGGAGTTACTGCAGTAACTACCTGCGATAATTATTGCCAGTGTGATTGCTCCCCGTTGGTCAGCCTTCTAAGGGGCATTTCCCGCCTGCTGGGACCGTCCTCGCCTTTTACAGTGACGAGGTGGGAAACCCAAATGCGATGAAAAGAAGCACAATGCTTGTTATTTACCTAAGCACAACAACAACAACCTTGCTTTAAACACTACCCATCATTACATTGATGCTCTTATTGGGGGTTTGACTGGTGGATCATGCACCGAAGGTCACATCTTTCTATTGAGGGAGAGAGGAGAGAAATTGGGAAATAAAAGTTATGTGGAGTGTGTTAGATATGTGTCTATCACTCATTGATGGAAGGAGCCTTTTGCATAAGATTGGAGAAATGAGCACAAACTTGATAGAGAGAGCTTTTTCAATAATTTTGCCAAACGGTCCATTTTCCAAAAAAAGCTCCCTCCAAAAGCTCCGTCCATTCCCCCTACACTAGGCCCTTCTATTGGATATTTTATATTATTCCTAGAAATAACACTGATGGATTCATATAGAGGCTTCCAAGACCTATACAATCTTTCTTACTATTCATATGTTAGGATGCTCCACCATTAAGAATCTAAGAACCATCAACACTTGGAGTTAGCTTTCATGGTACTGTTCTTCTGCTTTTATCTTTCCGCAATCTTTAACACTATGACCTTTCTTGTCACAATAAAAACAACTACCTATAAATTTCTTCTTCTTGGGCTTTGTCTTAGAGGCATTTGACGTAGTCCCCTTGCCTTTTTGTGCGAGCCGTGAAAGTGGCATCACCCTTGCCATCCCTAGTCTTGAGTCATAGCTCCTCTTCAAGCAACATTGCACTTAGTTCTTCAAATGTAAGAGAGGTTGGACAAACGTGAATGTTGAGTCCTGTAACAAGATCATTATATCTGGCTAGAAGTATGCAAATACAACGTTGAATTAAATCTTCTAGTGAAATGGACACACCAACAACAATTATTTTATCTTGAAGATCCTTAATTTTCTTGATAAAGGCCTCCACCTTCTCTCTGTCAGCAAGTTTCTTGGCAGCAAACTAATTTTCTAGATTTTAAATTTTGGTGTGATTGTGTGTCTCATATTGGCGAGCCAATATGATCCAAGCTTCATGTGCTTTTGGTGTGATTGTGTGTCTCATATTGGCAAGCCAATATGCTCTAAGCTTCATGTGCTTTAGTGGTATGCTGAATCAAAGTGAGAATATAATCACTTACACACAAGACAATGGTGCATAATGTATCTACATCCCTTCTCTTCCAAGCACGTTGAAGATTAGACTTTGAATTACAAGACTTGAATTTTCCAAGTCAGTTGTTGCAACAGTATCTGGCTCAACACCATTTTTCCCCAACACAATATCTAGTAATTCATACGAATCCAAATTTGCAGAAATGTTGAATTTCCATAGAGTGTAGCAAAGTAGCATCGGCATCAACATTTGTAGACGACGACATAATGAAGGATTGATTTAGCAAGGTAATACAAGTACTACTTAATGTTAGCTATGGGCACCTAAAAGGTTTGACACCATGTAAGAAATGTAGAACAAAATATGATCTTGTAGCAAGGGGAGTAGAGAGAGATATGATGCAAAGTGGATTAGTGGCAAATCAAAACTTAGATTAGCATTATTACAAAGTGATTACGTCATCCACCCATGCGCTCTCAAGATAGAGGTTAGATGGTGATATATACAACTAGAGCTAATAGGTAGGAATACAAGAGGTTGGTTATCCTTCAACATAGGATGCCATGATTGATGGAGATGAGCTCCTTATATAGTCCTACGGGTGGGTGGTAGATAGGTGTGTGTGTGTGGCATGTGCAATATTGACTATGCCAACCCACCGCCCACAGCCATTGGTCATTGGCCATTGTACTATTGGCATGTACATATGGCCTAATATTACAAGAAATATTATAAGAATATTCCCTCAAAATTTGCAAGGTGGAATGTTGTCCCCAAACACCTGCTTGGGGGAGACCGGTAGCCCCTCATACCCCCTAGTCGAGGCTGCGCACCGTGCCCCGGACTCCAAAGTGGGGCTCCCAAATTAGCTTTGTACCATCCATGATCACAAATAAAGACCTCATAAGCATGCAAACTCGAATCCACAAAGTATATATGCACTATTGGCTTCTCCTCATATGGGGGCTTTACAAATTGTGCAACATACATGATGGTGAGAAAAACTGATAGGTGGCAAGTATATTAACACCAAACTCACTTCGACACTTTTACATGCATTTACAGATTTTTCAAAAATTTAAAACTTGGTAAAACTAATTTGGGGGGTGCATAATCTTTGAAACTATTGTTCTCACGCACATATACCCTCTAATTTTCTACTAATAGTGACTATCTCAATCCTTCGATAAATTTTATTGTTTTGCAAAACCTTCAAACTTTTTGGTGGCCCGTAAAACTCCAATGTTTATAGGTCCATTGTAACTATTTACAGGTCTTCTGTGAACACTACTAGCACATGCGTCCAATATATACTACTGGCTCACACTCTACTTTATTCAGTTCTTCCAAGATTCTTCCGAATCTTATCTTATGTCTTTGGAACTCATACTCGTCGACACTCAACCTCTAAGGAGGATTTGAACACGGGAGTGTAGAGAACTCTACTCTATCAAAGCTGTTGTAAATGACAAGCCCATGCACGATCGTGTGCTGAAAAGAAAAACATTTGCCTCTCCCTCCTTCGCCTGTCGCTTGCGGAACTTCTGCACCCCCCCCCCCCACCACACCTTTGGCTCCCCTCTCCCCTCTCCCGTCTCTCGTTTGCGCCCCTCCCCCCCGCCCGGCCTTCTGCTTGAGCTATCTCCCCTCACACACCTCAGATCGATTATACCCTTCCTAATGAGGGATTTTTCGAATTTCCCTTAGCTGGAAGCCCCTACTGGCAGCTTCGATATTATATTGCACGTGAATCTACGCGGATGCCTTTCTTGGCTTTCTCTGACGCACACGAAGCAACAAAACTTAGGACCCTTTTGTGGATTTGAACTCGGACAGAATCAAGTCCCATTCGTTGCGCTAACCACTTGAGCAAGGCACTATCAGTGCTTCAAACTTGAAACCTGTCATTTAAAAAAAATACATTCAACCCCCTCCCAACCCCTTCTCCATCTCAAGCGCTGCCGCCTCTTGCTCAGGGTGACACCGCAGCCTCGCTGCTCAGGCGTACGGGACGACCTTGCCCCCCACATGCATGCATCGGCGTCTGGTTGCTCGAGGCATCCACACAAGATTCCATCCGCAAATTTTTTCCCAAAACGGGTAGCACGCACATGCATCCAATAAAAACCAAACTTGGCGGCTCGGACAGTTGTTCCGACTTGTGATTATTTATATTGTGGTGAATGATATTGTTCACCTTCGGGGCCGACTCAAAATAGCAGATACAGAAAGAAGTAACCTTTTTATCTCTCTGTCTCTCTTTCTCGCTCGCTCTTCCTTCCTCTACCACGCTGCTCCTTCTATCCATTGCGCAAGAAATCGAAACGTCAGCAGCTTCGTTGCGAGGCAGACAGGTGATCTGGTTCTGCTCAAAGGTCGCTTTATTTGTTTTTTTGTCTCCGCGTTCTGAGTATGTGGATGACAATTGGCACTAGTCTTTTTTGAGTTTCATGCTGTTGTGTGGATTCTGAATTTACATGCTACCACATTTCGGTATGTGGGTTCGTGAGAGAGCGTGTTTTGACACAAGTCTTGTCTTTTGCTTTCATTGCTGCAGCCGGAATGTCGTACGCGTATCTCTTCAAATATATTATCATTGGTGACACTGGTAAGAGTGTGTTCTCTTTACTGTATTGATTTGTGTGTCTTTGTCGTACTTGCTGTGGGTGATGCTTCACAAAGCTTTGATTAATGGATATGTTTTGCTGATGTCCATCTCGCGACTCGATGCTGAAAAAGACTTGACACTGCAGGGGTGGGAAAATCATGCCTGCTATTGCAATTTACCGACAAGCGATTTCAACCTGTGCACGATTTGACGATAGGTGTGGAGTTCGGGGCTCGAATGATAACTATAGATAACAAACCAATCAAGCTTCAAATCTGGGACACAGTAAGATTTACTCACTTTATGTTCTGCTTAATGCTGTTGGATTGCCTTTGACTTGAATATCTTTTTGAGTCATCTTCTATTGAAGCAACATATCCACTGCCATTCTGTATATCAGTGCACGGTATTGTGATTATTTTCTAGAGAGAATTAAAAAATGAAAGGAAAGAAATATATTCTTAACTTCCTAGGGAGGATGAAGTTGACCTATGGGACCAATCATATACAATGTTTCAATGGAGTGCCAAGATTGGCAGTAAAGAAAAATGAACTAGGATAGAGGATCGGATATGCCAGCTCTGTGAGAGGGAATTGGCAGCGGTGTCCTATGACATTGGAGGGGAATGCCACTCTCTGTTTTAAAGTGGCTCAAAAGCTCAACCTGATGAGCTGTCAGTTGTAAAAAGAGTATCACGATCTGATACGTAGAGATAATCAGTGTCACGGTTTCACAATTGAAGGAAATCGCACCACTTTGGTGATAGCTTAATAAAATCTCGTGCAATACCCTTTCCTCCCGAATTTCCCATTCAATCTTCCTCTTTAACTTTGGCTAGCTCTGCCACGATATTTTTTAACTGAATTGGTGTTAGCTCGTTTGAGATCTACACGAAGTGTGATCTCCTAACACTAGATTGGTAACTCTAGAGGATAGAAAAGTGTTCTTTCAAGGACTGATTACTTCTAGTAGGCTTGTCATTTTAAGAGTGCTTTATGTTAAACTCATAACTATGGCAGGTGAAACTATGAGGTGTTATAGAGAAGGGAGAGAGATATATGCAGAGAGAGTTGCACCAGAAAGAGAGAGAAGTCTGTATGAGACTATATCGATAGAAACACACACTATCACGATTGAGATTCAATAAGAGAGATTATAGAGGTAGATAGAGATAGGACACCTGAGATCATGAATGGCTTGAATTTTCCAACAAGCTTTCTATATGTGTATTGCTTGCTTGATATTGTTGACCTCCCAAGACCAGACTTTGGATCAGCGCCCGACTTGCTTAATATTGAGATCAACCATTATTGTTTTTGAAGATAGATTCAATGGAAGCCTTTGAAATAGTGGTGCTCTATTTGATGATGTGAACCTAGTCTGTAATTAGCACTGATGAATGACAGATTGCCGTTGATAGCCTATGGCAATTGGATGTTGTTAGTGTCGCGTGCGCACTTCACTTGCATCACCGTGGACATGCTTCTGCTTCAGTCTAGTGTCAGTCTTAGCTTAGGATCTAGCCTGGCACCCTTGTGAGCCTCTAGCAGGACGTGCATGTCCAGGCCGGTCATAGTTGCATACCCTCACTTGTACAATTAAGTCACTTAAGCACATAAGCATATGAACGGTCACTTAAGTCTTTTATTAACAACTGACTTTGACATAATATTTATTAAAAGTAGGTAGGGCAAATGTCTAAAGGACCTATAAAAGAATCTCTTTGGGCGCCAATAGAAGGCAAAGGAGTAGTAGATGAGCCTCTCAGCAGTACCAGCGCTTGGGCAACCATCAATCAGTGTTTTCTTCAGCAGCCCTCAGCGTTTCAGCATAGCCTCGTCGCAGCTGCAGTCCTTGCCGCATTACCACCAGCGTTTTCAGATTTCAGCCATCTTCATCTTCATCTTCAGCGTTTTCAGTTTTCAGCCCATCGCCGCCCCCGGCGATAACAGATCAGCCCACAGCCTCGTTGTCGCCGTCATTGTCGTCGTCGCAATACCAAGCATCTCAAGCAGTACCCATTAGTACCTCAGCAGCACTGCAACACAAGTACCCCTCATCGTCGTCGTCAACGCAGTACCTCAACATCTAGCATCCCTTGCGTTTTGGCTTGGCTCCTGCCTAGCTTAGCGTAGGATCACCAGGACCTCCGTGTCCTTGGCACCTAAGTACCTTCAGTAACCAGGGTACCCTGCAATACCAAGCACCAAAGTACCCACAATACCCAGTACTTAGCCTCTCAAGTACCAAGCATCCACAACAGTACCCGTCAACATCCTAGCAATACCAAGCATCTGCATCAAGTACCCATTAGCATCTCAACATTTCCTCATTTAGCATTATTGTGTCAGCATTTTGTGCAAGTAATAAAACAAGTACTTGCTCTGGCAAGAGAGCAAGGGGGCCCTTGAGGGTCCATCATTGTGTTCAACTCAATTTCTCTTTTCAAGTGAAGTAAAGTAACCTCGTGTTTGTGTGGAGTGCCACATGAGAACACTTGCAATGCCGCGAGAATGTGTGAGAGAGAGATCACTAGGAAAGGCCCTCCATGCTGATAACAAGTTGCATATGCAACTATGCAAGGGTGTCCAATAAAGATGTGGCATGCCCTCGATGGTTTTTGCCTTGGGCACTTGGCATAAAAGACTGCTTATGCTACGACCATTTGTGCGTGCACACTAGATGACCTCTACCTTGATGACCTCTCCATAGAAATAGAGGGTCGGGGAACGGGGGAACGGCCAAGGACGGAGCTAGACGGCTTGGCAGAGCCGAAATCCGCTGCTTCATTCAGAACGCCCGTCGCCGTCCCGAAATGGGAGCCGGTTAGGAACGGCCAAACGGGCAGTTTTTTTTTTAAATTCAAATCACATGGGCTATAAATGGTCAATTTTTTGGGGCTCTTTTACACAAGGCCAAGGGGCTCTTTTAGGTGGTGTTTCGGAGGCCTTTAAAAGGCGGCCTCCTCAATGCATTATGGCATGTGCAATACTCAAGACTCAAGCTCAACCTTCAAGCTCTCCACTCTTGAGGGACGAGTCCTATGCTCATTGCTTTAGCTCAAGCCTCAAGCCTCACTTGCTCCCTCCCTCTACTCTTGCAAGCTCTCAAGCTCCCTCTGGTCTCCCAAGGCTTGATGTATATGATCTATCTACTCTCTATCTAGTATCTAGAATCTACTCCCTCAAGCATCAAGGCCTCAAAGTTCAAGCTCTCTATCTACTCTCAATCTACTTCTACTCTATCTACTCTAGTTTTTCTATCTACTCTCTTTGCGAATTTGGCATCAATGGCATCCTCTCAACGTGTCACGTGACACATCCAACCCTATGTGTCCGTGGACAACAAGCTACAACACGACAAGGGTTCAGTCAGTCCTGTCAGTCTAGATTTAGAAGTGTTCTTGCACTTTGTGAGTCTGTTCGCAGACCGTGCATGTCCAGACAGTTAGTGTAGATGCATATCCTTTGGTTGCACATAGCATGATCATAAGCATTCCCATCAGAATCCATCAGAATCCTTCAGGGGAATTTTCCAGTGCATTTAGCCTATTTTCCCTATTTTTGACATTTTTCACTTATTATTCTTAAGTGACTTTTGTTGGAAAGTAGGTAGGGCAAATTGAGTAAGTTCGTATATAAGCAAACCTAGGCTAGCACTAATTGGCAGAAGAGGCAGCAGGAGCACTCGCTCAACAGGCAACTTCTCAGCAGAACCCCAAGCCCTAGTGTTTTTGCTCCACAGCAACCACCTAGCGTTTTTGGACCAGATCAGCCAGCGTTTTTGCTCTTGCAGATCCCTGGCGGCAGAAGACTCAACAAGAAGCCTAGCGTTTTGCATTTGCAGGACATTTGGCGACAGCAGAGCCATTTTCAGCCCTAGCGTTTTTGATTTGCAGATCAGCCCCAGCGTTTTGCAGATTCACCGCGACGGAACATCAAGAAACCATCAGCATTTTCAATTTTCAGCCCTTTGACATCGCAGATCAAGTCTCGAACCTCGCAGATCTCACCTTCCCGCAGCAGATTCTCGCCTGCACGGTCAGTTTCCACAAGGTTTACAGTTTCAGCCCAGAAAACACCGTCGTCATCGACATAGAGTCAGAATTCAGCAGATAAAGATTTGCAGATTTCAGCCCTTAGCATTCTCAGATTTCAGCCCGTCTTGTCGTCGTCCTCATCGTCGTCGATTTCGTCGGCAAGTCCAAGCATTGTAGAGATTTGTTGCAATCATAAGTAGACCGCTCTCGCCATAGGGAGTGGGGTCTTCGGAGGAGGGTTTTACAACGTCTCTGGTGTCGTATTCTCTTCTCTCTCTATCTCTCTATCTCTCAGTCTCATGCACCTTCATTCACAGTGTTCACCACTTTGTTTGTGTCCATTGCACTCTCTCACTAAAGGAACGGAAGGCTCTCTTGCACGGTCAGTTTCCACAAGGTTTACAGTTTCAGCCCAGAAAACACCGTCGTCATCGACATAGAGTCAGAATTCAGCAGATAAAGATTTGCAGATTTCAGCCCTTAGCATTCTCAGATTTCAGCCCGTCTTGTCGTCGTCCTCATCGTCGTCGATTTCGTCGGCAAGTCCAAGCATTGTAGAGATTTGTTGCAATCATAAGTAGACCGCTCTCGCCATAGGGAGTGGGGTCTTCGGAGGAGGGTTTTACAACGTCTCTGGTGTCGTATTCTCTTCTCTCTCTATCTCTCTATCTCTCAGTCTCATGCACCTTCATTCACAGTGTTCACCACTTTGTTTGTGTCCATTGCACTCTCTCACTAAAGGAATGGAAGGCTCTCTCTTCCGTAAGTAAAAGGAACCCTTGAGCACAGTTCGGAGCACTCATCTTGGGCAAAGTTCAAACATTCATATCCGCTGCACCTTACATTGGTATCAGAGCTTTGACAGTGTTCTGTATCACTCAAGGAAAGAACCACAAGAATCACAAGAATTTTTTTGCTTGTTGCGGTCGCACGAACCCAAGTTCACTTGGGCGTGTCGATTCCTAATCGTGTTTTTGAAGAGCGACAGGAAACCCAAGAAAGAAGGGCTCGTCCAGCCTCCCCTTTGCCTCTTTTCACTCATCGAGAGTGGACCGTGCACTTAGCGGCCGGCCAATCGACGTGAGGTGGGAAAAAGCAACCTTGGTGTGAGCGCAAGGCCGCCAAGGGGGGTGTCCACAGAAAAGAGCAGAACTCGGGTGAAGAGAAGATCCTTCTCTAACACAGATTGCAAGCTAAAGAAGAACCTCAAGACCCAAGAACCCAAGACCCACGAGAATCCAAGTTCCTCGAACTTTAGAAGCCAAGACTTCAGTGGATGGTCATCACCCGAAGCGGAATGGATACTTCTGGTGAGCATGGGAGTGGCGAAGAAGAGTTTTCCCCACCAGGAGGTTTTTCCAACCCTCCCCCTTCCCCATCTACGACTAGGATTGTACTAACTCCTATGGAGGCTTCCGATGAGATGATTATGGATAGGAGGATAGAATGAGAAGCGCAATGGGTCGCCTTGTAGCGCGAGTGCAAAGCAAGAACAGCAGAAAGAAGGGCAGCCATAGACCGTGAATACGAAGAAAGAATGGCAGCCATAGCGCGTGAGCACGAAGAAAGAAAAGCAGAAATGGATCTCGAGAACAAAGCAAGGAAAGCAATGAACGACCAACACATGTAAAAGATGTTGCAACTCTTTTCTCAAGTGTAGGCACAGATGCAAGAGATTCGAGAAAAGGAGACTCTCTCCGTCTCTTCTTCTTCCAAGCATGACATACATGATTTGCATGATTATGATAAGCATGATGATTTGAATGACAATGATAAGCATGATGAATTGCATGATAATGACAAGCATGATGATTTGCATGAAGATGATGTGATTGTTCACAAGGCGGATGAGTTAGTTGATGCTTTTTCTAGCGAAGCTAACCTCGTAGATTCGATCAATCACGAAGGATCGATCTTGGCTCTCGAGTCTAGGTCCAAAGCACCCCTTCAAGAAGAACCGATCTTGGCTCTCGAGCCTAGGTCCAAAGAACCCTCACAGGAAGTATTATGTGTTCGCATGATTAGTACGTACGCATTGTTCAAGTGTTTCATTCGTGATCGTTCCCTGTATTTTCGTCAGCGTCTTTATGTGATCCCTTTTCCTAGGCATGACATAGTGTACGTTGAGCACGTTCCGCTCATGAATGAGCACGAATGTATGCGGATTTCTCATGAAAAGATGAAATGTTTTGCATTCAAGGAATTTACATTCTATGTTTCTTCCTTGGCATGACAGTTGTAGATAGAGCACATGAAAGTACGAGCACCAAGCATGGGCATTTCCGTTGTGAATTGCCACAGTTGATTGATTTAGGTTAGAAAGACAAGATTAGATCTCATTGTTTGCGTGTGTGTGGTGAACGGTTTGGCACTCCTTATCTTTATTCATCTACATTGCATGCACAGTCTTTGAGGAAGACAAGATTTTTTCCACTCACTTTACATGGAATGGGTATGTTCATGTTTTTGTGTTGGAAGTGGTTTCAGGAATTTGTAGCCATGGAGATTCTTGAAGGAGAAAGAAGCATGACTCTTGACGAAGTTGAAGCATTGCAGGAGACTCAGAAGACTTTGTCGCTTTCGGCGCGGCCCAAAGAAGCAAGCGTTGTAGACCTTTATGAAGTTCAAGTACTGCACGACCCACACATCAGAGTGGGCCGGCGAAGAGTCCCTTCCAGGATTCCGGATGCTATTGGCGATCTCCTTCGACGCCATACAGTTCGGTACCAGTACCTCATTTTGAAAAGGAGGGGATGTCACATGACATGTCACGGGGACGTGGCAGTTATTAACCATGTCACAAGGATGTGGCTACTGCTAACCTTGGTTGTTGGTTTCTTTCCAATGCGGTGTATTTTTATTTGTTTTGAGACCCTCTTTTTGAAGTAGCAAACGGTCGGACATTGCATGGCCAATGTGAACGATAGATTCACCCGCAGACGAGAAGTGGTTGGCACTGGAATTCGTATGGTAAGAGGATGTCTAGGCTCAGAGCAAGATCATAAAGGTCCCCCCGTCGCACTTAGCAAGTTGGTGGATACTAGGAAGCGAACTCAATTAAGGCGTAAAGTCAAGGTGGGACTACCGACAAAAAGTATCCGACAGTTGGGCCACATTGCACTTTTGGATGCGGTCCCAATGAGGATAGATGGTCAGAAGACGAGTGGAAGCCCAACGGAAGCATCTCCTAAAAGTTAGGGAACTGCTATTTTGGGCCGTGAAATGTGTTCGCGTCATTACCTCCGGTATGACTAGGGGAACATTTTATAACTCTGCCGCGAAATCAACTGGGCAACCGGTCAGGATATTTTTAAGCGGCGAACCCGAAACGGGCAAATGCTTGTAAATGCGCCAAGTGTCGAATTTTCATGCACTTTCCTCTTGCAGAAGAAGTGGCGCTGAATTTTATGGTGGGAGAGGCCTCATTTCTGTTTTTGTCACATGTTAAGAGCTATGGAGTGCTTCCTTTCCCTCTCATGTACAGTGTGGTGCTAGGAGTGATGCCCTACACACTACACACTGCTCTCTCTCTCCCCTACGTGCAGTTATGTGATGCCCCACAAGAGGGCTACTCATTTGACTGATGTACAGTTGTGTGGGTTCATGCTTTTGTGCTGAGGCAAGAGTCTCCTTGAGCAGGAACAGGGGTAGCTAGGTGCTGCTCCAAAGCAGGCAGTGGTGAGGGTCATAACCTCACCGTACAGGTGCAAAATCAGCGCTGTGTATGCGCTGTAAGTTTACTGTTTTTCAGCCATACGGACGCCAGGACCATTGGGAATCATGCCCCACTGGCAGAGGACAGTTAGAGGACTGTTTGGGGCTGAAAACAGGGCAAAAACCAGTAAATACAGCGTGCTGAATTTACTGTTTTTGGACAGGAATCAGAGGGTATACTCCAGTAGAAGCGAGTTCCAGCAGGGGAATTGGTTTCGCGCAAGTTTTGGGGCTATTATGCTACCGAAATTTGGCCAAAACAGGCGGTATCTAGTGGGATACAACCAAAGGATTCCCAGGACTCTTCTTTGTACTTTACCCTCCTAAAGAATAAAGAAATACCGAAAGGGGCGCCAATTTTGGGGCCTACAGGTTGTCGGCGTCTGCTCGGAGCATTCTAGCTTCCGAGCCGTGTGTGTGATTAAGTGTTAATTCCCGTTACAGGTCTCTTTTGCAAAGTGCTCAGTGTGTGTGCTTAAAGTAAAGAATTTCGGGTGAAAGCCAACGCCTACCGCCGTACGGGCCGGTTTCATAGTTCCGTCGCCGGGATATCAATCACTTTTTCCTTTAAGAGTGAGCTTGGATTGTTTTGGGATAAAGACACAGAGTGCAGGAACACGGGGATTACACTATGGCCGACAAGGGGAAGGGAATTATGGAAGAGGGTTCCTCTTCAAAGGACAGGCAGGAGATTCCTATGGTTTTTGAGATTGGCCAGAGCTCACGGCCACGTCAGTCTGTACCTCCTGTCAACGTGAATGTCCCTCCAGTAGTACAGGGCTTTATGACAGGGCAACTTGAGGATGATGCGTTCAAGACTTAGTTAGTTGCCGCGGTGAATGTCTTTTCGCAGCTGGTGCAGAATCCGAGATTTATGGAATTCTTGCAAGTGCCACCAGTGCAACAGCAAAATAGGCGACCTACGCCGCGTACGGAGCTTGTTGATGCTCAAGCCCAGGTACTTCATGTGACGCAGGAGGAAAGGGAACACTCGCATGTTGCGGAGTCTGGGGCTCCAAAGCAGGTTCCTCCCGTGCTTGAACAGGTGGCTAGAACGTCTATTCCACAGGTTATGCCAGTTCAGCCCGTCACCTTTCAGAGCCAGCATGCTGTCTTGAATGGACAGGGAGCTGGATACCAAGCTATGCATTCAGTTTTTCCACCACCCACGGTACATCCTGGGTATTTCGGGGGTGGATCAGTGTTCCAAAGTATGGCTGGTTATGCGTTTGGAAGTCAGCCGTACATGCCAGGAACAGTGTTCGGGGGTATGCAAGGCATCATGCCAAACCCCATGTATGGTAGTATCGGCATGCAGCAAGGTTTCCACTCCAACCAGGGTCAGTTTGGGGTGCCACAGGGTCATTTTGGCATGGCTGGTTTTTCTGGACAGGAGCCAGATATCGCACCTCTGACGCAAAATGTGAATGGCCAACACGTGCCGATGATGCCTAGTACAGTGCCCATGTTGCAGACCATTCCGTATGACAATTTGGGGGCACTAGAGAAGCCGAAGGCTTACAAAGAAGGTGGTGCAGCGGTAAAGTTCAGTACCTTCAGTGGTTTCGAGGACAAGACAAAGGCACTCACTTTCCTCCAGCAGTTTGATACAGCTTATGCGGGAGGGAATTTTACAGAGGCCTCGAAGGTCAGGAAAGCTGCCACTTTCTTAAAGGACAATGCGCTTACATGGTGGATGACATTGTTAATGCAAGGACAGACACCTGCCACTTGGGTTTACTTCAAGCGAATGTTTGCATCTGCTTGGCTATCAAATGAATTTGAAGCCGATGTCCTGACAGATTGGCACCAGCTTACGGCAGCTTCGTGCAAGAGCTTGCTGGAGTACAATAGGAGGTTTTGTAAAGCATTACTCTCAATGACCTCCTACAGATTTGTGCCATTGACAAAGCAGATAGAGAAGTACTGTTGTGGGCTGCCTAAAGGGCTTCGCGAATACTGTACAAAGAACAGAGTGGCTACCCTTACTCAGCTTATGGAAGTTGCGAACACTGGTCTTGCCTTGTTGAAAGGAGAGGACAGTGGATTTCCGAGCAGTGACAAAGGAGGGCAGCAAAAGAAAAATTCAGCGAAGAATCCCTTTGTGAAAATGGCTCCTGATGCGTCACAGGGGTCAGAAAAGGCCATCAAAGACAAGGATTCAGCCGGGACTTTTGGAGCGCAGGCAAAGAAACAGAAAAGGAAGCCTTTTGTGCGCAAGTCGCTCGAGGAAAAGAAGGTCCTAATGGCTGAGAACAAATGCTTTATATGCGAGCAGCCTGGTCACTTTTCTATCAATTGTCCACAAAGGAAAAGGCGAGCTGACTTAGAGGATAAAGAAGACCAGAAAGGCAAGAAGCCAAAACCCACGGCAGGTTTAGTGCCAGACATGGTGGGTGACATGCCCATCACAGATGCCAGTGAGTTATGTAGGGCATGGGGTAAAGTTAGGGATCAGACGGCACTCATCTTTTTTGATCCAGGTGCCAAAGCCAACTTCATCTCACCAGAGTTAGCTATGAAGCTGGGCATCAGAGCTGAAGAGATGGGGTACACAGCAGAGGCAGGGTTGGCATGTCCTGGCCACTCAGAGTGTGTTACTCCCATCATTGGAAAACTGCGTCTGCATATTCAGTCGTATGTGGACACTGAAGAGTTTTACATCATGCCGTTGGAAGGTTGTGACGCCTTGTTGGGGATCCCGTGGATGCTCCGAGTGCATGGAGTCTTGGATGCCTACAACAAAAAGATCACTGTACAGCATAGGGGCAAAACTCACATCTTGGATGTTAAGCTTAAAGGAGAGTCAGTCCCTATTGTATCTGCTTCTGCTATCACTTCTGTAATAAAGAATCATCTTTCTGTGTACTTGATTTTTGCACGTGATGTCTCAGATAGTGATCAGTCAAATTTATCTGTGTTAGATAAAGAAAGGTCAGCATTTTTGCAAAAGTTTAGTGACTGTTTTTCTGATTCATTACCGTCGCAATTGCCGCCAGAGAGACCTGAGGACCATCGGATAGATTTGGTGCCAGGGTGTAGCCCACCAAATAGGCCTCCCTACAGGGTTAGTGCGGCGCAGCAGAAAGAGATTATGGGCCAGGTTGAGGAGTTATTAGAGAAGGGGCTGATTCAGCCTAGTTCTTCACCCTTTTGCTCCCCAGTGCTCCTAGTGCAGAAGAAGGATGGCTCATGGCGCATGTGTATTGATTACCGTGCGTTGAATAAAAATACCATCAAGAATAGGTTTCCTATTCCTCGCATTGATGATATTCTCGATCGTTTAGAGGGTGCTGCAATTTTCAGCAGGATAGACCTTAAGAGTGGGTACCATCAGATTCGTATAAGGCCAGAGGATGTGCACAAGATTGCGTTTAGAACGACATTTGGTCTTTATGAGTTTCTAGTGATGCCGTTTGGGCTAACAAATGCTCCTGCCACGTTCAACAGAATGATGGACCGGATTTTCCGCTCGCATCAACAGTTTGTTGGAACGTTCTTCGATGACATGATAGTGTATTCGAAGAATGAAGAGGAGCATAGGCGTCACTTGACCATTGTGTTCGAAGAGCTGCGCAGTCACAGGTTACTTGTCAATCCTAAGAAAAGTGAATTCTTCCTCGAAGAGATCCACTTTCTGGGCCACATAGTCTCAAAGGATGGTGTTAGAATGGATCCCGCAAAGGTCGAAGCTATCAAGACATGGCCAGACTTGAAGACTGTGCACGATGTCAGAAGCTTCTTGGGATTGTGTTCCTACTATAGACGGTTTATCAGAAATTTTGCAAAGATAGCATCGCCTCTTTACGCATTGCAAAAGAAAGAGGTCACTTTCAGATGGACCCAAAAAGAGATTTCAGCTTTTAGTCTCTTAAAGGAAAAGTTGACTTCAGATCCAGTTATTGTTTTGCCAGATCTCAGGAAGTCATTTGTGGTCCAGTGTGACGCGTGTGGCAGTAGCATCGGAGCAGTGCTAATGCAAGATGGACGGGTAGTAGCTTATGAAAGCCGAATTTTGCAAGGGCCAGAGAGGACTATGCAAGTCTATGAGAAAGAGCTCTTGGCCGTGATTCATGCGCTTTCTAGCTGGAAGCACTACCTCTTAGGTGCTGATTTTGTTGTCCAAACAGATCATCAGACCTTGCGATACCGCTTGACACAGTCAAAGTTATCCGAAAAGCATATGCGATGGGCAAACATTCTTTCCATGTTCCACTTCCAGATTATGCATGTGGAAGGCAAGAAGAATGTTGTGGCTGATGCGTTATCAAGAAAGCCACAAATTTCAGCTGTGTCAATTCCTTATCATCATGAGTTAGATGACATGAAGGAACAATATACTGCTGATGAAGATTTTGCAAGGATCTTTGAACAGTTACAAGAGGGGCAACATCACGAGCACTACCTCCTTAGAGATGGTTTTATGATGATGCATAGCAGACTTTGTGTCACTAGGCCATTGTGACATAAGGTCATGGAAGAGAGTCATGTCCCACCGTATGCAGGGCATCGTGGCATTGATGCAACAATTAAAGCGGTAGAGACATTCTTCTATTGGCCTACTTTGAGGAGAGATGTGGATGCCTTTGTGCGAGCATGCATAGTTTGCCAAAAGGTTAAGTTTGACACGCAAAAGGCACCAGGGTTGTTACAACCACTGCCGATTCCGGATAAGCCATGGGAAAGCATTGCTATGGACTTTATCTTTGATCTTCCAAGGACGCCAATAGGGAATGATGGTATATGGACCATTATCTGCAGGTTCAGCAAGCAAGCCCATTTTATCCCTGTCAGGAAGAAGATAAAATCTGATCAAATGGCACGCTTGTTCATGTACAATGTGTTTAAGTACCATGGTATGCCACAATCAATTATCAGTGATCGTGATCCTCGCATGACCAGTTTGTTCTGGAGAGGATTGTTTGAGAACATGGGTACTACGCTCAAGTTCTCGTTTTCGTTTCATCCACAAACTGATGGACAGTCAGAAGAGGCTAATTCTACTGTGTTAGATCTGCTGAAATGCTATGTGTCAGATAATAAGGGCAAGTGGGAACAGTATTTGCCTATGCTTGAGTATGCGTACAATAATACGGTGCATTCGTCTACTGGCAAGGCACCTTTTGAGATTGTTGAAGGCGGCAAAAAGGTTCCTCCCATTTTGCATACAAAGGACAAGATCTTTGAGGCAGATCGATATGTTGAGAACATGGATGAGATGTATAAGAAAATTAAAGTTGCCTTGGAGAAGACTCAGGCAAAGCAGAAAAAGGCTGCTGATCGTCACCGTCGTGAATTGCTGTTATCACTTGGTGATTGGGTTCTGCTAAGGTTCGAAAAGGCAAGGTTAAAGAAGATGAAGGGCAAGGAACGGCTGTTTCCTAAGCTCAGCATGCGTTACTATGGGCCTTTTCAAGTGCTTGACAAGATCAGCGATGTGTCTTACAGGCTGAAATTGCCTGATGCGTGGAAGATTCATAATGCGTTTCACGTGAGTCTTCTAAGACCCTTCGTGGGTCATGTGCCAGAAGATATGCCAGTTGAGGATCAGCAAGAAGTTGAGGAACTTGATGAGATCCTGGTACCTGAGCAAGTTTTGGCACATAAGGACAGAAAAGTTAAAGGACAAGTTGCAAGACGCTATTTGGTGAAGTTCAAGAACTATCCGCCTATGGATGCAAAGTGGATGGAAGATCATGAACTGTTAGAGTCACCAAATGTATTGCAGCTTTACCTTGAAGCCTTTGGGTTACAGCCTACTTATGCCCCAACCCAACATGTGCAAAGGAGGGGTAATGATAGAGCTAGTTCATCAAATGTACATATGAATTCAGTGCCATAGATGGAAATGGCAAAAGTATGAAGGTCTCATTAAGTCATTTGTATCTATGTATGTTACGACCTTTCTTGCGGATACATGCGATGATAAAAGAGTGTTAATAGCACAAGATCATCAATGGCGTGTATTTATGGTATGCAATCGAGGACGTTTGCGATTTCAAGAGGGGGGTATGTCACGGGGACGTGGCAGTTATTAACCATGTCACAAGGATGTGGCTACTGCTAACCTTGGTGGTTGGTTTCTTTCCAATGGGGTTTATTTTTATTTGTTTTGAGACCCTCTTTTTGAAGTAGCAAACGGTCTGACATTGCATGGCCAATGTGAACGGTAGATTCACCCGCAGACGGGAAGTGGTTGGCTCTCGAATTCGTATGGTAAGAGGATGTCTAGGCTCAGAGCAAGATCATAAAGGTCCCCCCGTCACACTTAGCAAGTTGGTGGATACTAGGAAGCGAACTCAATTAAGGCGTAAAGTCAAGGTGGGACTACCAACAAAAAGTATCCGACAGTTGGGCCACATTGCACTTTTGGATGCGGTCCCAATGAGGATAGATGGTTAGAAGACCAGTGGAAGCCCAACGGAAGCATCTCCTAAAATTTAGGGAACTGCTATTTTGGGCCGTGAAATGTGTTCGCGTCATTACCTCCGGTATGACTAGGGGAACATTTTATAACTCTGCCGCGAAGTCAACTGGGCAACCGGTCAGGATATTTTTAAGAGGCGAACCCGAAACGGGCAAATGCTTGTAAATGCGCCAAGTGTCGAATTCTCATGCACTTTCCTCTTGCAGAAGAAGTGGCGCTGAATTTTATGCTGGGAGAGGCCTCATTTCAGTTTTTGTCACAGGTTAAGAGCTATGGAGTGCTTCCTTTCCCTCTCATGTACAGTGTGGTGCTAGGAGTGATGCCCTGCACACTACACACTGCTCTCTCTCTCCCCTACGTGCAGTTATGTGATGCCCCACAAGAGGGCTACTCATTTGACTGATGTACAGTTGTGTGGGTTCATGCTTTTGTGCTGAGGCAAGAGCCTCCTTGAGCAGGAACAGGGGTAGCTAGCTGCTGCTCCAAAGCAGGCACTGGTGAGGGTCATAACCTCACCGTACAGGTGCAAAATCAGCGCTGTGTATGCGCTGTAATTTTACTGTTTTTCAGCCACACGGACGCCAGGATCATTGGGAATCGTGCCCCACTGGCAGAGGACAGTTAGGGGACTATTTGGGGCTGAAAACAGGGCAAAAACCAGTAAATACAGCGTGCTGAATTTACTGTTTTTGGACAGGAATCAGAGGGTATACGCCATTAGAAGCGAGTTCCAGCAGGGGAATTGGTTTCGTGCAAGTTTTGGGGTTGTTATGCTGCCGAAATTTGGCCAAAATAGGCGGTATCTAGTGGGATACAGTCAAAGGATTCCCAGGACTCTTCTTTGTACTTTACCCTCCTAAAGAATAAAGAAATACTGAAAGGGGCGCCAATTTTGGGGCCTACAGGTTGTCGGCGTCTGCTCGGAGCATTCTAGCTTCCGAGCCGTGTGTGTGATTAAGTGTTAATTCCCGTTACAGGTCTCCTTTGCAAAGTGCTCAGTGTGTTTGCTTAAAGTAAAGAATTTCGGGTGAAAGCCAACGCCTACCGCCCTACGGGCCGGTTTCATGACACATCCAACCCTATGTGTCCGTGGACAAAGCTACATCACGACAAGGGTTCTATCAGTCCAGTCAGTCTAGATTTAGAAGTGTTATGGCACTTTTGTGAGTTTGTTCGCAGACTGTGCATGTCCAGACACTCAGTGTAGATGGATATCCTCTGGTTGCACACAACATGATCATAAGCATGACCAGGGTTTAGTTCAGTCAAGTGGTAAGGAGAAACTTGGGGCACACTCTTGTTATCATTAATTGCATTGACAGAGAAAGTGGGTTCTGTGGATTCTTTAGATTCATTCGATTCAAGCTTAGGGACACGTTCTTTTTATGTAACCCTTAATGTGACAATGAAAACGACCTCCTTCCTTAGAACAAGTGCTTTGCTCTTCCGACGTGATGTATCCTCCTAAAATTTCTTGTGCTACCTTTTCATCTGGAGCGAGCTTAGGTTTAGCAATTGTGTTAGCCTTACCCTTAGGTTCATTGGAAGGATTCTTTTCTGAGAGACTATTGGAAGATTGGTTAGAAGAGTTACCGTTTTTACCGTTCTTACCGTTCTTACCGTTCTGAGGGTTCTGAGAAGTTTGAGAGGTACTTGTGGAAGTCTTGTTCTCCTTAGGCTTTCCCTTGTTGTGCTTCATCTTCTGTGCGAGAGCAATCGCTACCTCCTTGTTGAGATCGATTGGATCGAGCACCTCAACATCGTACTTGATATACTCGTCCAATCCATAAAGGAATGCCTCTTTGCGTTCATCATCCGACTTGCGTAGTTGGGTACCTAGCTGCAAAACACGATTAGAAAAAGACATAACCGGCATACCATTTTTGCTTGAGAGCGCGCCAATCGTCCTTCAATCGTGCGAGGTACTGAGGTGGCATAAACCGCGCCTTGAGCTTGTCTTGGGAATCAGCCCAATTGAAAGAAAGGGACGTGAATTGGTCGGCTTCCTCTAGGTGCACGGCTAACTGTGCCTCTTGCCATGCGTGGTACCAATTAATGGCATCACCGGCAAGGTACATAGCTGTCGTCAAAACTTTGCTATTTCTTGTCTTCTTAGTTGTCGCAAAATAAGCATTAAATTGATGCAACCAAGAATGAATAACCGAGCATCCATCTTACCATCATACTTATTGAAAGTCAACTTCTTTGACTGGATTGTTGGAATCCGCATCGTGGCTTGTGCCACTTGAGGAACTTCCACGATCTTTGGCTGGTTCGGACTTAGAGGCAAGTACTTATCGAACCAATTCTTGAGTGCGGAGTTCTCTTTGAGCCTCACGCTCGGCCTCCAAGGCCGCTCGTCTTTCTTCAGATTGCTCGTCTTTGTGCTTTCCTTTCTTTTCGTTCATCGCGCTCGCGTTCCAAGGCAATGCGAGTCGTTTCTTGTTGTATGGAAATTCTTTCGGTGCGTTCTTTGCGCTCTCGTTCCAAGGCAATGCGAGTCGCTTCTTGTTGTATTTCTTTTCTTTCTAGTTGTGCCATCATCTCCATCATTGACTTGACCATCACCTCCATGGAAGTTGGTACAACTCGTGGCGTAGATGGAGAAGGGGGAGGGTCGGAAAAATCTCTTGGTGGGGAAAACTCTTCGTCGCCTCTCATGCTCATCACTTGCATGCGAAGTATCCATTCTGCTACGGGTGATGACCATGCACTATGATCTTTAGTTCACGAGGAACTTGGGTTCTTGAGGGTCTTGAGGTTCTTGAGTTCTTCTTTCGCTTGCAATCTGTGTTTGAGAAGGATCTTCTCTTCACCCGAGTTTTGCCCTTTTCCGCGGGCGCGCCCCTTGGCGGCCTTGCGCTCACACCAAGGTTGCTTTTTTCCACCTCCCGTCGATTGGCCGGCCGCTAAGTGCACGGTCCGCTCTCAATGAGTGAAAAGAGGCACAAGGGGAGGCTAGACAAGCCCTTCTTTCCTGGGATTCCTGTCACTCTTCAAAAACACGATTAGGAATCGACATGCCCAAGCGAACTTGGGTTCGTGCAACCGCAACAAGCACAAAAAAATTCTTGTGATTCTTGTGGTTCTTTCCTTGAGTGATACAGAACACTGCCAAAGCTCTAATACCAATGTCAGGTGCAGCGGAAGAGAATAAGGATTTTGCTCGGATCTAGTACTCCTCAAACAAACATAAGGGACACTTTACTTCACTTGAAAGAACTGAACTGAACTGAACTGAACAAAAGAGAGATGATGAGAGAGAGAAAAGAGACGACACAAGGATGTTGGGTCCCAACCCTCAAGGGCTCCCTTGCTATGTTGCCAGAGCAAGTACTTTCTTTATTCTTGCACAAATGCTACTACAATGACTGGATGCTGATGCTAAGGGGTACTGATGCTGTGGTACTGGGTACTGAGGTACTGAAGGGATATTGAGGTTCTATGTCTAAGACGATGATGCCAACGACGGGTATTGCGGGTTCTATGTCGAAGACGGGGAGGTCGACGACGAGGTCTATATCGAAGATGATGAAGTCGACGACGAGGTACTAAGGATCTTTGTTGATGACAATGAAGTTGACGATGGTTCTGTGTCGGAGACGATGATGTCGACGACGACGACGACGACGATGGTGACTGTGACAATGACGACGATGGTGTCGTCGTCAAGTCCGGACTCCGGGACTGCGACGACGATGACGAAGGTGTCGTCAAGGTAGGGATCTGCGATGACGATGTCGAGGTGTCGTCAAGGTAGGGATCTGCGATGACGATGTCAAGGTGTCGTCATCAAAAGGTGCCAGGCTCAGTCCTAAGCTAAGACTCATGCTAGACTATGGCAGAAGCGTGTCCACGTGGCACATGTGAAGATCTACTCTCTTTGCGAATTTGGCATCCTCTCAACCTAGTACCTCTTGAAGATGTCTCGATGTGCAAACATGGTGGGATGAGGTGAATTCCAATGGTTGAGGCCAAGGTGGTGGTGCAAGAGCTTGGTGTAACAGGACAACACCACGTGCCTAGAAAAGAATAGTCTGAACAGACTTTAGACGCTTCAAAACAATTGAACTGAATGTCACGTGCACATCTAACCCTATGTGTACGTGGACAAGCTACTTGATGACAAGGGTTCATTTCTGTTCAGTTAACCTAGCTTAGGAAGTGTTCTGGCACTTTCGTGAGTTTGTTCGCAGACTGTGCATGTCCAGACACTCAGAGTAGATGCATATCCTCTGGTTGCACACAACATGATCATCAGATTTCCATCAGGAGCATTTTTACAGTGCATAGACCTATTTTCCCTTTTTTACCCCCAATTTTCACTTATTATTTTTAAGTGACTTTTGCTGGGAACTAGGTAGGGCAATTTTAATAGCCAAGTATATAAGAAAACCCAGTGCTAGCATAATCTGGCAGAAGAGGCAGCAGGGACCTGACATCCACAGTGCAATTTCTCAAGCAAGACACCCCCGGCAAGAAGACTCCGCGTTTTCAGCCAAGAACAGCCATCGTTTTTCTTCAAGTGCAGAACCAGTCCAGCGTTTTGCAATTGCAGGCCAACCCGGCGACAGCAGGACAGTAGAAGCCTAGCGTTTTTGCAGCAGCCCCAAATTCAACCCTAGCGTTTTTTGATTTGCAGATCAGCCCCTAGCGTTTTGCAGATTCATCGCGACAAGATCATCAGAAGCATCAACGTTTCAGTTTTCAGCATAGACACTCCCCAGTAGAAGTCCCAAACCTCGCATATCTCACCTTCCCGCATAAAATCCTCGCCGCACGGTCAAATCAATGAGCGTCTGCAGTTTCAGCCCGGAAAACGCAGATTTCAGCATCTACATTTTCAGCGGGTCCTCGTCGCATCGTCGCCATCGACATCGTCACTGACATAGAGTCAGAATTCAACAGATAAAGATTTGCAGATTTCAGCCCGTCTCGTCGTCGTCCTCATCGTCGTCGACTTCGTCGGCAAGTCCAAGCATTGTAGAGATTTGTGCAATCAATAGTAAACCGCTCTCTCCATAGAGAGTGGGGCCTTCGGAGGAGGGTTTTGACAACATTCTGGTGTCGTATTCTTCTCTCTCTATCTCTCAGTCTCAACACCTTCATTCACAGTGTTCATCACTTTGTTTGTGTCCATTGCACTCTCTCACTAAAGGAACGGAAGTCTCTCCCTTCCGTAAGTAAAAGGAACCTTGAGCATAGTTCAGAGCACTCATCTTGAGCAAAGTTCAACATTCACATCCGTTGCACCTTACGCTGAAAGAGATACATGTCACAAAGTGTTGACGTGTCAAGCCACTGAAGAACAGAGCCAACCTGTCACCAGCGTGTGACTACTATCTAT
The DNA here is from genome assembly GCF_014529385.1 of Adiantum capillus-veneris. Lineage (NCBI taxonomy): Eukaryota > Viridiplantae > Streptophyta > Polypodiopsida > Polypodiales > Pteridaceae > Adiantum > Adiantum capillus-veneris. The sequence continues at coordinate 19,996,429 of NC_140940.1, forward strand.
CCTTTTTGTTGATTTCTTTCTTATTATCTATTTACTTTCACTTTTTGGAAACACCCCTCGGGAAATCTAACTGCCCTGCATTGCATAGCTAGTGTGGAACTGTCTAGAGGGAGTCCAGGCCTGAGGGCAAGAGAGCACTAAGGTTGGACAAGGACTATGGTTAGCCAAGTGGGGTCATTGACTAGCCAAAGTGGAATCCTTTGCTACAGAGGCTACATTTCAGTTCTGGATGTGGCCGCAGTGTACAAAGAGGGTCGGATGACCTAGAAAGATACAATGGCAGCATCTCCTAAAATTTAGGGAACTGCTATTTTGGGACCTGAAAATGTCTTCGCGTCATTACGTGCAGTTTGACATGGGGATCATTTTGTTACTCTGTGGCCAAGTCAACAGAGGCTGCAGGTGAGATATTTTTAGACCCGAGGGTCTAAAGCGGGAAAATGCACAAATGAGTGACACTTGGCACTCTGAGGCCAGTTTACTACTTATAGAGAAGGCAAAAACGTGATTTATAGCTGGGAGGCTCATTTTGCAAGTCTCTGTCATAGGTTAAGAGCTATGGAGTGCTTGCTTTCCCTCTTATGCACAGTGCGGTGCCAGGAGTGATGCCCTGCACGCTACGCACTGCCCTCTCTCTCCCCTTTGGCAGTATGTTATGCCCCTCTAGTGGGCTCTTCATTGGACCAATGTACAGTTGTGTGGGTTCATGCGCGATTGCCGAGGCAAGAGCCTCTTGCACAGGTACTGGATTAGCTAGCGGCTAATCCCCCCGCAGGTACATGTGAATTCGGAGAGGTTTCATGCCAGAAATCTCGTCCGATTCAAAGGGCAAGTAGCCCTACAGGTGCGGGAGCTCGAGGACTTGCTACGGATGCGACCGGCACGCGAAACGGAGCCCGAAACAGCAAATTACAGCCTGCTGTGTATTTTTGCAGGTTTAGGGTTTTGGCCCTAAACGGACCCTAATACCCCCAGGAGGTTCGGGGACGCAAGGGGACCGTTGTACAGGTGATCTGGCGCATTTTCAGGGCTGAAAACAGAGAATTCAGCGTGCTGCAGATTCTCGCCAGGTTTTGCAAAGTGCCCGTATGCGTCGGGAAAGTCATTCAATGCGTGGGAATACTGACTGTGAAGGGTTCTAGTACAGTTATGCTGCCGAAATCGGGCTGGAACAGTGGAAATTCAGCCGAGTTTGTGCGGGGCAGCTTGTAGGGAACCTCAGCGTTTATTCCCTCTTTTGAACAATAAAGAAATACCGAAAGGGGCGCCTAAGTTAGGGGCCAATCTGGTGTCTGTCTACTCATACAGGTGCAATCTAGCAGCCTGTATCCCTCTCCCCTTTGTTGTGTCTTGAAAGTACAGGTAAAATAGACGACTAATAATGGGTGAAAGCTAAATCAAGGTTTAAAGTAAAGTCTACCGCCCTTTTTGGATTGAACAGGCCGGTTTCATGGTTCCATCGACGGGATTAAATCACTTTTTCCCATAGAAGTGAGCCTTGGTCAGTTTTGGGCTTGAAGACACAGGGGATCGTAGACCAGACACAAGGAATTGCAATTATGGCTGACAGACCAGATGATGTGACTGAAGAGGTTTCCTCTTCACAAGGTCAACAGACACATGAAGTGGGTGAGTCCTCAAGACCACCACAGACAGATAACGATATATTCAGGACCCAGTTGGCTATTGCTGTGGCTATGTTCACACAAGTAATGCAGAATCCGAGGTTTTTAGCCTTTCTGCAACCTCCTGTTCCGTCTCAGCAAGTAGGGTCACTGGATCATATTCAAAAGCCTGTTAAGGCTCGAGCACAGGTGATTCATACCGCACAGTCAATGGAAACACCTGTACACTTGACGGAGAACATGCAGTCTCCACAACCTATGCCTAAGGTGCAAGAACAGGTGGCTGAGATGCCAGTCTTTCAGGCTGTACAGTTCAGCCCGCCACCTTTCAGCAGCCTATAGCTAGTTCTAATGGGCAGGGAAGCAACCTACAGGCTATGCAATAGGTCTTCCCACCACCTTCAGTACACCCTGGCTATTTTGGAGGTGGATCCGTATTCCAGAGCATGGCTGGTCATGCACCTGTAAATCAGTTTTATACGCCAGGAACAGTGTTTGGGGGTGCTCAAACGATGATGCCTAACCCCATGTATGGTGTCACAGGCATGCTACCAGGGTTTCAAAGCACTCAGGGCCAATTTGGGATGCCACATGCAAATTTTGGTATGGCTGGAATTACAAATCAGCAGCCAAATATGGCATTTCCAGGTCAAGTTAATAGCGGCCAAGGAACACAGATGAACCCTAATAGTGTTCCCATGTTTCAGTCACTTCCATATGACAATTTAACGCCGCTGGAGAGGCCAACTCCGTACAAAGAAGGTGGCAAAGGTGTGACATTCACGACCTTTACAGGGTTTGATGACAGGAAGAAGGCTCTTTCATTCCTCCAGCAGTTTGACAAGGCCTATGCAGGGGGAAACTTTACAGAGGCTTCAAAGGTCCGCAAGGCAGCCACTTTCTTGAAATCACTGTATCCTTGACAAACTGACAAGAAATACTCACTTCTATAGCACTAACCAAACTTTTGGACATTCCATAAGAGCAATTGCCAAACTGACAATCTGTACAGCTCTAACATTCATGTAACAGGTATTTGATTTGAGCTCACTTTAAATACCATGTACATCATTTGTTTCAGAAGCCATTGTCACACTGACAATCCATGTAGCTTTGAAACTCAAGGGGTCAAGGTAGGTTGCAAATCGAAGGCTTCCAGGTAAAGTGATAACACAGTTGGTGACTCTGCAAGTTCACCTTCTTCCATCCACTTAGCATCCATTGGTGGATAGTTTCTGAACTTTACCAAGTAACGCCTAGCAACCTTGCCTTTCACTTTCCTTTCTTTGTGTGCCAAAATATTTTCCGGGACCAAGATCTCGTCTAGTTCCTCGACTTCCGGCTGATCTTCAGCTGGCATATCTTCTGGCACATCACCCACATAGAGTCTGAGAAGACTCACATGAAACGCATTGTGAATCTTCCAACTGTCAGGCAATTTCAGCCTATATGCAACATTACTGATTATGTCACATACTTGAAAAGGCCCATAGTAACGCATGCTGAGCTTTGGAAACAGTCTTTCCTTGCCCTTCATCTTCTTTAACCTTGCCTTTTCAAAGCGTAAAAGCACCCAATCACCAAGTGAATATACCACTTCACGACGGTGACGATCAGCTGCTTTCTTTTGCTTTGCCTGAGTCCTTTCTAAGGCCACTTTGACCTTCTTGTACATTTCATCCATGTCCTGAACATACTTATCTGCTTCAAATATCTTGTCCTTTGTATGCAGTATGGGAGGAACTTTCTTGCCACCTTCAACTATCTCAAAGGGTGCCTTGCCAGTTGATGAATGCACTGTATTATTGTATGCATACTCCACCAATGGCAAATACTGGTCCCACTTTCCTTTATGCTCTGACACATAGCACTTCAGCAGATCTAGGACAGTAGAATTTGCCTCTTCTGACTGCCCATCTGTTTGAGGATGAAATGACGAAGAGAATTTGAGCGTGGTGCCCATATTCTCAAACAAGCCTCTTCAGAACAAACTTGTCATGCGTGGATAACGGTCGCTAACAATCGACTGTGGCATGCCATGATACTTGAAAATATTGCTCATAAACAAGCGTGCCATCTGATCTGGCTTTATCTTCTTCCTGACAGGAATAAAATGAGCCTGCTTGCTGAATCTGCAAATAATGGTCCAAATACCATCGTTTCCTGTCTGTGTTCTCGGAAGATCAAAGATAAAATCCATAGCAATACTTTCCCATGGTTTATCTGGAATAGGTAGTGGTTGCAATAACCCTGGTGCCTTTTGCCTGTCAAACTTGACCTTTTGGCATATTAGGCATTCTCGCACAAAGGCATCCACATCTCTTCTCAATGTAGGCCAATAGAAGAATGTCTCAACCGCTTTAACTGTAGCATCGATACCACGATGCCTTGCATACGGTGGGACATGACTCTCTTCCATAACTTTGCGTCGCAATGGCTTTGTGACACACAATCTGCCATGCATCATCATGAACCCATCTTTGAGAAGATAGTGTTCATGACGTTGTCCATCCATTAGTTGCTCGAAGACCCTTGCAAAATCTTCATCATTTGCATACTGTTCTCTCATATCATCAAGTTCATGATGATAAGGAATCGACACAGCTGAAATTTGTGGCTTCCTTGACAAGGCATCAGCCACAACGTTCTTCTTGCCTTCCACATGCACAATCTGAAAATGGAACATGGACAAGATATTTGCCCATCGCATATGCTTCTCAGATAACTTTGTTTGTGTCAAGAAGTATCGCAAGGTTTGATGGTCCGTTTGGACAACGAAATTTGCACCTAGCAGGTAGTGTTTCCAACTTAAGAGCGCATGAATCACAGCCAGTAACTCTTTCTCATAGACCTGCATGGTCATCTCTGGCCCTTGCAAAATTCTGCTCTCATAGGCTACTACCCTGCCATCTTGCATTAGCACTGCACCAATGCTACTACCGCAGGCATCACACTGGACCACAAATGACTTCCTAAGATCTGGCAACACAATGACTGGATCTGAAGTCATCTTTTCCTTTAAGAGATTAAAAGCTGAAATCTCTTTTTGTGTCCATCTAAAGTCGCCTTCTTTTGAAGAGCATGTAAAGGTGAAGCAATCTCAGCGAAATTTCGGATAAACCTTCTGTAATAGGAGCATAGTCCCAAAAAGCTTCAGACATCATGCACCGTCTTCAAATTTGGCCATGACTTGATCGCTTCAACTTTTGCAGGATCCATTCTGACACCATCCTTTGAGACAATGTGTCCCAGAAAGTGAATCTCTTACAGAAAAAACTCACTTTTCTTTGCATTGATGAGCAACCTATGACTGCGTAGCTCTTTGAACACAATGGCCAAGTGATGCCTATGCTCCTCTTCATTCTTTGAGTAGACTATCATGTCATCAAAGAATGTACCAACAAACTGCTGGTGTGGACGGAAAATTCTGTCCATCATCCTATTGAACGTAGCAGGAGCATCTGTGAGACCAAAGGGCATCACTAAAAATTCGTAAAGGCCAAACGTCGTTCTAAAAGCAGTCTTGTGCACATCCTCTGATCTAATGCGGATCTGATGGTACCCACTCTTTAGATCTATCCTGCTAAACATAGCTGCTCCTTCTAATTTGTCCATAATATCATCAATTCTAGGTATAGGGAACCTATTCTTGATGGTATTCTTGTTCAGTGCACGGTAGTCGATGCACATACGCCATGAGCCATCCTTTTTCTGCACCACCAACACTGGAGAACAGAATGGAGATGAACTGGGCTGAATCAGCCCCTTTTCTAACAGCTCCTGTACTTGGCCCATTATCTCTTTCTGCTGAGCCGCACTAACCCTGTACGGAGGCTTATTTGGTGGGCTACTGCCTGGCACCAAATCTATCGCATGGTCCTCGGGTCTCTTTGGCGGTAATTGAGACGGTAATGAATTGGAAAAACAGTCACTATACTGTTGTAAAAACATTGACCTTTCTTTATCTAGCACAGATAAATTTGATTCATCACAATCTGACACTTCACGTGCAAAAACCAAGTACGCAGAAAGATGCTTTTTCATTACAGAAGTAATAGCAGAAGCTGATACAGTAGGAATAGACTCCCCTTTAAGCTTTACATCCAGAATGTGAGTCTTTCCCCTGCTCTGTACAGTGATCTTTTTGTTGTAGGCATCCATGATTCCCTGTACATGAAACAACCAAGGAATACCTAACAACACATCACATCCGTCCAGTGGCATGATGTAAAATTCTTCAGCATCTACATAGGACTGAATATGTAGACGCAACTTTCCAATGATGGGTGTCACAGCCTCTGTATGGCCAGGACATGCCAACCCTGCCTCTGCTGTATACCTCATCTCTTCAGGTCTGATTCCCAACTTTGAAGCCAATTCTGGGGAAATAAAGTTGGCTTTGGCACCTGGATCAAAGAAGATAAGCACTGTTTGATCCCTGACCTTTCCCCATGCTCTGCAAAGCTCACTTGCATCTGAATTTGGCTTGTCGCCCACCATATCTGGCACTAGACCAGCCATGTGCTTCTTTCCTTTCCTGTCTTCCTTGTCATCAGAATCAGCTGGCCTTTTCTTTGTAGGACAATTGTAAGCAATGTGGTCAGGCTGCTCACATATAAAGCATTTGTTTTCTGTCCTCAGGACCTTCTTTTGCTCTTCTGACTTGCGAGGAAAACGTCTTTTCCATTTCTTTGCTGGTCCTTTTTCTGATTTAGCCGTAGCTGTATCTTTCCCTGCGTTGGCTGACTCCTGAGTCCCTTTAGGAGCCTCATTGGGAACGTGCTTCTTGGCTGAATTTTTCTTGCCTGATCCTGCCTTGACGCCAGTGTTAAATTCACAATCTTCTCCCTTGAGCAAACCATTGCCAGTGTTTGCTACCTCGATGAGCTGCGTCAAAGTAGTGACTTTTGTCTTCGTACAGTACTTTCTCAATCCTTTGGGTAGGCCACAACAATATTTTTCAATCTGTTCTGTCAATGGCACAAACCTATAGGAAGTTACTGGAAGTAGAGCTTTCCAAAACTTCCGATTGTAATCATCCAGATTTTTGCAAGTGGCAGCATTTAGCTGGTGCCATTCTGTCATGACATCTGCTTCAAAGTCATCAGATAACCATGCTGCTGCAAAAATCTGCTTGAAGTAAATCCATGTGGACGGAGCTTGCTCGAAAGTGTTACGGGATCCAACGTGTACTATAAGATAGTGGCAAAATGTGCAGCTACCATTTTGTCATTGGAAAGTTAGTGACTCAAAGCAATGGCAGAGTGCGAAGCTACCACTATGTCATTGGGACAGGGTTCACACGCAGGCAATACATGAGTCGACGAGGTGTTGAATACACTAGGGTTGACAGTAAGCATGTATGTGTCGTATATGTGTCGACAGGTGTTGAATACATCAGTGTTGACAGTAAGCATGTACGACATAGATGCAAACGAGGACGTTTGAGATTTCAAGAGGGGGGTATGTCACCAGTGTGTGACTACTATCTATCCTTTTTGTTGATTTCTTTCTTATTATCTATTTACTTTCACTTTTTGGAAACACCCCTCGGGAAATCTAACTGCCCTGCATTGCATAGCTAGTGTGGAACTGTCTAGAGGGAGTCCACGCCTGAGGGCAAGAGAGCACTAAGGTTGGACAAGGACTATGGTTAGCCAAGTTGGGTCATTGACTAGCCAAAGTGGAATCCTTTGCTACAGAGGCTACATTTCAGTTCTGGATGTGGCCGCAGTGTACAAAGAGGGCCGGATGACCTAGAAAGATACAATGGCAGCATCTCCTAAAATTTAGGGAACTGCTATTTTGGGACCTGAAAATGTCTTCGCGTCATTACGTGCAGTTTGACATGGGGATCATTTTGTTACTCTGTGGCCAAGTCAACAGAGGCTGCAGGTGAGATATTTTTAGACCCGAGGGTCTAAAGCGGGAAAATGCACAAATGAGTGACACTTGGCACTCTGAGGCCAGTTTACTACTTATAGAGAAGGCAAAAACGTGATTTATAGCTGGGAGGCTCATTTTGCAAGTCTCTGTCACAGGTTAAGAGCTATGGAGTGCTTGCTTTCCCTCTTATGCACAGTGCGGTGCCAGGAGTGATGCCCTGCACGCTACGCACTGCCCTCTCTCTCCCCTTTGGCAGTATGTTATGCCCCTCTAGTGGGCTCTTCATTTGACCAATGTACAGTTGTGTGGGTTCATGCGCGATTGCCGAGGCAAGAGCCTCTTGCACAGGTACTAGATTAGCTAGCGGCTAATCCCCCCGCAGGTACAGGTGAATTCGGAGAGGTTTCATGCCAGAAATCTCGTCCGATTCAAAGGGCAAGTAGCCCTACAGGTGCGGGAGCTCGAGGACTTGCTACGGATGCGACCGGCACGCGAAACGGAGCCCGAAACAGCAAATTACAGCCTGCTGTGTATTTTTGCAGGTTTAGGGTTTTGGCCCTAAACGGACCCTAATACCCCCAGGAGGTTCGGGGACGCAAGGGGACCGTTGTACAGGTGATCTGGCGCATTTTCAGGGCTGAAAACAGAGAATTCAGCGTGCTGCAGATTCTCGCCAGGTTTTGCAAAGTGCCCGTATGCGTCGGGAAAGTCATTCAATGCGTGGGAATACTGACTGTGAAGGGTTCTAGTACAGTTATGTTGCCGAAATCGGGCTGGAACAGTGGAAATTCAGCCGAGTTTGTGCGGGGCAGCTTGTAGGGAACCTCAGCGTTTATTCCCTCTTTTGAACAATAAAGAAATACCGAAAGGGGCGCCTAAGTTAGGGGCCAATCTGGTGTCCGTCTACTCATACAGGTGCAATCTAGCAGCCTGTATCTCTCTCCCCTTTGTTGTGTCTTGAAAGTACAGGTAAAATAGACGACTAATAGTGGGTGAAAGCTAAATCAAGGTTTGAAGTAAAGTCTACCGCCCTTTTTGGATTGAACAGGCCGGTTTCACAACCTGCAGATCCGGGCTGAGAAGCCTAAACCCTAAGCAGAAGCAATAGAAGCAACAGGAGCAGAAGAAGTTTTACCAACTTGCCAAGTGGCCTCTTTTTAAAGAAGAGTTTCCACCAACTTATGGGACCCCGTCCAATGGGGCCCATGTGACACAAAGACAATAAATAAAGCTTGACCCACACACATACAGAAGATAGCGTCAAAACTAATGACATGGCAGTTCTACAGACGCTTGTATTTTGTGCTGCAGTGCCACGTGGCAGACTGTACGGACTTGCACGATTTGCGATGCTGACGTGGTAGGTGTACGGATTTTCGTGATTACGTTGGGTAGCTTTTGACTGCTTTGAGACGCCAAGGGATTTCAAATATGTGCCATGGGCTCATTCTCTAGCACGCTTTCGGGTGAAGGTGTAGAGCGTGGAGTACCATACTGAGTTGAGAAAGTATAAAGAAATACCGAAAGGGGCGCCAAGTTTTGGGCCAATGCTCTCTTAGGGGGAAACTCCACCACTCCCCGTCTCGTGTGTCATGCACTGTCTCTCTTTCAGTTCAATTGTTATTTGAAGTGCTTAAAGTTGTTCTGTTTGTTCTTTTCCGTTGTCACGTGGTGCCCTTCCCCGTGACGGTGGTATCAGAGCTTCAGGCGTGTGCTTTTTTGAAAGCATATCGGTCCTACCAAAGAGTAGACAAAGCAAGATGGCGCTTCCAAGTTTTACAGAGAACTTTATGAAAGAAGCTTCGTGGCCCGACCGTGGACTTATTAGCCACTCCCACCCTTACTTTATTGCGCATCGGGCGCGCTCCCGTCTTCATCGCTCTGTCTTACGAGGTAGAAGCCATAGAGATCATTTGCAAGAGAAAGATCAAAGATTTTTCGAGCCACTGTTTTGTCTTAGAGGTAGTGCCACGCAGTGGTGGAAGTCTATAGCTACTAAGCCGTGCACTCCAAGGACTTGGCAAGCTATTAATAAACTTTTTGCTCGAAGTTACATGCCTTGAGACATCTTCCTTCGGATTGCAACTTCTGGCAGAGTGGGGTATCTTGAAAGGCTTGCCACAAAAACCCTAGCAGATTATAACTTGAAATTTCTCGACCTTCTCAAACTGATTACCTTGGAGGCCCAGTGTGATTGCTATGTCTTGGGATTACCATCACCGCCACAGGAACACTTTCTGTTGAGGCTTGTTTCGACTATTCAAGAGCTTCTGGACCATGCTGTGGTCAGTTACAACCTTATGGAAGAAAATTAACCGTAATCTTGGTGCAGGTTTCAAGATGGAAAGCTAGTCTTCTTTTCGAGCTCGACTGATGTCGAGATTGCTTTTTCAGTTTGAATTTTGTTTGAGAACTTGTTTGGAATTTGTTTGAAATAAATGGTATCTGTTTTAAACCTGTCTTGGTGTCGATTTGAATTGTTTGACCTGGTTTTAATACTGGTTTCAATGCTTGGTGATTTACTCCCAGGTGGAGTAGTGAGAAATGTTGTTTTGGTATTGTCTGAACTTTGAATGTAAGGTGCAGCGGAATGAATGATGAACTTTGCTCAAGATGAGTGCTCCGAACTGTGCTCAAGGTTCCTTTTACTTAGGGAAGGGAGAGCCTTCCATTCTTTTATGAGAGAGTGCAATGGACAAACAAAGTGAATGGACACTGTGCGTGAAGGTGTATGAGATGGAGAGATAGAGAGAGAAGAGAATACGACACCAGGGAGTTGTAAAACCCTCCTCCGAAGGCCCCACTCTCGATGGCGAGAGTGGTCTACTGTTGATTGCACAAATCTCTACAATGCTTGGACTTGCCGACGATGTCGACGACGATGAGGACGACGACGAGACGGGCTGAAATCTGAAACTGCAAATGGCTGAAATCTGCAAATCTTTATCTGCTGAATTCTGATGCTATATCGGTGACGATGTCGATGACGACGATGTGACGACGACGCGCTGAAACTGTAAACTTCGGTGGATCCCACCGTGCGGCGAGGGATTGCTGCGGAAAGGTGAGATCTGCGAGGTTCGGGACTTGATCTGCGGTGTCTAAAGGCTGAAAACTGAAAACTCTGGTCTTGTGGCTGATTCTATCGCGATGATCTGCAAAAACGGTGAGGTTGATCTGCAAACCAAAAACGCTAGGGCTGAAAACCGACCTTGCGGGGAAATCTGCTGTGTTGCTGTGGGAATCTGCTAACGCTAGGGCTGATCTGCTGTCTACTGTCGTCGCCGGGAATCTGCAAGTGCAAAAACGCTGGCTGATCTGGTGCAAAGACGCTAGGCCTTCTGTTGAGAGAAAATGCCAGAGTTGTCGCGGGGGTTGGTCTTGCTGAGAAGTTGCTTGTTGAGCAAGGTGCTCCTGCTGCCTCTTCTGCCAGAAAGTGCTAGCTCTGTTTTAGCTTATATACAAACTTAGCAAAATTGCCCTACCTACTTTCCAACAAAAGTCACTTAAAAATAATAAGTGAAAAATGTCAAAAATAGGTCTATGCAATGTAAAAATGCTACTGATGGATTCTGATTGAAATCTGATGGTCATGCTGTGTGCAACCAGAGGATATGCATCTAATCTAAGTGTGTGGACATGCACGGTCTACGAACAGACTCACAAAAGTGGCAAATCACTTCTTATTCTAGACTGACTTGACTGAACTGAACCCTGGTCATGCTGTAGCTTGTCCGTAGACACATAGGGTGGATGTGTCACGTGACATTGGAACAACGCATATGAGATGTTTGGGGAGCGTTTCATTGTTTGTTGGAAAACCTCCGAACGATACAGACGAGATGTCAAGGGAGCGTTTCCAAACGAAGCAGGTTGCGATTTGGGGAGTGTTTGGTTGTAAAAGGCCTCTATATCTCCCGGTCGGAATTTTTTAGGTTATTTGCGGGAGGAGTGATGAGGGAGTCCTTGAACAGCTCATGGCCCCGACCTGGATGGTTATTTGCCCGGGGGTGGGTTTTCATTGGCGCCTTTATGCATATGTGAGCATTTGTGTTGCATTATGATGTGCTAACCACTAAAATATTCCTAATTGGATGAGATCGTGTAACAGACTTGGGCACCCCAAGTCGAGAATCTGGCACGACACACGAGAGAGAATCACTTTAAAATACTTCACACTTAATTCACTGTTCAATTTAGTTGACACGGCTCGGCTTAGTTCTAGTCCATAGTTACAGGGAATGGACTTTTTTAGGTCCTCGTTCCCTGTTCCCATTCCAACTTCCCGTTATGTGTTTGAAACGTGAGTGTTCAAAACAGGGAATGGCATTTCATGACCGTTGCTGTTCCTCGTTCCGTGTTTTGAAATCCAGTTCTAGGTAACTATGAGCTCCACGCCCAGAGAGAGAGTGGCCCCAAAGACCGTCGCCCCTTAAGGTATCTCTTTTTGTATTAATGCTTGAGCAAAGTACAATTGCCCGCAGGTCCTCTTTGCTCACCGGCTCGTTAGCACATGTCAGCCACAGAGAGGCCCATGGGTCTTAGCCCTTGGCCATGGAAAAGCTATTACTTGAAAAGCTTTCAAGCTTTGGATCCCCAAAAGCTGGCGCTAAATCAGCCCAGCGCAAAATCCCCAAAAGCTGGCGCTAGGTCCTCCTCCTCCATCCACTTCGCATCCAATGCCGGATAGTTCTTGAATTTCACTAATAAACGCCGATTCACTTTACCTTTCACTTTCCTTTCTTTATGGGCCAGTGTCTGTTTTGGATCGCGTATCTCCTCGCTCTCTTCTACTTCAGGTTGCTCATCAGGCTCCTTGTCAACTGGCATCTCACCCTTAAAAGGTTTCGAAAGACTCACATGAAAAGCATTGTGAATCTTCCAAGTGTCTGGCAACTTTGAGTCTGAAGGATACTTCATTTATCTTTTCTTGAATCTGGAAAGCGCCATTATACCTCATGCTAAGCTTTGGAAAAAGCCGCTCCTTTCCCTTTCGTTTCCTTAGTCGTGCCTTCTCAAAACGTAACAACACCCAATCATCTTCCTTCAACTTCAAGTTGCGTCTATGTTTATCTGTTGCCTTCTTGTGCCTAGCTCGAGACTTTTCCAAAGCCTCGCGAACCTTGGTAAAAGCAGTGTCCAAATCCCTTGTGTAGTGGTCTGCATAAAAATCTTGTCCTTGGTACTTAGAAAAGGAGGGACCTTCTTAGCACCTTCGATTACCTCAAATGGCGCCTTCCCCGTTGAAGAGTGAATCGTGTTATTGTAGGCAAATTTCACCAAAGGAAAATACTTTTCTTATTGAGTCTTCTGATCGGAGATGTAAGACTTTAATAAATCCAAAACCACTGAATTGGCTATCTCAGATTGCCCATCTGTATGTGGGTGGAATGCTGATGAGAACTGCAACCGCGTGTCAGTGTTCTTCCAAATTGCCCTCCAAACCAAACTCGTGAATTGGGGATCTCTGCCCGAAGCTATCGTCTTAGGCATGCCATGTAACCGAAAAATCTGAGCAATGAACAATCTCGCCAAATGAACATGCTTGGCTGTCTTCTTTACTGGAATAAAGTTAGCTTGTTTGCTAAATCTATCAATGACTGTCCAAATGCCATCGTGCTCACTTTGAGTCTTGGGGAGATCAAAGATGAAATCCATAGCAATGCTTTCCCGGGAGCGGGAGGGAATGGGTAAAGGTTGTAGAAGTCCCTGTGCCTTATGCCTGTCAAACCTGAGCTTTTGGCATACTAAACAACTACAAACAAGGTCATCCACGTCCTTTTTGAGCCTCGGCCAATAGAAGTAGGGCTCCACACCCTTCAAGGTGGTATCTATGCCGCGGTTGCCTGTAAAATGTTGACAATTGCACTCTATCGACCTTTTCCCTCAAAAGTCTGTGTAACACACATCATCATTTTCCACATCAAATAGCCGTTCCGTAATTGGAATAGCCTGAAACTGTCTCCCCATTCTATATGCGGGTAAAAATATCAGCAAAGTTAGGATGTGTGGCGTATTGGTCAACCATATCCTCGAAGCTTCGGTGATGTATCACGAAAATAGCTAGAACCAAGGGCTTCTGAGATAATGCATCTGCCACTAAATTCTTATGTCCTTGAACATGGACAATCTGTAAGTGAAACTGTGAGATGTTAGCCCATTGCATATGCTTTTCCCAAAACTGTTTCTGTGACAAGAAGTAGCGTAAACTCTAATGATCCGTAAAGACTGTGAAATCAACTTCGAGTAAATAGTGTCACCACTGTGTAAGAGCATGGATAACTAACTGCCAATAGCTCTTTTTCATAAATCTGTGCTACCAACTCTGGCCGTGAAAACATCCTGCTCTCGTAAGCAATAACATGGCCTTCTTGCATCAAAACCGCTCCCAGACTACGACCACAAGCATCACAATAAACTTGAATGACTTTTGCAAGTTTGGCAAAGCCATAGTAAGCACTCGGCTGAACGCTCGCTGCTGCTGCACGCTCCCCCCCCCCCCCCCCCCCCCCCCCCCTGCGCCATCGTTGCCCATCACCCCCCCCCCTCTCTCTCGCCCTCGTGCTACCTCCAGCCCCCCCCGCGCTGCCCCCCCTCGCCCTCGCGCTGCCCTCCCTGCCCCCCCCTCTCGCCCTCGCTCTGTCTCCCTCGCCCAGCCCAGCCCGCCACCGTTGCCCCCAGCTGCCCGCCGCTCTCGCCCCTAGCTGCCCTTTAACCCGCCCGCTGCCCCCCCATTCCCTGGCTGTTTTCTCCCCCCCCCCCCGTCCGCATTGCCCCCGAAGGTTTTCTGCACCTGGCTCCGCATCGTTTTTTCTTCGGACTAGTGTTTGGCGTACTCGGTTGCAGTTCTTCTTCACCATCCGCTTCTTCGACTCAGCAGTAGACACAAATGGAGGCTCCAGCTCCGCCACAGAGGGACTCGCCTGAAGCCCCCTCGCCCGACCCCGTTGAGCCCACCATTCGACTTGCTCTTTTGCCGACAGAGCAAGCGAGCCTTGCCGCAGAGGTAGAGCGCTTGCAGGCGACTTCTGTCATCTGCAAGGTTCTCGGCACCCGTCCTAGCAGAGGAGAGCTGCGAGACCTTCTCCAGGCCCGCCTTCTCGCAGAGGTGGGCAAGATTTTGGATGTCCAGATCCTCGGACGGGGTACTACCAGATCGAGTTCGAGACTTTCGAGATGGCCTCCAAGGTCATAGCTATGAGTCCATTGGCCATCCGAGCATCACGCGCCCACTTTCGACAGTGGCGACATGGTTTTGACCCGACTTCGGATGTGCTAGTAGAGGAGGCAGACATCCCCATCTCAATCTGCTTTCCGGGTTTACGGAGGGAGTACCTTCCACTTCTCTCCAGGATTGGCTCCGCCACCGGGACTGTCCTGGAGACACCTCGTACGGCAGCATTAGTAGCTGCCAAGGCGGCTGGCATCCCTTCAGTTCGAGTTTTGGTCAGAGATACCCACACACTCCCGAAGGTCATCCTTTTGCCTCGGGTGAGTGGGGGTTGGTTTTGACAGAGTGTGGAGTACTCGGGTCTCCCGAACCAGTGCTTCATTTGCAGACAGATGGGCCATCTAGCGAAGGCCTGTCCACGGAGGAGGCCATGACCTGCACCTCAGCCTCAGCCCCAGCCTGCCAAGGTTGGGCCGCAGCCACAGCCAGCGGCACAGCGCACAGATTCTGAGCCACCCTCCGAGCCTGGGGCTCCAGCGGAAGAGGGATGGTAGCAGGCCCGTGGCCGTCGACGCTAGGGGCCACAGCGGCAGCCTGGCACTCAGAGTGGCCCTCAGGTGCCTACTCAGCAGCAGTGGGTTCCCGACGCCAGGGGCCACAGCGGCAGCCTGGCACTCAGAGTGGCCCTCAGGTGCCTACTCAGCAGCAGTGGGTTCCCACGGGGACCGCTTTGGTCCTCTTGAGCAGGAGGAGCCCCCTACGTCAGCCTCCACTTCCGCTTCACCCTCGCCAGCCACCCCACCTTCAGATTTCCCCTCTTCCTCCTCATCCCCTCCCCCGCCCTCTGCTCCCGCCCACTCCCCACCTCGCCCCCCTGTCTTTGTCGTCCCACCCCGCTTCTCTTCTCCTCCGTCCCCCCCAGCTCCTTCTCCCCCTCCTCCTGCTTTAGTACCTCAGTCGACTCAGGAGACTGGTCCCTCGCCGGCGGCTAGGAGATCTCTTGGCAGTGCCTTTGCCACGAGTCGCCTAGCGAGAGAGGGTCAGCCCTTCTTGCGGCCCCCTCTGCAGATGCAGACATCTTCCCTTGCAGCTATCCCTCGTGGTCTGACGAGCATTGACCTCCGACGCCGCTTGGATTTCTTCGATTACAGATTCACTCGCTTTCTCGGCGATTCCGTAGCAGACCACGAGGCAGCCTGCTTCAGGGTCCACGCTTTGTTCCTCGCCGCTAGGGGGACAGAGGCCTTGGACTCAGCAGTTGGTTTCTCCTTTCCCCTCTGTGGTCGGACCGAGACAGAGTGGTCCCTAGACTCAGTGGTGGGATGGTTGCAGACACAGGTTCTCGAGTTCTCTCACCACATCGGAGAACTTGGAGTTACAGATTTGCTGCAGACTTTGTGGCCACTGGCCAAGTTTGCGGTGACACCCCCAGACTCAGCAGGATGTAGGCACATTGTGGTGTACTTTTTTGTTGATACGCAGTGTTTGCCTTGCTATGTATACATTCATGAGGACTCCTGGACAGAGGAGGTTGCTTTGCGCACGGCTCGCTCTGCTTGGGCTTGGGCCAGGCACTCACTACAGGCTCGCCTATCTAGAGGACGCTCGGATGCGGATTACTCCCCATCCAAGCCTGCCTCGAAGATAGCCCGTCTTGCTGCTGCGGCAGCATCTGTTCTCTCTCGCTCCCCATGAGGATCGTCTCGTGGAACGTGCAGGGATTAGGTGGGCCCCAGTTTAAGCGACAGCGGGGCCGATTGCGTCAGGAGCTTCAGCGTTGCCTTGTGGGAGGAGAGATTGATCTCCTTATGCTTCAGGAGCACCATTTGTCTGAGAGCCGCATTCGCCGATGTGGTCAGATTTTGCGGGGACGTGATGATACCTTTTGGTCAGCTGCTTTTGGACCTGGAGGCATCCAGGGTGGGGTATGTATGACTATTGCGGACTCATTGCAGCAGGCCATTGTGGGCAAAGGGATTATTGTGCCCGGCAGGGCTCAGTGGATTACTTTGCAGGTTCAGGGTGGCCTTGTGGGCTTCCTGAACATCTATGCGCCCAATGTGGCGAGTGCTCGTGCAGAGTTTTGGTCACAGATTGTTGAGTCCTTGCCACAGGTTGACCATTGGTGTGCAGGAGGGGACTTCAACATGTTGGAGGACCCCTCTGACAGGATCGGAGGCAGCCATACTACTGTACATGGAGTCGAGCTAACAGCTTGGGAGAGGTTGTGTATGACTTTGAGGGTCTCGGATACATGGCAGCATTCTGGCTTTGTGAGGCCTCCAGAGAGTCTTGCCTTCTCTAGATCGGACCGCAGAGTGGGAGGAGTGAATCTATCGCGGATAGATCGTTTCTACACTAGTGACCACTTCAGTGACTTGGGGGGATCAGTGGGCATCCTGGCAGGGACATCCTTCTCGGACCATGCACCAGTGATCCTCACATTGGCAGACATGCAGAGGAGTGGGAGCACGATGCTTCGCATCCCAGAGCGGGTCTTGTTGGACTCAGCACTCAGAGAGAGGGTAGAGGCTCTTTGGACAGAGGGCATGGACAGCCAGGATCTTCTTGCAGACAGAGTGGCCTTAGGCCTAGCTCAGCTTAGCCACTTTTTTCTCCAGGAGTCTTTGGCTCGACGGGCTGCAGTGAGAGAGGAGCAGCAGCGTCTCAGACGAGGCATTGCTTCACTACAGAGGATGCAGGAGCAGCATCCAGACAGTCCATGGTTGGAGGAGCAGTTACAGCAGGCTCGACAGGAGCTTGCTTGCACAGAGGAGAGGCTCCATGAGTTTGGCTTTCACCGACAGGCATCTCAGTGGACTCAGGTGGGTGACAGAGTGACAGGTGCTTTTTTTGAGACAGTGGGACCTCGGCACTCGCATGCCAAGGTCAATCAGCTGAGGAGACCCGATGGGTCAGTTGTTTGTGAGCCTGAGGATATGCGTGCAGTTGCTACTGACTTTTACCGTGAGCTACTGTCGGCTGAGCCCCAGTTAGAGAGACAGGATGCATGTAGGGAGCAGGTTTGGGCGCAGATGCCTTGTCTTGTGACTGAGGAGATGCGCCAGAGGCTAGAGATACCTCTTCAGCTTGAGGAGCTGCACACGGCTCTTAGGGCCCTCCCTCGTGGTAGCTGTCCAGGTGAGGATGGGCCGACTCCCAGCTTCTTCTTGGAGTACTGGGACTTGCTTGGCCCAGATCTTTGTAGTGCCTTTCAGTACATTCTGCACACAGGAGTGATGCCGAATAGCATGAGTGAGGGCCTGATTTACCTCATTCCGAAGGAGGGTGGCTCCTTGGATGAGATTCGACAGTGGTGTCCCATCACCATCCTCAACTTAACCTACAAAATTCTTGCCAAGGCTCTGAGTTTGAGGATTCAACCACTTTTGGAGAGCCTTATACATGGGACTCAGACAGGTTTGTCAAGGAACGCAGTATCCTTGACAACATCTTCACTTTCTGGGAGGCTTCTGCCCTGACACGTCTCCGTGGGGAGGACCTTGTGATTCTTCTTCTCGATTTTGAGAAGGCATACCACAGAGTTGACTGGGACTTTCTAGAGGGCACGCTTCGCAGGATGGGCTTCTCAGATGCTTGGATCAGAGGGATGTCAGCTTTATACAGACAGGCTCACAGTCAGGTGCTTTTGGCAGGAGGTAGAGGTGAGCGCTTCATGCTCACACGATCGGTCAGACAGGCTTGTCCTCTTGCCCCCTTTCTCTTTCTGTTCTATGCGGAGGCGATGAGCAGATTTTTGGTGTCACAGCAGGTTGGTTTGAGGGGCTTAGCACTCCCTATCCGGGGAGATGAGCTCCTGGACGCTGAGTTTGCAGACGATTCAGCCTTGTACTTAGAGGGCCAGGAGGCCAATTTACACAGATGTGGCAGGCTTTGGAGACCTTCTGCTGTGCATCGGGCGCACTGATCAACTGGAGAAAGACAGTGGCTTTCTCGGTTGGTAGTGCTCCTGTGCCAGATTGGATGCCAGGAGAGGGTTTCAGGTGGATTCCTCCAGGGACTGCAGTTTGGTACTTGGGTTGTCAGGTTGGTTTGGACTTGTCCCCCGAGCAGCAGATTGCTCCTCTTCTCTTGTCCATCAGGAGAAAGCTGTTGCATTGGAGCTCAGCACGACTTTCGCTGGCTGGTAGAGTAGTAGTTGCCAACCAGGTGTTGTTGGCGACTATGTGGTACATCACTTCTTGCTGGATCTTCTCGAGTTCTTGCATCGGCCAGGTAGAGAGGCTGATCAGGAACTTCCTTTGGTCAGGTCGCGACACTCAGATTGCCCGAGCCAAGGTGGCTTGATCGGTCATCACACTTCCTTGTTCGCAGGGAGGGCTTGGGATCATTGATCCAGCACAGCAGAGTAGAGCCCTTCTTGGGAAGTTCGTCGTCAGAGGACTTCTTCCAGGCGAGGAGCCCTGGAAGGAGTTCTTGCTGCAGAGGCTTCGTGCCAGGGTGCCTCAGTCAGGAGGCCCTTGGCAACCTTCGACCAGATGGATCTTTACAGAGTTGCGTCGAGTTGGTTTGAGCAGGAGACTGGAGGACCGATTCGCTGTGAGTTTGCTGCGTTCTTGGGAGCTATTACGGCGTGGCCTATAGCAGAGACAGCCGACGTGCACGGAGGAGCGCCGACGGTAGCCCCTCGTCTGGAACCCCATGGTTAGCACTCAGAGAGGTCACTTGGTTGGGAGTAGGCCTCATGTTTCTTGGGGTCCCATGGCAGCAGGTCCAGCGCTCTCTCTAGGTGACTGGCTAGAGTTCACAGGTTTGTTAGAGGAGGTGCAGGCTGTCCAGCTACAGGGCATGAGAGGGGTTCAGAGCATGTGTCAGGACATCTCAGAGTCAGTTCCAACTGAGTGGCTCACGCCTTTCGAGCCAGTAGCACCCCGGTGGATGGGAGCCTTCACACGACTGGAGGTTCTCATTTCAGTCAGGGCTTGCTCTGAGACTGTCCCAGCCCTGTTCTTCGAGCTTCAGGGTGTGGGACGATTACAGCGAGTTGCAGTAGAGGCCCCGCAGGTAGCAGAGTGCTGTTTCCAGAGGATCCGAGTTGTGGGCATCTGTGGGAGGACTTGCGTCATAGACCCTGACCCAGCAGCTCTTGAGACAGGACACTGGAGGCTATGGGCTCGGGAGTGCTGTCCACTGGCACGAGTACAGTGGGATCCTGGTGAGTGGCTCTGGAGGGACCCCTTCTTTTCTGCAGACCGCCCAGGAGTCCCCTTCTTTCAGTACACTGTTCGGCTTGGACGTCATATACTTGCAGCACAGAGAGATGCCCGCCCCGTTGCAACACGTCATTGGTAGGAGGACGGCCTCACAGTTGAGTTCTTGGCAGCTTTTTGGCAGAGGCTATGGGACTCCAGACAGCCGAGGAGCGTCACTTTGTTCCAGTGGTTGGTTGCACAGAGAGCCACAGCAGTAGGGAGCTGGCTTGTGCATAGTGGTCTCTTGGCCGCATGTACAGCCTGTGACCAGTTGGTGGAGAGTCAACGACACTGTCTTTGGGACTGCCCCTTGGCCCAATAGGTATGGCTACGAGTTCTTCGGCTGATGCCTGCCCTCTCTACGGCTCGACAGTACACTTGGGGGGCAGCAGCTTGGTCCACCCTCACGGGCCCGGCACTTTAGTTTGAGCTATCTTCCACCAGCAGGATGATAGTGATACAGGGGGGGCGACCTACACTCCAGCCTGCTACAGACCTTACTCCACAGGAGTGGTGCAGTGAGAGAGAGGAGTGTTGGGAGCTCATCAGCGGCCTAGCTCTCTGGTTCATCTGGCGGGCCCGTTGTTTCCGCATCTTTGAGGCTCGCCCTGTGCCACCAGCAGAGACTGTTCGTGACTTTTGGCTAGAGCGATCCATACTCTCAGAGGACAGCTTGAGGGACTACAGGGCAGCTCCGACCGCATGCGGGAGCGCCGCGAGGCTTTCCTTCGACTTTGGCGCCCTGGGCCTTTCTACACCATGGTCCAGGGGGTGCTCAGATGGCACTACTGTCCACCTGTGTGGCTCTTCCCTCCTCCCATCTCTTGATTTAGCCCCATTGTAGATATGCTGTTTTTTCATTGGGAGAGTCTCCCCATCATGCTTGGTGTAGCCCTCTCTTGCTGAGGTGGATGTAGCCCTATGGGCAGTTTTCATTAACTAATAGAAGGATCTTTTTCTTGGAAAAAAAAAAAAAGTCTGGCAAAGCCAACACTGGTCCGGTAGTCAATTTTACTTTAGCGTCTAAAAAGCGGTCACCTCTATCAGTCCCCACGTGAAAGGGACTCCTTTTTGAGTCGGTAAATGCAAAGGTGAAGCTATCTCTGCAAACTTTATGAACCGCCGATAGTAAGAGCACAAGCCTAAAAAGCTTCGAACTTCATGAACATTCTCTAAGTCAGGCCAATCACAGAAGGTCTCAATTTGGGCCAGGTCCATCGGCACTCCTTCTGCTGATACCACGTGCCCTAGGAAATGTATCTCCGGCAAGAAAAACTCACTCTTTTGGGCATTGATAACCAATCTATGCTTCCACAATGCTTAAAAGACCTGTAGCTATCACAGACTTGGGCACCCCAAGTCGGAAATCTGGCACAACACACGAGAGAATCACTTAAAATACTTCACTACTTCAAAATTTGAGTCGACATGGCCCGGCGTAGTTCCGTGCCCAGAGGTATTGGCCTCGGTATTTTCTTAAATATTAGTGCTTGAGTAAAGGACAACACCCGCGGGATCTCTACTCTCAAACTCTGCGTCTAGATGCTCTGCAGAGTGAGGCCCCAAGGGTCTATTTATTCTTACGAGGGATGTCCCAAAAGCAGTGCCCCAAAAGCAATAAACTCAAAAGCAGTCAATTTCCAAAAAGCATCTGGTCTAAAATCTGTCCTCAAAAGAAGTTAGTGCAAATTACGGAATTTCGTACAGTTTGCCACGTCAATCGCTGTTTGTGCATATCGCGGGAATCCGTATAGTTTGCCACTTCAGCCTGCCCCATCACAGATTTCGGGCCTATCCGTACAGCCCATGTTGCCACGTCATCACTCCTCTGTCCGGGCAGTGTTGCCACGTCATCATTTTGTGACATACCCCTCTCTTGAAAGAATTGTAATCGCCCTCGATTATGCCGGCAAAATCACACATAAGCCATAAACCAATTCAGTACCGACGCACTAGACGACACAAATCGAGCACTTGTAAGTCACATCACATTCAGATATATCACATAGAGTCCATTCTGATCTAGGACCATGATTCCTAGCAACGTATTTAGCAATCGCATCTAGATCTGCACCGGACCTTACTGATGTCGGATTAAATAATCCCATATTGCTATCATGTCCATAGATTTCTTGAGACTGAAATGCTGCAGTCATTTCGTCAATCATTTCGTCTGCACTCAAACACAGTCATGTGAGTTCTGGGAATTCCAATCCATCAATCAAACACTGAGTTCATATTGAACAGAGTGTTTCAATCATTCAGTTCTAGCTGTGTGGCCATCTCATCCCTTGGGAACTCTTGATGCTGTCACGATAATTCCATTCAATCATTTATCTTGATTCAAAACAAAATTCATGATTCTTATCGTTATCGGGTTCATTCTAGAGCTGTCATTGCTCCTAATTCATCATCTTATTCTCGATCCTGTTATTTGTACACAAATAGAAAGTTCTTCCAGAAAACATTAATTTCATACATAAATCAGAATCATCTTCGGAAATTCCTACTTCAAAGAAGTTCATTCACACACTTAGTTCATACTGAACAAAGTGTTTCAATCATCTAGTCATCTTATCCGTGTCTTGATGCACCTAGATCCCTGTGTAGCCATCTCATCCGATAGGAATTCTTGATGCGGTCACCACAGTATTCAATCATCTCATTCATATGGGAATCTTGATGTACTAGAATCTAATTTCATCAGCATCAATCATTCAATTATCAAACAAAATTCATCATTTTTATCTTGAATCGACAGATTCATTTCTAAGTTGCCGTCGCTTCCGATTTCTTTCAAATGCAATTCCTTGCCATGTTATCCTCGATTTTATCTGTAAAACAGGCAAAATGTTAAGCAAATGATTCACCTCGTTGCAAAAGAGTCAATGTCTGGCTCCATGCTTCCAAATGCATGTTCCTAGCTCCTAGTAGTTATCTATCTGCACACAGAT
Organism: Adiantum capillus-veneris; assembly: GCF_014529385.1. Classification (NCBI taxonomy): domain Eukaryota; kingdom Viridiplantae; phylum Streptophyta; class Polypodiopsida; order Polypodiales; family Pteridaceae; genus Adiantum; species Adiantum capillus-veneris. Next base: position 20,019,278 of record NC_140940.1, read on the forward strand.
AATAAGAGCTTCCAAAAACATTAATTCCATTCACTGTGAATTTTTTTGCAAAAAAACCGTAATTTTCCAAATTTGTTGGATATAAGATTTGTTCGTGTCAATGCGTAAGGCTTGTTGAGAGATCGACTTTGACTTCTGTCGCATATCCAAATTTTCAACTATTCAAGAGATTTTTGAAGGTCTTCTAAGTTCTAGCAAACTTCCTTGCCGAAAATTTACCCTATTCTTCATTCTTTTCTTCAATTCCCGCGCCGGGTTTCAACTTTTCTTTGCCTTCCCGCTGAGAGGTGTTATCTATGTCAGATTCTCCACGAGAACCCATATGTAAATTGGGATTCTTTATGGCTTATGCCCTGTAAGACAGAGCGATGAAGAAGGGAGCGTGCCCGATGCACGATGAAAGGGTGGGAGTGGCTAATAAGTCCGGGGTCGGTGCACGAAGAGTCTTCAATCACAATTTCCAAAGTGCCCAAGTGCCTTGTTTGCTCTTTGCTAGGACCGATATTCATGAAAAGCACACACCTAATGCTCTGATATCACTATCACAGACTTGGGCACCCTAAGTCGGAAATCTGGCACGACACACGAGAGAATCACTTAAAATACTTCACAACTTTAAAATTTGAGTCGACACGGCCCGGCGTAGTTCCGTGCCCAGAGGTATTGGCCCCAAAATCTGGCGCATTAGTTCTTTTTATATTAGTGCTTGAGCAAAGTACGACACCCGTGGGACCTCTGCTCTCAGACTCTGCGTCCAGATGCTCTGCAGAGTGAGGCCCCGGGGTCTATTTATTCTTACAAGGGATGCCCCAAAAGCAAAGACCCAAAAGCAGTAAATTCGAAAGCAATCAATTCCCAAAAAGGATCTGGTCTAAAATTTGCCCTAAAAAGCAACCAGCACAAATTACGGAATTCCGTATAGTTTGCCACGTCAATTGCTGTCAGTGCATATTGGGGAAATCCGTACAATTTGCCATGTGAGCCTGTCAGTGTAGATTTCGGGCTTGTCCGTACAACATGCTGCCACTTCATCGCTCCTCTGTCTGGGAAGTACTGCCACATCGTCATTTTGTGATAGTATCAGATGATGTCTGTGCTCTGCCTTGTTCTTAGTGAAAATTATAATGTCGTCAAAGAAAGTGTCCACAAAAGATTGATGCACTTTGAAAATCCTATCCATCATTTGATTAAAAGTTGCTGGAACATTTGAGTCCGAAAGGCAATTCATATAAACCAAAAGTTGTCCAGAAAGCTGTCTTGTAGATGTCACGTGACACATCCAACCCTATGTGTCCGTGGACAAGCTACAGCATGACCAGGGTTCAGTTCAGTCAAGTGAGTCTAGAATAGGAAGTGATCTGGCACTTTTGTGAGTCTGTTCGCAAACTGTGCATGTCCAGACACTTAATTTAGGTGCATATCCTTTGGTTGGACACAGCATGATCATCAGCATTTCCATCAGAATCCATCAGGGTAATTTTCCAGTGCATTAGACCTATTTTCCCTATTTTTGACATTTTTCACTTATTTATTAAGTGCTTTTGTTGGGAACTAGGTAGGGCAATTTTGCTAAGATAATATATAAACAAACCAGAGTTAGCACTTTCTGGCAGAAGAGGCAGCAGGAGCACCTTGCTCAATAGGCAGCTTCTCAACAGAACCCCACAGAGGCCTAGCGTTTTGCAAGACTGCAACACCTAGCGTTTTTGGACCATAGCAGCCAGCGTTTTTGCTTATGCATCATCCTGGTGACAGAACCCCATCAGATCAGCCTAGCGTTTTGCATTGCAAACCATCGGCAGCAGTAGAAGACAAAGATCAGCCCTAGCGTTTTTGCATCTGCATCACACTTCAGCGTTTTGCAGATTCATCGCGACGGAACCTCATTAAGCACCAGCGATTCAGTTTTCAGCAGTCAGACATCGCAGTAGAACCCCCGAACCTCGCAGATCTCACCTTCCCGCAGCAGATCCTCGCCGCACGGTCAGATCCATCGAAGTTTGCAGTTTCAGCCCGGAAAACGCAGATTTCAGCATCTGCGTTTTCAGCGCGTTATCGTCGTACCGTCATCATCGACCTCGTCACTGACATAGAGTCAGAATTCAGCAGATAAAGATTTGCAGATTTCAGCCCTTCGCATTTTCAGACTTCAGCCCGTCTCGTCGTCGTCGTCCTCATCGTCGGCAAGTCCAAGCATTGTAGAGATTTCTGCAATCATAAGTAGATCGCTCTCGCCATAGAGAGTGGGTCCTTCGGGGGAGGGTTTTGACAACATTCTGGTGTCGTATTCTTCTCTCTCTCTCTCTCTCAGTCTCATGTACCTGCAATCACAGTGTCCATACACTTTGTTTGTGTCCATTGCACTCTCACTAAGGGAACGGAAGGCTCTCCCTTCCGTAAGTAAAGGAACCCTTGAGCGCAGTTCGGAGCACTCATCTTGAGCAAAGTTCAACATGCACTTCCGCTGCACCTAACAGTGGACATCCCCCGGAGCAATTCGGATTTGATGATATCCACTTTTCAAATCAATTCTGCTGAAGCAAGAGAATCCCTGTAGTCTGTCGAGGATACCATCGATCCTTGGAATAGGGAATCTGTTCTTCATGGTGATTTTATTGAGAGCTCTATAGTCAATGCACATTCTCCAAGATATGTCTTTCTTTAGTACTAGCATTACCGAAGAACAGAAAGGTGACGTGCTAGGTTGGATGAGACCCTTTTCTAGAAGTTCTTTCACTCGGTTCATTATTTCTTCATTTTGGGCTCGGCTAACTCGATAGGGTGGCCGGTTCGGTGGTGTACTTCTAGGAATCAAATCAATCGTATGGTCGAGGTAGAGGTAACTTGCCTGGTAGGCCTTCAGAGAAACAATCAGCCTGTGTGTGCAAAAATTCTTGTCGTTCCTTATCCAATTCAAACATGTTAGCTCGTTGTTCATCATTCAGCTCTTTCAAGTAGATCGAGTAAAATGGAAAGATTGGATTTCATTAATTTGGAAATGGCCGAAGCTGATACAATAGGGACGGACTCTCCCTTCAATTTTACATCAAGTACAACTTTCCTGCCCTTCTCATTCTTCAAAGTAGCTTTCTTGGCCCGATAATCGACCGGTACCAAGGGATTCCTGGGAGGACGTCACACCCTTCCAAAGGAATAATGTAAAAGTCTTCGTGTCCTAAATACCCTTGACAATGCAAACAAAGTTCGCCAATGAGAGGTGTAATGGCAACATCCCGTCCGGGTGCCACTAGAACTGCCTCCGCCTGTGGCTTCATTCTGTCGGGCGTAATTCCAAGTCGAGCCGCCAATTCAGTGAAATGAAGCTGGCCTTGTCTCCTCCATCGAAGAAGATGAGGGCTTCCTGATCGTGTACTTTGCTCCATGCGCGACAAAGTTTTGTGCTTTCATCCATCTGATCTGGGTCGGTCCCCATACAATCTGGTACCAGGCCTGCTTTCACCTTTCCTTTTCTGCCACGTTCTTTAGCTGCTCTGGAACTCTTTGGCCTCTTTTGATGGTCCTCGCTGTGTCTTTTTGGGTCACCTTGCAGAGTTGTGTCCTTGTTCTCCACAGTCAAAGCACTTCCCTTTCTTGAGGTATTCTGATTTCTGTTCCTCAGACAATCGAGGTTGTGCATCCTTCTTTTTCTGAACCTTCCTTCTCCTTCTAGTATCATTTGTCGAATTTTGTCCGGTCCTTGGTGTCAAAAGTTGATGAGGGGGGTAAGTCAGGTTACCCGAATGCATAACAAATTCTTGCTTAGCATGTCCCATCAGTTGTTGTATGGACTCGGACTTCTGCTGAAGACAATAATCTCGGATCTCTTTGGGAAGTCCATAGCAAAATCACTCGATTTGTTGCTTGAAAGTGACCTTCTCAAAAGAAGAATTGGGTAGAAAAGCATCCCAAAATCTCTCACGATAAGCATCCAAAGTGTCAGCCTTAATCATCCGAAGATGGTCCCAAGTGGTAATCACATCTCGTACGTACTCCTAAGTCATCCAGGAGGAAATAAAGAACCGTTTAAACTCTAACCACTTGGTCGGGGCTTCTTTCCTTAAGAGAAGAGTGGACCACCACGCTCGTGCATTTCCTTTAAAAAATGATGCTGCCCTCCTGATTTTGGAGTGCTCTAAGTATGCTATGTCAAACTGTTGAATAAAAGCTAAAGCCTTGGAAGCATTTCGAAACCTTGAAAGGGTTTGAAACTTCTGCCTGTCCACCCTCCTTGAATTCCTTGGTCTTATTGCCCTTGTCCTCGAGAAAATCATATTGATTGGCTGTCACGTGCACATCTAACCCTATGTGCATGTGAACAAGCTATCTTAGGTATAGGGTTCAGGTCAGCTTAGGAAGTGTTCTGGCACCTTTGTGAGCCTGTGCATAGGTCGTGCATGTTCAAGCACTTAGAGTGGGTGCATCTAAAATTGTAATTTCAGGCCACCCCACGATCCTGTAAAATGGCTAATAAATGCTAAAAATATGTAAACTGGTTGTACACAGCATGATCATTAGCATGACAGTCAATACCCATCATGAGCATTTTATAGTGCATAGAGTCCATTTTCCCTATTTACTCATTTTTCACTTATTATTTAATAAGTGACTTTGTTGGAAAAGTGAGTAGGGCAACTTTGCTCAGTCTCTATAAAAGAAACCTAGCACTAGCATTTTCTGGCAGAAGAGGCAGAAGAAGTTCCAACAACTTGTAGTGCACCTTCTCAGCAAGACCGTTAGGAGGCCTAGCGTTTCCAGCCAACAGGAACTGACGTTTTTGGGATTTCCTCTCACTAGCGTTCTCAGCAACAGATACAGCATAGCGTTTTTCATCAGTAGCTGATTCTACCTGGCGTTTTTCAGTTGCAGACCTATAGCGATTTGCAGTTTTCGGCGTCAGATCAGCCCCAGTACATCAGCGCTTTCAGTTTTCAGCACTTAAGACACAACAGATCCAGGCCCTAGCCTCGCAGATCTCACCTACCCGCAGCAGGTCCTAGCCGTACCGTCAAGTCAACCAGCGGTTTCAGATTCAGCCCGCTGTCCGCAGATTTCAGTATCTGCATTTTCAGCGCATCATCGTCGCGTTGTCGTCCTCGCCGTCCTCGCCGGCACAGTACCAGTATTAAGCAGAGAGTCAGCAGTTAGCAAATTTCAACTTTTCAGCCCTAGCATTTTCAGATTTCAGCCGTCCTCGTCGTCGTCATCATTGTCATTGACATCGTCGGCAAGTCCATTGCATCTAGACCATTGTACTAGATTTGTGCAATCAATAGCATAGACCTCTCTCGCCATACAGAGGGGGGCCCTTGGAGGAGGATTTGAGAACCGTTTGGTGTCGTATCTCTCTCTCTCTCTCTCTCTCTCTCTCTCTCTCTCTCTCTCTCTCTCTCTCAGTCTTAGCACCTTCATTCACAGTAGCATTCACTTTGTTTGTGATCATTGCACTCTCTCACTAAGAAACGGAAGGCTCTCCCTTCCGTAAGTAAAAGGAACCCTTGAGCACAGTTTGGAGCACTCATCTTGAGCAAAGTCAACATTCACTTCCGCTGCACCTTACATTGGTATCAAAGCTTTGGCAGTGTTCTGTATCACTCAAGGAAAGAATCACAAGAATTTTTTTTCCTTCTTGTGGTCGCACGTAACCCAAGTCCACTTGTGCGTGTCGATTCTTAATCGCGTTTTTGAAGAGTGACAGGTAACCCAAGAAAGATGGTCTTGTCCAGCCTCCCCTTGTTCCTCTTTTTACTCATTGAGAGCGGACCGTGTACTTAGCGGCCGGCCAATCGACGTGAGGTGGGAAAAAGCAACTTTGATGTGAGTGCAAGGCCGCCAAAGGGTGCGCCCGCAGGGAAGAGTCGAGCTCGGGTAAGAGAAAAAGCCTTCTCAAACATCGATTGCAAGCTAAGAAACTCAAGAACCTTAAGAACCCAAGTTTCTCGAGAACTTAAGTACCCAAGAGCTCAATGTATGGTCATTACTCGAAGCGGAATGATACTTTGCGTGAAGGTGATGAGCATGGAGGTGGTGACGAAGAATTTTCCCATGAGGATTTTCCGATCCTCCCCCTTCCCCATCCACGCCACGGGTTGCACAAAATCCTCTGGAGCATGAGCAAACGTGCTTGGCGGCCAAAGAAAGAAAAGCAGCTATTGAGCTTGAGCGTGAGCAAGCACGTGAAGCCCAGCACATAGCGGTCGAAGACAGACGAGCGGCCTTGGAATTAGAGTGTGAGGCATAGAGAGACCGACGCATGCAAGAGTTGGTCCACCAAGTACTCACCTCAAAGTCCGAGCCGGTCAAAGATGTGGGTAGTTCATCTGGTAGCATAAGCAGAGATTCAGACTCCAACAATCCAGTCATTGAGAAGTTGACGTTCAGTAAGTATGGCGGTAAGATGGATGCTAATTATTCATTCTTGGTTGCATCAATTTAATGCTTATTTGCGACAACTAAGAAAACAAAAAATAGCAAAGTTTTGACGGCAGCCATGTATCTTGCCGGTGACGCCATTAATTGGTATCATGCATGTCAAGAGGCACAATTGACCGCGCACCTAGAGGAAGCCGAAGAAGGCATGTCCCTTTCCTTCAATAGGGACCGACTTCCAAGACAAGCACAAGGCGCGGTTTATGCTACCTCAGTACTTAGCGCGGTTGAAAGAAGATTGGCACAATCTCAAGCAAAATGGTATGCCAGCCATGTCTTTCTCTAACCGTGTTTTGCAGCTCAGCCCCAATTACGCAAATCGGATGATGAGCGCAAAGAGGCATTTCTTTTCGGGTTGGACGAGTATATCAAGTTTGATGTAGAAGTATTGGACCCCGTGGATCTCAACAAAGCGGTAGCAATTGCTCTCTCCCAAGAGATGAAGCACAACAAAGGAAAGCCTAAGGAGAACAAGTCTTCTCACAGCACCTCTCAGACTCCTTCAGAACCCACAGATTGGTAAGAATGGTAAGAATGATAACTCCTATAGCCACTCTTTCTCTAATCGTTCGGAAAAGAACTCTCAAAATGAAATTAAGGGTAAAGCTAACACACTTGCTAAACCTAAGCTAACACACTTGCTAAACCTAAGCTGCACAAGGAATTATAGGAGGATACATAATGCCAGAAGAACATATTATTTATTCTAAGGAAGGTCGATCTTATCAATGTCACGTCAAGGGTCATATAAAGAACATATGTCTTAAGAACCCATCCAACGAACCTAAAGAACCCAGAGAACCCACATCCTCTGTTAATGCCATAAATGAGAACACTAGTGTGTCCCAAGTTTCTCATGATTATCTAGTTGAGGAGTCTCTCATGAAGTGTTATGGTCATGTGAATGGTATACGCATGGTGATCTTGTTTGATTCAGGCAGTATGCATGATGTGATTGGTGACTCTCTTGTAGACGGAGCCCGCTTGGAGGTTAGCCAGACATCTCCTCTCAAGGTGTTGGGCTTCGCTCCCGGTATGGACTCTCTCATTACACGAGAGTGCCTTGATGTGTTATTCACTGTTCAACAAGCTTCCTTCCATCGAAAGTTTGAAGTGTCTCCTCTTTTAGGATGTGATATAATTCTAGGCATTCGATGGTTTGATGAGCATAACCCTCTCATTGATTGGGCAGACAATACTCTCACTTTCAATGCCAAAAGTGGTGGTGAGGAAGTTATTCATTCTTTACCTCTCATTTCTAATGTGCAGGTGAAGCTTGAAAAGAAACAGGAGAAGGAGACTCTCTCAGTCTTTTCTTCTCCAGAGCACGATACATATGTTTTACATGATAGCGATGTGATTGTTAACAAGGATGATGGTTTAGATGATGATTTTTCTAGTGAAGCTAACCTCATTGCAGATACGATTAGTCACGAAGAACCGATCTTGGCTCTCGAGTCGAGGTCCAAAAAACCCACTCAAGAAGTATTTTGTGTTCGCATGATTAATCAACATGCATTGTTTGAGTTTTTCATTTGTGCCGGTTTCTTGTATTTTTGTCCTTGTCTTTATGTGTTCCCTTTTCACAGGCATGCCGTATTGTACAATGCACATGACTCACTCACGGATGAGCACAGATGTATGCGGATCACTCTCGAAAAGAACAAAAGTTTGCATTCAAGGAATTCACATTGTTTACCGATTGTCCGTTTTGTCAATTGCTTTTACATGTCTCTTCCTTGGCATGACACAGTCTTAGCAAGAGCACAAGAAAGATTTTCCATCAAGCATCGGCATTTCTATTGTGATTTGCCACAACTGATAGATTTAGGTCGAAAGGCCAAGATTCGATCTCACTTTTTGCTTGTGTTTGGTGAACGGTTTGGCACTCTGTCGCTTTGTTCTCATGCACAATCTTTTTTCACATTGTTTACCGATTGTCCGTTTTGTCAATCGCTTTTACATGTCTCTTCCTTGGCATGACACAGTCTTAGCAAGAGCACAAGAAAGATTTTCCATCAAGCATCGGCATTTCTATTGTGATTTGCCACAGCTGATAGATTTAGGTCGAAAGGCCAAGATTCGATCTCACTTTTTGCGTGTGTTTGGTGAACGGTTTGGAACTCTGTCACTATTTTCGCATGCAAAGTCTTTTTTCCAGTTACTCTACATGGAATGGGTATGTTTATGGTTTTGTGTTGGATATGGTTTCAGGAATTTTCCTCCTTGGAGATTCTTGAAGAAGGTGGACCCATGTTCATAGACGTAGTTGGAGCATTAAAGCCGCCACATATCACTTTGTGTCGCTTTCGATGCGGCCCAAAGAAGCAAGCATTGCTAACCTTCTTGAAGTTCAAGTATTGCACGACCTATGCATCAGAGTGGGCCAGAGAAGCGTTCTTCGTAGGATTCCCACAGTTGTTGCTCCCTCGACGCCATATAGTTCAGTACCACCTCCCAAAAGGAGGTGTCATTTAGTAAAGGGGGGGGGGGGGGATATGAGTATTTTATTCAAAGGGTTTTCTCATGTTTCATGTTGAGAGAGTGAGTATTTTTAGTGTGATCAATACAAGTGCACATCCAAACCCTATGTGCATGTGGACAAGCTATCTCAGGTTGTTGGAATTAGGGTTACAGAGAAACACACACAGCTTGGAGAAGACGAAGGAAGCTCAAGGCACACAATAGAGAGTGTGTTACTTAGTGTGCAATGGAAAGATAGATAGCCCTCGAGTGATGGGCGTATATACAATGCTCGGGGAAAAAAACCTCCTAAAGAGGGAAAAAATGCCCCGGCGGTCCTAGTGTGTTCACACACATCACTACCACATGTATATGGTAACAAATCCCCCCTGGAGTGATGCGGTGAACGAGAGCTGGCACATGAGTAAAGGGAAGTGCCATGCCCTGAGGACATGATCAGTCCACAAAGGGGAGTAAGCCCAAAGCTTTGCGGAAAGCTTCAAGCTTCTCACGAGACAATGCCTTCGTGAAAAGATCTGCAAGGTTGTCGTGTGTTGGCACATAAGCCAAGTTGATCTCTCCTGCTGAGAGCCTCTCCCTGACATAGTGGTAATGCACCTCAATGTGCTTTGTGCGAGCATGAATAACTGGGTTCCTCGCAATTGCCAATGCGCTCTGACTGTCAGTGTAGATAGTGTTGGCAGTGTCCTGTCCAACACCCAAATCAGCCATAAGGCGTCTGAGCCATACACACTCAACCGTAGCTGTGAAGACTTCCCTGTACTCAGCCTCATAACTCGAAGTGGCCACAGTAGGTTGCTTCTTGCTCAACCATGATATACATGAACTTCCAAGCATGAAACAAAAACCACTTGTGGACACTCGCGTGTCAAAACAACCAGCCCAATCTGAGTCCGAAAAAGCATGTAAGTCTGGCGGCAATGATCCCCCCTTGGGATAAAACAAGCCAAGATGTAAAGTGCCACTAAGGTAGCGGAAAATTCTCTTGACAGCCTGCCAATGCTTAGACCCTGGGCTATGCATAAATCTGCTGACTTGTGAGACTGCAAACTGAATATCCGGCCTCGTGTTGCATACATAAATGAGGCAGCCAACAGCAGTTTGGTAAAGAGTGACATCAGCAGGATCGCCAGCATCATGTAGACTCAACTTCAAACCTGTTTCCATGGGAGTGGCAATAGGTTTGCAATCCTCAAGTCCAAACTTACAAAGCAACGTCTCTATGTAACTTTTCTGACACAAGGCAATACCACCATCACATTGCTTAAACTGTATGCCCAAATAATGATGCAACAGCCCCAAATCTTTCATCTTGAAAGTAGCATTCAAATCAGCCTTAAATTCAGCAATATGTCTCTCATTTGGTCCAGTGATCAGCAAATCATCAACATAAAGAACCACGATGAGAAATACATCACCCTCACGCTTTACATACAATGTGCTTTCTGTTGGACTGTTACGAAAGCCTGGTTTGACCAAATGAGTGTCAGCTTTCTCATACCAAGCACGAGGAGATTGCTTCAACCCATACAAAGCCTTCTTACATTTGCACACTTTGTCCTCTTGTCCTTTTATGACAAAACCGTGAGGCCGTGTTACATATACTTCCTCAAATAAGACACCCTTATGGCGATCAATCTCACCATCCGGCTTGCGTTTCAACTTGTAAACCCACTTCGTACCAATGGCTTTTTTGCCAAGAGGCAAATCACATAAAGTCCATGTGTCATTTTCTATAAGTGCATCATATTTTGATTGCATGGCAGCCATCCAATTTTCTGAATTCTGTGCTTCATCAAAAGACAGAGGCTCCTCAACATCATGTAAACTAGACACAGCCAAAGCATAAAAATCTGATGCATAAGATGCATGGCGAGAGCCTGAACGAGTACGACTAGACAAAGGTGCATCCAATTTACTGTCACGCAAAGTGTGCACCAGCCATTTTGGCATACCTCTAGCCTGCTCATTTTCAGCCCTTTCCTCATCAAGTACATCATGTACATCTGCATCAGTAATAGGCTGATCTAAAATATTTTCAGAAACCCCCATAGGCTGTACATTTGCCTCATTGGAACTTACATTCGTATTTCCACCACTGAAAAGAGGCAACAAAGTGTCATCAAATGTTCCTGTGAGCTACATACCAGGGCTGAACAGAATCTTGCACAAACACTACATCCCGAGAAACCAAAATACGTTTTGTTTGCGGATGATACAACCTGTAACCTTTGCTTTCAGCACTATAACCAACAAAAATACATTTGACAGCCTTATCATCCAATTTTCTGCGTTGCACTTGTGGCACCAAAGCATATGCCAAACAGCCAAAAACACGCATGTGCTCAATAGAAGGTTTTCTATCATGCCATGCTTCATATGGAGTAATAGACTGCAAAGCTTTCGTAGGATACTTGTTAAGTACATAAGTGGCACACATAATGGCCTCAAGCCAAAAAGAATGCGGCAAAGCTTGACTTTTGACCCTACATCGTGCCATTTCCGTCAGTGACCTGTTTTTTCTCTCAGCAACACCATTTTGCTGAGGTGTATAAGGCACTGTACATTGGTGTTTTATCCCACGACTAGCCAGAAATGCATTAAATTCATGAGACATGTACTCCCCCCCTCGATCGGAACGGAGGGTGCCCATAGTACATTTCGAGACATTTTCAGCCATAGCCATAAATTGTTTGAAGCACATAAAAACTTCGGACTTCGCTTTAAGCGGAAATACCCATGCATGCCTGGAGTAATCATCAATGAAAGTCACGAAGTACAGGTAATTGCCCAAGGACAGAGTTTGGATGGGCCCACAAACATCACTATGCACAAGCTGCAACCTGCATGTGGCCCGAACTGAACCATCCTTTGGAAATTTAGAACGCTGCATCTTACCCAAAATACGGCCTTCACAAACATGTTTGACAGGTGCTTCAAGAGGTGGCAAAGAAGCAACCATATCAGATTTTTGCAAACGCAGCAAACTGGCAAAATTCAGATGACCAAAACGTGCATGCCAAAGTTTTGCATCTGAAATAGCCCTTGAATCTGCAACAGCATTTGCAAAGTTTTGTCCAACACTTGTCATACAAAGTGAGCTTATACAGCCCACGGCACAAAAGCCCAGATGCAACAATTTCATCACCAAAACTGAGATCATGAACTGTACATCTGTCATCGATAAATTTGACTACAAGTCCAAGTCTAGCAAGTGCGGATACAGACAAGAGATTCTTCTTGATCCCAGGTACATAAAGTGCATCAACAAGTGTGAAGGAACTGCCATTAGCAGCAGTGAGCACAATCTTTCCAACTCCCTGAACTGGATAAGAGGCGTTGTTGGCACAAGTGACTGAATTCCCATGAGGGACAGACTCGAGAGAGGTAAACAATTCACGATGTGAGGTAATGTGCTTTGTAGCACCACTGTCGAAATACCACACATGATCTGAACGACGACAAGCCTGCATGTGGAAGACAAGCAGTGAATAAAAGCCCATTCTGCATCAACATCAGCACATCACAGTAGTCTCCTTTCACAGAAGACTCAACAATGGCTGCATTTGTAGTGGAACCAGCATTTGCAGTGGAACCACCCTCTTTCTTCTTAGCCTCTTTGGCCTTCAACTAGGACACGACTTGATCAAGTGATCATTGGTTTTACAATAATGGCAACGCATCTTCTTTTTGCCCTTATCACCAGAATTGCCAGACGAAGTACTGCCAGCAGAAGCATTAGGAACATAATTTTTGCCACTCGCAGCAGAACCATAAGAAGTGGCTGCATTGCTGTTACCACCCTTTCTTTGAGAAGCAATAAAAGCCTGTTCAACTGCACGCTGCCTAGTCCTGTTTTTTCTGGAAAGTGACTCTTGCAACAGCAATGTGCATAATGCATCAAACTTGACAACTTCAGGATTTCCTTGGGTCATCAGTTTCTAAGTACTAGGAAAAGTCTGGTAGGAATCTGGTAAGGCATCAAGAACAGTCTGCACAAGGGAACTGTCTGAAATGACTTCACCTGCAGAAATAAGCTGCTCATTGATATCCTTGACACTAGCAAGGAAAGTGTCCATATCATCTTCCTCATGCATAATCTTCGACTCCAGCTCTTTACGTAGCAAAGCAATTTTAGCCTCATTGCGGCTTGCATAAAGACCTGCTAAAATATCCCAACCTGCTAAAATATCCCAAGCTTGTTTTGCAGATTTTGCTGAACGGATGTGAGGAACAATGGTGCGCTTCACAGACAACGCAATCAATGCATGAGCCTGCGCATCCTTAACATCCCAACGAGCTTGTTCTGCCGTAGGCAAAACATCTCTAACAGCTGCAATCCTTGCAGCAAGACCTGCAACATCCTCAACATCGCCTACATCCTCAGAACCAGGACGTACATCAATGCCTTGCACAATGTTCCAGACACCCTTTGACACAAGAACATGTTGCATCATATAAGCCCACATAGGGTAGTTGTCCCCATCCAACCTATCCTCAGCAGCAAACATCTTGAACACATCTGTGTTGTTGTTGTCAGCCATGGTAAATGCTGCACTTGATGTGAAAACTGCCCGAAAATAGGAGAAACGGAGCGGGAACAACTTGTGCTATATAGCACAAACCGTAGAAGACTATAAGGCACCTGTTATGCAGAAAACGGCACTGACTGAAATTCTGCACAAAATGACGAAATAGCCTGTGCAGTACTGCCTGTAGTGGAAACGGAGGCCGAAATGAGCCCAAATCAAAATTCTGAGCAGATCGAGCTCTTCGAGATCTCCCAAAATATTTGTCGACCTGCGAACGCTCGCCAAAGCTCACTGAAATGGGAGAAGTTGAGCAGGCGTGTGCTGGAGCAGCTGGCCACTAAGCCCGGGAGGACGTGACCTGCTCTGATACTAATTGTTGGAATTAGGGTTGCAGAGAAACACACACAGCTTGGAGAAGACGAAGGAAGCTCAAGGCACACAATAGAGTGTGTTACTTAGTGTGCAATGGAAAGATAGATAGCCCTAGAGTGATGGGCGTATATACAATGCTCGGGGGAAAAAACCTCCTAAAGAGGGAAAAAATGCCCCGGCGGTCCTAGTGTGTTCACACACATCACTACCACATGCATATGGTAACACAGGTATAGGGTTCAGGTTAGCTTAGGAAGTGTTCTAGCACCTTTGTGAGCCTGTGCGCAGGCCGTGCATGTCCAGGCACTTAAGAGTAGTTGCATATCCTCGGGTTGCACACAACATTATCAACAGTCAGTACCCATCATGAGCATTTTACAGTGCATAGAATCCATTTTCCCTATTTACTCATTTTTCACTTGTTATTTAATAAGTGACTTTGTTGGACAAGTGAGTAGGGCAAATTTTCTTAGTCTCTATAAAAGAACCCTAGCGCTAGCACTTTCTGGCAGAAGAGACAGAAGAAGTTCCAGCAACTTGCAGTGTACCTTCTCAGCAATAGCTGCAAGAGACCTAGCGTTTCCAGGCAACAGAACTGACAGCGTTTTGGGATTTCCTCTCACTAGCGTTTTCAGCAGCAGATACAGCATAGCGTTTTTCATCAGTAGCAGATTCTACCTGGCGTTTTTCAGCTGCAGACCTAGCCTAGCGTTTTGGAGTTTCCGGCGTCAGATCAGCCCCAGTACATGAGCGTTTTCAATTTTCAGCACTTAAGACATAGTAGATCCAGCCCCTAGCCTCGCAGATCTCACCTACCCGCAGCAGATCTTCGCTGTACCGTCGAGTCAGCCAGCGTTTTCAGATTCAGCCCGCTGTCCGCAGATTTCAGCATCTGCGTTTTCAGCGCATCATCGTCGCGTTGTTGCCGTTGCCGTCCTCGCCGAGACAGTACCAGTATTCAGCAAAGAGTCAGCAGGTAGCAGATTTCAGCTTTTCAGTCCTAGCGTTTTCAGATTTCAGCCCGTCCTCGTCGTCGTCATCATTGTCGTCGACATCGTCAGCAAGTCTATTTCATCTAGACCATTGTACCAGATTTGTGCAATCATAGCATAGACCTCTCTCGCCATAGAGAGGGGGGACCCTTGGAGGAGGGTTTGAGAACCGTCTAGTGTCGTATTCTCTCTCTCTCTCTCTCTCTCTCTCTCTCTCTCTCTCTCTCTCTCTCTGAGTCTCAGCACCTTCATTCACAGTAGCATTCACTTTGTTTGTGGTCATTGCACTCTCTCACTAAAGGAATGGAAGTCTCTCGCTTCCGTAAGTAAAAGGAACCTTTGAGCACAGTTCGGAGCACTCATCTTGAGCAAAGTCAACATTCACTTCCGTTGCCTCCCGTTCCAGAAGTGTCAAGGAGGATTTGTCTGAATCTTGCCAAAATCCATGTGTGGCGGAAAAAAGGATCAGATTTCCCGGTAGAACAGAAATCGATTGAGCTCTGATACCACTATAATAGACTTGGGCATCCCGAGTCGAGAATCTGGAACGACACACAAGAGAAAATCACTTTAAAATACTTCACACATAATTTATAGTTCAATTTAGTCGACACGGTCCGGCACCTTTCGGTATTTCTTTTTGTATTAATGCTTGAGCAAAGTACAATTGCCCGCGGGTCCTCTTTGCCCACTGGCTCTTCAACACATGTCAACCACAGAGAGGCCCAGGGGTCTTTTTTAAAGGCCCTTGGCCATAGAAAAGCTATTACATAAAAAGCTGTCAAGCTGTGGATCCCCAAAAGCTAGCGCTAAATCAGTCCAGTGAAAATTCCAAAATCCGTACTCTGCCAAGTCAGCACAGCCTGCACAAAATGTAGAAATCTGTAGACTCAGCCAACGCGAAATGCGGAAAAATCCGTACAGTCAGCCCGCCAGCTTCTTTTACTTGTGCTAGTGTCCCGAGGACCCTATTGGCAGGTGGCCATAAGTTGGGACAACTTATCAGTGGTCTTTTGGTCCGTTAGGCATGCCACGTCATCAGTTTGTGACAGATTGCCTGGGTATGTAATTTTAGTGTATCAAGACACCTGTTGGAGATCAGCACGGTCTGTGTGTGATGGCTAATTTTACTACGCCAGAATATCAAGAGCTCTGATCTGGAATGAGACTTCTTATTGGATGAGATTTTTCTGGTGAGCCAACGACCTAGGATATTAAGAGCTCTAATCTGGATTGAGGAAATTGATTGTATCTCTAAATGTCTCTTGGAATGACCTTGGAAGTTTTTGAGCTAACTTGATTTGTTTTGCAATTATGTTGTAATCGCGGATGATTACTTTATGGGGGAATGTCAGAAACTGTTGACGTGTCAAGCCATTGAAGAACGGAGCCAACCTGCAGATCTCGACCAAGAAACCTAAACCCTAAGCAGAAGCAGTAGAAGAAGCAAAAGCAGCAAAAGAAGTTTTACTAACTTGCCAAGTGGCCTATTTTAAAAGAAGAGTTCCCACCAACTTATGGGACCCTGTCCGATGGGGCCCGAGTGACACAGACAATAAATAAAGCTGAACCCACACACACACACACAAGATAGTGTCAAAACTGATGATGTGGCAGTTGTACGGACACTCGCATTTTGCGTTGCAGTGCCACGTGGCAGACTGTACCGACGTAGCAGTTTGTGACACTTGGACTTGCAAGCTTTGCAACTACAAGAGGACTGTAGGTGCCAACGAAGTGTGCGCTCACTTTTTGCATGAAGAAGGCCAAGATGTGAGGTTTTGCACGCTTGTCACCCTTGAAAAACAGTGTTTGAAGCCATGGAGCGACGAAGAAAAGCTGACGTGTTGTCGTTGAACCCTCCACCATTACGAGACTGAGAGAGCAACCGGCGTCGATGGAGGTGGAGGGTGGCTCCAATTTTGAGGTGCCTTCGAGCTCTCAAGCACATCATCATACTCCTTTTGTATCGGACAGCAACAAATTAGGGTTTTGGCAGCATGGGTCAAAATTATGTTTGGGCTTTTTGCAAACATCAGGTAGTATGATGGAGGAACATGGAGTTATAAGCATGGGAGATGGAAAACCAATGAGAAGAATTGCTAGTTTGAATTTTGAGTGAGATCTTGAATAGTGTTTGAGAATATTGTTTGAACGTTGTTTGGTTTAAATTACATCTTGTTTGAACTTGTCATCGATTGAGTTTGTTTGATTATGGTTTCAATGTTGGTTTTGGTCTCATTGTTGCTTGAGAACCTCTGGCCGATGTAGGCTACGGCCTGGGAGCATCTAGTTGTAGTTGGGACCTCTAAACGACGGAGACTGTGGTCTGGGGAGCGTTTAGTTGTAACTGGAAACCTTTGAGTGACACAGTCTGTGGTCTCGTGAGCATTTGGTTGTATATAGCCTTTGAACGATGAAAACTTCGGTCTGGGGAGCGTTTGGTTGTACTTGGAAGCCTTTGAACGATGTAGACTTCGGTGTGAGGAGTGTTTGGTTGTATTTGGAAGTCTTTATGTTATATTTTTGCACATGTGAACTTTGTGTCATTTGTAAAGCATTTTGTGAAGCTATGACGAGCACAGTCTGGGTGTGATGGCTAACATTGCTATATTGGAATATGGGGAGCTCTGATGCAGATGAGATGACAGGATGACCGTATAATGTAATGCATGCTAGAGAATTTTTTGTTCGGCAATGATGGCATCGGCATGTATGCATAAAGGTAGCGTCTGCTTTGCAGGTCTAATCGTGGGCGATTACTCTTCTTTTAAGAGGGGGGTATGTCACAAGTGAGTGATGTGGCAAGGCCCCATGGGGCTAGAGTATTAAAAGGGATCCAACTATGCCATATGGATGTCACCGATCAAAGACCAAAATCCCTAAAAAGTGCTAACGCGGCAAAGTGTATGGACCAGCCTGCAAAACGTGGAAGCGTTGCTGATGTGGCAAACTGTACGACGGAACACCCAAAAGTTGCAAAACAGCTTTTGGGTGCTCATTTCTAGCCTGAGAGCTTTTGGGAGTCACAACTTTTCATGTATGATGCTTTTGGGCCAAGGACCTTTAAATATGAGCCCTGGGGGCTCACTCTGGCAATTCCAGCGTGTGCTGAAGCAGAGACAGAGCCCCTGGGCAATTGTACCTTTGTGAAGCAATATAAAAGAAGTACCGAAACTTTGGGGCCAATGCTCGCGACTGTGCTCAGGATGGCTACTCATTGCTCACCAGATCATTAACCTATCAGACTATCAGTTGGGAACAAAGTTAACCAAGAAAAACACCAAGAAGGGAAGAAGGTCAAGAAGTTTGTAGAAAGAAAGCGGGCTGATGCATTTAGAGAAGTTTATAAGAGCCTATGGTTGTCAATTTTGTATTCAATGAAAACTATTAGTGCAATCTTGAGCCTCTCTCTCTCTCTCTCTCTCTCTCTCTCTCTCTCTCTCTCTCTCTCTCTCTAATGTAATGTGAACAAAGATATATTTCTTCAGTCCTACAAGTCGACTTTGGCCTCTACATGACGCTTATAGAACTTTCTTTCTTTTTATCTCTTCTCTCTCTTGCATGTCCAAGATTGCTAGTGATGCTTTTGCTTTGTGATGTGGTTACAATATCTACAGTGCTAGGGCCCAAATTTGATGCCCACATCGGTCCTGAGCAAGGTTTCATCGAATTCTTTGTGCAGCCCAATGCCAATATGGGTGTGCAGGTAGAGTTATCTAGGGTCTATTGTCCAAGTGTGGTGATCACATGTAGATTATTAATGAGCGAACATAAACTTTGTTTTTGACTCACTTAAGATGTGGCTAGTTCCTTTGTGCTGATCAATTGTGCTATGGCGATGTAACAACTCCCTTTTCGTTGTGCGTGGGTCCATTGCATTTATAGCATATTCTATTTTGTTAGTTCAGGAACTTCGTTGCAAGGTTTTTTTTTTTCATTAAGAAACTACAATCGTATGTAAAGAATGAGTAGGACATTCTTCTCATTAATTTCGCTTCATGAATAAAGACAATGCATGTGTATGTTCGAAGGTCCTTTTGGTGTGCTGCTATAGCATTAATAGTGACTTTGAATATGCTAATTTTTTTCCAGGCGGGCCAAGAGTCTTTTAGGTCAATCACAAGGTCATATTACAGAGGAGCAGCAGGTGCCTTGCTTGTTTATGACATCACCAGGTAATATCATTTTTATATTCTCATATTAGCTGGTCAACATGAGTCATTAATTTAATTCACTAGAATGCCATCCTTTGATTAGTGTGATGTGCATGTTCATGCATGCATATCAAGAGAGCAAGGACTGCACTATGGGTTCTTGGTAGCTCAGGGTACCTCGCTCTTCCTCTCTTCTTTTAAGGGTACATGTTCACAAACCTATACTCGCATGACTTTGCACTCCACCTAAAACATACAAAATTGTATGGATTTCTCTAACAAGCTCCACTGATATGAACAGCTCTTTCACTCAATAGACATGAGACCATAGGCACCATTTATTTCATGCTGCATCTGAAAAAGACTACACATGCATTGTATATTTAGCAAATGAGCAACACATGTTATAGATGGCCGAACAGAAAAGAGAAGAGGGCTACATGGCCCATACATGCACAAACAACTATATGCGTTATCGATCCTTTTTGAGGTGCTGGTCTTAAAACTTCAGTATTTTTAAACATGGACCAGGGCCACATCACTTGGTACTATTGGTCCATTTTACACTCTTCACGCACGCCTCCTTGATGTACATATAGCTCCTTCACACTCCTCTACTTCCTCCTGGGAAGGGCTCACATGTCTAAAGTACTTGTCATAGGTACTTCCGTGAGCGTGCCAAGTATGTTGATTCAAAACAGTCTCTGGATTTTTGAGAAATATATTCAGAGTATCTTCCCAAACACTTTTCTCAATAGGCACAATGTTATCAGATTTGCCTCTTTAATGGGATGTACATAACGTCTGAAGGAAGTGCCAACTTGTAGGCTACAGCCCTATTTTCTCTGTGATGAATCATGAAGCTTATAATGCTTTACTGTTCACATAAACTTGGAATCCTTGACACCAAGAGTCCCTGGAGACCTTTTGGTTAGCATAAGTAGTTGTGTAACTATGTGACGTGGCAATGTGATAGTAGTGGCAACTGGTCACGCATGAAGTAGGCAAAGGTGGCCAGCAAAGCAGCAAACAACTGCCCGCAAAATCGGCCGCATATGGCACCATAAATCAGGCTGCAAATTGCGGAATCGTACGGATAATGATGACATTGCAGCTCATGCTTTCTTGGGTGCCAGTTACAAGAGCAGTTTATGTCATAAAATGCAGAGATTTGTAAATTCTCTTGATTAATAATAAAGAAAGACCAGAAAGACTGACAAGGGCGCTCAACTTGAGGGCCAATACTCTTTGTAAACTCTTAGAATTTGGGAGTGCTAGATTGCACAATTGTAAATTCTCTTGAAGAATAATAAAGAAATACCGACAAGATTGCTCCACTCGAGGGCCAATACTCTTTGGAGCGGGACTCCGCCATTCTCGTGTTGCCTACAAAGTGCAGGTGTAATGTTTTCGGTTGTTTTCAAGTGTTTTAGTTGCGATTTTCAACTTCTGGCGAGTCATTTGTCTGGTAGGTGATTACAGCAGTAATCCAATCACGAGTTGTTCCTTTTACTATCCTTTGTCAGTTGTAGCATTTTTTGCATAAATCGCAAGCTTGGCGATCTTTGACTTTGTCTAAGCCGATAGCAATAGGGGATTTATGCTCAAATATATACATAGCCATGAATGGGCTAAATCTTGAAGCAGAATGCTTGCTACTAATATAGACAAAGTTGAAGGTACCTTTCCCAATCAGATTGCCAATGAGAAACATATGCTCTCAACATATCCTCTAATGTTTGTCTCATCCTTTTTGTTTGTCCATCAGACTCAAGGTGATCAAAGGATGACATACTCAACTTATTTAAAGTTAAGTGAATAAACTTTGTCAAAATCGGCCGCTAAGAACTACGCTCTTGAGAAACTTAGCTCGTTTTTAGCGTACGTTGTTCTAATCATGAATGAACTCTATACAAACCTGCACTTAGCCTTGGGCACTGATAATGTGAGTAGAGATGTCATCGCTGTTGTTTGGGCTATGCATGTTAAAGGTGATGATCTTATACTTCATGTTTGGAGAAGCAGTGAATTCAAGGTCGCATGTTGTCAATTTTTCAACATCGTACGAGTTTGGTTATGTTTTGCCTATTCTAGGTTGGTATGTAGTAGTTTCACATTTTAGTCTTTAGCTTACATTTGGATTAAGTATTTGTTCTTTTGTCGTGTTTGTGTGCTCATGTGGAGTCGGAATTCTTGGATTAAATTTTTGTGCTTTCTTATCCTTGTTGTGATTGTTTAAACTTGTTGGTCAAGTAAGGTTCTCTAACTTTTTTGCTCAAGCTTTTCTAAAAGCGTTTTTCAAGTAAATACTTTCCTTGTTTTAATCTTTTTATTTTTGTTCATTTAGATATAAATAAGGTGATTTAGTTTTTCTTCTTTAGATGTTTTCTTGTGTGCCTTGCTTTTGTTGTAACCGGCAAGCTATTGGCAAGGTGATACGTCATTGCAACAATCATCGAATTGAACCGAAATAGCAAACACTTGCAAGCACTCACCATGCATGAACAAGTACTTAAGGTCCAACTACTCAACTTCAATAAGAGCGCATACCAAAGGCACTTTTTTCCCACCGGGATTTTTTCCTTTGGTCATCTAGGTTTTAGACCCTAATGACCCTAATCCTCTTGCATATGTTTCTTCTACATCAAATACCAACCATAAGGAAATTGCTACCTATATCATTTGTCAAAGAGCAACAACTACAAGTCTTCACGTGCTTGTCAAGAGAAACTCTTATCTTCAAGGGCAACAACAAAGCTTCATTACACAATGGCAAGTCAAAGAATGGCTTACAAAAACAATTGACAAGCACTGACAAATTCAGCAAGAGAGCTATCAACAACAATCCTATGGAGCTCACGTGAAAAAGAGAAGATCACACTTGTAGTCGAGATTGAGTTCCACTTCCAAATTGATTTATATTTGATGCTGTATAAGTTGCTTTTACAGGAATCAATCGAGATAGGCATTGGTTGATGTAGCTAAGTGCATTTCCTTTCATCCTAGCCGAGAATAGCTCCTCCTCATAGTAACCAGGGTGACTGCTGTTGGAGCGTTGTGTCCTTTAAATAAGATTAATTCCTTCAAGTTTGAATTCCTAGGGATATAAAGTCGATGCTTATAGAATGGATGCCCATCTTTAAGGGAATAGTCCTTGATCATGGCCTTCTCCCTTGCTGCTAATTTCTCCTGGCCAAACTGGCCCTAAAGTCTGGTGCGCTTTGGATACTTCTTTTTAAATTTTGTAACCCACAAACCAAATTGGCCCTAGGGTCGAGCGTCGCTTTTGATACTTCTTTTTTAATCTAGTAACCCACAACGTAACTGCTGAAGAGTCACTCAAGAGATGTGCAACCATGCTGTGATCTACTAGAACTGCCCCAAGGCTCATACTTGAAGGCATAATAAAGGCCCAAAAGAAACTATTACAAAGCTACATGCCCAAGAGAAACTCTGTTAAAACTGTCAACACATTTTGCTGCGAACCTGTGTCACGCTGTAATCAATTTCAACAAGGGATTGGACGGAAACACGAAGATAACTATTATGTGCAAAACTTTGCAAACACTTTCTCTCTTCAAAACAACTTGAGAGAGAGAGAGAGAGAGAGAGAGAGAGAGAGAGAGAGAGAGAGAGCAAGAAGCTTTTTAATGTTGACATGTGTTATCCAACGTATAAGAGAGAGCTTCATGCCGTAGTCAATGTTTGAAGAAGTGCGGCATTATTTGTATGGCTCTATCTGTATTGCATGGACTCTCCACCCAATCTTAGTCACCATCCGACAATACCCCCTAGCTGGGGCGAGCGTCCAAGGACGTGCGCGTGCACCTACAAGTTCGGGGGTCCCACACCACCCAACCTCACCCCCTCGAGGTGACCTCATGCTAGTCGAGCCTCATAGGCCGACCATTGGCACTCTGTGGAGGTCATCCCTTACAAATGAGGCCTTGGCCTCCTTTTATAAAAGTGATTGGCCACGATCACACTATGTATGTCCGGACACTCCACACCCATCGTGATGGTCTCATAGACTAGGTCCCCCCTCTTGTGATGGGGGCAGAACAGAGTGGTACCCCTTTCGTGTGCAACAAGGTAGTCTCAATAAACAGTCTCATGATTTGAGTATAGTAACAATACAATCTCAATAACTACGAATATCATGTACATTCTTCAATGTAGGCCAATCTCATGTGGCTGCCACTTTAGTTGGATCCATGCTAACACTTAATAGAAATAGCGTGTACCAAAAAGTGTATTTCTGATAGAAAGAACTCACTCTTCGTTGTGTTAATCACCAATTTGTGTTCGCGCACTGCATTGAACACTTGCAACAAATGCTCTCAATGTGCAACCAATGCTCTCGATGATATGCTTGGGATTTGGAGAAAACAAAAAAGCAAAAATGCAAAATGCTAGGTATGTTGAATAGGATTTGCAACTGCGACAAGGCTATGGGCTGATCTGCTATCGTCAATGTCGGCGATGGGCTGAAAACTGAAAACGCTGGCTGATCTGAGGGCTGAATCTGGCGCGTGGACCATGGCTGAAATCTGCAATCTGGAAACGCTGGCTGATTTGAGGGCTGAATCTGGAAACGCTCGGACAATGACTGAAATCTGCAGATTTGAAAAATGCTAGGGCTGAAATCTGACGGTGATGCAATCTGCAATTGATGGCTGAAAACGCTGATGGTTTGCTCGTCATGGCTTAAAACGCTGATGCAAAAACGCCGTGGATGCTGATGGTATTGCCGGGTACTGGGTACTGGTATTGAGGGTACTGAATTGCGTTGGAAAAGTGATTCTTGGGATCACTTACATAGGGAATGCAAGCTGGGTCGAGGAGTACCGGATTGAGCCCCACGGCCTTGTAAAATAATGCTAAAATTTCACTTATTAATAAGTTGATGAACTATTAATAAGAGGTGATTCATGTGCAGATAAATACCTAGGCTGAGTACTAATACAAATGTATGTGAACACTCCCCAATGCCTACACGTAGCAGACATTGGCTATGTTCACGTGCAATCAGAGGGTATGCAACTAATTTTAAGTGCTTGGACATGCATGTCCTGCGTACAGACTCACAAGGGTGCCAAAACACTTCCTAGGCTGTCCTAAACCCTAGAAGTATGAGTCGCAACTTGTCCACATGCACATAGGATTAGATGTGCACGTGACACGATGGGTGTCGAGACCGCCATTGCTTTTTGGGCTACGTAATCCTTCTTGGACTCGTCGCCAAATCTCACCAAAGCGAGGATCTGTCTAGCAACGCCTCTTTTGAGAGAGAGAGAGAGAGAGAGAGAGAGAGAGAGAGAGAGAGAGAGAGAGAGAGAGAGAAATCAAGTGAGATTTCAATAAACGAAAGAACATTCACCTCCGAGATCCTACTAAGGGAAATCCTTGTCATTGCGGAAGTGGTCGGTCTGATGGCAATCATAGAGTTGAGTCTCCTGATGATCCTTGCATGAGAAGCTTTGCCTTTGCCATTCTCCTTGATTTTTTCTGCGGAGGTGCAGTTGACTGATTTGAAGCTGCTGATGTAGCGCATCGGTAAAATGGTTCAAATCAAAGTAGGCTGTGTCAAAGGTGCAGCGGCAGAAAAGGGTGAATCGGGTGATGAACTTGTCTACAACCGCGATCAAACCTCCTCTCGGGATTAGGTAGCCTATGGATCTCGAATCTATCACGATAAATCTCCTCATAGTAGAGCTCCTAGCATGAACTGCCCACCGTACGGGCACAGGAACAACCTGTAGGCAATGACACATTGTAGAGGGTGTGTACACGGCGGGAAGAGGGAGCGCTAGCAAGAGGGAGAGAGATCGCTGGGAGAAAACGAGAGAGAGAGAGAGAGAGAGAGAGAGAGAGAGAGAGAGAGAGAGAGAGAGAGAGAGAGAGAGAGAGAAATGAAATGTTATATTAACATCTTCAAAAGGCCAAAGTGACCTATGAGATCAGAAAGTTACAATGCGGTGTATCTGATACAAAGTTAGATTAACGAAAATAAATTAATCTAGGAGAACAAAATATAATTACAATATATATATATATATATATATATATATATTGTAATTATATATATATATATATATATATATATATATATATAGAGAGAGAGAGAGAGAGAGAGAGAGAGAGAGAGAACGCTAGAGAGGCCGCGTACATCAAAACACGAGAGAGAGAAAAATGCTAGAGGGAGGGTGTGTCCAAAGCGTTGGATCTCTGCACTACAAGGGAGGGCATCGTGCATGTATAGGACAGTTGGGAAATTGCCCTACCTGCTTGGAAAACCCCACGATCCCAAAAATTGGTTAAAATGCTAATAAATATGTAAACTCACTAAAAGTGACCTGACACACATATTTTGTAGCACAACTACAGAAGACTTGGACTTTGACCTTGGGAAACTGAAACCGGCCCATGGGGCGGTAGACTTTAGCTTTCACTCGATTCTTTACTTGATAACTTTCCTTGACTTTATGACACAGAGGAAAACTTCACGAATAAACCTGTGATTGGAATTAACACTTCAAACAAAGCACGGCTTGGCAGCTAGAGTGCTACCAAGCAAACAGCGACACCCTGTAGGCCCCAAAGACTGGCGCCCCTTTCGGTATTTCTTTATTCTTACTGCAATAAACGATCCGAACGCTTTCACCTAACTGTCACCAAGCTGTCCCAAACCTGCCCATGGCTGCAGGTTTTTGACCCAATTTTGCCAGTATAACGGCGCAAAAACCTCTGTAGGTCTAAAGTACACGTCAAGGACACTTTCCCTTGCGGTTAGGAAGCTTTCCAATGAGCTGCAAGTCAATTTCAGCATGCTGGAATTCCCTGTTTTGACATTGTCAGGTGCTCAAAACCCTGTTTAAGCATCCTGAGGCTTTTCCGAGGCTTCCCTAGCGTTGTCCTGTAGTTTAGGTGCGAAACCCTAAACCTGCAGAAAAATATAGCACGCTGTAATTTTCTGTTTTGGATCGTCTTGGGCGGAGCGAACACGTCATGCGTCTTTGGTGCTCCTGCACACAATGTGACAATTCCCCTTTGAAACGGACGAGTTTTCATGCGAGAAAACTCTCCGTTATTGCAATCCTTCGCGATGGAACTGTGCGTACCACCTGAGGGGGATTAGCTATTAGCTAACCCGGTTCCTATTCAGAAGGCTCTTGCCTTGGCAAACGTGCATAAAACCCCGGAATTGTACATGGTCATTTGAGAAGTCCAACTAGTGGGGCATTACCATATGTGCAAAGGGGAGAGAGAGATGTGCGAGAGCAAATCATCGCGCTACATAGAGCAAGGGAGAAGGCAAGCTTTTTATTGAAGCTGTGATCACTTTCACCCACCGCTCACACACACATTGTAGTCACTTGAAGAGCAAAATCAGCCCTCTCTCAAAACGGGCACCCCCTCTTCTTGCAGACTTGGCAAGTGCATCTGGAGCCGCCATGTGTCGAGTTTGCCTCTTTTGAGTTAATTCCGACATAGCTCAGGCGCCCATCCTGATGTTTGGGGATGTAACAAGCTCCTCCAGGGCAGTGGAGCAGTGTTGATGTGTCTTTCTTCACACATGGGCGAGGTTGTCAGTTCTTTTCATGCCCACATCACATGCATTGTGCACCCCCACAATGGCTCATTTTACACTCATCGTATAGACCACCTTGATGTTTACACATTGTTGCACTGCTTTTGTACTTCTCTGGGTGATAGGCCATTGAGCATCCCTAGAGGTCTCTTATGTACACATAATACTGCCCCTTTTCTCGCCAGAAAAGAAAGAAAGTTCTGTGAAATGAGATCGTTGCAAGAAGTTGATTGCTGAAAATAAAGCCAAATTCAAGGAATCTAACAACAACAAAGGCAAAGCAAAGTCCAAAGACGAAGGTTCTCTCGAATCTCAGTGTTTGTATCCTCTTTCTCTCCTCTTTGTTCCTTCATGGACTCACCCAATGAAGCTTGTTTAGGAGCGAGCTTCTTTTTTCTGATTTTGCTAAAGGTTGTCAGGAGCTTATGAATTTTCCATGTAGAGCCTGTAGCCCTGTACAGTTTATCAAAACATTGAGATTCTATAATACATACCCCTTATGCTCTAGAGAGTGATGGTAACCTATGAACTACTTGAGCATGATAATGGGAAAAAAGGAGGGGGGTGGGGGGTGGTTTATTGTATTTCGTCAGAATCTAGTCTCTCTCTTCTTGGAATTAATATATGGACATCCTCTAAATAGAACACTGTTCTCAAATTCTACTTTGGTTGTCTACAAGAACATCCCTATTTTCCTACAAATAGGATCCAAAACGTGAGGAATATTTTCCTTAGAGCCTACGTAAAGATTGTCTCAAGATGGGCTTTATGTAGGAAAATTTTCCTTTTAGTTTTTCTGTAACTAATGCCTTGAATGATTTCCAAGATAGACATGAAAGACTTCAAATTTTCCAGAGGCATTATTAACCCAGCCAAGTGGGTAGCAAATTTATAAGTGTCATGGGATTCACTTCTTGTATGGGAAGCTGCCTTTGGGCTCAAAACCTATACCTGGTAATCGGGAGTGTCTTGATTCATACTTGGATGTTGTACCTGATTGATCATCTAGCCAATTGATTCAAAGTATTGTGCTCTTTTAATAACAGATGTAAACAATATAATGATGGTTCTAAAATTTAGACTGATGTATTCTCTGCAGAATAAGTACTCTTCCAGTACCTGCTATTAGTCTCTGCAAATGATCTCCCCATGTTTCTGTTAATTTTTGTTGTGTCTGTTTCCTGGTTGTCTATCTTGCACGCTTGCCTGCATCAAAGTCTGTTTTAGGGCCAGCCTTGAAATTTGAGGCAGAAGTCAACATCTATCTCTAGTGCTGGTCTCAAAATATGAGTCATTACAACATGATTTATTTAAGGAATGCTGTGGTGGTTTTTCAGAAGAGAGACATTCAACCATCTTGCAGGCTGGCTGGAAGATGCACGTAATCATGCCAATTCAAACATGACTATCATGCTTATAGGGAACAAATGTGATCTTGCTCATAGGAGAGCTGTCACTTTTGAAGAAGGACAGCAGTTTGCTAAGGAAAACGGCCTTATTTTCATGGAAACATCTGCAAAGACAGCACAAAATGTGGAAGAGGTAGCTCTTCATTTCTTCTCTAATTGAAATCTCATTTGTCAATTATCTTACAAGGAGTCTTATTAAGACTATAAGCTTTCTAATTGGGCGTTTTCATTTGTGACTCTGTAGGCCTTCATTAATACAGCTTCAAAAATTTACAAAAAGATAGAACAGGGAATTTTCGATGTATCAAATGAGGTGAGCTGATTTTTTTAAAATGTTTCCTGCACTTGTCCTTTCTCTTTTTATGCCTTATCAACGGATGTGTGAAGAGAGAGAGAGAGAGAGAGAGAGAGAGAGAGAGAGAGAGAGAGAGAGATTTTATTATCGTCCTCGAAGTTCCTATGGGACCAAAGCTACATGTGAAGTAGTATGTGTGGGGCTGATAAGTGATTCTCAATGCTCGAGAATTGTGGTGATGAGAGTCGCAATGGAGAGCCCACATTGTGGCTAAAAATGTGAGCGAAGCAAGTTTGGATGTGATTAAAAGCTGAGCACTCTAGTAGTATGTGGTACTCAGACTCTCGAACTTGCAGTGAGCATAAAGTGCACAATCGATTTGACTCTTCTCCAGTGCCCCAATGCCTTGTCTCAGAGTGTGGGAGCTAAGCCGAATGGAAGTGATAGTGGGTATCGCTGACGAGGTGATAGGCTCAAGCATATAAGGGTGAGTGCGGTTTCCTCTTTCAACGAGGAACATGGGCTTGTAGTTGGGAGCAATACCGGTGGTGTAATGTATGAAGCGTGACCCGCCGGATTCCTCCCAAGTGGTAATACATTGGCGTTGTAGAAAAGCTTCATTCGTCTATTGAGGCATCGTGTAGCAAGTGTAATGCGTCCCATCTCCCAAACCACTTCTTTATGTCTTGCATCCATCCTGTGCACAAGATCTTGCTTTTATGCGTCTTTTGAACATTTTTTCTTGCTTCCCATGCAATTATAAGAAGTCGATGTGAGGGGTTTTGATGCATCTGCCTATAACCTCGATTGGAAGAGATTTCGACTCAAGAAGCATATGGTGTTTGTGTTTTAACTTGAAGAAAGTTTATAAGAAAACGCTTTTCGACATCCTCAAACTCTTTCCAAGTAGACTTTGAGATGCTCCCGCCCCACACTTCACCTCCATAAAGAAGAATCGTTGTCACCAATGTGTCAAAACGTTACTTTTTGAGAACCCAACATTTGACATTTCCCGCATTAACATGTTCTCAAATGCATAATACGCTCTCTTCTCAGCCTCCATCTTCTCAGCTTCCAAACGATGCATAGCACATTCATGCCACTTGGGATTGGCCGAACCTCAAGGCCAAGGTACTTACAACTCTCAACAACTTCCAAGTGTCCCATTGTTGTACGCAATGCATGGCTTCTCCTCATGATTGGGAGAGAGAGAGAGAGAGAGAGAGAGAGAGAGAGAGAGAGCTTACGCGTGAGCTCTCTTCTTCGCATGCTCGCTTGCATGCTGCATAACCCTTTGCATGTGTTGCTTAATACACTACTGACATGGATTAATCCCTTGTTGAATCTACCGTCGACGCGGATTAATCGCTTGCTATTGGGTTCCCTTCATCGCAAACTGTCTGCTTCCTTGCAGTTGCACCCCGTACTTTCGATTTACTGCCCTTGCGATTGGTGCTGCCTTGGCTGGTGTGTATACAGTGCACTCCACACTGCCCGCAGCAGCCCTTAGTTTCACCTACAGAGCACACACCCTTTCATGCAGGCGCACATAGTCCCTTTCACACGCGCGCGCGCACACACACACACACGTACACACACACACGCACACGTACACCACTTCCTCCTTAGCTACGGGCGCGCGCGCACACACACACTCACCCGTACACTTACATACACTTGCAACAGGTTCACTTCGTCTCTCACACACTCACACACACACGGTATGTAAGGTATGTAGTCTTGTATGGATTAAGGTTAAAGGTATGTAAGAATATGCACCATTGGTAAAAAAACCTTACAAAATAGAGAAAATAGGAATTTTGCAATAGAAACTTATAAACTATCACTCTATAGCTGATTGAAAAGACCTAACTACCCAAAACATCAATCAAATGACTTGTCGCTTGCGACATCTATTCTTACAATTACACATTACCTATTCCCATGTACCTGTACTTGAAGACAATGTGTGACCTCATGATGAAGTAACAATTGATTAATGCTCATTGGCAAGACTACACCCTAAACTAGTGTTCCGCCCCCTCTACACTACCCGCACCTCTACACTACCTGCAGAGACTCCCTAGTTATTTTTTAGACTAAATTCAACTTTAAACCTTAGTAAAAGGGGTGGAAAAACCCTCGCCCCACTTAAGGGAACTCATGCAGACAACTGGGCCTCAATATTTGTATTTTATTTAAAGAAAACCATAGGTATTTTATCCGTACGATATGGATTTGTATAGTACAAATATAGTATACGGATAGGATCCGTACGTACATACAATACAACCTTGTTGATCCCCCATTCTATCATGTTTGCATTGCAGTTGCGCCACGTGGACATTCTTTTGTTACAATCTAGCGTCAATCCTAGTTTAGCATAGGTCCTAGCTTGACACTTTATGAGCCGCTAGCATGCATGCCCAGGCAGATCATAGTTCCATACCTTCTCTTGCACAGTACAGTCAGTTCAGCATGTAGGTGTGGATAATCTCTAACTTCATTAATAATAATAAGTGACTTTTTTAAGCATAAATTTTTCAAGGTCGTGGGCTCAGTTTGTGACTGCTCGACCCAGCATGATGGAGTTATATAGGTGATTTGGGGGGCTCTCCTCCGAAGGTAAGAAGCAGAAGAAGCATATGTCAGTAGTACCCTGCCGTACCCGCAACACCCTCATCGCCAGCCTAGCCATCATCGGCACCTCAGCGTTTTGTAGCCTCATCAGCCAGCATTTTTCAGCATGAAGCATCAGCACAATTCAGCCAGCAAATCAGCGCTTTCAACATGAGCTACTAAGTTGCAGAAGTCGGTCTCGGAATCATTAGATTTTCAGCATTCAGCCTTAGTACCAAGCATTGATAGCAAGTACCCCTCCGTATCTCGGTAGTACAAAGCATCTCTAGCAAGTACCCATCAACATCTCAAGATGTCGGCATTTAGGACCATTGTATCAGCATTTTGCAAGTAATAACAAGCAAGTACTTGCTCTGGCAACAGAGCAAGGGGCCCTTGAGCGTGGTTGTGACCCGACATGCTTGATCGTCTCTCTTTTCTCTCTCTCTCTCTCTCTCTCTCTCTCTCTCTCTCCTCTTCATTGTGTTCAGTTCAGTTTCTCCTTTCAAGTGAAGTAAAGTAACCTTGTGTTTGTGCAAAGTACTAGATCGAGCTAAATCAGTAAACACTTACGTTGGACTTGAAGGTTGACATTGGTATCAGAGCTATGTGCGTGCTTAGGCTTCGCGAACTCAAGGGAAGAACCACAAGAACCCAAGTAGAACCTAGAACCCAAAGAACCTCTCTGAGTTTTTTCCCTCAAAAGAAGCTTCGCGCCCCGACCCCAGACTTAATAGCCACTGCCACCCTTAGTCCATTGCGCATCGGGTGCGCTCCCGTCTTCATCACTATGTCTTTGGACGAGTATCGACATGAGATAGACGAAAATCCAGATCTTGAATACCAAGATCTACTTGTATTCAAGATCTACTTGCCTCCTATGCGGATATGGAAGGAGTTGGTGCAAGGACCCCTCACCCTCTTCTGCATTTTGCATGTAGCGTGCATCCACTTCTGTCAACAAGCAACCCTTGGAAATACCTCCGAGCACCCTTACCTTTCATCTTCACCCGCAGTGTTTTCTATGCGAGTGGTTGTACTTGCTGCAAGGCAGTCATCATCATCAAGGCTAGTATTCTGCGATAGTAGTACGGCTATCTAGTGATTCGTATGGTCGGTGTTTACATCGCAGCAATACCTACATCTGTAGTATCCACAAGTTTGGAGGAGTTTTCGTTGGTATATGCATCCACAAGCATCTGGAGTACAAAAAGCATCCAAAGGAAGCTCGGCAGTTGTGTCTCACCTCTGACAGGGGGAATGTCATGTGCGCACTGCAGTTGCGCCACGTGGACAAACTTCTGCTTCAGTCTAGCGTTAGTCCTAGTTTAGCATAGGACTTAGCCTAGCACTTTGTGAGCCTCTAGCAGGCCATGCATGCCCAGGCAGATGATAGTTGCATACCCTCTCTACAATAGAGTCAGCTCAACATGCTAGCCATGGCTTGGCGTGGTGGACAGTGAGGCATCAGGAAGCCTGTCCATGAGACCAAATGCGAACAAATGCCAGGATTAGGTGTTGCGGATCCCGGGTGCTATCCACTGTCTGATCCCCTCGGTGAATTAGAGGTAACTGCTTACCGACATCCCTAGTTTATCCCCAGTTCACCCCTATGTCAGAGGGGGGGGTCTAATGGCCGAGAGCAACGGCGATCCCCAACTCCTAATCTCTCCCCCGCCAAGAATTCTGTGACAACTGGAGATGTAGGCTCTAAATGTAAGTATCATCTTTTCTATAAAATTGAATTTCTTGTATGGGGCCAGGTTTCATAGGCTTAAAGGTCTGAGAATAGATTACATGTGGAGTCTTGCTTGTTTTGCCCCCCTGGACCGTAAGATTACATTCATGATCATGATTTCTCAGCCAAGTGTATTTAATGCTGTGGTTTTATGACAGTCATATGGCATCAAGGTTGGCTATGGAGGTGCAACAGGCACAAGTGCAGGTGGCAGAACAGATCCCCAGCGAAGTGGGTGCTGTGGTTAATCGTGTGCATGTGCAGTTGACGGGTTGGGCCTTCATAATGAACACTTTGTGTATGGTCCAGTGGTGGTCATCAGGAGAGCTGCCGTGATTGTCAAGCATGATTTTTGTGGTGATATATACCATTGTTTTATGGGGCTTGCATATCATTGCCATGTTACATGTAGGGGCTTCGTATTATATAGAGATGATCATAGTTGTCATTATTCTGACTACATTGTACTTTTGTTGGAGCTTGTATTCTGTACAATTCTACATTGTAGATACTTAAAAGATTCTGAATAAAGGCTCAAGGTTCATATCTTGTTTCTGCAAACATGAAATTGCCAAGCGGCTGCATCGCATGCAAATTGTAACTTGCGACATTGGTGCAACATTTGGTCAATTTTATCTTTCATAGCAGGGTTATTTGAATAGTGGCAGAAATTATCTATTGCAAACCTTTTTTATCTAAAGAATACTATAGGTAAATGGTCTCTTTGTCAGTGTGCCTTTTACAAGGACAGTTGTGAAAAGTCCACAACATGTCAGCTTTGGGTTCCTTTTGCTTGCACTGGAACAAACAGGGACCCTTTCATTTCCCTTAGGATAGTAACTAGTTCGAGTTTTTGGTTTTCAAAAAGAAGCCTTAAGAGGAGAAGAGGGTTAGGTGGACATTTCAAATTCTATTATTTTCATTATTGATTGGAGTTTGTCGATGCATCTTTTTTTTTCACGGCCTTCAATGACATGACTTTCTTTTTATTCTTTGAGAATGCCTACGTGAACCTTCACCTTGTTAATTTTTGTGTTGTGTATCCAGATCCAATTTTGTTTTGAGTTTTGTAGTGCCATCTTGTTTGTCTTATGTCTTTTGCGATCACCTTAGCGGAAGGTATACGTGTCAAGTGCAAGTACACAAGTTGCATGATCGTCATTTCTAAATGACAGTTTTTGTAGAGTGTCCAAGTCAATTCAAGTTTTCTTGATGCCACAACTTATTTGTGAGTTTGCAAGCAACACAATATCATGCAAACTGCAGAAATTGTTTCTTGCATTTTCTACTAGCTATAGGGTCTAGTAATGTTGTGCCCTAGTAGTGTCGACCACCCTCCAAGGATGAACTAACGGTTGTCAGCTATTGAGGTCTGTAACTTGTATCTAATTTAGTAGCATATAGGTGGAAAGTGCATTAATGCACTACCACTTGCACTATTTTGAAAGTTTTTTTGGAGTATTGAAGCATTATATGATATAGACAACTAGTGTGAGCATGTATTTGAGAAGTCTATTCATTTGCAACTATGTAATCATCGCCTCTGAAGATGAGAGATGCAAAGTAGTTACAACTTGTTGAACATTAACGCCTTTGAAGATGTTCAGAACTCCTAGTGAGTAGTGTTGTGTTTGTGGTATGTGTTACTAACAGATGACAAGGTTTGTTTAAAACATCTTCAACCCTTGCAAACTCCACGTTGACTTAAGACAACATGATGTATGATAATATTTATGTCTATATGATGGCTTTGGAAATAAAAGGTGTTCATCTTATGCTATGTCTTCATGTCTAGTGCCCATGCATCTGAAGTTCATTATTTTGTATAGGTACAAGTGTACACCTACTATTGGTAAATATAACACAAAAGAACGAAACACTTCAAGGTAGTTCAAGGAGCCAATTGGCCAAAGATTGTGATTGTAATTGTATAATTTTGTACAAAAGTAGATAATGATTGAAACTTTCTCCTATTAGTATAGAGAAGAAGGTTTCTTCTACTCCATAACAATTTCTATAATAATAGATTCTAGTAGAGAAGATGTTTAAGAGACAAAACCTACAAGAACATCATCATGGTATAAATATCCAAGAGCAACATTAGGTTGAATGATCCGAAACTATTATCCTTAGACCCACCATATTCCTTGATTTTGTTGAACATGTCACAAAAAATATTGGTCTCTTGCAATTTTATATTTCGAAAGATTGAGCATTGAAGGCAAAAAACCAAAACAACATGGTTTCCAAATCTCAGAGCAACAGAGAATTGAGTAGAGTCCAAAGCATGGTCTCCATATTGGGCCTAATTCCAAAGTTTGAAAACCACCCGGCGAGCTTGCTTAATGACACTAGAAAGAGGGTGATGATATGGTGTAAGTTTGGCGAGTAGAATTGTTAGAGGCACGATTGCAAGGTCACACAGTTTACTTAAGGGCCCAAAGGCACTAACAAACACCCCCTCACCATTTAGTGTACTTACCTATTATGCAACTTATCCTTATCGCATACATTTCCCACCAACGCTAAGTTTGCTAGCTACTCATGTTCATGCTTTTATGTTTAAAATTTTGGAATCTTTTGTGACCAAGCCTTTGTGTTTATTGGCAATGGAAAAGTTTACTCCAAGGGAAAAAGCGGGGTTAAAATTTTTGTTGTGTTCGATTTGCTTATGGATTTTGTAGCGGAAAAGCAACCCTAAGCCATTGGCATACCTTGCATTGGTAGATATGTTGAAGATTTAATCAGGGTGACCCCATGTTTTTTGTCTTATTGATGATTGGAAAAAATGATGAGACGAATATCTTAGCATCCTCAAATTGCCATTCCTAGCAACTCCTTAAATTTGAATAGTTTGCATTGGATCAATGTGATTTCCCAACTACTTTGGCAAATATGGGAGCTTGGGTGGTCTTTGCCTTGGCACAAAAAGGCGTTTGTATAGTAAATGATGTTGTAGGGTACAAGAGCCAGTTTGGGGACGCTCAAATTGTATGGCGTCCAATCTCCTATGATATTCCATGATTGTGAATCCAATTTATGTGGAACGATAGCTAACGTGAAAATATTTTCATACAAAATGTTGACCTCATCAAGTATTGAAATAAAGAAAAAGATAGGATAGATTTATCTTTTGTCCTAGTTTTGGAACTCCTCCTTTTATTGGGTTCTCTACCCTAGATGCAACTGGCCATTGTCTTTTCTTTGTGGCTAACAAGTGTTGTTTTGGATTGGGCAATCACTATGAACCTAGTTGGCATAAAACTAATGATCTCCATGGTGCTAACTCCTTGTGAAAATCAAGGATAATTGGCATGGCTGAAAAGCCTATTCTTGGGTATCAGAAGTAGCCCAGTTGGTGTGCTTCAAATTAGCACAAACACCAAATTCCAGATGGGCAATGTGGTGTTCATTGCAATGGAGGCTCATTTTCATACGCGTGCCTTCTTCTTCCTTAAAGACCACTCAATCTTCTATTGTCCATTGCTCAATTTGAGAATTACTTGTGCTTGCTTATGCTCTCCCCTTGGGCATCACCAGTTTCTTTACACTGGTTGGCTATGAGGATTTCTGGTCTATTTGACTCTTATGAAATAATTCAATGTTCCTTGACAAATCCCTTTTTGATCTTTCTCTTCAAGACTCATTTTGATTTCATAGTAATGAGATAGCTCTGCTGACATTTGAGTTGGTTTCATAATTGTTTCTAGTTTTGTGCTATCCTTACCCCATTTAGGGATTTTAAATGTAGCACGCTCATTTTACTTTATCTTGATTGTGTGGTTGTTAACCCTCACGGCACACGGACACCCTATGATCTATAAACGTTGTATTGTTTAGAGTCAGGTACCGGGCTTGTCGGACCAATAGGAACAGGGTAAGGGTGATCGCCGATGACAGGCGCACTCTAACTGGAATATTCAAGGAGTTAGTTGGCTAAGTATGGGCGCCCAAGTGTGAATGGGGTGAGCTCATATAAAAGCCACTAAACCTAATTTTTACTCATTCTCTCATTGTGCAATAGAAGCCGCTCTTGCTCCATCTCCACCTTCTCCTTCACCATCTCCTTGTGTGTGTGTGTACGTGTGTGTGTGTGTGTGTGTGTGTGTGTGTGTGAGAGAGAGAGAGAGAGAGAGAGAGAGAGAGAGAGAGAGTGAGAGTGTGTGTGTGATCGAGCGTTGCGGCGGCACGACGGCGGCGAGGCGGTTGAGCGCGGCGTAGCGGCGTCTCCCTCTTCTTCGCGGCGCGGGAATCCTTCATTCGCAACTACGCAGGAAGGTGAGTGACACACCATTCTTCCTTGTGAGCTTGTCTGTTGTATGACTGTGTGCTAGGAGCCTTTGTGGCTCGCACACGGCGTGTAGCAAGTCCCTAGCCGTGACATTTTTGGCGCCGCTGTCGGGGAGCTGCGTGGTTATAAAAAAGCTCATAATCTATTAGTACATATATTAGTACATTGTCAAAGATTTTTGAAGCTCATGGAAGTTTTGTTTTTGTCATTCATTGAAAAAAGTAAAGCACATCATAAGGCTACTACCCCAAGGCAAATCAAGGTACGACTCTCGGCTCCTTGAACCCTCAAGAAGGTGTTCCAAAAGCCTACTAGCCTACCAAGGTGACAACTAACCCCTATCAACCCAGGGCATCGGTTTAGGGCCTTGACCAAGCAAGCCAAGGTGATTCCCCTCGCCTGCCAAGTGCCATTAAGGTGCTAGGCCTCACAAAAACACAACATAACATAAAGATTTTGATTTTCATGTGTCTAGTAACATTTTTGCTACTTTTTCTTGACATGTTTTTGCTTCATTGATTCATTTTTAAGCCCTTTTTTATTGCTTCCAACATGAGATGCTAATGGCAATTGGACTAAAAGACTAAAACCTAATCGTAGCCCTAAGTCATGTTAGAAATGAATGGAGTATTAAGACTATCACTAAGAGTTTAGGACTAATGAGAAATGAACTTACACTAACCTAAAGTCAAGGACAATTACCTATGATTAGCACACATAAAACCTAATTTTTTGATGAGTTAATTTTCACGAAGCCAAGTGTTGAAACTTTAGTATGCCTAGCTTTTGAACATGAAAAAACCATAGCTTAGAAGCAAAAATTACTTAAGCCAAGCATAGAGAATGGAGAGATGAAAAAGATAAAAATCATGGAAGGATTACACCTATTCATGCTCTTTTGAGCATCCTTGAGCAAGCATCCCCTTTGTAGAGAAGCCTCTTGATCTTTTATTACAATCCAAGCTTTTTGAAGCTAAGTGTCAACACAAGCTACAAAAGCCAATTATTGAAAGCCAAAAGCACACAAAAAACATTAATGAAAACCTAAAGCTAGGGTCTTGCATACCTGAATTTTCAAAAGGAAAAAAACCCAAGTGAAAAATGTGTCTTTGGTTATTCACATGATATTCTTTAGTAGCAAGGTTATGCATACATAACAATCATGAGAGAGATAAAATGAGCTTCTACATAAGCAAATTTTACAAATTTTACAATCTCTCCTGCATGATTCAAAGTAGATCAGTTTCTAGCTCACTTGGGATAAGTCTTACACTCTCCTCTCCTTCATTGCACACTAGGACTTGCTATTTGGAGCCTAGTTCCCCAGCTAGGAAAAGACTGTTTCGGGCTTTTCTAGAGCAAAATAGAACCAAACGGTGGGCTGTAAAGCACAGCCCGTCCCTCCTAGCGATACGCTTGTTTCGAGCTATCACACGGCCCATTCCACGACACGCTCTAAAAAATCTAGCAAAAAAACAAACAAAAAACACGCAAAAAACTAGTCACAAGGCCTCCTAGAGCAGCTTTTTGACACCTTAGGGTATCAAAAGCACATGCACTTACGCTCTGGGCGGGTGCTAGAACATGAGCATATTGAGGGTGCCTTTGTTCATACAGACACCCATTACCCATCCACGATAGGCTCTAGACCCTCAGCGAGGACACAAGGTAGCACCACCCAAGACCCTAAAATAGCCGCTAGTGATTCCTCCTCCGACTCAGAAATCATGGAAGCATACCCTACCCAAAACACTGAGAGAGAAGGCCATGCACCTCCCAAAGCTCCACAGCCTAGTACTAGTATGTTTAGCCGTTTCATGGAAACATTAGGTAGAGCTACTCGCTCGGAACCTGATGCAAATGAAGCACATGAAGGGGGTGGGGAAGTGGACTCTCCTTTCACATCGCACGTAGACCCCACACCCCCAAAGAGTGTCCATGTGGATATCCTGCCAACTTCTTACCAAGAAGGCCTTGTTGAGCTGCCTCCTTCAGAAGTTCCCTCTAGAGTACCGTTGGTGACAAGTAAAACCACGGGGAGCAACATTGCTTCTACCTCACAAGAAACCGTTAACACGTCGACTCTAGAAGGATTGTTCATTAATGATCATTGGACATACGACCTCCACACTGAGGTGTTGACGGATCTACACTCTGGCCACGCCTACCATGTAGGATGGATAGAGATTGTACGATCCACCTCTAGTGCCACGAGCATCGAAGATCAATAGAAAATGATGTGTAATGTTATCCATGGCATTATTCAATCAGAAAGGCAAAACCGAGGGGTAATATACTCTCAACTGGCCCCATGAGATTTCTGGATACGAGCAAGGCTCAACAGCCTACTCTATCACAAATGGAGACTCCTCTAATGAGTCCCATG
Organism: Adiantum capillus-veneris; assembly: GCF_014529385.1. Classification (NCBI taxonomy): domain Eukaryota; kingdom Viridiplantae; phylum Streptophyta; class Polypodiopsida; order Polypodiales; family Pteridaceae; genus Adiantum; species Adiantum capillus-veneris. The sequence goes on from NC_140940.1 coordinate 20,058,570, forward strand.
GACCCATCTTATGTCATTTCACCTGGGGTCTCTATGCAATCTGAGCCTCCGAGCGACAACTTTAGCTTCCCTAACTTGGCTCAACCCTCTATTAAGGAAAACACAGTGCTCACTCCAGGGATAGACCTGACAGAGAATGTACCGATGACATCTACGGTTAGCGCAGTGCCACTACCTAGTGTCGTAGTACCTAATATGGGGCCTCGACCGTATGTGCCTCTAGCCCCTTATGCACACATGGCCCCCACACCTCCAATTGTACCACTTGTTTATGCTCCTCGAGTGCCGCTCCCTAGCCCTTATCCGAGTGGACCTATGCCCGGTTATGTTCCATATCCTGCATCATCCACACATATGCCAAGACCGGTACCCGTCCCTCTCCCACATATGATTCCAAGAGTACCTCCACCGGCCCTACCTCCTCACATAGGTTACTTGGCAGCGTTTGCTCAAACCATAGGTCGATCTATCGCGGAAAATATGCGTCATGCATCTGATAGAGAGCCTAGAAGTAAGGCAGTACAAATTGCCAAACTCACGCAAAAATTCAATGGGGACGAAGATGCTAGAAAACACATTGAAGTGTTTGAACAAGTATGTGATTCCTTAGGGGAACGCAACGAACTACATAAGTGCAATGCCTTAAGCTTGACATTAAGTGGGAAGGCTGGAGATTGGTATAGAACCCTAAGGGTGGACGAGAAAACAATCTACCCTACCCTTCGAAGGTTGTTTCTAAAGGAGTACATACGAGAAGGTGTGCTTTGGGGTGTAGCATCTCAGCTACAGAAGGCCGAACGTAAGGAAGGAGAGTCAGTAAGGGACTTCATTAGTCGTCTAAAGCACTTAAACTCTCGCTGCCCTGTAAATGAGCGCTTCAATAATAACCAACTGCTTGATCGATTCATTCGAGGGTTGAGGAATGAAGGAATCTATAATGGACTAGTGATTAGAGGTATCACAACCTGGGAAGATGTCACTGCCAATGCAATCCAATTAAAGGACAACTTGATGATAGCAGGCATGAGGGTGTCTACTGACATGAGATCCACTAGCTCACAAGCCATTGAGTATGAACCCATGACTGCAAAGCCCATTGCCAATGAGCCAAAGGTATTTGAGACATTCTTGACAGACATCACCAAGGCAATCCAAGAGTCTCTTAAGGATAATCGACCCCCTCAAAATAGTCACATGTATCGAAGAAGGGAGCAACAATGGTGTTCCATTTGCTTAGGTCCACATAGCACTAGTGAGTGCCCTACGTTTAGAGTAAAATTTAATGGAACTTGCAACGCATGTGGTAGGTATGGTCACCAAGCTAAGGATTGTTTAATGATCAAACGTATGATGGCAAATAGACCACCTGTAGCCTAGACGGATGCGCCTCGAGCTCCTGTATTGATGCCTGCTCCACCTGTTGAGCAACTACCGCAACACATGGTCCCTAGATCTCAAAATGTTGTACAACCTACACCGCTACCACCTCCTGTGCTAGGACTGCAGCCCCCGCATCCAAGAGTCGCCCCTATGAACCAAGTGGGTTGCGAGCCATCTAATGCTTATGCAGATGGCTGTGAGGACGAAATAGACACTAGTATTGCCTACGGACTTGATACATTGGAAGAGTGTCCTATATACTACATGGAAGATTGTTGGGGGCAAGTCAAGCCGGTTTATCAAGCTGCTGCTCTCACATCCAGAGGTCAAAATATCAACACCCAGGCTAGGAGGCCACCTCTTCAATGCTACGAGTGTGGTGGACCACATCGGGCAGCGGAGTGCCCTATTAGGCTGCAAAAGAATGCTGCACAGATGCAAATGAATCAAGGGAGCACGTCTGCAATGCCAATACTCACATGTAATCTTTGCGGCATAGATCACTTGATTGCCCAATGCCCCTATAACCCAAATGCGCCTAAAATCACATCCCTAAATTTGGTCGAAATTGCTAGTGTGACATCGCCAATACCACCCGTCGCACCCGCTTATGCGATTACACGGTCCATGCTTCAAGGGCCAGGCCATATCCTCGAAGAGAGAGATACCGTGTCAGTTATCCAAGCAAAGAAAAAGAAGACACGAAGGAAGAGGTCGCAGAATACGAGAAATTCAAAGCCAAGTTCCAAAACAAACATAGGAACAAGAGATGACCCCGTGTATATGAATGACCTCGAGGATGATTCAGATTCAATCGAGAGAATGGAGACTAGAACCAATACCACAAAGGGAAAGACCGACAAAGAAAACCGTAACATGGAACCAAACGAAAACCGAATAAGAGAAAACCATAAAGAGCCTCTGAAAACACCACAAGTGTTTCCAAATCCAATCCAAGACCCCCAAGATAAACCGAAGGGGCAAAAAGGGAAGAATCGTAAAAAGAAGATTGGGACGTACCCAAACCCAGTAGACGAGATTGAGCAGGTGAAACATCTAAGAGGTTTAGTGGAGGAGACTCAAAGGAAACTAGAACCAGAACCCATGCATGTCAAAATTCATGACACAGTGTTTCCCACGCAAGTTCATCCACCCCACATGAACCATAGACCGTTAGCCATACCTAGTATCATCCAAGAAGGGAGTGAGGACGGGACATCAGAAAGTGAGCATACACCTTTCTTGTTGGAAAGGATCTTTAACGAAGGAATACCTGATCCCATTGAGGAATATGAGATTCCATCCTCACCAGTTCCTAGTCAAGGACCTACACCCTGCAAAATGCCAATGAATGTTGCCAAACTAGTGGACTTCATGTCTTCTGAGGTCCGAACCACGATCATAGCAAAGCTGTATGGAGATCCTGAGTTATTCTTTGCACTTCGAGCATTCCTTAACGGAGAGCTACAAACGGGATTATCGCAGTTTGCGCAAACAAATAGGCTTGACTCGATTATGATTGATGAGGAAAATCATGTGCAATCACTTGACTTAGATGGACACGAGTCTGTGATCGAGGTACCCATTAACGAATTAGGGCAGTATTTTGAAGGCGACGAGTCTAATGCAACCCTACCCATCACAACCAAGGGATTAACTATAAAGGGAATTCTTGATGGTGGTGCGGGAGTTAGCATCGTTACAAAAGATTGTTGGGAATCCATGGGAAAACCCCGCCTCAGTGTTACTAACATTGTGGTAAAGATGGCAAATGGTACCATAGCCAAACCTATGGGGATGCTCAAGGATCTTAAGATCAAAGTTCTAGGACACAAGGTACGACATACGTTCATTGTAATGGATTTCTCTAAACACCTTATGTCATATGAAATGATTTTAGGACGACCATTCATGAGGGAAGCACAAATGGTTCATGATTGGTCTAAAAATCATGTCTATTTGCAATTCCAAGACTCTGTCCTTAGAGTGGATTTGGTGACTGGTAAGGTACACCCCTTAGGGAGTAAAACCATTATTGATCATCGCTCTGACACCACAGTTCACTCGGCCCCACTACAATATTGTTACACTTGTAAGAAGGATACAGACATTGGCCAAGATTCTCCTTACATGGATGTGTTACCGGGTATGACGGAATCAGACAACGTGGACTGGGTACACCTAGCTACAACCATAGATACCTGGGGAAATAGAGGAACCACTTGGGTCACACCAGAGGGGGAAGAGGTACCATAAATTGCACCTCTGAACATGATAAGTGCCATACATGCATCTTCTAAGGGCAAGGCAATTGTAGACCAATCTGACAGTGACACCGATAGCTCAATAGAAGACTTTGACCAACACGACTCAGACACGGACTCCCAGAGTGAAACGGATTCTGAATCTCATGAATTAGAGAGTGGAGCAAGTTCAGAGTCAAAACATTCGGAAGGACCGAGCACATCAACCGATGATAGCTCCTCCGAGAGTGAAGAGGACACCAACGAGGACTCCTTTAGTGAGCCAGATCTAAATGCAAATCAAAAGCAGGTCTCAAATAAGAAAAAGAAAAACTTTAAGAGGCGTCGATATCGAGCCAATGTACGTGCTAGGATAAAAAAGGAGAGATCCTCAGTAGAATGGCTCAGTTATATAGGAGCATGTGATGCTCATCAAAAATTGGTAGACGATTGGGGTGAATATCTCCAAAATGTTATGTGGTGTAGACCACGACCCCATGACATAGCCCAATTAGAGATCATAGACAAGCCAAAGTTGAGCCGCACTGCAAGGAGGCGTCAAAACCAAGAGTTAGCTCGACAACACAAGAAAGCAGAAATAGAAGCACAGACCAAAGCACAACCAGAATCCACAGACTTGCATCCTGCACCAGAACATTTCAAATCTTACACCACAGGGGAAGCAAAGGTTGTGTACACAAAAGCCCAAAGAATACCTATCGATGGGAATAATGGAATCTATGATGGTCCGGCAATAGTTAAAGAAATAGAATTAGCCGAACCCGGTGAAGAATCAAAACCTATTTTTATTGCCCAAGACCTCACAGAAGTTGAAGAGGCGGTCCTCAAAGAGCTTCTCAAGGAATTCAAGGACATATTCTCTTGGACATACCATGATATGAAAGGTGTTCCACCTTCTGTGGTCCAACCTACAATCCCTATGATTAGCACTGCGAAGCCCGTACAACAAAGACCCTACCCGATGAATCCTAAGTACGCAAAGATCATTCAAGAAGAACTAGAAAAGCTTATCAAATGTGGTTTCATATATCCTATTGAACACTCTGAATGGGTGTCTCCAATAGTTCTCGTACCAAAAAAGAATGGGAAACTCAGGGTGTGCGTGGACCTCAAAAAAGTTAATGCAGCTACTAGAAGAGACCATTACCCCCTACCATATTCCGAACATGTACTCGAAAGAGTTGCAGGCAAGGAAGCTTATAGCTTTCTAGATGGGTACTCAGGCTACAACCAAATCACGATAGCGCTAGAGGACCAAGCTAAAACTGCCTTCATCACAGAATTTGGCGTGTTTGCATTTCGTGTGATGGCTTTTGGCTTAACAAATGCCCCTGCTACATTCCAACGATTAATAAACACTGCTTTTAAAGAATATTTGAGAGAGTTTTGTGAAGCTTTCTTAGACGACCTTTGTGTTTACTCTTCTTGGAAAGAACATCTATCATGTTTGCGGAAGGTGTTTGAAAAGTGTAGGTTATATCGTATCTCATTGAACCCGTTCAAATGCCAATTTTGGGTCAAGCATGGAGTTATTTTAGGGCATATAGTATCTAAGAATGGTATCTCAACCGATGAGAGCAAAATTAAAGTGATTCTAGAGTTACTACCACCAACCAATTACAAGGGAGTTCAAAGGTTCATGGGACACGTGGGTTATTATCGACGGTTTATTTTATTTTTCGCTGAGATAGCACGTCCTTTGTACAAGCTTCTCATTGAATTTAAATGGACTGAAGAGTGTGACCAGGCCTATGAACAATTGAAGAAAACACTAGCAAGTGCTCCGATTTTAAGGACACCTAACTGGCATGTCATTTTCCATGTGCATATTGATGCATCAAACTTTGCTATTGGGTGTGTTCTCACTCAACCAGGAGAACATAAATTGGACTATCCCATTAGCTTTGCAAGCCGTCAATTGAACGATGCTGAAAGGAACTACACCACTACAGAGCGAGAAGGTTTAGCAATGGTTTATGCAGTAAAGAAATTTCGCTACTACCTTCTGGCAAACAAGTTTGTATTTTATGTGGATCATCAAGCGTTGTTGTATCTAGTAAACAAGCCATGCTCCACAGGAAGAATCACACGATGGTTGTTAATTCTTCTAGAGTTTGATTTCACGATTGTAGTGAGACCCGGTAAAAGGCACGTCATGGCTGATCATTTGTCTCGCATACCCAATGGTGAAGCCCCTACAGGAGTTGATGATGAATTACCCGATACTTCCCTATTCATAGTTGAGACTATGCCTGAATGGAGTGAGAACATTGTTAACTTTTTAGTTAATGGTTTTCCACCCAAGGAACTTCGTAAGGATATCGCTCGAAGGCTAGTAAAAGAATGTGAACCCTATTGTTTGATTGCCGGAACTCTGTATAGACTAGGCAAGGACGATATTCTTAGGCGTTGTGCCCGTGAGGATGAATATTTGTATATCTTGCAAGAAACACATATGGGCATAGCAGGAGGACATTTTTCAGGAGACCTGACTGCTAGAAAGGTGTTGCAATCAGGCTATTGGTGGCCAACTTTATTTAAGGATGCATCACTTTTTACAAAAGGGTGTGATGAGTGCCAACGTTACAAGACCACACAACGCAAAGACAGAATGCCCTTACATCCTATTAAAGTAACCCAACCATTTGAAAAATGGGGCTTAGACTTTGTAGATCCAATTAGTCCCGCAGCTCACAACACTCAATCTCGATATATTCTAGTTGCTACGGACTATGTAACAAAGTGGGCTGAAGCTAAGGCTTCACAAAAAGCTGACGCGAGGACAACAACTAAGTTTCTTTTTGAGAACATTATCACAAGATTTGGTTGCCCTTTTGAAATTGTTAGTGATAATGGTACCCATTTTATAAATGAGGTAATAAGAGAGCTTACCACGACCTTTATGATATCCCACCATAAGTCTACACCTTATTACCCGCAAGCTAATGGACAAGCCGAGAGCACCAACAAGACTCTAATCTCTATTTTAACCAAGACGGTAGAAGCTCATCGCACTGATTGGGATTTGAAGTTGACATCTGCTCTATGGGCTTATCGTACTGCTTATAAAGTGGCTATTAATTGTACGCCATTCAAAATGGTATACGGCCAAGAAGCGGTTATGCCTTGGGAGTTTGTCATTCCTAGTCTTAGGGTAGCTTCGCAAGAAGGATGGAATGGTAACCCCTTAACCAAGCGTTTGTATATCTTAGAAAAACTAGACGAAGAGAGACAGTTGGCTGTGAAAAATTCTCTTGTGGAAAAGGATAGGAGAAAGAAGTGGTTTGATCGCCATGTGAAGGACAAGGACATCAAAGTTGGTGATAAAGTCCTTATGTATGGAGTACGTAAAGAGAAGAAAAAGTTGAAATATGCTGGTAAAGGACCATATAGAGTATGTGAAATTACCCCACAAGGTACCCTTCGTGTGGAAACTCTTGATGGAGTTGAAACCATTGGATTCCTCAATGGGAGTAAATTCAAAAGATATTATGATCCTTTAAGCCAAGAAGAACTACGGGCCATTCATCAAAAGAAGGCCGCCAAAGCACAAACCGAGTTAAAGAAGATACAAGCTCAAGCTGAGGCTAAGGAGCGACAACAACATATAAGACAAAAACGAGAGGCTAACCTTGGAGTCACAAATGCATTCCACGTGGAAATCGAAGAGGATTGGTTGGACTCTGACACACCTCTACGATACCCTATTGAGTTAAATAGTGCCTATGGAAAAGTGCTATATAATGCCTTATTGGACACGGGTGCTAAATATAATCTGCTATCCTATGGGGTGTGGTGTCAGTTAGGGAAGCCACCTCTATCTGAGAGTATTATCCAAGTCAAGGGTGTCAACAAGAAAAAAACTACGGTTTTTGGAATCTGGCACACTTCTGTTAGTTATGACAATGGAATTGTAGCTCAAGACTTTTTGGTCATGCCTACTGGAACTATGGAGGGTAATATAAACCTAGGACGCACGTGGATGATAGCCACCAAATGCACTATTGATTGGGGGACTGGGGGTGTCACAATGCAAAAACCAACTCTTATCCCTACCACTCAAGCCATAGTCCCTGAGATATTGCCTAAGGAAATAAAACCCAAGACATTGCATGTCCAGGAGGTTGAACCATACGTCCCCATAGCCCAACTCTCTAGATCTTCAACTGATGTAGCTGAAAGAAAGCTTGAGACACACAAGAACCATCCTAATATAACAAAGAAAGCATACAAGTGGGTCCCTAAAGATTCTTTAGTAACCATGGCTAATGCTAAAAAACGGAAGCCTCGTAAGAAACGTCCCACTCGCTCCAAGAAATGTAAGAAAACGTGGCACTGGATTCCTAAACGACTATTAAAAGCCCAAGGATACTATAAAGGAAATGATCAAATCTGGGTGCCCAAACGTAAATTGTACTCTTACCTGTCACCTGGCCCATGTAAACCCAATCCTGTGGCTCCAAAACAAATTGAAAATCGTGGAAAGGAAAAAATCACGGAATGCGACACACCTGCTCCAGAGCTAGTTTGGGTACCAAAGAAAGAACGATTTGTTCCACCTAGCTCAGGAACAGGAAAAGCAAATGAAGCTTCTTGCTCTTTATGTAGTTCCTATACGGAAATAGAAGCTTCGACACAACCTCCACCTACCATTGTACATATCCATACAAGCAAGAAAGAGTTTGCACCTCCCGTTGTAGATTCACCACCTCCAACAATGTTGCAAATAAAATCATGGGAGAGTACCTTACCACCCTTGCAACTAGATGAAACACATAGGGTGATCGAAAACTATTGGTTAAAGCCTTTACCCATAACAACTTGGAACAATTGGTTTCAAAAGGTGACGACATCATTCCAAAAAGTATGATCTACCCAAGGAAGGGGGGAGTGTTTGCTGACATCCGTCATTCACTTGCTTCCCTCTCAACCTTCCTCCCTGACCTCTCAATCTCCAATCTTAGGGAATGTATATATAAAGCCTTATACTCACAAAAAAAAGATAAAAAAGTAAAAGAGCAAGAGCCATAACACAAAATAATAAAAACAAATTATGCACAAGAACACGACCCTTGTAATATTTGCACTCTAACCATCATCTATTTGCGTGCATAGATATGGCTAGTACGCTAGAGTCATCCACTCCTGCCTTGGGTGAGAGGTACCCTCATTACTTTTCACAAATGTTTCACATGGTCTTTCCAGTGCTTGCATGTGAATGGGATTTGATAGGTACGCTAGCATGTGAGAGGAATTTTGAGGAGTTAGAATGGTTGATACGTCTCTTGACCACGTCTGAGCCATACTTAGTAGAGAGCGTTTCTCCCATTGCACAAGCCTACCCTTTTGACCAAGATGACTATAGGCATCTAGTGACCTTCTTAGTAAACATGGGCACCTATGATGAAGAAGAAAATTTACATGACTACACGGATGGCACATATGGTCTCATGGATGATGACTTTGTTTATCTCGATGACGAGGATAGGGGTTTAGCCTTAGGGTTTCCCCCCAACCTCTACAATATCCTATTCCCTTGACTCTTTAGGGGGAGTGCAAATAATTAGGTTAGGGTTCCTTATGTTTTTTGTTGTGTTCAATAAGTGTTGGTACCTTTTCCCACTAATGTGCCTCCTGGAGGTATTCCTTTTGTTTCCTAGTGTGTACAGGAGCGTGTTGCTATTGATAGGATTTGGACCTTCATGGAACCTTTCTCTCGTTCACACTTCAAATCAAGCGCGACCATCAACACAAACAGGTGTTTTATGTCCATTAGCATTGCCCTTATCTTTTAGCATCCATGTTTGTCTGCTTTGATTGTGATTGGTAGCATAATATTCAGCGCATTTGCTTAGTATCAAACATTTAATTCAATGTAATGTTTTGTCATAATCACTTGTCTAGGTTTAAAAATCAAGCAGTCCGACTAAGCTAGTTTGACCAAGCTAGGTATTAGAAATCTTCTCTTAATACCATGGGGAATGCCTTCCTAATAAGCAATGGTTACTTAGGTTCTTAATCCAATTTAGGCAGCATTGTGTGAAATGTACTAGGGCTTTCTAGTGGGCTTAACCCTATTGACCTTTAGCTTAAGTATTATAAAGCGAGTTTACTAATGTGATGAGCCTGGGGAGGGTAACAGTGTTATATGACCCCCCAAAGTTACAAAATTAAAATGCTGAAAATGAACAAACAAAAAATCAAAGTGCCACAATGTAAAATTTTAAGCTGGAAGAGAAATCCCTGCTTAAATTGGTACTTCACTCACATGTATCACCTATGGTACTAGAGCCCTAGAGGTTCCCAGTGTGGGCGCTTTTCCTTGAAAAGCAAAAAACCCAAGGCATACAAAATAAGCACACACATCAAAATTGAATCAATGTGAAAAGACTTTGGGGGGTCAAAGAAAAGGTAATCAGTCAGGCGATGATTTCATGAGAAATTCCTTTTATCGTAGCTTAACTACAAGGTCTTCTAGGTATAGCCTCTAGTCAGCCCTCGAACATCAAATACTTGGCTCTCGCAATTAAACAACTTAATTGACCAGAAAAAATTGAGAAGTTACCCATGGTATTAATAGTCGAGCTCTAATGCCTTTTGACCGTTAAATTAGCGACCCCGGACTTGTTTAATTTTTTACCTTTACATCTGTTTATGCATTTGATTATATTGCAATTTAATGTTTATTGCTGACAAATTGTCTAAAATTCTGTTACCAATCAATTTGTCTGTCTAAAATTGCATATGATTTTTAATTGTATATGAGAATGCAATTACTGTGGCAATGTTGTTTGATTTTGCAGTGATTGAAGAAGGCTACGCACATCCATGTTGACTGCTCTTCCATCTCGACGAACGAGCTTCAACTGGATAGCTTCCGAGGACGGAATCTACATCAGGAAGGGGGGCATGTTAACCCTCACGGCACACGGACACCCTATGATCTATAAACGTTGTATTGTTTAGAGTCAGGTACCGGGCTTGTCGGACCAATAGGAACAGGGTAAGGGTGATCGCCGATGACAGGCGCACTCTAACTGGAATATTCAAGGAGTTAGTTGGCTAAGTATGGGCGCCCAAGTGTGAATGGGGTGAGCTCATATAAAAGCCACTAAACCTAATTTTTACTCATTCTCTCATTGTGCAATAGAAGCCGCTCTTGGTCCATCTCCACCTTCTCCTTCACCATCTCCTTGTGTGTGTGTGTGTACGTGTGTGTGTGTGTGTGTGTGTGTGTGTGTGTGTGTGTGTGTGTGAGAGAGAGAGAGAGAGAGAGAGAGAGAGAGAGTGAGAGTGTGTGTGTGATCGAGCGTTGCGGCGGCACGACGGCGGCGAGGCGGTTGAGCGCGGCGTAGCGGCATCTCCCTCTTCTTCGCGGCGCGGGAATCCTTCATTCGCAACTACGCAGGAAGGTGAGTGACACACCATTCTTCCTTGTGAGCTTTTCTGTTGTATGACTGTGTGCTAGGAGCCTTTGTGGCTTGCACACGGCGCGTAGCAAGTCCCTAGCCGTGACAGTGGTTTCCCTCACTTTGAGGCTTCCCACTAGTGACATAAAATTTTACCCAAAAAAGTGTGTAAGTGTGTGTGTGTGTGTGTGTGTGTGTGTGTGTGTGTGAGAGAGAGAGAGAGAGAGAGAGAGAGAGAGAGACAGAGAGAGTTATTGACCACGGAGGTCAAATATGACCCATGGGATCGGAGACAAAACATTACAACGGTTGCTTTCAGATGAAGCATAGGTACATATTAGTTAGCGACTAAGGGTCCATCAAGAGGATAATGGAAGAGAAAAAGGGACAAAATCTAAGGGCGTTCAGGTGGAGGGGGAGCTAGTTTGGGATTTTTGAACTCTTGGATGACGGCTTAACCGCCTCGGTAGATTGCCCATTTACCTTGATGGACTGAGGGTCCATCAAGAGGATAATGGAAGAGAAAAAGGGAAAAATTTAAGGGGGGTCAGGTGGAGGGGGAGCGCTAGTTTGGGAGTTTGGAACTCTTGGATGACGACTTCACTGCCTCGATAGACTACCCATTTACCTTATTTACGGGCTTCATGCACCTTCTTGAGCTCACTTGCTTTGGCCTTGAGTCGATTCGGGGTCAATTCTTCGGCAATCCAAAACTATAATCCCTTGAGGAGATGAGACTGGCGTAGTAGTTTCCACCGCTCTTCCTTGTCCTTGAGAGTGAGGATACAATGCTTGGGTGGTACATTTCTATCTGTGTCGTTGATCCAAGAGATGATCTTTACTGGTTGGAGAATATCGTTGAGCTTCAAGATTGCTTCTTCAAGAGTGTCCTCATCTATGTGCCATGGTGAGTGGAGTCCCCAATCCTGACCTTCAGGCCAAGGGATTCCTGTAGCCGGTTTTCTTGTAATGTTGCCCAAATTTCATTGTCAATCTTTTTACGTGTTGCCTCTTGGACTTCTTTTTGAGATGCTTTGATTGTTTTGGTAAGTGAGGTTTTGAGCTCGTGTGCTTTTGCAAGTAGAGGTTGGCTCTTTTCTTTTTTCGTTTCCTCAAGCTTGCACAAGCATTGCTTGAGTCAAGTGTTCTCCTTGATGAGTTCTTGAATCTTGGCCGCTAGGGCTACAATCCTTACATCTTGATGGGCGGTAGGGCCTTTTCCGGTAGTACAGCTTCCACCACAAGAAAGTTTTTGTGGGTGCGGGATATTGGTGTATAAGTCATCGTATTGCAGGGAGGGAAAGCGCCCTTACTTGTTGACTTTGTAAATCTTTACGAGTCTGCAAAGATTCTTATCATGTGGGCACCCATGACCTAGCAAGAGAAAAACCAACATTGTGCGGGCGCCCATGACCTAGTTGTGCTGACACTAATCGACCTTCTCAAATGGCGGGGCAATGAAGAAGCATGAATGGCCTTCTCGAATTGCGTAGCTACATGGAAATGGGGCATTTAAGAAACAACAACATTGCTGATACTAATGCTTGCCGGAGGGGGGGGTAGTGCCTTAACGCCCCCCCACAAGACCGTTCTCGTCCAGGGAGGAAAGTGGGAGAGAGACATTTAGGGTACGACCTCCACACACACACACACACACACACAAAGAGAGAGAGAGAGAGAGAGAGAGAGAGAGAGAGAGAGAGAGAGAGAGAGAGAGAGAGAGAGAGAGAGAGAGAGAGAGAGAGAGAGATTATATTATCATCCTCGACGATCAAATATGACCTATGGGACAAAAGATACATGTGATGTACTATATATCATGCTGATAAGTGATTCTTGATGCTCTAGGATCGTGGTGATGAGAATTGCAATGGAGAGCCCACAGTGTGGCTGGGAGAGGAAAATGTGTAGCTACAAGTCATGGCTGAAAATGTGAGGGAAGCAAGTTCGGATGTGAGTAAAAGCTGAGCACTCTGGTAGTGTGTGGCACTCAAACTCTCGAAGTTGCAGTGATCATAATGTGCATAGTTGATGTGACTCTTTTCCATTGCCACAACACATTGTCTCAAATTGAAGGGAATGAGAGCTAAGCCAAATGGGTACGATAGTGCGTATCACGATATGCGTGAGCATATAATGGCGAGTATGGTTTCCTCTTTTGATGAAAAACATGGTTTGGTTGTTGGGAGCAATATGGGTGGTGTAATCTATAAAGCGCAACCCACAGGATTTGTCCCAAGCCATAATACATTGGTATTGTAGAAAAAAGCCTCATTTACTTGGGAGTCTATTGAGGCATCATGTAACAAGTGTCATACATCCCATCTCCCAACCACTTCTTCATGTCTTGCACCCATTTTGTGCTTAAAATATTCCTTTTATGCATCTTTGAACTCTTTTGCTTGCTTGCATCTTTGAACTCTTTTGCTTGCTTCCCATGCAATTGATGCAATTGGAGGAAGTCGATGTGAGACGTTTTGACGCATCTTTATCATGTACTCCACAACCCTTTCCATTCTCATAACCTAAATTGGAAGATATTCTGACTCAGTAGGAGCATAAGTGGTGTTTGTATCCAAACTTGGAGAAAGTTTATAAGAAAACGCTTTTGGACATTCTCAAACTCTATCCAAGTAGACTTTGCGATGCTCACATCCCACACTGCAAGTCCATGAAGAAGAATTAGTGTCACCAATGTGTCAAAAAGGTACTTCTTGAGAACCCAACATTTGACATTTCCCACATTATACATGTTTTCAAATGCGTAGTATCCTCTCTCCCCAGCTTCCAAAAACGATGCATAGCCCATTCATGCCGTTCGTGATTGGCCAGAACGTCAAGGTCAAGGTATTTAAAGCTCTTAACAACTTCATGTGTCTCATTGTTGTGCATAATGCATGGCTTCTCCTCATGGACAATTTTCACAAGTATAACCTTTGTTTTGGATTTATTTGCAATCAACCCACTATGCAAGAAACTGTTCTCAGGGACAATCATAATCTTTTGTGATAGTAGCACTACATTATCCACATACAACAAAAGCAAGACTATTGCATTGTAAATAGCCAATGTCTTCTTGTTGCATAAAGTCACGTACCATTTGTTCCAATTGTTCAATGCATAGACCAAAGAGAGTTGGTACAATGAATATACTTGTTTAACCCCAATAGTGCTTGAAAAAGATTTTGAAATTCCTCTTCCCATGTGCAATCGACAAATCACTTTCTCATAGATTTGAGAAACAACAAGCATAAACTCACTTGGTACTTGGAGTTCATCCATCCTTCTCCACAAATTGTTACGTGGAATCATATCAAAGGCTTTCATGAAGTCCACAAAGAAATAATACAATCGCTTACCTTTCCATTGGCTTTCCTCCATGAGATACAAAAAGTGAGAAGATGGTCAATTGTGATATGACAATGACAAAAACCTACTTGTCAGTTGTCCTTTTGCATGCTAGTCATTCTTTACAGCCCATTCACTTAATTTTATCTTCATTAAGCACACAAAAACTTTTCCATAAGAGACCCAATCATTATAATCTGATAGTTATTTACATTCTCTATGTCTCCTCCTTTATGTGTGCGCATGCACACACGAGCATGCATGCGCGCGCGCACACACACACACGCATAGAGAGAGAGAGAGAGAGAGAGAGAGAGAGAGAGAGAGAGAGAGAGAGAGAGAGAGAGAGCCAAGACTTCATGGGCCAAAGAAACATGCATAAGTTAGTGATTACAAGAAAAAGTCTCATTGAGATTTACCAGGTATAGAATAGCTTATTTTTGAATTAGAATTTTTGGGGAATATGGGATACACCTCTATTTCTCCATACCATAAGACCTCATTCATATCATATTACGTAGGCTCCATGAATGGATTACTAGACTTGTGGATAATATAATTACTTGAGGTGAATTAAAACTTTTGTGGTGTAAGCCAACTGGGTATATTTATTGCACACAACTAATCTAATAGCAGTAGACTTGTGTGACTTGTAATTAATGTGGATATTTTAAGGTGGAAATTATTGGTATTAGAGGAATACAAATTGACTGAGAGAGAACATACACCTTGAACATTAAAACCCACTAAAATATTGCATAAAAATGGCTTGAAAAGAGAATACAATCATGCCTCTTACATAATTTAGAGATAGGAAAGGAGAGAGCTTGAGCTCTTACAAGCACACATGCACACAACGCAGAGAGCACACAATGGAAATGGGGGCACAAAGTTGAATCCTCTTTTTCACTACTCAAATAACGATGAGGTAAACAAAAACATTTATGGAAAATACAACACAATAAGAATTATGTACATCGGTCAATGTAAAACCACTAGTGAGTGAGTTGGTAAGTTAAGTGGCCGTTACTCTCAGTATGTAGACCATGTTGATGAAAGAGATAGATAAGTATGTAGGTCTAAGTTATGACTGAAAATGTGAGAGAACCAAGTTCGGATGTGACCAAAATCTGAGCACTCTAGGAGTGTGTGGTACTCAGACTCTCGAACTTGCAGTGAGCATAATGTGCACAGTCGGTTTGACTCTTCTCCATTGCCCCAACGCCCTATCTCGCATCGAAGGAAGTGGGAGCTAATCCGAATGGCTGCGATAGTGCGTATCGCCGACAAGGGGATAGGCTCAAGCATGTAAGTGTGAGTACAGTTTTCTCTTTCAGCAAAGAATATGGTTTTGTGGGTGGGAGCAATATGGGTGGTGTAATGTATGAAGCGTGACCCACCGGATTTCTCCCAAGCCGTAATACATTGCGTTGTAGAAAAGCTTCATTCACTTGGGAGACAATTGAAGCATCATGTAGCAAGTGTAATGCATCCCATCTCCCAAACCACTTTTTTATATCTTTCATCCATCCCATGCTCAAGATCTTGCTTTTATGCGTCTTTTGAACTTTATTGCTTGCTTCCCATGCAATTGTAGGAAGTTGATGTGAGGGGTTTTGATGCATCTTTATCATGTACTCCACAACCCTTTCCATGCCCATAACCTCAATTGCAAGACATCCCCACTCAAGAAGTAGGAGCATATATGGTGTTTGTGTCTTCACTTGGAGAAAGTTTGTAAGAAAACGCTTTTGGACATTCTCAAACTCTTTCCAAGTAGACTTTGAGATGCTCTCGCCCCACACTTCAACTCCATAAAGAAGAACCAGTGTCACCAATGCATCAAAAAGATACTTCTTGAGAGCCCAACACTTGATGTTTCCTGCATTACACATGTTTTCAAATACATAATATACTCTCTTTCCCGCTTCTAAACGACGCATAGCACATTCATGCCACTTGTGATTGGATGGAACCTCAATGCCAAGGTACTTAAAGCTCTCAACAACTTCAAGTGTCTCATTGTTGTACACAATGCATGGCTTCTCCTTATGGTTGGTTTTCACAAGCATAACCTTTGTTTTGGATTCATTCACAATCAGCCCGCTATGCAAGCAAAAGTTCTCGAGGACAACCATAAACTTTTGTGCATCTTCTAAAGTGTGTGCTAGAAGCACTATATCATCCGCATACAACAAAGCATGACTACCACATTGCAAATAGTGACCTCTTCAATGCCTTCTTCTTGCATAAAGTCAAGTACCATTTGTTCCAATTGATTGATGCATAGACCAAAGAGAGTTGGTGACAATGGACATCCTTGTTTAACCCCAATAGCACTTACAATTTTTTTTTTGAAATTTCTCTTCCCATGCGCAATTGACAAATCACTTTCTTATAAATTCAAGAAACCGCAAGCATAAACTCACTTGGCACTTGGAGTTCTCCTATATTTCTCCACAAATCGTTACGTGGAATCATATTAAAGGCTTTCTTAAAGTCCACAAAACAACAATACAATCGCTTGCCTTTCAACTGGCTTTCCTCCATGAGAACACGAAGAGTGACAAGATGATCAATGGTGCTATGGGATCGACAAAAACCCGCTTGTCCCTTTCCACGCTTGTCATTCTCTTCAGCCCAATCACTCAATTTCATCTCCATTATGCACCCAAATAACTTTTCCATAAGAGACCCAATCATTATAGTCCGATAATTGTTTACATTCTTTACATCCCCTCCTTTATGCAATGCAAAGGCTTAACCCAATTAGTACTCTAATCATAAGGCATACCATGTTGAAGTGCAAGGTTGAACATATCACACATCCACTCATGGGTAAAATCTCCCGTCCATTTGATCATCTCCGGCTTGATACCTTGAAGATCTCCCGCTTTGCGAGTGGCCAACTTTTCAAGCCCACCGCATACATCCTCAATAGTAAAAAAAGAGGGCATACATGGGAGTGAACCATAAAATGGTATTTCTTCAACATTTTCATGCTCTTGTAATTGCCTACAATATGTGTACATATCCACAAGACTCAAGTTACCAAAATTCTCAACCCGCTTGCCCCTCAAGTTTCTCCAAAATCTTCCACATGCATGTGCCTTTTCTTCGACTCAAAAAAGTTGTTGCTTTACTTCCCATCTTCTTCTCTTCTTTTGAATCAATGCCTTGTATGTATGCAAATGACTTTGATAGTCGTCTTTGTCCATAGTTGCATCAAGCTTTATCAAGGACTTTCGAGCATCTTGATATTCTTTATCAAACCACCTTTTGCGTGATCTATCTTTGTTGATACCGTGGAGATGCTTTATAGCAAAGCATTCTTCGCACAAGAACAAATAGCTTTCTTGAAAGCTTCCCATTTAGTTTCCAATGGTGTATCATATTGAAGCTTCTTCATCCATAATTTTTGCTCAACCATTTCAATGTACATTGGTGCCCGTTTGAAATCCATACATAGTGATAATTTCTCTTTCCTTTGGCTGAGATTATCATGCTTAGTTGCTTGTCCACATGAAAGGTCAATACATAAGGTGCAATGGTCGGATTCCGGGGTCCATTGGCCCAACATAAAACTCTTTATGCAATACATGATGTCTTTGGAGAGTAGCATATAGTCAATCACATTGTCTCCATTATGTCTCCTACATGTAAATCCATTGGTTCCACTCCACAAAGGTACACCATTGGCAATGAGAATACCCATGCTATTACACATGTGTAAAAGTAACTTTCCATATAGAGAGAAAGAGAGAGAGAGAGGAAGAGGGAGAGAGAGAGAGAGAGAGAGAGAGAAGACTCAAATTATAACTTGATTCGTTGATGAATTGATGACATACAATGGAATGATTCGGTTGAGGTTAGAGAGAATGTGTACAAGAGCTTGCTACTTAAATAGTAGCTCATCTGGCTAGATGCACCTCTCAAGGGTCAAATGTACCTTCTCCACATGTGCTAAGCCATGTGCTTACTTGCTTACTAGACTGCTTAATGTGCAAGAGATGGTTCTCACACGAGATGTCAGCGTTAGGCCAAAGGCCACAAACCCAAAAAAAACCTCCCCTTGGAACTTGGACTAGAGAAATGACCGAGACTCAATGCCACACATGCTGATAGTCACACAGAGTGGGGTAGTCACACATACTAAAAGTAGATCTCCATCTTCACTGCCAAGTCATGGGCCATTGGCTTCATCTCCATCTCTTCTACGATGCTATAGTATGGATATTGGTGATGTTGCTATGTGCTTTAAACCTCCAACAATCCTTGAAATGTCCGGGATCCTAGCAGTTCTTGACACTTTTATTTGATGCAAGACTAAATGCAATGCTTAAAAAAGAAAAACTAAATGCAATGCAGTTTGATGGTGGTCCTCCCCTTGCAAATTACTTTTTCTTTTCTCTCAAAGTGTTTGAGGTAGCGGTCTTATAGCTTGGAAATTCTCCAAGGATAGTGTCTAACTCCTCACAATGGCACTTACTGATATCCTTGATGATGGATTACATTGCTTTTGTCATTGTGCTCAAATGCAAAAGATCTAACTTTGAATTAAATGAGAGAGAGAGAGAGAGAGAGAGAGAGAGAACATTCTTTTGAATCTCAAAAACTTGAAGTTTTGGTTGCTTTTGAAGTTTGAAGTGTTTGAAAAGCCTCTGCTTGAAATTTGATGGTCCTTCTCAAAGCTTTGGCTTTAAAAAACTTTGCTAAAATTGGCTTTGCTACAGCTCGATGGGAGCAAGGTCTTAAAGGGATGACCCTTAGTGCTTTGGAACACTTACTACAAGCAACACATCGCCCCTTATTTGGGGTGTTTTGGTTAGCGAGGCCGTGAGACAGTGCCCTTATGTAGTTGGTTGGGGTGCGCCTTGAAGGCTTAGAGAATGATGAGAGGATCACGCACGAGAAGGAGCTCTTAAGCAGTGGTGGAACTCAAGCCTTTATAGGCTACAATTTGGTGCACTTGGTAGTTGGGGTAGCCGATGGTGTCCGTCCTTGTGGGGATGCAGTCCACGGGTGCACACCTGATACTAGCAACTACTGATCAAGTGATCCATTCACAGACCCAAAAAATGCCTTGCTTGGGGTTCGGCCCTTTGAACGTGGGCGCCTGCTCTTTGGTAAGTTCCTTTTTCCTTATGTAGTCAACCTTCCCACGGTTGTAGCAAGGAAAGTTGACTTTCCAAGGAA
This sequence comes from Adiantum capillus-veneris, assembly GCF_014529385.1. Classification (NCBI taxonomy): domain Eukaryota; kingdom Viridiplantae; phylum Streptophyta; class Polypodiopsida; order Polypodiales; family Pteridaceae; genus Adiantum; species Adiantum capillus-veneris. Next base: position 20,078,167 of record NC_140940.1, read on the forward strand.
GAGGGGTTTGAACATTTAATGCTCACCACACACACACACACTTAGGCTCTCTGGTCTTGCTGTTGCACACACAAAATACGCGTGCACACACACACACACACACACACACACACATCTATTAATAGATAAAATTGAGCAATGGCAAGCAAGGTGTTCTCGATCTCCGATTTCAGTGCTAAAGAGCTCTTCAAAGAGAGCTCAAGTAGTATTGTCTTCACACACCTCCAATGCAATGATTTGATGCTTTGAACAAGACTAATTAAAGTCACAAAATATGCAAAAACCAGTGTCAAAATGCGCACTGAAAAATTAAATGCAAATTCAATAATTGAATGCAATATAGCAATGGTCCTCCCTTGAGATAAATCAACTCAAGATGTAAAGTGTCACTCAAGTAGCAAAAGATCCTTTAGCAGCCTATTAATGCTTAAACCCTAGGCTATCATAAATTTGATGGCCTATGAGACTACAAACTGACTATCTGGCCTCATATTACATACATAAATAAGTCATTTAACATCAGTTTGATAAAGACTGACATCCACATATCTCCAACATCATGAAGACTCAATTTTAAAAGTGTTTCCATTGGAGTTGCAATAGGTTTGCAGTCCTCAAGTGCAAACTTACATAGTAATGTCTCTATCTAAATACAAATTGATAGTGAGATATACATCACCCCCATATCTGACATACAAAGTGCTTTCAGTTGGAATGTTAAAAAAGCTTTCTTTAACCCAGTGAGTTTCATATTTCTCATGCCAAGCATGAGGATACTGCTTCAACCCTTACAAAGATTTCTTATATTTGCACACTTTCTTTCTGTCCTTTCTTGACAAAATCGCGAGGCTACATTACATATACTTCCTCAAATATATCACCATTCAGGAAAGTAGTAGCAATGTTTAATTGATGTACATTCTATCCAAAGTAATCTTTTAATGCGCATAGAAAAAAACAATGGTCATACGGCAAGTAGGAGAAAAAGTCTCGTCGTAGTCAATGCCTTATTGCTATGCATAACCTTTTGCAACAAGTCTAGCCTTGTAGCGATAAATCTCACCATCCGGCTTGCGTTTCAATTTGTAAACCCACATTGTACCGGTGGCCTTTTTGCATTGAGGCCAATGACATAAATTACATGTTTCACAAATGCATTATATTCTAATTGGCAGTCATCCAACTTTTTGAATTTTGTGCTTCATCAAAAGAAAGAGGTTCCTCTTCATCACATAAACTAGAAATAGCCAATTCATAACAATTTGATGCATATAATGCATGTCAAGAATGTAAATGAGTATGACTAGACATAGGTCCATCCAATTTACTATCATGCACTATATGCATCAACGAATTTGGCATAACCTAGCCTCTTCATTCTCAACTCTTTCCATATCAAGTACATCATGGACATATGCATTAGTAGTAGGCTGCTTTGTAGAATTTTTTGAAACCCCCATAGGTTGTACATTTACCTCATTAGAACTTACATTAGAACTTACTATATGCATCAATGAATTTGGCATAACCTAGCCTCTTCATTCTCAACTCTTTCCATATCAAGTACATCATGGACATATGCATTAGTAGTAGGCTGCTTTGTAGAATTTTTTGAAACCCCCATAGGTTGTACATTTACCTCATTAGAACTTACATTCAATTTTTCATCATAAAAAAGTTTCATAAATGTGTTGTGAGCTTCATTATTATCTCTAGTACATGATAACAAAGGTTGAATAGAATCTTCCTCAAATACAACATCTGATGAAACCAAGATATGTTTTGTTTGCGGATGGTATAACCTATAACCTTTGTTTTCAAGACTGCAACCAATCAACATGCATTTGACAACCTTATTATCTAATTTTTTGTAATTCATTTGTGGCACCAAAGCATATCTAAACAGCCAAAAACGTGCATGTGAAGAATAGATGGCTTCTTATCATGCCATGCTTCATAGATAGCACACATGACAGCCTCAAGACAAAATGAATGTGGTAAATCTTGACTCTTGACCATACATCGTGCCATCTTTGTAAGAAAAAACTTTTTCCTCTCAAAAACACCCAAAAGATAAAAAAATATGTAGCTTTTCACAAGGAGACTGATTGTTTATTGATACAAGATACTAAACTAGAATTTGAGCTTGTTATGTAGGCTTTGGAGATGAATCGCTTCATTATTTTTTGACATAATTACCTTTTTTGGGAGGTAATTTGTGACAAACTAATTGCTAAGCATTCAAATAGGGATCTCAATTGTCAAAAAAGAATAAAGATTAGGGATCGTGAACAATTGAAGCAAAATAGATACAAGAGTAATTTGGAAATTTTTGAAATTTGAGGGGTATTTTGGGAATTTCCACAAATTAGAGGGGTATTTTGATCATTTTTCCTTTAAGAAAATAGAGTTAAATTGCAAAAAATGCCAGTTACTTAGGAAACTTCTTCTTTGAATCTATCCTAAGGGGATGTTTATATGTTTGTGAAATTGATTTTTTTCAAACATGGTATGTTATATTTCAAGCCCTAGCCGGTCCCTTTCATCCTCGAGAGTTGGCTTGCTGCCCCAACACAAGGGCAACATTGGTAGATTATAATTCTCCTTTATCTCTCTCTCTCTCTCTCTCTCTCTCTCTCTCTCTCTCTCTCTCTCTCAAGCGGGTGAAGGCCATGGTTTCTCTCAAACTATAGAAACGCCTCATGGGCTAGTGTTCTCAAATGTGGGAAGCGAAAAGTGTGGCTCAACCCTGTTGAGGTTAACCAAATTTATACGGAAAATTCATTGCATGACATCAGGAAGCTAGTCAAAGATGGTTTTGTGATTCAAAAGCCAGCTAAGATTCACTCTAGGACAAGGGTGAAGCGTGCTCTAGAAGCTAAGCTCCCAAACAATGTTCTAATGCTAGAAACATGGCTTCTAAGTTCCATCCAAAAGAAAAACAAAAGGGCACACTTAAGATTAAAAATTTGAAGCATTTTCCAATATAAACTAAATAGAGAATCTACCTACTATTTTGCAATTTTAGAGAATTAAAATGCACTAAATCTTGATTCTTTGTAAATGCTCGACTCTCATGCTTGTGTGTGTGTGTGTGTGTGTGTGTGTGTGTGTGTGTGTGTGTGTGTGTGTGTGTGTGTGTGTGTGTGTGTGTGTGTGTGTGTGTGTGTGTGTGTGTGTGTGTGTGTGTGTGTGTGAGAGAGAGAGAGAGAGAGAGAGAGAGAGAGAAGGGGGGGAGGGACACACACACATAGAGATGAAGAAAAAAAGCTCGCTCCAAAATTTGATTTTGGACTGAAGCTGGTCCAAACCATCTTCTTGAGAGTTTTTGAATGACAGTATACTGGTTATCAAGACTAGTATCATACATCAAAACCCAATCACCCTCTTCAATAGAATTTATTTTAGGCATGTGTGTCTTACCAAAGTATTCTTTGTTCTTCATTCTTGTATTCTTCAAGTGCAATTTTGCAACCTCAATGTCTTCATGCCTCCTTTCTAGTTGCCACATAAGGCAAGAAGCTCTTCCATGCTAACCCCATCCTGCAAAGGTAGAACATTCCATGTGGAAATGTCTTCTTCAATTGACCCATGATAACTTTTTGACCACACATCAACTCTGCGTGCATATAACCAGCTATATATAACTAGTTACAGATGTATATGTTGTACGATCAACCCATAAAGCATATGGCATAATCTTGGCTACTCTCCAAGTTTTTCCTTGCAAGCTTTATCCAAAGCTTTGATGATTGGAGGATGCCCGCTTTCATTCTTTCCATTTCCTTCAGGGTTGAAGTTGTAGTAAGGAAAATCTTGCTTCCTAATCTAAAAAAGAACTCCCTTACTTCCCCGGCATTTAGTTCACCTCTGTCTGCGATGATCTTTCCCACATAAACATAACAAAAAATCACATCATCAAGAAGGAATTTGCATACAAACTTTTTGATTTTTTCTCTTAATGCTCGCCCTTCGACCTGGTTAGTTAGGTCCTCTTGTGCAAGAAATAAGTATCTCATCTGCCAAAGTCCTTAAGGCATTATGACTAGATCCACTACCATTTATAGTAAGGCTAGTGGGTATATAGGGTGCAACCCATCACGATGCCATACATTTTGAATACATTTGACAAGTTACACATGACTCTACAAACTGAGATACATCTTTATACATACCCTTCCACCAATATTTTTCTTCCAACTTAGAGAAGGTTTTCCACACACCCCTGTGTCTAACCCATAGACTCTTATGAAACTCTTGCATGAGCTTTACTTGAGTCTCTTCATTACATATAACACTTTGTAGTGTAGAACCCTTTTGTTTAAATGCTTCCACAAGTAACCTTTCCTCAAAAGTACCCATATGCTTTCCTATGTATCCTCTTGAACTCTTGGTCAGACCAATCAGCCTGTTTTGATAGAGTACTCAAGTAGCTTCCAATAAGAATCCAATCACCTTCATAAAGCTCTTCCAAGAACAATTCAAGTGGATTAGACATGCATACATAGTTACCTTTGACATTAGAGATGGAATACAACTTTGTGCCTACATCATCACCATTGTATTAGGCTTTACCTACAATGTGCTTAAACTTAGGATATAAGGACTTAATGTAGGCAATCCACCATGACATAGCAATGTCTACTATTGAGCAACTTGTAATCATCCCAAGAAGTGATAGACAATTTGTTTCTACAACCACACATGCTCTAATAGGTAATCTTTCTCATTTTGTGAGGCTGTGACCATACCCCACAAATATCTCGTTATCTTTGGATAATTTCTTTGGCAAGCACTTAGTACCAATTCTCAAAATCTCACCACATACATGTGTTCTTCTTTATCATTTTACCATTTTCCCATCCAATCTTTGTAGAGGACTGGTAACCACAATCACAATGACTGGCCTTCCACATTCATAGTTCACCTTCCTCAAAGTTGGTGCCGACTGTAGCGACTCCTTTAGCTTCCTCATTGCTATTATATGTTATTCACCCCATTTGAACTTCTAATTCTTCCTCAACAACTAATAAAGTGGTTCTGGTACATGGGCATAGTGTGGAATCCAAATAACATACAAGATACATGCTCCCTAAAACCTTCTAACCTCAGTGATACTAGTACATGTTTCTTTCATTCTTTGGATGACATGTACCTTTACTGGACAAGGTTTCCTACCATATGGCCCGCACATGTGCCCCACAATGAGCCCTAACAAAGTAAGATTCACTTCCTCCATCCTAGAAATTTTTTTATCGCAATCATTTATGTGATTTACCACAAACTTGTGGCACCCTTCACATCCTTTGATAGGAAAATCATCATGCCCCTTGAGGCAAGGTGCACATTCTTACCAAACCTAAAGGTATCCTCATGGTTGTCAAGTCTCTGCTTTCAATTGCAAGTTTAAATTAATCATACCCTGAGTAGAGATCCCCTGTTAAGTAGATTTCCCTCCCTCCAAACACCTCTACAAACTCATCCACAATTGGACCTGTATCTACATTCCTAAATCCCACCTTGTTCACTACTTGCAAGTCTTGTAGGAAGCACAATGCACCACTTTTCTTTGGTTTGTGAACCACCTATTTGAGTATGGAGCACGAGAAGGCTCCAAAATTATATTTTAATTTTCTCATTTAGCAATTCTACTAGCTTTGGAAAATGAGCCTTTGGAGCTAGAATAGGCTATAAATTACAAGATACATGAGGTATTGTGAAAATTACCTTAGAAGTAACAATAAAAGGATCAACACATCCTATCTCAAAAGGATCAAATGTAAAATCCTTACCATGTTTTGGAAGAATTTCTTCAAAACACTTCTTTTACTGTTGTATTAAAAAGTTGCCAAAGCCAACATAAAACTCTTGGAAAGATGCCTTAGTGAATTTGTGCCCAATTATTTTAGGATTACTTAAACTTGGTTGCAGAGAAGCCTGTTATATCTTGTCCCTATTGTCTAGAGGTAAGGGTGAAGCCACTGGTTTCACCTTCTTTGCAACACTTTTGTATTTAGTTTCCACTTGCAATTCGGGTCCTGTCACTTTCTTTAAGCATTTCTCCTCTTCAAGCGCTTCTATCACCTGATACATCTCCATAGAGCATACATCCATAACCTCACTAACACAATGCAAACTAGACCCCATTATTTTATCAAGCTCACCCATAGTATCCACAAAAGAAACTTTCTCAACACAACAAGGTTGTGACTAGATTTAGCAATTTCCATTCATTTGCATAGATTTGAGGGTCTACAAGTGGTTGAGACAGAAAAGTATATAGGGAATGATCTCAACTGAAAATCTGAGGGAAGCAATCTTTCATGTAATATAAATTTCAGCACTAAAGTAGAGTATGATGTTGAAGATAGCAATAGACATAGTGTGCATACATGAAAGGACTTTTCGCAGTGCTCCAATGCTAATTACCATATATTCAAGCTTAGGATGGATCTCTATCTCAAAAAACTCCAACTTTGGGAAGAACAAAAGAGGTGCTACCTGACAAACCCAAGGATAGGTTCTCCTCATAAAGTCCTCTTATAGCACCTACAACCTATGCTTTTCTTGGAGTCTCTTCTTGCATTATGGAAAGCCTTCGTTACCACTCAAGCTACTATGCACAATGTGCATGATGTGCCCATCGATGATTTTTGGAAATCATTCTTAAGATGACAATCAATCGATAATGTATTGCTTGCAGATCATATCAGCACTTTGACCACCAAAAGGAAAGAAGACCTTGGTTTTCTCTTCTTCAAGTGTTTATTCATACCATTTGGTGGATCCTTAGCCTTCACCTACTGAGGGATTTTTTTAAACTGTAAGGTTTCCACCTTTCTAGTTGCCACGAATGAATTCAAAGCATTGGTCATACAATCAGGGAAAAACACTATCTCAAAAGAAATTAAAAATTGGTATTTTTGGAATCTTAAGCACAGCAAACCCAGGGCTAGAAATTTTCAAAATTAAATTTGGACAAAAACTGACCCTGCTAGTCCCTCCAAAAGATTCAATGTAACTTAAATTGTTAAGAAAAATTGAATGGTTTCAATAATCATTTAAGTATAGACTTTTACTAATGGCCTCCTAGATATTTTTCTTAAATATTTATAAAAATAGTCAAAAATTAGCAAGGTTGATTTTTTAGGACCTGTCAGGATAGAAATAGCAGCAAATGGCACCTTCTTGAGGATGGGAGCTGCTTGAGCAGCAAGGAATTGCCAGATACAGTCACAAAGAGCCTGTGTGTGCCTTAAAAGCTATAAATAGGGCCCTAAGCCTCTAATTTGAATTAGACTCGGAGTCCTAGCCATTTCTCTCTCACATAGACAGTTTTCTATAAAAAAATCAATAGAGAGCAAGAACTCTAGATGATTCTCAACGTTAATTATCCTAGTCTCTTTAAAATTAGCAAAATTATGATAATTGACCTCTATTTTCTTAACTAATCTAATATATTAAGAAGATTAAACCTCTTTACATTATAAACTACTCTCTTAACTCTTAATAGATTGCTAATTGCTTAGATTAACATTAGCGAATATATTAATCTAATTAATTATTAAACCATATTAGGATTGAAATTAATCCTTTTAGCCTTAAATTAAGGATAATTATACTCATTAAGCTTAGATTAGTAGAAGATAATTATCAAAGATGGATAAGATTGTTAAGAAGCTAGGAAAATTATATCATTATCCTTTGATTAGGTTCTCTTAAATAATTAGGCAAAAATTAGTTGTTTTTAATCAAAAACTGATGGGAAACCTACTTAATTAACTCAAATATTCCTAAGTTAATTATTATAGCTAAGAAATACTATTAGGAACATGGGTTAATTACCTCATCAACATAAAATTAATCTAAATATTAATTAAGGTAAAATTAGCTGTTTTTTGCCACAAATTAAAGAAGAAAATTAGCAAATCAAGCTAGATAATTATGTGCTACTTATCAGACTCAATCTATATTAGAATTAAGTTGTGATACTTATCTTAAGGTCAAAAAATTTATTTATTTATTTTTATAGGCTTGATTGTCTTCATTGTTGTGTCAATAGCATCCTCGCATGTTCCACATGGAATCACATAATACTCATAATGGTAGTACAAAGCCCCTTCTACCTTCCTCCATTATCTGCTACACAGCATATCCCAAGGGATCTTATGCCGAGTCTACAAAACTACTTGGTTGCAAAAAGAAGAGGGAACAAAGAAACATGCAAAAAAGGATGGCACGAGCACAAGAGGATGGTGACATTGATGAGCAGGAGGCAAAGAAAATATGTAGGGCAGTTGCTAAGTGTTGGCGTAATTAAACAAATGGGCTTTTCGAGGGTCTTCAATGGAGCATTCTACTGCAACTTCTCAGTCATCCAACATTCTCGGTGTTGCAACCCACATCAGAGACATTTGGGAGGCTATATTTCTCTAACATTTGTCATACATTGTCTGAGGTGAAGACTCCTCGTTCAAACAATGAGCTATTTTTGAAATGGGCTACTGTCATGGCATGCCTTAATGGAGTCAATGGTGCTGACAATGTAATGAGAAATAATGATGTTGCAAAAGGCATGTTGGACGGGAGAGACTCACACACCCATGAAGTGCATGCAAACACTACCTAGATCAACATAATGTCAATCGAGGACACAGATCACACGATAGGCACACAGAGGAAATCTCTTTAGCTTGTCAGGCTGAGACCATCCTACACATACAACACTCAAGAAGGCCAACTAAACCACAATCAAGAACCTCACTGCTCTCAACTACACCACCTAGCCACATACACACATACGAAAGGTAACTCACCTAGTCATGCCAGATTTGTACGAAACTTAAGGAACACCATCCCCTCACTAGGATACACATGTCCCTAAGCTTCTACACTCAAAACCCTCACTCTAAACCCATCTGTAGAAAACGCGTAGGATGAAAGAGCCGAATTTTGAAAGTGCTCGAAACTAAAATTTATGAGTACCTATGCGTAGCTTATGTGGCCACGATTCTATAGACTACTAGCACGTAGAAAACAGACATCGTTTGATACACTTATGGCCACAAATAGCTCGTAGATGCGTTGGCGTGTGCGCTTCGTCTCGCGTGGAATGCTTCGCGTCATCGCGTAGCTCTCCTCGAGCCTACAGCAATGGTGCAGTCGGATCTCCAATGTGTTGAGCGAGCCGGGTGTAGCGAGAGGATGAAGCTCACACTCACTCTCTTTCTCTCTCACACACAGTAGACGGCAGCGCTAAAACTTTGATTATGATTAAAAGTCTTCTTACAAAAATGACCTAGGTACCTTATATACTAAGGCTACCTTAGGTTTAACCAAAAATGGGGTTGAAAGGTCAAATGGCTTTGTATTTACAATCTGGAAGTGCCATTGCACCCCGGCTTCTGAAACTAGAATAACTACTCATTACAAATGACGTTTATAGCCATAATCCACAGCATTTCATAACTCGCAAAAGATAAGACTTTGGTACGAAACTTGAGTTATGTTGTGTTGTTGACCCAACGGTCAACATTCCCCCCTTCCGCGTTCATGTTATCCCCGACATGACGTGATTGTCGATGGCGATGTGGTCTTTGTTGTCGTTTTGTTGTTGGAAAGAAAGTATAGGCTATAGCCTTTGCAGTAGCTTGTCTTGTTCGTCCAATCCGATGTACATAGTCTTCACATGATTCAGGAAAATCATAATTGATGACGAACTTTATGTCTTTCATATCCACGCTCCGAGCTGCAGCATCTGTTTCTGTCATTATAGGTCTACTGCCAGATCTAAATTCAAAAAGAACCCAATGTTGTTTAACTTGACTCTTATCATCATGGATAGAGAAAGCTCCATCCATCACTTGCTCCAGCAAATCTGTCAATTCGGAGTATTTGTGATTCTCAGAAACAACTTCTACAATCTACAGAATTGAGTGATTAGCTTTCTGATCTTGTGAGCCAATGACAACTTTGTAAGGATTTTGTAGAAATTGTATGGCTATACCCATAACTTCTTTAGGCCAAGTTGCACTCCAATGCAAAGTCTGTCTGTCAGGCCAAATCCAAGACTTAATTATTCTAATTTGAGGTTCAAAACCCTGCCGAGCATTCGATGCGCATTATCAAGGTCAAGCTTTTGCGATCCTCTGATTACTTTTGTGTCCGTTCTTCTTCATTGGTAACTTCTTTGTTCCTGTGCAATCATGTTGTTAGTGTTGTCTGTAGCTTTGTCATTGTAGGCCATTTTTCGACTCGCCATTGAGGAGAAGTATGCTATGATCTGAAATTGGTGCTCCAATTCATTTGTCAATTGATTTGAGTAGCATTTCTTTATTTTTGATGTAGAAGGAGTATGTACAAGAGGGTGGTGATAGGTGTCTTTAGATTAGGGTCTGAAACCTGGATGACCAAAGGGAAAAAACTCGGTGGGAAAAAAATGCCTTTGGTATACGCTCTTATTGGAGTTCAGCAGTTGAACGTGAAGTACATGTTCATGAAAGGTGAGTGCTTGGGTGAAACACGGAAAGAGTGCCTAATGCAAGTGCCAATTATGGGACACTCTATATGCATATGAGAAATTTGTCAACAAAAGCATGCAATGTGAAAGAAGGAGATGATGGGCGTTCGAGGAATAAATGTAGCACATGTGACATCAAAAGATGTCTCAATAGCTTTCACCTTTCCAAGAAGGGTTTTCGATGTAGAAGTTTCTCCACTCATATCTCACTGTGCTCAGTACGTGAGTGTCTTTTGGACCTTCTCCTTCACTTCACCAAACTTAAGTACTTAAACTTCAACTCTTTTGCTCACCTATACCAGCATGAGCGACACAACGTAAATATGCTCAACTCTTCCAGCTTGAGCAGTACCTGGAATAGCTAAGACGCTTAGACCACAGAGAATATTACTTGAAGCTTTGGGACTAACACCTCACTCATTTTGTGGCTTAGCTACTCGACTCTGACTTGTATGACTTGTCGATTGCATGTTGACACTGCTTTGTGACAAGTTCTTCGGTTGTTGTAGTGGCTGCTGAGACATACTTCGTGAAGTTTCATCGTTTTCTTGTACCTTCTTCTCTTTGTAGTGCTCAGGCCTCTCGTCAGTCTTTTCTTCATGTGGATTATGGATTTTTTTAATTTTTTTCTTAATAATAAACAAAGAAAATCTTAAAACAACTCAACAAAAGAAAAATCATTCAAATAGAAATCTAAATGCTATGTACACTATACCCATGTCCCTAGGGGCTCATATATGGATTTTGTCCCCATACTCCTCTGTAACACTACTATGAGGGCATATACTCTAAATTTCGTCAAAAAAAATTATCACAATAAAACGCAAAAATTCAATGCATCTCACAAAACATTGCCCTCTAATAGTCATAATGTTAGGTACGCATTCAGAATGCCTCCCCCCTTCCTATTTGGAGTCATCCTTTACGACAGTGTATCGCAAAGGGTATGTGTTGTGCTTGGGCAATTAAAAGTTGTGCCTATGCAGGCCTTGTAATGTAGCCCTATTATGCATACACAATCAATGCATGGAAAAGATTTATGTTGTGCAAGATGTGGGTATAAGCAATTTGCTTATTGGTATTTGTTGGCAAGGCTTCCTATTCTAAGCAATGTAATGGTCTTTGAAGCTCCTGTATCGTTGCTTGATTGAAGCGACTTGCTCTCTTCTAACTGTACTGTAATCGTAGGAAGAATTGTAAGAATTCAAGCGGCGATGCACTGACAGCAGTTTTGTTGTTCTTCTTTGGGACCCATTTCTTTGCGATTATTGGCTGTTTTGTTGCTGACACTCGTTTGGGAACCCATACTTGCCCGTGCTTCGTTTGTGTTTGAAGAGACTTCTTTGGGATCCACCTTTTTGTTGTGTGAGTCGACAGTGGTCTTTGCTTCACCCCTTGTACGCTGGGTTGGGGACGGGATTTAAGCTTTGAAAGTTGATACTGTGGTTGTTTTGGAATCCAAATGAATTCCTGACTTTTTTTTGCTTGAATCAACTTCTTTGGAGCCCAAAACTGAGTTGTGAAAGCTTGCGACTTTGTGATATTCATACCCGTTCGTGCACGCTTTCCTTGTTTTTGTTTTGGTGTTGGATCTTGTGATTTGTCATTAGAGATCTTTGTCTTCTTGATCCATATTTGTTTTTGGCCGATCTGGCTTTTTGGTATCCAAATTTGTCGAGCTTTTTGGCTTTGACTTATTGTCCTGTTCTTTTGACCTGTCATGGTTGTTACTGAAGGGGTTGGTGATAGTGATGGCCTGAGTTGATGATAAGGGATGTCGTAAGATTCATCACTATTGCTACTATCCTCCGCAAGGTTGAATTCTTGTACTTTCCCTTGATTTTTTGTCTGGTAGTGGAAAGTTACTGTCTGTTTGCTCGTGGGTGGTAGTTTCTTGGAGGACTTTTCTAGCCCATTGATTAGAGCATTGTTAGCTCTTTGCTCTGGTCGTATTCCTCCTAGCTGAGTCTTTGCATCCTTATTAGGAGCCATGTATAAGGATGTTTGTGGTGGCTGTGTCTTCACCGAGGACTTTGGAATCCACTTTTGATGCACTTTATTCGTGTAGCGATGACATTGATTCCCGGGTCGTTGATCTTTTGGAAGCTCGAAGTGTTCTACAGAGTCATACAACTCGTCGTCTTCTTCATCTTTTGATTCTCCACATTTCTTTGTTTGCTCCTTAGTTCGAGAGCTTGTTGATGTCTGGTTCTCTTTGTTTTCCTGGATTACACTCACTGCAAAATAAGGAACGACATCATAGCCATTTTCATCACAAAACTTTGTTGTGGGAGCATCCTCCATGGCGCACACGTCCAGAGTAGCCAAGATGTGTTCCCATCCAAAAGGCTCTACCTCTTCTTCAGGAAATGGTTTTGGGGTATAGTCCCTATCCTCTATAACTCGCTCTAGGATACAATCCTCACGTTTCAAGCTACCACATTGTGAAGCTCCACACATCCATAGTTCTTTAGGCTTACCTAACCAAGCTGAAGGTTCTGATCCTGATACTGTGGTGGAATCAAACTCCTCAATCGGTGTTCTCGTCACATCCCTATAGCTATGGTCACTCAAGTTTATCTTTGTTATGGTTTCCATATGTCTCAGGTATATATGGTCATAACCCCAATCTTGGACCATTTTCAATTGTCGCATGAATAGTCTTCCCAGAATGATGTCATAGTTGTTCTTCTTGCCAAAGTCAACAACAGCAAAAGTGTGTTCATATTCAATGCCACAAGAAGTAACAAGTACTTTTTCTAGCAGTCCTAGGGGCTTTTTCTTGTGTCCGTCTGCAAGCTGCAGGGTCATTCGTGTGGATATCAAGGCAGGTTTTCCCCATTTTTTCCAAACCTCTTTGGTTGCAATGGCTACACCAGATCCACTGTCAAGGATTGCCATGGTTTTTACACCATTGAATTCCAAAGGAAGGGTGGTGTTTCCATCTTCTCCTTCGTAATACTCGCCTACCTTGTTTAATGGCACTGGCCTAGTATCTAGTTGAGGCATTTCAAGCTCTTTGATGCCTTCCTCGATTTGAGTCATTGGGGTTTTTACACCAAATTTCTCGAGACATTTACCCACATTAGCCCACATGTTTGGTCTTATTCTGAGCAACTCAGCTAAACATTATTGTACAGGTGACTGGGGTAGATAGAATATCTACTAGCCCCTTCGAATCGATGGCTTTGTTGGGAGACAGTCTCTGTGATGGGACTGCAACCACATCTGACTTGGTCTCGTACTCTCCCATGTAGGAAGGTAGTGTTCTTAGCCAATGGGGTTGACTATCCATAGATTGTACATATCCTTTCTCGCCCCAATACGATCGCACCTCTAGATTCATTTGAGATCTAGTCTCAAATTCCTCTATTGGTGGTACCAGTCTTGTCTACTCATCTCCTTAGTTCATCGGCTTCATTGGACTCTCTGACTTGTTTCCACAATTCGTCAAGACCATCTATCTCTTTACAATCCTCACGTATAGCTTGGTGAAATCCCTCGGAAGAGTTATCCGTATTCAGTACTATCCTTGGTTCTAATGCTGGGTCTTTGAGGTTTGGTCTGTGCTCATGACTAGAATCTGGCTCTTTTAGTTCCTCGTTTGGTGGGATTACTTGTGTAGGCATGACACGGATCACATCCTCAGGTTTTGCAACTAGTGGTTCTAGTAAAGCTTGGGCTGTTTGAATCATTTTATGGCACGTTTCAAATTTTTGCTTTTCTAATTCCGCATAGGGATATGTCATCCACCTGTGTTCTTGGGTTTGGTTGTTTTTGAGCCTCACATCATAGGCTTTCAAGAGGGCATCTAATGTCTCATTAACCTTCTCTGCCAACACAGATCCTCCTGAACTAGCACGTCTCAGTTTCTCATCCGTGGATGGTTCTTCTAGAGGTTTAACCATCTGTGTAAGAGAAGGTGCCTCCTTTTCCTCATGTTGTTTTATCTTCTCCTCGGCTTCGGTAAGCTTCTCAGCTAGGGATTTTTGCTCTCGTTCCCTGCGTGCTTTCATCCTAGTCTTTCTAGCTTTCCAACTATTTCATTTGCTCTTGGTTTTCTGACTTGGTGCGTCTGTCTTTGGTCTATCATCTGTCTTTGGACTCGTGTCACTTTCCATGTTCTTTGTCTCTGGATTCTCATCAGCTTTCTTTTGGGCTTGTGCTCTCGTAACCACTTGAACTGGTACGACGTTTTCATTTTCTGAGCTACTAGGTAGCTGAACAATCCCTGATACATTTCTTGTGATTTTCCTGATTTGGTTTGGGTTTTTTGGGCAATCGGGGATCAAGTGAGTGATGCCACACTCAAGACAATAGGCATTTACTTCAATGATCTCCGTATGAGGACATTGTTTGACCAAGTGGTTGTCACGACTTTTGTTACAATCTGTCTCTGGTTGAGGAGATTCTTTTAGCATTTCCTCTTGGCTATAAGCAAGATTTGACCTAGATAAGCCGCCATTTGCAATGAATCGCAATGTCTTTTCGTCCATTTCATACCTTCTTTCTTTCGACTGAAACCCAGGAGGTGGACGTTGTACTGGCCTCACCACTCCATGTGTTTCTCTCACATTTTGTTGCTCTGAAGGGTAGTACTCACTTTGGTTGCTATACCACATTGTAGCTGGTACTAGCATTGGTTTATTTGATGCTTCCATCATTGGCATGTATCTCATGTCTACCGGCATTCTAGCACCTGGCAGCAGAGGTTGTTGTCCTAAGACAAGCTGTGGCATTAAAACTCCTACTGGTCCTGGCGCATTCCCCGTAATGTATCTAGGTGGAGTAGGTGCTTCTGGAACAGGTTGTGCATACCTCTCCCTAGCATTTTCCATGCTATAATAGCACTCTTCCCCCGTATGGTTCGTCCATTTTCTCTCAATTTCACAGCACTTCGGCTCTCCTGAATCAGACCTTACAAGAGGAACCAACCTCTTGACCAAGTCGTCGATAAGCTTTTCTTGATCAATAGGTGCCATTGGCTTGGCAATGGACTCACTTATCTGTGAAACACTGTGCTGAGAGGATGTGTCATCTCCTTGACTCTTTAAGTCCTTTTCTTTGTATGCCTCACAGTTATCCACTAGATAAAGAGCTTCTTTGATCAACTCGTTTAGCGTCATCCTCCTTATAATATGCAGATCCTTCTGAAGGCCCGCATGTCTCATTCCCTGGATAAAGATCAGCATCAGTCGTGCTTGCGTAGGTAATTCCGCTCTCGGACAGAGCTTAACATATCTCTTGAGCCGTAATGATGCTTTGCGTACTGATTCATCCTCTTTCTGTTTGAATATATGGATTTGTGAGACCGTTTTGTGAGCAATGCCTTTTGGCGAGAATTCTTCAATAAACTCCTCAAACAACTCATCTAGGGTCTCAAAATCCCATTTTTCCATCGAGTCAAACCATGTAGCTGCATCATCTTCTAGAGTCAATCCGAATCCCGCAAACTGTGTCGCAAAATCTAAAACTTCCTCTACTCTAATCACTCTTCTAAAAGCCGTTACGTGATCTCTCAGATCTTTATATCCGGAGTATTTTCTGTTTACCCATTTCTGGACTTGGGATGGTCTAACTCGTCGATTGTCTACAAGTCTAACCACAGACTCTCCCAATCCTTCTTTCGTTATCACTCTTGAAGGGAATCATGGTGGCTCTCTTCTTGGAATTCCTATAGGAATTCTCGTGTTTGGTGGAGGCATTTGTGGTCCTTCATTGACCAAATATCCACCTCTTTCTAGTACAGTCTATGGATTTGTGCTTTCTACAACTCTGTATTCTCGTCCATACTTGTCGACAACTATACTCCATTGACAGTCGACTCCGTAAGTGTAGACATATAAGAGCTTGTAATCCGTTATCTCTTCTAGGTATGGATCTGAGCACCTATAAAGATTGACCTCATTGTCGTCAATGTATCTATATAGTCCTTCGCTCTCATGACCAATCATCCAAACTCTCTCAACAAGATGGGTCTTTATCAATTGCAAGTTTGGAAGATCCATTGTGGGAGGATATTCCTCTATCGTCGGGATCTCCAAGCTAGTGTAAGATGCGTTTGAATCTAGGGTAGACATGATTTACCGGCTTAAGAGATTTTGCTTGGTTCAAGTAGACTTAGTCCACTGTGTTCAAGTGCTTTGGTTAGGCAAAAGTCAAAACTATGTCCAAAACCGCAACCGTTTCGTCACAATTCTCGCAAATTGTCGCTTTTAGACACCTCCTAACTTGCCGATGTATTTTGAAGCCTCAAACGATGTTTTTTTCAAAGTTGATCTAAATGGTTGCCATAGGCATGCATTTAGTTCATGTTTTGCTCTAAGATCTGTAGAGCCGCTCTCAGGCTACGTTTTGATATAAAAACTTTTCTGATCCGATACCATTTGTGAAAGTTATGGCCAAAACAGTGAAGTGCAGTTTAGACTGGTCAAAATGAGTCCAAATTCAATTTTGAAAGAAGATTTGGGATCTCTGTGACACTGTGAACAGTTCTGTATGGTTAAAGGTACAGTTGGACCCTAAAACTGGCCTAGAGACATCCTACGCATAGGATGTCTATATGCTCAGCAACACAATGGTATGCTCAGAATTTCATTTGGACCTAACAATGGCCTTGAGACATCCTACGCGTAGGATGTCTTTTTGCTCTGAATGACTTGAAATTTTCACCCCAGCTTCTCCTTGATGTGCTGATCACAGTGGTGTGCTCATAGGTTGATTTGGAGTCCTAAATCAAGCTTGAGACATCCTACGCGTAGGATGTCTTTTTGCTCTGTTTCAGCTCAAACTTGCACTAAAGCTTCCCCTTGATGTGCTTAACTCACAGCTATTTTTACTTTTTGATTCTGACAACTATAGGTTGGTCAAATGATCAAGAATCTGCTCCAAAAGCCTGATCTCTGTTCTGATGAATTCCTAAGTCAAATCAACTCCAAATTGGACCAAATTTGACTAGGAGGCTTGCCTAAGGCTATACAACACCCTGCTATGTCCACAGTTTGAATTTGGACTCTAAATCATGCCTTAGACATCCTACGCTGTCGAGAAATTTGCGGTCTTGATAGGAAAGCACCGGGCTATGGCTGTGAGAGTTTGTGAGAGAACTCAACAAAAACTATATGAAGGAGTTAAACCATAGATGCCATGAAGACTAGGGTTTGGAAAGAAGTGCAATCAAAGAAGACTCACTCTTTCTCTCTTGCACTCACACAAACAAACA
This sequence comes from Adiantum capillus-veneris, assembly GCF_014529385.1. Lineage (NCBI taxonomy): Eukaryota > Viridiplantae > Streptophyta > Polypodiopsida > Polypodiales > Pteridaceae > Adiantum > Adiantum capillus-veneris. The sequence goes on from NC_140940.1 coordinate 20,095,908, forward strand.
AAGAACACAAAAGAGAATGTCAAAACAATACGAAGATGAAAACATCAAGGCTATGGTCATATCGTATCATGGGTAATATGAAAGGGTTAATGGATGAGTTAATGGCATTCAATCTTGGCTGACCAAATAGGCTACGAATTGTTCTTTGGAATTGTAGTTTTGTGCTTACCATAATATATATATTTTGTCTAGTGATTGGGATTAATTGTGTGTACAAATCCTCTTGGTTCATAGCAAGATAACTACGCTTACATCAAAAGAAAAATTATAGTCTATGAGAGTTATTATGATGAGATCCGGTGATAGAAGTATTTCATTGAGCCTTTCAGGGCCAAAGAGAAACACTATACGTTGTTGAAAGTGTATTTTACGGCTAATCCATACGTTAATTCTAATAGATCGTACAGAGTGAAAGCGATAGAAATGATCATCATGTGGGTTATTCATCCAGGATAGTATGTGAGAAATGTAGATATGAGAGAAGTGAAGAGATGAGAAGTTTCCCTCCCAAGCCCTATTCTTGCCCGTAGGCAATAAGGATACTGCGGGGAGAGATGTACCTGTAGCAAAGAGAACCTAGAGAGGATGAACTACTAAGAATGAGAGAGATAGGTTTGGTTAAGGAGAAGAGATTAGATACATATATATATGTTGGATTAGAGATGAAAATGAAAACAACAAGAAATCAAGAAAACATCAATGTAAAACACATCTTACTTGAAACCCTTCGGCACCATTATTGATGGGAGAGAGAAGAAGAGGGGAGAATTCAATGTTGATTGATACGCCAAGTACAACACCTTCTTTGATTAGAGTTGATCTTCCAAGGATAGTGTACAAGAATGGCTAGTCTTCCTCTAGGAGAAAGTGTAGGCTTGGGCTTATGTTAATGGGGCTAAGTACAATTAGGCATTACTACTCACTCCCTCAAGAATTCCTCTCATCAATGGCTTGAATGCTTGAGTTTCTTTTCAAGGAAGAAGAGGTCCCCTTTTATAGGTGAAGGGAACCCCCAAGGAGCCAGTGTGAATAGGAATTGGAAAAGTTGGAAATGAGCTGTCCCTGCATGATGTGGGCAGACTAGGGTCCAGTATTTTGATCATATCTCCTCAACCGTGGCTCCAAATAAAAAAGTAAAAATATGGGCAGAAACTTCAGCTCATTATCTACGATTTTCATTTTAAAATCATTTTCCAATTTGGATTGGAACCTTTTGTAAAAAAATTCATCAAAATAGGATCCATTTCTGGCAGCAAAAGTCTTCCCGTGGTCCCCTTAGCCTAGACTTTCATTTAATTCCAAAGGACACCTCATGCCATATGAAAGCATGACATTGCTCCTTGACAAAGTTTTGTAATCATGCTTGCAATAATGCATTAAAATAAGTGTATCTTTGAAATCATGCCACCTAGTGTCCCACTAGGATTTGATTCCCTCCTAGTAGCTATTTAAAAAGAAAAATAAGAAAAGTATAAAAAATACATAGAATATATAGATATTGGAGTTTACCCTAGATATAGGATCTAGCTAGGGTGTGAGATGATAATGAGATAGTAGAAATAAAGAATCAATGCTTTTTGCCCCAAGTTAAAGAGGCGGAGCTATTGAGCTTTTCCCATAGTATTTTCTGATGGTAAAGTAAGGATAGGTTACCCTTGAGAAAAATAATAGGATGAGATAGAAGGCTTATTATTATACTTAAATATGCATATGTACATTATAGGAAAGATAATTATGTATCTAAAAAGTTACAAGATAGATCTTGTAGCATGCGTTCCCACTTTGTACGTGTCACAGCACGACATCCACCCCCTCTAAACCTGCACATCCTCCGGTATGTGCCACATTATTTCTTTGTAAGATCAGCCCTCTTTCACTCTTTCCATTGCCTTCAGGGTTGTAAGTTGTGGTAAGAGAAAGCTTGATTCCTAATCTAGAAAAGAACTCCCTTGCTTCTTCGGCATCCAACTCACCTCTATCTACAGTGATCTTTCCCACACAACCATAACGGCAAATCACCTCATCAAGAAGGAATCTGCACACAACTTCTGTGGTTTTAGCTCTTAATGCTCTTCCTTCAACCTGATTAGTTAGGTCTTCTCGTGCAAGAACCAAGTATCTCATCTGCCAGAGTCCTAGAGGCATTGTGACTAGATCCACAACCCATTTATAGTGCATGGCTAGTGGATATGTAGGGTGCAATCCATCACAATGTCGAACATTTGAATACACTTGACAAGTTACACATGTCTCTACAAACTGAGATACATCTTTATACATACACTTCCACCAGTATTTTTCTTTCAACTTGGAGAAGGTTGCCCATACACCCCTGTGTCCAGCCCATAAACTCTCATGAAACTCTTGCATGAGCTTTACTTGAGTCTCTTTTCTACATATAACCCTTTGTGGTGTAGCACCCTTTTGTTTAGGATGCTTCCACAAGTAACCATCCCTCAAAAAGTACCCATATGCTTTCCTACGTATCCTCTTGAATTCTTGTTCAGACCAATCATCCTGTTTTGTTAGAGTACTCAAGTAGCTTCCAATAAGAAGCCAATCACCTTCATAAAGCACTTTCAAGAATGATTCAAGTAGATTAGTCATGCAGACATTGTTACCTTTGATACGAGAGATAGAATAGAACTTTGTGCCTACATAATCTCCCTCATCAATCATTTGTGACTCATCTTCATACCTTGCCCTTGATAGCATATCTGCCACTGTATTGTCTTTACCTACAATGTGCTTAAACTCACGATTTAAGGACTTAATGTAGGCAATCCACCGCAACATAGCAATGTCTGGAGTTGAGCAGCTTGTAATCATCCCAAGAAGTGGTAGACAATCTGTTTCTACAACCACACATGCACCAATTAGGTACTCTTTCCCACTTTTCAAGGCTGTAACCATACCCCATAACTCTCTCTTTATCTGTGGATAGTTTCTTTGGCGAGCACTTAGCACCTTTGCTCCACATCTTACCACATACCTGTGTCCTTCTTTCTCATCTTGCCCTATTGCCCATCCAATCCATGTAGGACTGGTGTCTACTGTCACAATTACTGGCCTTTGACACTCATAGTCTACCTTTCTCAAAGTTGTTGCTGACTGGAGCAACTCCTTTAGCTTTTTCATGGATTTTACATGTGCTTCTGTCCATTTAAACTTCTGATTCTTTCTAAGCAGCTGATAAAGAGGATCAGCTACATGTGCATAATGTGGAATCCAAATAACATAGAAGACACATGCTCCCAGAAACCTTCTAACCTCAGTGATGCTAGTGCACGTTTCTTTCATTCTTTGGATGGCATCTACCTTTGTTGGACAAGGTTTCCTACCATATGGCCCGCACATGTGTCCCACAATAAGCACTTCATTGACACCAAACATAGACTTTTTCCCTGACAATGTAAGATTCACTTCTTCCAACCTAGACAAAATTTTATCACAATCATTTATGTGATTTATCACAAACCTGCGACATCCCTTGAGATCCAAAGCTTCATCTTTGTCACTTTCTTCACATCCTTTGATAGGCAAATCATCAATGAAAGGCATTGTGATTTGAGGAATAAAGTCACGTAAGACCTTATTCATCCCATTCATCATATGTGCAACCGAGTTGGTTGCTCCCTGTGGCAAGGTACACATCCTTACCAAACCCAAAGGTGTTCTCATGGTTGTCAAGTCTCTGCTTTCGATTGCAAGCTGAAATTGATCATACCCTGAGTAGAGATCCCCCATTGAGTAGATTGCCCTCCCTGCAAATGCCTCTGCAAACTCATCCACAATTGGACCTGTACCTACATTTCTAATTGTCACCTTGTTCACTGGTTGCATATCTTGGATGAAGCGTAGAGAACCATTCTTCTTCGGAACTGTGAACCACCTGTTTGAGTATGGAACACAAGAAGGCTCCAAGATTCCCATTTTGATTTTCTCATTCAGTAGCTCTACTAACTTTGGCAAATGAGCCTTTGGAACCGGAATAGGCCGCAGATTCCAAGGCACATGAGGTATTATGAAAATTACCATAGGATCTACAATAGAAGGATCAACACATCCTATCTCATGTGGCTCAAATGCAAAAGCCTTACCATGCTTTGAAAGCATTTCTTTGAAGCACTTTGTCTCCTCCTGTGTTAGAAACTCCTTGCGACCAATCTGCAAGTCTTGGAAAGACTCCTTTGTGAAGGTATGCCCAATCTTTTTAGGATTCCTCAAACTTGGTTGTAAAGAAGCCTGCTCAATCTTTTCCCTGTTGTTTGGTGGTAAGGGTGAAGCTACTGGTTTCACCTTCTTTGCTACACTCTTGTATTTAGTTTCAACATGGACTTCTAGGCCAACTGTTTGGCTTTCTTTAAAGGCTTCTATTACTTGATACATTTCCATAGAGCAAACTTCCACAACTTCATTTTCAAGATGCAAATTAGACCCCATTGTAGCATCAAGCTCACCCATAGTATCTACAAAAGAAACTTGTTCACACAAACCCAAAACATTTTCAGTAGGCTCTAGCAACCCACTCTTTTTCATGCCTATTTGTACATTATGCACATATTGCCTCTCACATCTCTTCAAATCTTCAAGTTTTGTAAAACATACTGATCGATTCTTTGTTACCAAGGAGCTCGTTGAAAACGCTTCACCTATTTTTGGATCAGGCGAGACCCTTTTTCTTTCTGTACCACTGCAATCCCGCTTTACAATGGTACTTGGCCAAAACCCATTATTTCTCTATGATCATGAAACTCTTTGCTCACCTTTGGTAGAGGATGTTCTCTGAGGTTGTCACGATTTCTTTCATGGTTCACACAAACTGTGAGAAATTGGACAGCTCGTTTACCATCTTTGCTACGTATCCTAGCATATGTTGAACCATCATCCATTACCTTTGTTTCCATTCGAACTCCCACAATGTAGGGCTGTCCAAGGATGAGATGAGATGAAGATGTATCCTGTACAAAGAAGTTTTGGTCAATCTTTACATCACCTATTGTTACCTTCACACCTGGACATGCTGCATACAATTTACCGGATGAATTGTTTGCCACTTTTACCATCCAGCCATGATCTGTGTCCATCGGCCATTTGCACTTGTTGTAGAGACTCTTTGACATTATGTTTATTTCTGAACCATGGTCAATCAAGGCAACAAATGGCTCTTCAAGATCACCTACCTTGACCAAAGTTTTTGTAGTAGCCCTTGCCCAATGACTTCGTGAATAGTAACTCCTAGGAATATCTTCAACTTCTTCATCATCATTTGAGAAATGCACTTGCTTCACTCTCCCACTAGATTGGTAGCATCCTACCACAGCTCCATCATTCTCCTTATTTTGCAGTTGCATCCCTTGTGTCTTTGAGGTTTCCCCTTCAACCTGTGGACGAGAAACTTCAACAAGGGTTTGCCTCTTCCTCTTGATGATGTCAATGATCTCCTCATGGAATTCACGCTTTGCAATGCCAATTTTCTTGACGATGTAGTGATGTCTATAGTGGATTTTGCAGAGGATTACTCCTTCAAGGTGCAGAATGAGATCCATTCAATGCATTGCTATTCATCTTAGGTCACAATCTTTGTTCACATTTCATACTTACGTGATGCACTTGGTGCTATACAAAAGACGACTCACTTCTACATCTCTAACGACAAGACACATGACACTTTGTTTGTGCAGCACTATTTTCTTTTGCACAATGAATGGCTGAAAAGACATGGCTATAATGTCAAGCGACATTGGGTGTGGTCGGATGGTGCTACGTCACAATTTAAAGCAAGGTGGCCATTTTGTTTTGTTGCACGTTTTTTCAGTATGATAGGTGTCGAAATGACTCACAATTTCTTTGCTTCAAGCCAGGGAAACGATAAACACGACCGGGCTAGTGCAGTGGTCAAAAGAGCCCTCACACAGGAGCATTTGAAATCTGACGGGTGGGAGCTGCATAACGCTTCAAGCGTTATTGCAATCCTCAATGCAACTCTTAGAACTCAATGCCCACAGACAGGCAAGAAAATCGATCGTGCTTTTTGGGAGGTCAAGCTCGGTGATGTCGATAGAGTTATAGAGTGGGATTGCAAGTGCATGACATGGTCTCGATCCTGGCACTGTGTCAATGGCTATAGTCAAATGGATATGCACGGACTAAGGCATAGACTGCTCTCTTGATTTTGTGGTGCGTGCATCAAAGGTCAATGGAGGAGATGTGCCAACAAAAGTCATGTGTAGGGGTGGGTATACTTGCAAATACAACCCACAGTTATGGATGAAAGCGATGGAGAAGCGTCGAGCGAGGATGAAGTTGAATACGCCCCCATGTATGCTGGCCACCATGATGACCTTAGCAATGCCTTGATGGTTGGCCAGAACTTTGTAGTGACTGCAGAGGAGGCAAGTGTAGACTTCTATGTCCTGAAATACACCAACACAAAGCACCTGACCAAAATAGAAGAAAAGGATCAATGGAACAACATCATTAAGAAAAAAAATTATGTGGTTGAGGGCCTATTCTATGACAAGGTAAATGGCCGAGATGATACTTATGTCCTTTTGGACAACAAGCCCATTGTTGTAATCTACTCCCATCTGGTGCGATGCATCAGGTTTTCCATGTCCCCGAGGGAAGGTGAGCATAATGCATATGATATGTCAAATGACGTATTCGCGTAAATCTATAACAACATGCCCCCATATGAGAACTTGTAAGATTTATCTTTGTAAATTTGACTTTGGCCAGCAATTTTAACAGTAGCTAGCACTGTAAAAAAAGGGGGGGAGGCAGTGAACTATATTAAAGAGAGTTGGGAAGGATTACATCAAAGATGGGGGGGAGGGGGGGATCACCTGACTACTATCTCTAAAATTACAGTTAATCACCCCTGTTGAAAAGCTAGCACTTTTCATAGCAGAGTGATAAAAGATGTCTTTTAAAACACTTGAAAGCACTTCTTAGCACTTGGCCAATTGACCATCAGTTCACTAGCCCCCCTGAACCACTTTACCAGCCCCCAAAAATACTTAAAGCACTTCTGAGCACTTTACCAGCCCCCTGTACCACTTGACCAGCTCTTTGCACCACTTAGGACCACCTGATCAGCACTTTTAAGCACTTTATACTACTTGACAAGCACTATGAACCACTTGACCACACCTTAAACCACTTGGCCAGCACTTTATACCACTTGATAAGCACTCTGAACCACCTGACCAGCACTTTGAACCACTTGACCGACCCCTTGAACCACTTGGACAGCACTTTGTTCCACTTAACCACCATTTACCATCCCCCTGAAAAACTTGATCAGCTCTTTGAACCACTTAGGACCTCTTGAACAGCAGTTTTGAGCACTTTATACCACCTGACAAGCCCCTTGAACCACTTAACCACCCCCCTGAACCACTTGGCCAGCACTTTATACCACTTGACAAGCACTTTGAACCACTTGACCAAACCCCTGAACCACTTGGACAGCACTTTGTACTACTTGACCACCACTTAACAACCACTTGACCAATATTGTTGTGACCACCTTTATGTCAACAAGTGAGTTGAAGCAAAGGCCTTGCTGGACAACACTGCTAAATCAGCAACTATATTTTTTGTATGAAAACATCATATGCATATATGGATGCCCATTAGAAATAGTTTCTGATTAAGGAATGCACTTTACCAATGAAACTATTCAAATACTGTCAAGATGTTTTTAGTAAAGCACGGAAAATCAACACCGTATTATCTTAGGTGCAATGGCCAAGCAAAAAGCAATAATAAAAGCATCAAAATTATCCTCACCAAGATAGTTCAAAAGGAGCTGCTAAGTGGGACACTAAGCTTAAGTCATCATTATGGGCCTATAGAACTTCCTACAAGGTCACTACTAGCATGACACCTTTCAGGATGGTGTATGGCAGAGAGGCAGTAGTACCAATGGAATTTGCTATTCCCAGTCTAAGAATGGCAGTTGAATATGGAATGGAGTTTAAACATAATCTGAAGCAGAGATTGGATGAGATTTTATGATTGGATGACATCAGACAGAGATACATGTTAGAACAAGATTAGTCCAACAGAAGAGGAAGCACTAGCATGACAGTAAGATTAAGGTCAAAAAATTCAAGAAAGGTGATTTGGTATTGCTTTATCAGTTCAAGATGGGACCTAAGAAACCAAATCTGAAAATAGCTTGGTCAAGACCCTATGAGGTGAATTGGGTGTTCTCCAATGGTATTGTAAGGATTAGAGATTTGTTAGGGCTACTGCTACCAAGAGGATACACTGGGACCAAGATCAAGCTATACTATTCCAAAATAGAGGAAATTCTAGTAGAACCAGTACTAGTGATATCACCTGAATCAAATAATGAACCTTTGAACTTGTTTCATATCAAAACATTGGGAAAAAATCTAGAACCAATGCAGACTCAACCTCATATTAACCCAAAACCGATAAGCTAGTAAAGAACTCGTGGGACAATTTAGTCGTATCACCTAACGGTCACCAACAACAAAAAATAAAGGCCACAATCATCAAAAGGATCTTGTCAGTAATAATAATTATAATGGACCAATACATGTGTGACACGTCACAAATGGTGCACATCATTTCAAAAAAGCCAAGGAGTGGTGCATTCATGGTGGGTTTGTGTATAACTATGCAAAAGGTTTGCCCATCTTAACTTTAGTCGCATCCTCTTGTGTCGCTTGCTTCACAATTTGCAAAGACCTCTTTGAGCTTGCAACAGAGACCTTCTTTGCTACACACCACTTCTTCAATAGTTGCAATGATGCTACCCGACACTCTTAGATACTCTCTATATGGCTCTTTCACCACCACAAGTAAATTCTCCTCTACACGAACTTGCTCGTCTAAGTCTTGTATGGGCAAACAAAAACCCCAAAAAACAATGCAAGAACATTAGACACCATGACTGCTAAAGTGGAGAGCCTCAAAGCTTCTGTAGCATAGGAGTAGTACAGCACAACAAAATTGCAAAGTATGTATTCCAAGAGAGAGAGCAGGCCATGTTGAGCTTATGGAGGTTGGAGGTACTGGTGGAGGCCGCAGCATTGCCCTTTGATGCAGGTATTACCTAGCAGGTGCTCACCACATACCAAGCAGACAAGGGCACAACAATGGTCAATGGCAGAACACTAGAACTGACACCTAGTGAGTTGGCCCACGTGTTTAAAATCCTAGACTAGCTACAATTGATGAGGTCAGTAAATCTTTAAAGGAAGATGATCAGGCAAGAAAGAAATAAAAATTTGGTGCTCAGAGCATTCCAGTAGTAGCATTGGAATGCACTACAGTATATAGATTCATTGCAAAAATTCTTAGCTTGAAGAATAACCCGCCATACCTTTGTGAAAATTCATTTTCCATGTTACAAGCTAAAATCTAGAACCCAGAATCTAGTACAAACATAAGCGAGTTCATGTACACCAATGTGGTGTAGTAGGCAGGAAAGGCTAAATCCAAAAACCTATTTAAAGCCTGGTATGTCTAGCGATTCCTCTATTGGGAAGATTTTGCGCCAGTGCGCATCAATGTTCAGAAAATTTGGGACAAGGTGACTAAGGACAGAGCATCAAAGATCACAGTGAAGTCGTCTAAAGAAGCTGGAACTAGAGAGACATCCAAGACGAGAGTTGAGTAGATGATGGACACTGCAACAAAGCAATCTGGAAAGAGACTGTGCAAATTGGAGCAAAACGGACAGGGATTGGGTCAGCTAGCAAGAAGTTTAAAAAATGGATCTGCTCTGAGAGGGTTTAAGTCTAGAGCACAACAGACAGTAGGCATTGAAAATCCATCATAAGACACAATGCAAGGATAAGAAGGCTGGCCGCCAGCAACACAAGGCACTGGAAAAGAGACCAACATTGAATGAGCTCAGACCAACACCAGGCCTGAGTGACAACCAGGCATCGAGCCCACCCAAAATCAGACGACCGTTGTAAAATGGGACAGGTTGCAGCATCTACAAAAGCAATCGCTCAATGGGAGACTATGTGATAAGAAGCCAAGTCGTGCAGCATTAGCTTATGCGTTCCCAATGACGGTGTATGAAATAGACCGGATTGATCCAGATACTATCACACAAGGGTGCATTGTGGCAATTCAATCTGGCTGGAATACCATTATTAAGTCTATAGGGAAAATAATGGAAGCCCAGGCATCAATTTCCAGCTCAAAGTTGGATAAATTGAAGAAAGATCTTCAGGATACTCGAGCTGAGCTGGAAAGGATCAAAAGGACAAAGCTAGGTGGACACAACAAATTTTAGAGCTACAGCTTCTACAATAACACCACAACAGACAAGTGTAAGGCCTCCAAAAGAAGATAGACAAACTAACTGATGCAAACAGGGTGTTGGAGGAGGAAAAAGGAATTGCTCAGCAAAACATTGACAAATTTCAAATCTTGCTGGAAGAAAAATGAGCGGATTACCAAAAGCTGCACCAGAAGCATCATATTACAAAGGATGCTATAATGGACAAATATATCTATCATTCTCTAGTACAAATAATGGATATAAATGGGAGATAAATGGAAATTTAACTTTGAATGTGACCAATCTACAAAATGCCTTCAAATCCATTTAGTCAGACCTCTAAGAGAAGGTTGGTGTATACAGTACAGCACTAGTGAATGAAGCAATAATAGAGGTATATGAATAATCAGTGTAACAATGACGAAGACTATGAAGAAGAGGACAAAGAGAAGGAGATGCAGGATCAATAGCACCACCATGAAAATGACGATGATGATGATGATGATTATCAGGGTGGGCACACTAACACAGGATCAGCAATGGGTGGGGCAGCACCAACTAGAGGTCAATCCTTGAATCAAGCCAGGGAGGGTCATCACAATGCCCAAGTGCCATCTTAAGATAATACTCAACAACAGAACCCACCTGACCAACACGAGGTTGGACAACATGCGATTCATAGTCAGTGCAAAGATACTAAGGTCAAAACTATTTTATTGGAGCTGACTATGAATCTCACCACAATCACTCTACTGAGCTACTCACATTGAACAAAAGTCTTTGGAAAAAAATAATTCCAGATCCAAAAATACTTAGATGATGATATAGTTTATTCATATTTGGATAGGTTCTAGATTTTGTTTGTGGGGGCCAGACAGATGGTAATTGACTGGATATCTATGAGTTATCACAATCAAACAGTCTGCCAGCTTCCACCACATCCAAGCTATTTCCAAGTATTGGAAAGGGTTCCAGCATGGTACCTCACTTTTAATGGCCAAGCCGTAAACCCAGCCATCAAGAATGTAACCACTAGAGACCTCACATCCCTGGGGTTACAGGTAGAGATGCTCTTAACACTAGTCTGGTAACCTAACAGGATATAAAAGTGTCCTTTCAGGGTTTTGGAAAAAAATTCCAAAACCATAGTAAATCCTTTCATGAGCTTATAGTCAAAGACTACTACATATGGAAAAAGTGAGAAATTTGTAAAATATCTCATGTCTTGGTCACAACAAGCCTCCAAAGTTGATGGACCATTGCATTTTGCCCAAAACAGCCATTTATTACGGTTGATTGCATATAAATTAGAGTGGGGATTTTTGTAGGACATGAGATAAAATTTCTCATTTAACTTCAATGGGTTGGGGATCAAAACATATGGTTACTTTTGCCTCACTATTTTTTGGGGCAAACAAAATAGGTACAAAAAAGTTGCATTTTTTCCATTTTGCGGACCTACCATCAAAGTTTCTATAGTCACGCTCAATACAGATATTATAAACATGTTTTCTTAGTTCCCTTTGAGCCTTTGGATCCAAAAGGAGCCATGGAGCATGCCAAAATAACAATGGATCTTTTACTAAGTGGAACCTTGGGGACAATGATGAAGTGCTAAATACAGCAAACATGATAAAAGTGGGTTTAGCATTATGAACTCTAGAATCCCATAGAAACTACTCAATATCTAGCCAAATTTATACTTTATGATTAGATATGGTTCCTATCTACAAAATACAAACAATTGGCCTAAGAAACTAGCAATATTGAGAAAGCTATACTTGCTACACTAAAATGTCTCGTATCTTTCAGTAATCAAAAAATTCAACTATCATTATATACTATGCTATATAGCATATTAGACCCCCCAAAACTCAAGGAAAATTAGCTTTATGTTATACATAGTACTTACACAATCAAAAATTTATTTGCATATAAAGAAATCCACCAAAAAAATCATAAAAGTGCTAATTTTGGCCAAAAAACAAGATTAGGCAATTCTTGTAATTTGGTCACGACTTTCAATTTTTACACTTAGTTCTCCCTAGAAGTGTCAAAACATGTTGAGAACTATGAAGGCTTATCCTCTAGAAATCTAAACCTCACAAACATGAAGTTTAGAGTGGTATAGTTGCAAAAAAAAATTAAAAAAAGGCAAAAACAGGACCCATTTTTTACACAGTTTAGGTTCAAAAATGTTGTGCAACAGTAAGGTTAATGGTGAGATTAATATTACCAAAAAAATTGTCAAGTTTTTTTCAGCTCATAAGGCAACTTTGTGGATATATAGCATCTAGAAATTCATTTTCATAGTCTTCAAATAATTCAAGCAAAATGGTCACTTAATAGGACATAAACGTGTCCAAGGACATAAAAGTGTCATGTTACCAATCTAATGTTAAGCACACAACCAACATATTAGTGCATGAAGGGCATACGCCTTCAAATATAAGAAATGTTGATACAAATGTGAAGTGTCAAAAGAGTTATGGATTTAAGGGTCAAAGCTGACCCAAGTGAAGGAGTACGAGTGGAAGTGCGACGCGAGAGAGAGTGCGAGAAGAAGAGCACGACGATATGGTGAACTCGCTCTACTGTAATGTGTAGAGCATAGTGAGTTCTTATTAGGTTTTTACAAAATAATATGTGTACATACCTGGCGGCCCGCCCACTTACCTGGGCGACCACATTGGGCTTTATACCCCAACAACCTCCCACTTAAAGTCCAATGTGGTACTTTAAGTGTGAGAGAAGCTACTATACAAGCTAATATACAAGAGATGTAGAGAAGTGATGTACTACCCTACACCTAACTGCTTGCGAAAATGCGCAAAGCTCTCTGAGGGAAGTCCTTTTGTAAGTAGATCAACAGGATTTTCTGTGGTGTGAACTTTGACAAGCTGAAGTTGCTTATCCTCGAGCATTTCCCTGATGAAATGATACTTCACATCCACATGCTTTGTCTTTGAGTGATAAACTGGATTGCGAGCCAATTGTATAGCACTTTGACTATCACAATATAACACAGGCATCTCTTCTTTGATTCCCAAATCTGTTACTAGTCGATTAAGCCAAATTGATTCTTTGCATGCCTCTGATGTTGCAACATATTCAGCCTCTGTAGTAGACTAAGTAACACAATCTTGTAATCTAGAACGCCATGATACTGCTCCACCAGCCAATGTAAAGACATACCCTGACGTAGACCTTCGATTGTCTAAGTCACCTGCATAATCTGAGTCTGTAAAACCCTTTACACTTAGCTCCTGACTCCCATAGCATATACGCATACTCTTTGTAGCTTTCAGGTATCTCAATATTCCTTTCACTGCCTCCCAATGTTTCTTGCCTGGGTTTGACATGTATCGACTTACTACTCCCACTGCAAATGCAATGTCTGGGCGAGTAGCAATCATTGCATACATCAAACTACCCACTGCAGACGCATATGGAATCTTATCCATTTCAGCCTGCTCTTCCTCAGACACGGGACAATCTTGTGTGCTAAGTTTCACATATGGTGGCAATGGAACACTTAGTGCCTTTCCCTTCTCCATATTGAAACGTTGCAAAACCTTGTCAATATACTCTATTTGAGATAACCAAATCAACTTCTTTGATCTGTCTCTCTCAATGCGCATACCAAGTATATGACTTGCCTCACCCATGTCTTTCATGTCAAACGATTTTGCCATCTTTGACTTCAAAGCTGAAATTTCTTCCAAGTGCTTGCCAGCAATCAACATGTCATCCACATACAAAATAAGGATCAGCCAACTACCATCCTTAGCCTTCTTTGTATATAGACAGTGATCGAACTCACTACGTTTGTAGCCTTGAGAAAGCATAAACTTGTGGAATTTATGGTACCATGCCCTCGGTGATTGTTTTAAGCCATAAAGACTCTTTAACAACTGGCATACCCAATCTTCCTTGCCTTTCTCAACAAACCCTTCTGGCTACTGCATGTAAATTTCCACATCTAAATCACCATGCAAGAACGTTGTCTTGACATCCATTTGGTGCAACACCAAATCTAATATGGCAACCAATGCAAGAAAGCATCTCAATGTAGTCATCTTCACCACCGGAGAGAAGACTTCATCAAAGGCAATGCCTTGTTCTTGCTTAAGCCCTTGGCAACAAGCCTTGCTTTGTACTTTGGGTGACTATCATGAGCGGTGATCTTATACCTGTAAACCCATTTACAAGGTAGAGCCTTTTTGCCCTATGGTAATTTAACTAGCTTCCATGTCTTGTTTTTATGCAGAGCTGTCATCTCTGACTGCATGGCCAATTGCCAATTCCCGGAGTCCTTCATTTGCACTGCTTCCTTGTAACATGAAGGCTCATTGCAATCAGTCAACATGACATAGTTCATAGATGGAACAAACCTATCAGGAGGTCGCGTGACACGTCCAGATCTACGCACAATAGGTGGCTCAGGCTCAGCCACAACCTGTGGTTCCACTCTATCCTGTCCTTGCTCCTCTTGAACCCTGACATGTTGTCTTGCACGTGCAGGTCCATCTTCTTGGAAGACAACTCTTCTAATCTCCTCAACCCTCTCTGGTTTAGAATGATATTTGGATTCATTAAAGTGAACATCATTGCTGCAGACAACCTTTCTGGATTCGGGATCCCAAAGTCTGTACCCCATCTCACCAGAATTACCATAGCCTAGAAAGATGCACTTTCTACTCTTTGGCTCAAGTTTGTTCCTAAATTCCTTTGGAACGTGAGTATATGCCTCATAGCCAAAGACTCTGAGATGCTTGTATGAGGGCATTTTGCCTGACCATACCATCTCTAGCACTGAATCCTTCTGCAAAACCTTGCTAGGAGATCTATTTACAAGATGAACAGCTGTTGATACAGCTTCAGCCCAAAACCCATTTGGCAGCTGTGCATTAGACAACATACTTCTGACCTTCTCTTGTATGGTCCTATTCATCCTCTCAGCAACACCATTTTGATGAGGATTGTAAGGAGCAATAAGTTCACGGTTTATACCTTTTGACTCACAAAAGTCTTGAAAGGCCTTTGAAACATACTCTCCACCATTGTCAGTGCGTAAGCATTTAACCTTCTTGCCACTCTGATTCTCCACAAGTGTCACAAACGTTTTGAAAACACTAAACGCTTCATCCTTGTGCTTGAGAAAGTAAACCCATACTTTCCTCGAGTAATCATCTATAAATGTCATAAAGTAAGAAGCTCCCCCTAGAGATAGGTTAGGCATAGATTCACACAAATCACTATGAAGCACTTTGAAGTGTTTAGGAGCACTTGGAGCCACATTGTCCTTCTGAATCGGCCTAGATAGGGCCTCTTGCGGTAGCTGCTCTTTCCGGGATGTCTTCATTTCCACTTCAGAAGGTGCTGGTGGATTCCATGCCTTGGTATCGGAGTCATAGAGAGTGCATTCTTTCCTAGTCAACCTGACTCTGGCCAACTTATGGCAATATGATGCAGTATGCATCCATCCTTGTGGCAATGGATGATTGCACTTGGTGCGGGCTTCAAACAGGAATTCAACCATCTCTTTGAACTGGGGTTCAGAGACTGACTTATTGGCTAGGTCCTTCTTAGGTATCTAAGGCTTCCACTGTTAGCTAGAGAAGCTAGTTTGTAATCTTGATGAGGCAACTAAGTTGCACCTTTCATTGATCCATCTTTACCTGGAAAACCTGAAGATTTGGTCCTAGCTCTTTGACCTGAGTTTTCTTTAGTGCATCCTAGAGCATTTGATTTGAGGACAACTACTCTCTAGTAGCTTCCTCATACCATTTCATTCTATCGAGATGTAGTGTTGTTGATTTGCTTGCTCAACGTGTGGAGGATATAGTGCTAGAAAGAAACAAGGTAACACTGCTTCTTTGGTAGGAATGGCATACAAGAGTGTTGGGGAATCATGGACAAATTCCAAAAATTTCATTAGCATCCGGTTTTCGTACTACACCATCGTCTTGGAGATCTGAACCAGATGAAACAGAATTTTCAGATGCATCTCTGAGAGTCATATTGGTCTTGGTGTTGGGGTATAAAGCCCAATGTGGTCGCCCAGGTAAGTGGGCGGGCCGCCAGGTATGTACACATATTCTTTTGTAAAAACCTAATAAGAACTCACTATGCTCTACACATTACAGTAGAGCGAGTTCACCATATCGTCGTGCTCTTCTTCTCGCACTCTCTCTCGCGTCGCACTTCCGCTCGTACTCCTTCAACTGGTATCAGAGCTCAGATCGAGGCTCGGGGTAGCACTGCAGGAGGCTAGAGTCACCAACTCAGATTGGAGTGAAATTCGACAGGCGAAGACACGGCCCCAAATCTCGTGGGAAAGCCACCGTTCGGCTTCGACAAAGGTCTGCGCAGGCCATTTTCGACTACGTGGTCTTGGCGGGTGCAGATCCGACTCTGCAAATTTGGGCTTTTCGGCCTACGACTGCAGGTGCTCAGGATATCGACACTCCCAGAGTGTTGATTTGTGGCTGTCTACACATCGAAGGACGGCTCACAGTTCTTGGAGGCGTGTCACATACGAGACGAGCGCATCTACACACAGACTGTAGGCGACATCCACTAGTTCATCAGGTAGCTTGTGTTTGCTGCTTGATATTCCAAATTTCATCCTGACATTGCAGGTACTTCCACATGGGATGTATTGTCAGAGATGATGTATGTTTGTTGAGGGTTTACTGGCTGTGAGTCGCGCAGCAAACAACCGCTGCAGCGGTTACAGCATATAGTGGGAAATTTGTGGATGTATGACTGTGTGGGAAGTCTATGTACTGTCAGATTTACTGCAGCCTTTGTTGAGGGTCGAGTGAGGTTTTATTGAGCTGGGGGATTCTTGAATGTTGAGATCCTTTCGGTGATACAGGTCTTGGAGCGATCCCTCGAGCACCCTTAGATAGGCAGCTAGGATGTATTGACAGTGAGTTAGACAGTTGGGATTGCATCTTTGCTTTACTGCCGTTGAGGCATTGTCGCAGTCTATGCTTACAGGACAGTGACAGGACAGTCAGAGACAGTACAGGTGCAGGACAGGTTTACCCACATCTTACAGTGTTAGAGAGACAGTGGTTTTTTGAGCTGTTTTTTGGTCTGTTTTTAGTACACCAGAGCCATTTTACAAAGGAGACTCTGCCAAAATTTCTACAGAATCTGAAGCTTTCTTGGTTCATTTGACAGGTTGATATTGGTTCAGAGGTCAGTTTACAAGGGAAACTCTGCCGAACTTTTCCCAGGAAAGTAAACTACTGTGAAGCATAGCTATGGCTGGATCACAGGACACTGCTCTTTACAATATCAAGAAGCTGGATGGAACCAATTTCTCATTGTGGAAGAAGCAGATTTGGCACGTGTTGGTACAAAAGAAGCAGGTAAAACCTATAAAGCTCAAGGGGATAAAACCAGAAGATATGGACGAAGATGAATGGAGCGAAATGGATGAATTGGCACTTTCTACCATTATGCTGACTTTGGCAGAAAGCGTTTACTTCAATGTAGTAGACGAGATGTCGGCTTATCAAGCATGGTTAAAGCTGAGTGATCTTTATGAGAAGCAGAGTGCAGCTTCACAGGTATACTGGCTTACGAAGCTTGTTGACTTGAAGATGAAAGAAGGGACACCTATGTCCAATCATCTGAATGAATTCAACACAATCTATAGTCAGTTGTCAGCTCAAGGTGTCAAGTTTGATGAACCTGTTAGAGCTATGTTCCTGTTGATCACATTGCCGGAAAGATGGGACACTTTTCGCACAGCTTTCAGTAATTCTGCACCTCCAGATGGTTTGAACATAGCAGGTGTAGAAGGAAGTCTGCTTACTGAAGAAACCAATAGAAAGACAATGGACAAAGGCAAAGGAACATCCTTAGTTGTCAGGGGAAGGACCAAAGAAAAGTACAAAGGTGGAAAGAGGAATCAGTCTCGTAGCAAGTCCCGCAGTGCTAAAGGCAAGAGTGACATAGAATGCTACCATTGTGGCAAGAAGGGTCACATGAAAAGAGACTGCAGAGAATGGAAAGCAGAAAAAGGCAAAGAGAAAGCTGAAGACCATGGTGAGAAGAACAAGTCCTCAGTGAAGATTCAAGAAATAAATGTGACAAACACTGTTGCAGAGGATGACAGTCTAGTGTCAGGAGACATCTACTTCTTGAAGAATACAATGGACTCGGCTCTTCTTACAGCATCTGATGAAAATGCACTGAGTGACTGGATTATAGACTCAGGGGCATCACTTCATGTGTCTCCAAACAAGGAGTGGTTTACCCCTTATGTGACCACTAAAGATCATGTTCGGCTAGGCAATGGGCAGACATGTGAGATCTTAGGTGTTGGAGATGTTCAATTGAAGTTTCAGAATGGCTCTTCTTTCACGCTAAAGAATGTGAGACATGTTCCCGCAATTACAAAGAGCTTGATCAGCACAGGTTTACTTGATGATGCTGGCTACGTCACCACTTTTGGACAGAACATGTGGAATATATCCAAGGGTTCTATGACAGTAGCACATGGAGTAAAGTCTGGAGGACTTTACATGATTTATGTATCAAATGTCTCTAAAAATGTAATCAATGTAACCGAGCAGCCGAACGTTTCTTTGTGGCATAGCCGGTTAGGACATATGTCCAAGAAGGGAATGAAAATCTTGTCTCGTTCTAGTTATTTGCCTGGCTTTGCATTTAATGATTTTGAATTCTGTGAACATTGTCTGTATGGTAATCAAACACAGTAGCCACATAAGCATAGAAGCAGTAGAAGAGATACACAGTTGGCACTTGTTTGTGTGGACCTATGCCTAACCTATCTCTAGGGGGAGCTTCTTACTTTATGACATTTATAGATGATTACTCGAGGAAAGTATGGGTTTACTTTCTCAAGCACAAGGATGAAGCGTTTAGTGTTTTCAAAACGTTTGTGACACTTGTGGAGAATCAGAGTGGAAAGAAGCTTAAATGCTTACGCACTGACAATGGTGGAGAGTATTTTTCAAAGGCCTTTCAGGACTTTTGTGAGTCAAAAGGTATAAAACGTGAACTTACTGCTCCTTACAATCCTCCTCAAAATGGTGTTGCTGAGAGGATGAATAGGACCATACAAGAGAAGGTCAGAAGTATGTTGTCTAATGCACAGCTGCCAAATGGGTTTTGGGCTGAAGCTGTATCAACAGCTGTTCATCTTGTAAATAGATCTCCTAGCAAGGTTTTGCAGAAGGATTCAGTGCCAGAGATGGTATGGTCAGGCAAAATGCCCTCATACAAGCATCTCAGAGTCTTTGGCTGTGAGGCATATACTCACGTTCCAAAGGAATTTAGGAACAAACTTGAGCCAAAGAGTAGAAAGTGCATCTTTCTAGGCTATGGTAATTCTGGTGAGATGGGGTACAGACTTTGGGATCCCGAATCCAGAAAGGTTGTCCGCAGCAATGATGTTCACTTTAATGAATCCAAATATCATTCTAAACCAGAGAGGGTTGAGGACATTAGAAGATTTGTCTTCCAAGAAGATGGACCTGCACGTGCAAGACAAAATGTCAGGGCTCAAGATGAGCAAGGGCAGGATAGAGTGGAACCACAGGTTGTGGCTGAGCCTGAGCCACCTATTGTGCGTAGATCTGGACGTGTCACGCGACCTCCTGATAGGTTTGTTCCATCTATGAACTATGTCATGTTGACTGATTGCAATGAGCCTTCATGTTACAAGGAAGCAGTGCAAATGAAGGACTCCAGGAATTGGCAATTGGCCATGCAGTCAGAGATGACAGCTCTGCATAAAAACAAGACATGGAAGCTAGTTAAATTACCACAGGGCAAAAAGGCTCTACCTTGTAAATGGGTTTACAGGTATAAGATCACCGCTCATGATAGTCAGCCAAAGTACAAAGCAAGGCTTGTTGCCAAGGGCTTTAAGCAAGAACAAGGCATTGACTTTGATGAAGTCTTCTCTCCGGTGGTCAAGATGACTACATTGAGATGCTTTCTTGCATTGGTTGCCATATTAGATTTGGTGTTGCACCAAATGGATGTCAAGACAACGTTCTTGCATGGTGATTTAGATGTGGAAATTTACATGCAGCAGCCAGAAGGGTTTGTTGAGAAAGGCAAGGAAGATTGGGTATGCCAGTTGTTAAAGAGTCTTTATGGCTTAAAACAATCACCGAGGGCATGGTACCATAAATTCCACAAGTTTATGCTTTCTCAAGGCTACAAACGTAGTGAGTTAGATTACTGTCTATATACAAAGAAAGCTAAGGATGGTAGTTGGCTGATCCTTATTTTGTATGTGGATGACATGTTGATTGCTGGCAAGCACTTGGAAGAAATTTCAGCTTTGAAGTCAAAGATGGCAAAATCGTTTGACATGAAAGACATGGGTGAGGCAAGTCATATACTTGGTATGCGCATTGAGAGAGACAGATCAAAGAAGTTGATTTGGTTATCTCAAACAGAGTATATTGACAAGGTTTTGCAACGTTTCAATATGGAGAAGGGAAAGGCACTGAGTGTTCCATTGCAACCATATGTGAAACTTAGCAAACAAGATTGTCCTGTGTCTGAGGAAGAACAGGCTGAAATGGATAAGATTCCATATGCGTCTGCAGTGGGTAGTTTGATGTATGCAATGATTGCTACTCGCCCAGACATTGCATTTGCAATGGGAGTAGTAAGTCGATACATGTCAAACCCAGGCAAGAAACATTGGGAGGCAGTGAAAGGAATATTGAGATACCTGAAAGCTACAAAGAGTATGCGTATATGCTATGGGAGTCAGGAGCTAAGTGTAAAGGGTTTTACAGACTCAGATTATGCAGGTGACTTAGACAATCGAAGGTCTACGTCAGGGTATGTCTTTACATTGGCTGGTGGAGCAGTATCATGGCGTTCTAGATTACAAGATTGTGTTACTCAGTCTACTACAGAGGCTGAATATGTTGCAGCATCAGAGGCATGCAAAGAATCAATTTTGCTTAATCGACTAGTAACAGATTTGGGAATCAAAGAAGAGATGCCTGTGTTATATTGTGATAGTCAAAGTGCTATACAATTGGCTCGCAATCCAGTTTATCACTCAAAGACAAAGCATGTGGATGTGAAGTATCATTTCATCAGGGAAATGCTCGAGGATAAGCAACTTCAGCTTGTCAAAGTTCATACCACAGAAAATCCTGCTGATCTACTTACAAAAGGACTTCCCTCAGAGAGCTTTGCGCATTTTCGCAAGCAGTTAGGTGTAGGGTAGTACATCACTTCTCTACATCTCTTGTATATTAGATTGTATAGTAGCTTCTCTCACATTTAAAGTACCACATTGGACTTTAAGTGGGAGGTTGTTGGGGTATAAAGCCCAATGTGGTCGCCCAGGTAAGTGGGCGGGCCGCCAGGTATGTACACATATTCTTTTGTAAAAGCCTAATAAGAACTCACTATGCTCTACACATTACAGTAGAGCGAGTTCACCATATTGTCGTGCTCTTCTTCTCGCACACTCTCTCGCGTCGCACTTCCGCTCGTACTCCTTCAGCTAGTTGGGACAATACTTTGAGGGCGATGAATCCAATGCAACCATACCAATCACTACTAAGGGATTAACTATGAAGGGAATCCTTGATGGTGGCACTGAGGTTAGCATTGTGACTAAAAATTGCTGGGAAACTATGGGAAGACCTCACTTGCGGCCACAACCATAGTAGTGAAGATGGACAATGGGTCTATTGTTAAACCTATTAGGATGCTAGAAGATCTCAAGATCAAGGTCTTTGGACATAAAATAAGAATTACCTTCATTGTTATGGATTTCTCCAAGCACACTATGGCATCGGAGATGATCTTAGGACGTCCTTTCAAGAGGGAAGCAAAAATGGTGCATGACTGGTCTAAAAACCATGTCTACTTGCAGTTCCAAGATTCTATTATTCGAGTGGATCTTGTAACTGGTTGAGCACATTTCCTAGGAAACAGGTTTATAATTGATCATAGATTTGACACCACATTTCACTCGGCCCCATTGCAGTATTGTTACACGTGTAAAGCGGACACTGATGTTGGGGAATATTCTTCTTATATGGATGTACTACCTGGGATGATTGAGTCAGACAATGTGGATTGGGTCCACCTAGCAGCAACCATAGACACTTGGGGAAACAAGAGGACGACCTGGGTAACACGAGGGGGATGAAATGCCACCACTCGTACCCTTAAATATGCTAGAAGCACTGCATATAGCTTCTGACAAGACTCATCCTAATATAACAAAGAAAACATACAAGTGGGTCCCTAAAGCTTCTTTAGCGACCATAGCTAGTGCTAAAAAACAGAAGCCTTGTAAGAAACGTCCCACTCACTCTAAGAAATGTAAGGAAACGTGGCAGTGGATTCCTAAACAACTATTGGAAGCCCAAGGCTACTATCAAGGAAATGATCAAATCTGGGTGCCAAAACGTAAATTGTGTTCTTACATGTCACCTGACCCATGTGAGCCCAATCCTGTAGCTCCAAAACGAATTGACGATCATGGGAAGAAAAAAATCACAGAATGCTACACACTCGCTCTAGAGCTAGTTTGGGTACCGAAGAAAGAACGATTTTTTCCACCTAGCTCAGGAAGAGGGGAGTCCCATGAAGCTTCTAGCTCCTCATGTAATGCATCCATAGAGGTAAAGCTTCTCCACAGCCTCCACCTACAATAGTGGACCTCCATAAAGCTACAAAGGAAGCCGACCTCCCAGTGTTCAAGAATCACCTGATGAACCACTTCAAGTTCGATCCTGGGAGAGTACCTTACCACCCTTACAACTTGATGAGGCACCTAAGGTAATAGAAAACTACTGGCAAAAATCATCACCTATTACATACTGGAACAATTGGTTTCAAAGGTGATGACATCTTTCCAAAAAGTATGATCTACCCAAGGAAGAGGGGAGTGTTTGCTGACATCCATCATTCACTTGCTTCCCTCTCAACCTTCCTCCCTGACCTCTCAATCTCCAATCCTAGGGAATGTATATGTAAAGCCTTTTACTCACAAAAACAAGACAAAAATAGTAAAGAGCAAGAGCAATTAGCAAACGAGTGTGCACAATAAAAGTCAAAACATTGACCCATACCTACATATTCACATCCGGTACACTGAAACAAAAACCTATGTCATCAAACACCTTTGATCCTCATCACTAGAGTGATGGAGGGTAGGTAGGATTAGTACAATAGGAGTGTTTCTGTTTTAGAGTTTAGTGATTAGCAAAGTTCTTTCTTCCCACTGATGTGCCTCC
Source organism: Adiantum capillus-veneris (assembly GCF_014529385.1). NCBI lineage: Eukaryota > Viridiplantae > Streptophyta > Polypodiopsida > Polypodiales > Pteridaceae > Adiantum > Adiantum capillus-veneris. The sequence continues at coordinate 20,119,464 of NC_140940.1, forward strand.
TAGAGGTATTGTTTGTGTTTCTTCGTGTGTATAAGAACGTGTTGCTGTGGTTAGGATTTAGAACTTCATGGAATCTTTCTCTCATCCACTTTTCAAATCAAGTGCGATCATCAACACAAACAGGTGTTTCTTGTCCATTAGCATGGCCCCTTATCTTTTTTGCATCTATGTTTGTCTGCTTTAATTGTGGTTGGTAGCATAATATTTAGCACATTTGCTTAGTATCAAACATTAAATTCAATGTAATTTTTTGTCATAATCACTTGTCTAGGTTTAAAAATCAAGCAGTCCGACTAAGCTAGTTTGACCAAGCTAGGTGTTACAGATCTTCTCTTAATACCATGGGGAATGCCTTCCTAATAATCAATGGTTACTTAGGTTCTTAATCCGATTTAGGCAGCATTGTGTGCAATGTACTAGGGCTTTCTTGTGGGCTTAGTCCATATTGACCTTTAGCTTAAGTATTATAAAGGGAGTCTACTAGTGTGATGAGCCTGGGGAGGGTAACAGTGTTATATGACCCCCTAAAGTTACAAAATTAAAATGCTGAAAACGCACAAACAAACAAAAAATCAAAGTGCCACAATATAAAATCTTAAGCTGGAAGAGAAATCTCAGCTTGATTTGGTACTTCACTCACATGTATCGCCTATGGTACTAGAGCCCTAGAGGTTCCCAGTGTGGGCGCTTTTCCTTGAAAAGCCAAAAACCCAAGGCATACAAAATAAGCACACACACACACACATCAATATTGAAACAATGTGAAAAGACTTTAAAAGGAAATAAGGCAGGCGATGATTTCATGAGAATTCCTTTTATCGTAGCTTAACTACTAGGTCTTCCAGGTATAGCCTCTAGTCAGCCCTCGTACATGAAATACTTGGCTCTCGCGATTAAACAACTTAATTGACCAGAGAAAATTGAGAAGCTTGCCCATGGTATTAATAGTTGATCTTTAGTGCCTTTTGATCGTTAAATTAGCGATCCTAAACTTGTTTAGTTTTTTACCTTTACAATTGTTTATGCGTTTGATTATATTACAATTTAATGTTTATTGCTGACAAATGGTCTAAAATTTTGTTACCAATCAACTTTTATGTCTACAACTGCATATGATTTTTAATTGTATATGAGAATGCAATTACTGTACCAATTTTGTTTGATTTTGCAATGACTGAAGAAGGCTAAGGAAACTCATCTCAAAGGCTCTTCCACCTCAACGAAGGAGCTTCAACTCAATAGCTTCGGAGGACAGAATCTACATCAGGAAGGGGGCATGTTAACCCTCACACACATTCCTATCACCTACGACAGATGCCGTATTATTTATTTGGTACAGTCAGGTACCGAGCTTGTCGGTCCAATAGAAAAAGGGTAAGAGTGATCGCCAATGAGAGGCGCACTCTAACAGGAACATTCAAGGGTTAGTTGGCTAAGTATGGGCGCCCAAGTGTGAATGGGGTGAGTTCATATAAAAGTCACCTAAACCTAAAAATCTCTCATTCTTTCATTTATGCAATTGAAGAGTGCTCTTGCTCCATCTCCATCTTCTTCTTCTTCACCTCCTTGTGTGTGTATGCATGAGAGAGAGAGAGAGAGGGAGAGAGAGAGAGAGAGAGTGTGCGCGATCGAGCATTGCGACGATGGCACGGCAGCGAAGCGGTTGAGCGCAGCACGGCGGTAGCTCCTTCTTCTTCGCCGGCGAGGAATCCTCCACGAAGGCGAACGGAGGGCAGTGAGTGACACACCCTTGCTCTCTTGAGCTTGCTAGATTAGTCTAACTGTGTGCTTGGAGCCATTTGTGGCTCGCACACAGTGTATCGGCAAGTCCCTTGCATTGACACGTGCGACGGACCCGCACAGTGCTACATGAAATTGGGAACATCCCTTAGCCGGATGACTACACCAGAGGATTTTAGAAGCAGTGATCCAAAGACAGTGATCCAATCAGCTATAAATAGAAGCCACTACTTTATTTCAAGTCTATGAATCTTTCTTCCCATTTACCCTGAATTGTAATTCAAAGCCCAATACTTGTATCTTGAGCCATTGACTGATGTACTCTGCACTCTCATTAAGCTAAACACTTATTCAGTACTAATTCCAGTTGTACTCTTGTATAATCTGAATAATAAAATCCCAATTCTAGTTGTCATTTCCAATGTCTTTTATATTTTCAGTTCCAGTGTACTAAAAATTGAAGTCTTATCTGAAGTCTTTCGTCTCAACTAAACAAACTCTAACTACCAACCTCGAATAGATGTCTGAACACATTTAGCTCATTCCAGAGTAATATATAGACACCAAGCCAATCAAACCGATGCTGGTATGCACAATCGCATGGTTAGAGTGACATGGATTTAACATGGACAAATCAGCCCCAATATAGTTCACTTTTGGATGCATGCCTGCTCGCCGACCTCATGATACACCAATGTCATGGACTGAGTATACACATTGCCTACGTGCAAGATACATCATCACATATATTAGAGATAGGGGTTGACATATATAGAAATGAGAAGGAGGAGTTGAAGGAACGGGAGCGACGTTCCAAGAACATTGTTATTCGTGGAATTCCCGAAGAGAAGTTAGAGACACCTCCTTCTCTTGCCATTGTTATTGAAGATTTCTTCAAAACCCACTTTGGCATGTCCGGAGTTATGGTCTATGGAGCACATAGAGTGGGGAAGCAAGGAGCTCCTCGCTCGGGAGAACGGCCAATTGTATGCACCATGCCGGATGAGACCAAGCGAAAGATTATCCTTGATAATAGTTGGATCTATTTGAGGGATACAAAATGTTTTGTATGTGAAGATCGCACTATTAAGCAACAAAATATGCGTCGCAAGGCATATGAGGAAAAGAATAATAAAAACAAGGAGATCTCTCATGAAGAAAATGTGCCCAAGGAGGAGGCAAGTCTCTCAAGCAAATAGGGATGCGTGACCTATGAGACCGAGTTACAATTGAAAATATGCTTTTGGAATTGTAATGGATACCCATGGAATGCGGGGGTTGGCATTGATGAACTAACAAGCAAAGCCGATGTTGTACTTCTTGTTGAAACTTGGGAGCATGATACACAAAGGATTGACAGCTTGGAGGATTACAATGTACATTCATTGATGTGGTCAAAGAATCTCAAGCAACGAAGAGGACAAGGAGGGTTAGCATGTATGGTTAAGAAAGGATTGGAAGATTTTGTATCAATTGTGAAAGATGACAAGTACAAACGTTATGTATGGCTGAAAATTATGACACCAAAAAGAGCACCCATTTTTGTAGCCGGTTGCTACATTCCTCATCATGATTCTCCCTTTTATGCTTGCATGGATAGAGATCAACCATTTTCTGATTTGGAAGAGGACATTGCTTATTTCAAAGGTGAAGGTGATGTTATTGTATTTGGGGATATGAATGCTCGCACAAAAACATTGCAACACGATACTCAACAATTTGATATGCCATACATTTCAAGGGAGTTGGAGGAAGTTCACTTGTATGATCGTACTTCAATGGATGAGAAAGAGCCGGATCACTATGGAAAGTTACTTTTACACATGTGTAATAGCACGGGTATGCTCATTGCCAATGGTGTATCTTTGTGGAGTGGAACCAATGGATTTACATGTAGAAGACATAATGGGGATAGTGTGATTGACTATATGCTACTCTCTGAAGCCATCATGTATCGCATAAAGAGTTTTATGTTTGGTCAATGGACCCCGGAATCCGACCATCGCACCTTCCTGATATCAGGCATCCTCAACACTAATGTTTATATTAGCTTTTTTTTTTTGGAATTATACCTAAGAAGCCAAGCGTGTGAATACTCCAAGATATGAATACATGTACATAAGCAAGAGGAAATGGTTTCAAAATCATTATTGAAAGGCATAGAGAGATCTCAAGGTGAGTGCCAACCCGTTTCAATCCGAATAGGATCTCATCATGGCAAATTTTCTAATCTATGTGGTTCTTTATATAGGCATGGGGGCTTGAAATAACTTGACCGTGGTTAAGGAGAGGTAGGTAGGAGGCTTAAGTGGGGTATCATTTTCAAAGGTGTATAATATGAAGCTTTTCCAAGAGAAATTTGAGACTTTAATGCTTGAATTGAGTATCCACTTGAAGGGGTCATGTACCCACAATCAAAGGGTGTAAAGATAGGGGCTTGAAGTTTTAGGACATTAAAACTTAGACAAGAGGGTTGGGAGGAGGTACATCCTACTTACAAGGTGGAAGGGACTCAAAGTTTTAGACAGATCTTAACTTTTGGAGGAGGTGGTTTGGAGGCTATCACACTACCCAATGTTGAGGGTGCAAGTGGTTAGTAGAAAGGGATACCAAAGCATTGACACTACATTGTATGCTATTGGGGCAAGGACTAGAGAGAATAGTTGAATTGAGGGTAGAACATGGGTTGTCATGATGAGCTTTAACGGTTGGGCTTGGGGTTTTGATGCAAGTTCTTAGGGATAGGGCTTAATTTCAACTAGGGGACAAAGGTTGGAGTGGTAGGTCAGCAAAATTAAGCTAAGGGCTTTAGCATAAACAATTGAGATTTGAAAACTAATTCTAGAGTTTGAGTGGTAGTCATAAAAGATTGGGATATGATAGGTGAAAGGTTTTTAAAGGATGTAGGCTTTTAAGACTAAACGATGGAAGCAACATGATTTCCTTATAGAAAGCTAGAATATTATTCGATTGGAGGTGCTATTCAAAAGTATAGGCTTGACATATGCCTTCAAATCAAAGAAATGCTAATACATATTGCAAAGTGCCAGAGGAGTTCTGGATTTAGGGATCAAAGCATTACTGGAGAAACATGCAATTAGTACGATGGTAACTGACAGTACACAGTCAATGTGACATCAATCAAAGGCTATAAATAGGAGCCACTACTTTATTTCAAGTCTTTGACTCTTTCTTCCCATTTACCCTTAATTGTAATCCAAAGCCCAATACTTGTATCTTGAGCCATTGACTGATGTACTCTACACTCTCATTAAGCTGAACACGTATTGAGTACTAATTCCAATTGTACTCTTGTATGATTTAAATAATACAATTCCAACTCCAATTTTCATTTCCAATGTCTTTTATATTTTCAGTTCTAGTATACTAAGAACTTAAGTCTGATATGAAGTCTTTAGTCTGAACTAAACTAACTCTAACTACCAACGTGGAATAGTTGTTTGAACACATTCAACTCATTCCAAAGTAATCTAAAGTCTGATATGAAGTCTTTAGTCTGAACTAAACTAACTCTAACTACCAACGTGGAATAGTTGTTTGAACACATTCAACTCATTCCAAAGTAATCTATAGACACCAAGCCAATCAAACGTATACACAATCGCATGGTTGGAGTGACATGGATTTTAACATGGACAAATCAACATCAATATAGTGCGCTTTTGGATCCATGCCTGCTCGTCGACCTCAAGATACACCAATGTCATGGACTGAGGTATACCCATTGCCTACATACAAGATCCATCGTCATAAATATTAGAAATACGGGTTGACATATATAGCAATGAGCATATAGATCCCTCTCTCTCTCTCTCTCTCTCTCTCTCTCTCTCATTACACCACCTTTATTGCTCTCGACTACAAAACCATGTTCTTCATCATAAGAGGAAACCATACTCACCTTTCCCCTTGTCAACAATACGCCCATCGCAATCATTCAACTTAGGTCCCACTCCATTCGAAGCGAGACAGGGCATCGAGGCAACAGAGAAGTCATATTGAATGTGCGCGTTACGCTCACTAGTACCACACACTTATAATGTGCTCAACTTCTAGTCAAATGCAAAATTGCTACCCTCACATTTTTAGTTAGATCTACACACTTTCCTCTCCCAACCACAATGTGGTCTCTCCATTGATCACCACAATTCTCAAGCATCAAGAATCACTTATCAACCCCATACATACTACATCACATGTAACTTTGGTCCCATAGGTTATATTTGACCTCCGTGGACGATAAAAGAATCGCTCTCTCTCTCTCTCTCTCTCTCTAACATTGATAATGCTCTTTAGGGACCAATGCAAGCATTTAAACAACACCCGATGCCAAGCATTCTCAACACTGATGTTCTATGTTAGCTTTTATGTTTTATTTTACGCTCTTCAAGGACCAATTCAGACATCCTTAGACAGCACCTGATGCCAAACATCCTCAGCACTGATGTTTATATCAGCTTTATCTTTTATTTTCCTTCATTTTATCTTGTACCCAGACATTTGTATTAGATCCACCAAGATTGTATCAGTTTGGTCTCAAAGGTCATTTTGGCCTTTTGAGGTCATTTAATAGAACATTTCATCTCAGCATGAGCATGTTGACGGCGGAAATGCATGTACGCACACCAAACTAAAAAGACACCGATCTAGAGCGGCGACTGCTTATGAGCAGCTTTGGCACCATCAATTCGCTGATTGCAATGGTTGTGAGCAACAGTGATTCATTGATTACAATGGCTGCACCTTGAATATATTCAAGAACGTGGCATGAAATTACACACCCAAAAAAAATCCTTACAGGCCAGGCTTGTGCTGGATGTGGTATATCAAGCTACATATCAAACTTTACAATTAGAGGAATCAACCCTTCATAGAATGATCAGGTCCTACTATTCTGTTTGGAGCCTCAACTAGCTGGTTCTAAATGGCTACACAATTCAGCGTCATTGAAATCTGGAGTTTTAAGTAGACGTTTTCATCCTTGAGATTCTCATTCAGCGAGAATCCACAACTTCACTTCTGGTTTCAAGACATGGTTGAAGAGAGCCTCCTGATTGGACGAGGCTTTCCATTACGTGCTGCTGATGCCAAAATTTAACGACCTATCACCCACATCCTTGGCCCCTGGGTAACACTGAAGAATCAGGTAGAGACGTCTGTTCAGCCCTCATTGATCGACACAGACGAGAAGTTTGTAGCTGGAACAATATTAGGTACCAGCATCAGGACTGCAAAAATGTATCACAAGCAAAAGGTCACTCCCATAAACTTTAAAAGTGACATGGTGCAAAATAAGGATTAATCCTTACCATAGGATTGTGCTGAGCTCCTTGAAAATTCCCAGAACGATCAAAAGCAGCTGTACCTCTTGAACCTGACAGCCTACCCTTGCCATGATAGAAGCTAGCTGCCTCATTACTAAAATCTGCCCAGGCCTCTCGTTGCCTGCCCATATATCCACCCATACCAAAGGCGCCCATTGCAGCCTGAACAGAAAAATAGCAACAGCTTCTGTGAGAAAACTACAAAAAAGGCATTTTTAGCATGCTCCTACCAAGCTTGCAACTACCTGTTGCTGTAGCAACAATAGTTGGAAACTCGGATCCATCATTCTACACCCTGGAAAACCCCACACTGCTTGCAAACACTCACTGAGAAAGAAAATGACACAGGTGAATGAGTCATCACAAATCAGATTGTTGGACTCTCCTGAGAGACGACGCACACTCAATACCTCTTGGTCGCTCTGAACAGTTCAATGTAGCGGGAGCCCATGTTTTGCTTGTGCCGTTCCATTGCCCTTTGTGCCTCATCCACACTCATGAACTCTACAAAAGCTTCTCCAGTCGGACGATCTGCAGCTCCAGTTACAATAAGAATCCCATTCGGAGCAATCTCGTATCCTTCAAAAAACTTGACAATATCGTTTTTCTCCGCATTAAATGGAAGACCTCTCATCTTTACGCACACATTTTCAGAAGTGTCTTTCATCGTTCCATCTAAAATGCTACTAAGCCCCATTCCTGCAGCACAGTTCATTAGTCCCAAACCAGGCAGTCCAATCGCACCCATCATTCCTGGTATCTGATCAAAAAGACTAGAGTGTAGTTACAAACAGGCTCACAAAAAACCTTCAGTGAGAATCCCTGTAGGCTTAAACTTCACCTGTCCATGACTGGAATATCCCCCCATACGTGAAGAAAGACCATACATCTGCTGCTTCACAACCGACACCATCTCACCTTTAGTGCTTCGGAAAAGCTCCACATAGCGCTGACAAGAAGGTCTAGAATCAAAACCACAACTATTGTAGAAACGAACTTTACCAAATCATTCTACAGCATGGTGAATCAAAGATATAAACTTGCCATTAAAATTATTTTCCTGAGGGTAAACAAATGGTCTTACAGATCCCATTGGTTCTCGGTGTAGTTTCATCGCCTGTGAAGCCGTTTCTTCATTAATGAATTCCACAAATGCCTACAACAAGAAAAGATCCAACAACATGAGCAATTTTCAACGTGACACCTCTATCACAAGCATTCCAGTCAAACTAAATACGCACAATAAGAACAATTATTCGCATCTATCGTAAACGATATATTAAGCCCAGTTCTTTGCCTTATTGCTCTCAAGTGCTACTTGTACAAAAGGGTCTTCATGAATGTGCACTGATTGTCGTGTGATCATAAAGATTACAATAAAGAACCAGTTCCCCATTCCAGGTATCAATGACACCTTGGATAGACTTTAAAGACCCCATTGCTATAGTTAAAGTGGCCATCATTAGATTCACATCAAATCAGAAGACGTTCAAAAACTGCTTTCTGAACAACCTTTGGTCGATACGAATTCCTACTCCATGCCCTTTGGGGATTGACAAAACGCACTTGGTAATGTGAACAGAATGATCCCCTTACAGTCCTCAACTCCCACCAAAAAACAGAAGGACTTGTGGTGCTGGCACCACGTGAGCATTGGCCAAGCCAAGGTAGTGAGAACTGCACGTGAACTGTTCAGTATATGTCTCGCCTCTCAAGTAAGGATCATGGCCTCAGCAAAGAATATGAATAAATACCAGGCCAGCAGGCATCCCTTACAAACAGAGCGAGAGAGATGAAGCCATCAACCAATATGACCTCTGATAGTGACAGCGCTAGAAGTGGATCAATATAGAGCCGCAGCACCTGCAATCCACTGCTCTAGAAAGCCCATCCTCTGCCTCTAAGAAATATATACTTATATGAATCCACGATAAACCCCAATCCACCCTTCTCAAAGTCGAGAAGAATAATAGCCAGTCAACAGCCTCAAAAAAGATGAAATCGGCTTCAACAGTGAGGTTAGCCTGAAAGATTGACCTGACTCAGGCGCCCACTCAACAGCCTCATATAACATGGTCTAGGATGCATCAGTCCTAAACAAAACCTGAAACCGGCCTGTTCAATCCAAAAAGGGCGGTAGACTTTACTTTAAACCTTGATTTAGCTTTCACCCATTATTAGTCGTCTATTTTACCTGCGCTATAGTGACACAAGAGAGGGGAATGGGATACAGATGCTAGAATGCACCTGTATGAGAAAACCGACACCAGATTGGCCCCTAACTTAGGCGCCCCTTTCGGTATTTCTTTATTGTTTAAAAGAGGGAATATATGATGTGGTTCTTTCCAAGCTGCCCCGCACAACCTTGGCTGAATTTTGACTGTTCTGACTTGATTTCGGCAACATAACTGTACTAGAACCCTTCACAGTCAGTATTCCCACGCATTGGCCGACTTTCCCGACGCATACGGGCACTTTGCAAAACCTGGCGAGAATCTGCAGCACGCTGAATTCTCTGTTTTCAGCCCTGAAAATGCGCCAGATCACCTGTACAGCGGTCCCCTTGCGTCCCCGAACCTCCTGGGGGTATTAGGGTCCGTTTAGGGCCAAAACCCTAAACCTGCAAAAATACACAGCAGGCTGTAATTTACTGTTTCGGGCTCTGTTTCGCGTGCCGGTCGCATCCTTAGCAAGTCCTCGAGCTCCCGCACCTGTAGGGCTACTTGCCCTTTGAATCGGACGAGATTTCTGGCGTGAAACCTCTCCGAATTCACCTGTACCTGCGGGGGGATTAGCCGCTAGCTAATCCAGTACCTGTGCAAGAGGCTCTTGCCTCAGCAATCGCGCATGAACCCACACAACTGTACATTGGTCAAATGAAAAGCCCACTAGAGGGGCATAACATACTGCCAAAGGGGAGAGAGAGAGAGGGCAGTGCGTAGCGTGCAGGGCATCACTCCTGGCACCGCACTGTGCATAAGAGGGAAAGCAAGCACTCCATAGCTCTTAACCTGTGACAAAAACTGAAAATGAGGCTCTCCCCCTCCTAAATTCAGCGCCACTTCTTGTTGCATGAGGCAAGTGCACCAGAAGGTGCCACTTGGCACATTTATAAGCATTTTCCCGTTTCGGGGTTGCCGCCTAAAAATCTCCCAGCCGGTTGCCCAGTTGACTTCATGGCAGAGTAAGAAAATGTTCCCCTTGTCATTCCGGAGGTAATGACGTCAACACATTTTCAGGTCCCAAAATAGCAGTTCCCTAAATTTTAGGAGATGCTGCCATTGTATCTTTCTAGGTCATCCGACCCTCTTTGTACACTGCGGCCACACCCAGAATTGAAATGTAGCCTCTGTAGCAAAGGATTCCACTTTGGCTAGTCAATGACCCCACTTTGGCTAACCATAGTCTTTGTCCAACCTTAGTGCTCTCTTGCCCTCAGGCCTGGACTCCCTCTGGACAGTTCCACACTAGCTATGCAATGCAGGGCAGTTAGATTTTCTGAGGGGTGTTTCCAAAAAGTGAAAGTAAATAGATAATAAGAAAGAAATCAACAAAAAGGATAGATAGTAGTCACACGCTCTTGACATACCCCCCTCTTGAAATCTCAAACGTCCTCGTTTGCATCTATGTCGTTCATGCTCCTAGTCAACACTGATGTATTCAACACCTGTTGACACATGTACGACACATACATGCTCATTGTCAACCCTGGTGTATTCAACACCTCGTCGACTCATGTATTGCCTGCGTGTGAACCCTGTCCCAATGACATAGTGGTAGCTTCGCACTGTGCCATTGCTTTGAGTCACTAACTTTCCAATGACAAAATGGTAGCTGCACATTTTGCCACTGTCTTATAGTACACGTTGGATCCCGTAACACTTTCGAGCATACCCAAACCGACAGTTTAAGAATGCAGTTACACATGTACTCTTCAATAGAAGCAATCACTGTATCCTTGAAAAACTGACAAGAAATACTCACTTCTATAGCACTAACCAAACTTTTGGACATTCCATAAGAGCAATTGCCAAACTGACAATCTGTACAGCTCTAACATTCATGTAACAAGTATTTCATTTGAGCTCACTTTAAATACCATGTACATCATTTGTTTCAGAAGCCATTGTCACACTGACAATCCATGTAGCTTTGAAACTCAAGGGGTCAAGGTAGGTTGCAAATCGAAGGCTTCCAGGTAAAGTGATAACACAGTTGGTGACTCTGCAAGTTCACCTTCTTCCATCCACTTAGCATCCATTGGTGGATAGTTTCTGAACTTTACCAAGTAACGCCTAGCAACCTTGCCTTTCACTTTCCTTTCTTTGTGTGCCAAAATCTGTTCAGGGACCAAGATCTCGTCAAGTTCCTCGACTTCCGGCTGATCTTCAGCTGGCATATCTTCTGGCACATCACCCACATAGGGTCTGAGAAGACTCACATGAAACGCATTGTGAATCTTCCAACTGTCAGGCAATTTCAGCCTATACGCAACATCACTGATTATGTCGCACACTTGAAAAGGCCCATAGTAACGCATGCTGAGCTTTGGAAACAGTCTTTCCTTGCCCTTCATCTTCTTTAACCTTGCCTTTTCAAAGCGTAAAAGCACCCAATCACCAAGTGAATATACCACTTCACGACGGTGACGATCAGCTGCTTTCTTTTGCTTTGCCTGAGTCGTTTCTAAGGCCACTTTGACCTTCTTGTACATTTCATCCATGTCCTGAACATACTTATCTGCTTCAAATATCTTGTCCTTTGTATGCAGTATGGGAGGAACTTTCTTGCCACCTTCAACTATCTCAAAGGGTGCCTTGCCAATTGATGAATGCACTGTATTATTGTATGCATACTCCACCAATGGCAAATACTGGTCCCACTTTCCTTTATGCTCTGACACATAACACTTTAGCAGATCTAGGACAGTAGAATTTGCCTCTTCTAACTGCCCATCTGTTTGAGGATGAAATGACGAAGAGAATTTGAGCGTGGTGCCCATATTCTCAAACAAGCCTCTCCAGAACAAACTTGTCATGCGTGGATCACGGTCGCTAACAATCGACTGTGGCATGCCATGATACTTGAAAATATTGCTCATAAACAAGCGTGCCATCTGATCTGGCTTTATCTTCTTCCTGACAGGAATAAAATGAGTCTGTTTGCTAAATCTGCAAATAATGGTCCAAATACCATCGTTTCCTGTCTGCGTTCTCGGAAGATCAAAGATAAAATCCATAGCAATATTTTCCCATGGTTTATCTGGAATAGGTAGTGGTTACAATAACCGTGGTGTCTTTTGCCTGTCAAACTTGACCTTTTGGCATATTAGGTATTCTCGCACAAAGGCATCCACATCCCTTCTCAATGTAGGCCAATAGAAGAATGTCTCAACCGCTTTAACTGTAGCATCGATACCACGATGCCCTGCATATGGTGGGACATGACTCTCTTCCATGACTTTGCGTCGCAATGGCTTTGTGACACACAATCTGCCATGCATCATCATGAACCCATCTTTGAGAAGATAGTGTTCATGACGTTGTCCATCCATTAGCTACTCGAAGACCCTTGCAAAATCTTCATCATTTGCATACTGTTCTCTCATATCATCTAGTTCATGATGATAAGGAATCGACACAGCTGAAATTTGTGGCTTCCTTGACAAGGCATCAGCCACAACGTTCTTCTTGCCTTCCACATGCACGATCTGAAAATGGAACATGGACAAGATATTTGCCCATCGCATATGCTTCTCAGATAACTTTGTCTGTGTCAAGAAGTATCGCAAGGTCTGATGGTCCGTTTGGACAACGAAATCTGCACCTAGCAGGTAGTGTTTCCAACTTAAGAGCGCATGAATCACAACCAGTAACTCTTTCCCATAGACCTGCATGGTCATCTCTGGCCCTTGCAAAATTCTGCTCTCATAGGCTACTACCCTGCCATCTTGCATTAGCACTGCACCAATGCTACTACCGCAGGCATCACACTGGACCACAAATGACTTCCTAAGATCTGGCAACACAATGACTGGATCTGAAGTCATCTTTTCCTTTAAGAGATTAAAAGCTGAAATCTCTTTTTGTGTCCATCTAAAGGTGACTGCCTTCTTTTGAAGAGCATGTAAAGGTGAAGCAATCTCAGCGAAATTTCGGATAAACCTTCTGTAATAGGAGCATAGTCCCAAAAAGCTTCGGACATCATGCACCGTCTTCAAATTTGGCCATGACTTGATCGCTTCAACTTTTGCAAGATCCATTCTGACACCATCCTTTGAGACAATGTGTCCCAGAAAGTGAATCTCTTCCAGAAAAAACTCACTTTTCTTTGCATTGATGAGCAACCTATGACTGCGTAGCTCTTTGAACACAATGGCCAAGTGATGCCTATGCTCCTCTTCATTCTTTGAGTAGACTATCATGTCATCAAAGAATGTACCAACAAACTGCTGGTGTGGACGGAAAATTCTGTCCATCATCCTATTGAACATAGCAGGAGCATTTGTGAGACCAAAGGGCATCACTAAAAATTCGTAAAGGCCAAACGTCGTTCTAAAAGCAGTCTTGTGCACATCCTCTGATCTAATGCGGATCTGATGGTACCCACTCTTTAGATCTATCCTGCTAAACATAGCTGCTCCTTCTAATTTGTCCATAATATCATCAATTCTAGGTATAGGGAACCTATTCTTGATGGTATTCTTGTTCAGTGCACGGTAGTCTATGCACATACGCCATGAGCCTTCCTTTTTCTGCACCAACAACACTGGAGAACAGAATGGAGATGAACTCGGCTGAATCAGCCCCTTTTCTAACAGCTCCTGTACTTGGCCCATTATCTCTTTCTGCTGAGCCGCACTAACCCTGTACGGAGGCTTATTTGGTGGGCTACTGCCTGGCACCAAATCTATCGCATGGTCCTCGGGTCTCTCTGGCGGTAATTGAGACGGTAATGAATCGGAAAAACAGTCACTGTACTGTTGTAAAAACATTGACCTTCCTTTATCTAGCATAGATAAATTTGATTCATCACAATCTGACACTTCACGTGCAAAAACCAAGTACGCAGAAAGATGCTTTTTCATTACAGAAGTAATAGCAGAAGCTGCTACAGTAGGAATAGACTCCCCTTTAAGCTTTACATCCAGAATGTGAGTCTTTCCCCTGCTCTGTACAGTGATCTTTTTGTTGTAGGCATCCATGATTCCCTGTACACGAAACAACCGAGGAATACCTAACAACACATCACATCCGTCCAATGGCATGATGTAAAATTCTTCAGCATCTACATAGGACTGGATATGTAGACGCAACTTTCCAATGATGGGTGTCACAACCTCTGTATGGCCAGGACATGCCAAACCTGCCTCTGTTGTATACCCCATCTCTTCAGGTCTGATTCCCAACTTTGAAGCCAATTCTGGGGAAATGAAGTTGGCTTTGGCACCTAGATCAAAGAAGATAAGCACTGTTTGATCCCTGACCTTTCCCCATGCTCTGCAAAGCTCACTTGCATCTGAATTTGGCTTGTCGCCCACCATATCTGGCACTAGACCAGCCATGGGCTTCTTTCCTTTCTTGTCCTCCTTGTCTTCAGAATCAGCTGGCCTTTTCTTTGTAGGACAATTGTAAGCAATGTGGCCAGGCTGCTCACAAATAAAGCATTTGTTCTCTGTCCTCAAGACCTTCTTTTGCTCTTCTGACTTGCGAGGAAAACGTCTTTTCCATTTCTTTGCTGGTCCTTTTTCTGATTCAGCCGTAGCTTTGTCTTTCCCTGCGTTGGCTGACTCCTGAGTCCCTTTAGGAGCCTCATTGGGAACATGCTTCTTGGCTGAATTTTTCTTGCCTGATCCTGCCTTGACGCCAGTGTTAAATTCACAATCTTCTCCCTTGAGCAAACCATTGCCAGTGTTTGCTACCTCGATGAGCTGCGTCAAAGTAGTGACTTTTGTCTTCGTACAGTACTTTCTCAATCCTTTAGGTAGGCCACAACAGTATTTTTCAATCTGTTCTATCAATGGCACAAACCTATAGGAAGTTACTGGAAGTAGAGCTTTCCAAAACTTCCGATTGTAATCATCCAGATTTCTGCAAGTGGCAACATTTAGCTGGTGCCATTCTGTCATGACATCTGCTTCAAAGTCATCAGATAACCATGCTGCTGCAAAAATCTGCTTGAAGTAAATCCATGTGGACGGAGCTTGCCCTTGAAGCAATAAAGTTGTCCACCATTGTCCCGCATTCCCTGTCAAGAAAGTGGTTGCCTTGCGGACCTTTGAAGCCTCTGTAAAGTTTCCCCCTGCATAGGCCTTGTCAAACTGCTGGAGGAATGAGAGAGCCTTCTTCCTGTCATCAAACCCTGTAAAGGTCGTGAATGACACACCTTTGCCACCTTCTTTGTACGGAGTTGGCCTCTCCAGCGGCGTTAGATTGTCATATGGAAGTGACTGAAACATGGGAACACTATTAGGGTTCAGCTGTGTTCCTTGGCCGCTATTAACTTGACCTGGAAATGCCATATTTGGCTACTGATTTGTAATTCCAGCCATACCAAAATTTGCCTGTGGCATCCCAAATTGGCCATGAGTGCTCTGAAACCCTGGTAGCATACCCGTGACACCATACATGGGGTTAGGCATCATCGTTTGAGCACCCCCAAACACTGTTCCTGGCGTGTAAAACTGATTTCCAGGTGCATGACCAACCATGCTCTGGAATACGGATCCACCTCCAAAATAGCCAGGGTGTACTGAAGGTGGTGGGAAGACCTGTTGCATAGCCTGTAGGTTGCTTCCCTGCCCATTAGAACCAGCTATAGGCTGCTGAAAGGTGGCGGGCTGAACTGGTACAGCTTGAAAGACTGGCATCTCAGCCACCTGTTCTTGCACTTTAGGCATAGGTTGTGGAGACTGCATGTTCTCCGTCAAGTGTACAGGTGTTTCCATTGACTGTGCGGTATGAATCACCTGTGCTCGAGCCTTAACAGGCTTTTGAATATGATCCAGTGACCCAACTTGCTGAGACGGAACAGGAGGTTGCAGAAAGGCTAAAAACCTCGGGTTCTGCATTACTTGTGTGAACATAGCCACAGCAGTAGCCAACTAGGTCCTGAATATATCGTCATCTGTCTGTGGTGGTCTTGAGGAATCACCCACTTCATGTGTCTGTTGACCCTGTGAAGAGGAAACCTCTTTAGTCACATCATCTGGTCTGTCAGCCATAATTGCAATTCCCTGTGTCTGGTCTATGATCCCCTGTGTCTTCAAGCCCAAAACTGACCAAGGCTCACTTCTATGGGAAAAAGTGATTTAGTCCCGTCGATGGAACCATGAAACCGGCCTGTTCAATCCAAAAAGGGCGGTAGACTTTACTTTAAACCTTGATTTAGCTTTCACCCATTATTAGTCGTCTATTTTACCTGCGCTATAGTGACACAAGAGAGGGGAATGGGATACAGATGCTAGAATGCACCTGTATGAGAAAACCGACACCAGATTGGCCCCTAACTTAGGCGCCCCTTTCGGTATTTCTTTATTGTTTAAAAGAGGGAATATACGCTGTGGTTCTTTCCAAGCTGCCCCGCACAACCTTGGCTGAATTTTGACTGTTCTGGCTTGATTTCGGCAACATAACTGTACTAGAACCCTTCACAGTCAGTATTCCCACGCATTGGCCGACTTTCCCGACGCATACGGGCACTTTGCAAAACCTGGCGAGAATCTGCAGCACGCTGAATTCTCTGTTTCCAGCCCTGAAAATACGCCAGATCACCTGTACAGCGGTCCCCTTGCGTCCCCGAACCTCCTGGGGGTATTAGGGTCCATTTAGGCCAAAACCCTAAACCTGCAAAAATACACAGCAAGCTGTAATTTACTGTTTCGGGCTCCGTTTCGCGTGCCGGTCGCATCCTTAGCAAGTCCTCGAGCTCCCGCACCTGTAGGGCTACTTGCCTTTTGAATCGGACGAGATTTCTGGCGTGAAACCTCTCCGAATTCACCTATACCTGAGGGGGGATTAGCCGCTAGCTAATCCAGTACCTGTGCAAGAGGCTCTTGCCTCAGCAATCGCGCATGAACCCACACAACTGTACATTGGTCAAATGAAAAGCCCACTAGAGGGGCATAACATACTGCCAAAGGGGAGAGAGAGGGCAGTGCGTAGCGTGCAGGGCATCACTCCTAGCACCGCACTGTGCATAAGAGGGAAAGCAAGCACTCCATAGCTCTTAACCTGAGACAAAAACTGAAAATGAGGCTCTCCCCCTCCTAAATTCAGCGCCACTTCTTGTTGCATGAGGCAAGTGCACCAGAAGGTGCCACTTGGCACATTTATAAGCATTTTCCCGTTTCGGGGTTGCCGCCTAAAAATCTCCCAGCCGGTTGCCCAGTTGACTTCACGGCAGAGTAAGAAAATGTTCCCCTTGTCATTCCGGAGGTAATGACGTCAACACATTTTCAGGTCCCAAAATAGCAGTTCCCTAAATTTTAGGAGATGCTGCCATTGTATCTTTCTAGGTCATCCGACCCTCTTTGTACACTGCGGCCACACCCAGAATTGAAATGTAGCCTCTGTAGCAAAGGATTCCACTTTGGCTAGTCAATGACCCCACTTTGGCTAACCATAGTCTTTGTCCAACCTTAGTGCTCTCTTGCCCTCAGGCCTGGACTCCCTCTGGACAGTTCCACACTAGCTATGCAATGCAGGGCAGTTAGATTTTCTGAGGGGTGTTTCCAAAAAGTGAAAGTAAATAGATAATAAGAAAGAAATCAACAAAAAGGATAGATAGTAGTCACACGCTGGTGACAAAACCAGTCTGAGAAGCATGAGTAATATCTCACACGAAATGATGTAATCGTGCACTGATGATCATTCGAGCCCATATGGCCTCCATTGTCATACGTAGGAGGAATTTCCGCCCTTTGGTATAAGAGATATCACCTGGAAGACACAGTGGGAAGCATTGTCACTAGTTGTAACATGGCAAGCATTGTTAAAGTTCAGGCCTGGGTTTTGGCTCTGTTCCATGGCTATTAGGCTCCTCCACGGTGGGAGTATTTTTCCCATCCTTGCCGGTATTTTTCCCTGGGCATCTGCTACATCTCCACCCTATTTTCCCTACTTCCCCCATTTTATGCCTGGTGATGATGGCTGGCTGGCTGGCCGACCTGACCCTTCTTGGGTATATAGGTGAGGGTAGGAGCGCTTGGGGAGAGCATTGTGTGCAAGCTTTGGGGGAGCACAGGGTGCCCCCTAGGAGGCGCAGTGGGCACAGGGTGAATGAAACCCTAGCGTTTTACCCATGCAGCCCAGCGTTTTTCTTTCCCAGCCACAGGGCAGCACTCAGCCCTAGCATTTTTGGTGGGCAACAGTAGCAATGCTTGGAGATCATCTCTACGGTGCAGTACCATCTCAGGGCAGCCTATAAATGGCCCTTGCAACCATGCAGTGGCAGGTTTCCTCGACCGACATCTAGATCCACATCTAGATCTAGCAAGGAGGAGATGCACCAGATCTATGCTCTCAGAGCATGTTGGAGGTCATGCCCATGTGGAGACCGTATCAGTGGTCTCAAGCTGCAACAGAAGGCAAGCTTTCACGCGCGCACACTCATCACACCTGAAAGCAAGCCTTGAGAGGACAACAAGCAGCACACATACACAAACTCTAAAGGCATGCTTCCACACATACACATACGCACACACATGCATTCTCACGCACGCCGAGAAACAAGCCAATAGAGGGACACACAGACCAAAAGCAGAAAGCATAAACCACCACAAAAGAAAACAAAACAAGAACCAAAGAGAAAAGACCAAACCCGAGACTAGAGCATCGACGAACGAGCAGGATTAACATAGAGAGAAACGCCCGAACAAGTATCAGGGAGTCTGTAGCACCACTTGGGGCAGCTGGTGGGGGAGCAAAGCTGCAAAGGCAACCTTCTCCGGGTAGAAACATTTGTCTGAACGGGCTTCCTGTCGAGGAAGATGTCACAAATCGCTGACGTATCAAGCCTACTTGCAGATCTCGGCCGAGGTACCTAGACCCAGAAGCAGCATAAGAAGTTTTACCAACTTGCAAAGTCTTGCCGAGTGGCCTATTTTGAAAGAGGAGTTCCCACCAACTTATGGGACCTCGTCCGATGGTGGCCCAAGTGAAGTGACTAAAGGCAAATCAGAACCCCCACACACACACAGATGTCAATGTGCAAGCAACGGATGATGACGTGGCAAACCTATATGGAATTCTACATATTGCGCTGACAGTGCCACGAAGCAGCATGTACGGACTTTCGCGTTTTACACTGCTGTTGATGACGTGGCAGGTGTACGGATTTCTGCGTTTTCAATTGTTCCACGCTTTTGGGACCATATGCTTTTCGAACTTGAAGATTTTCATGTAAATTGCTTTGAGCCCAAGGGCCTTTGAATATGACCCATGGGCTCTCACTCTGGCAATCTACACGCAGGGGATGCAGAGCAGAGCCATGGGAGTTGTACCATGTCAATGCAATATAAAGGAGTATCGAAAAGGGCGCCAAGGTTGGGGCCAGTGCTCTCTCGGGTTGGAACTCCGCCACTCCCCATCCCATGAGTCGTACATCTCTTTCAGTTCATTTGTTATTTGAAGTGCTTAAAGTTGTTCAACTTGGTCTTTTCCGTTGGCAAGTGATGCCTGTTCCAATTACAGAGGATGGGGCAATAGCCTAGAAATCGGGCTTGAAGATGGAGAAGCTGAGGGAGAGGCCACGAAGCAAAGAAAAGCATAGGCCAACGGCAGGGCAGCAGTAGCCAGCAGGGGCAGCGCTGTCGGTTAAAAAGCTCGCGAAGCTGTGATCTACGAAGACGGAGGGGAAACCAGCCAGCAAGGAAAAGAGGGGAGCATGGTCATGGAAAAGGGGCGCAAGTTGCATGGAGTTGGTTTCGATGGCTGAGCAGGGCGTGAGGAGGGCAGGGATAGATGGCGGGGTAGGGGCAGATGATCACAGGGCTGCGAGGGAGCTGTCCGCACAAGGGAAGCCTGCCGCGAGGAGCAGCCTGAGCCAGTGCAAGTGGGAGACTTCCGTGATGTGCAGCCATCGCAAGGGGTAGCCTTCGTGAGGAGAAGCCTGCCGCGAGTAGCACGAGCCATCTCTCTCTCTCTCTCTCTCTCTCTCTCTCTCTCTCTCTCTCTCTCTCTCTCTCTCTCCAAGGTGAGCTTCTTCAAGTCAAAAGTGGGCGACTTGAAGAAGGGGAATTTCAGCCTTCCATGATGGAGGAGCTAAACACAATGAAAGAACAAGTTCGGGTCATCAAGGAGGAGGAGGAAAAGAAGTCATTTTGGGTCGAGGTCATCACCAAGACACAAAAGAAAGTGGCCGAGGAATGGATCGAGGTCGCCAAGAAAAGGAAAGGTAAAGAGGCTTCTTCTACACCTGCCATCATTAACATGACCCTCGAAGAAGAGCAAAGAAGGCGGCAACGTGCCTTACAAGTGAGGGTCACCGGCCTCAAGGATGTCAATAATGTTGAAAAAGAGATCACAAGCCTCACGTCCATGATGGGAATGGAGGAGGAATAGAGAAGCCTCTACACACAAAGGTATGGAGGGTGGGCAAGAGGAGTGAAGGCACGGAAGAGTCATCAAAGCAAACAGCACTCATACTACGTTTCCCCTCCTTGGTGGAGGAGGAGTTCTTGAAGAAGAGGCCAACCCTCAAGAAGACAGGTATTTTTCTCAATGATAATCTCACCCTCTTGCAACTAGCTCACATGAGAGAGGTGATGCCAGAGAATACATCAACAAGGGAGAAGGGAAAGACTGCCTTCTACAGAGATGGTCGGATGGTGATTGTAGAGCGACGCTTTACATGACGGTGTGAGACATATGGGACCATACTAAAGACGGCAGCCTAGGATTGTAATGGATCTTATAGGTTGGATGTGGGCACTCAGATTTCGGGCACTTTGACCAAATGTCATGGAACTAGCTAAAAAAGGAAAACTTACAAAAGAGATTCTACATGAAGCAGGTGACTGCATACGTCTAGAAATAGGGTGGAGTGATCCAATGGACTCAATGTCTGTGCATGCCTACATCACAAACTGCCAAAACCATGAAGCCATTGTAGAGGAAAAGCGAAGGCATGAAAATGGTGATTGTCCTTCAAAAAGAGCTGCAAGAAGTGGAGGAAGGAATGATGCAACACCTCCACGAGCACCGCCAAAACAAGAGACACCTTCACCAGAAGTGACCATGGAGGAGTCTACAATAGGGAAGAAAGAGCCAACGAAAGGTAAGCCAAAGGGACCAGCTTACAAACTACAATCTGACATTGAGCTTGCTACAAACTTGAAGAAAGTGCTAGAGGAGAGGATTTTGAATAGCAAAGTTGAGTTTACTTTCGGAGAGGTGCTTGGCATGAGTTCCATGAAGAAATTATCGACGTCATCAAGAGAAAGAGACAGACACTTGGAGAGGTTATTCGTCCACAAGCTGAAGGTGATACTGTGAAGACACAAGGAGTACAAGTTCAAGCTAAAGAAGGTGATGAAGCTATTGTAGGATGCCACAATCTTCTTGGATGGTAAGACAAGTAAAATTTGATGATGATGGGGAAGAAGCTCAAGGCCTTCCTAGGAGCCACTATTCTAGAAGCCACTGGGCGCAAGCTACACAGAGACATTGTTCAAGGTAGGTGATCTTGAAGAACCATTTGTTGCCTTAATTGACCATGGAACTAAAATAAATATAATGTCAAAAAGTCTCTACAACAAATGTAAATGGTGTCACGTGACACATCCAACCCTGTGTGTCCGTGGACAAGCTGCAGCATGATCAAGGTTCAGTCAGTCCAGTCAGTCTAGATTAGAAGTGATCTGGCACTTTTTATGAGTCTATCGTAGACCGTGCATGCCCAGTCACTTAGTGTAGATGCATATCCTCTGGTTGCACACAACATAATCATCAGTATTCCCATCAGAATCCATTAGAATCAGTTAGGGGATTTTTCCAGTGCATTTAGCATATTTTTCCTATTTTTGACATTTTTCACTTATTAATTTCAGTGACTTCCCAACAAAAGTAGGTAGGGCAATTTGCGTAAGAAAATATATAAGCAAACCAAAGCTAGCACTCTTGGGCAAATGAGCAAGGAGCACAACACGCCTTTGGCAGCAGGTACTCCCTCTCTCTCAGCAAGAACCCCTCAAGCACCCCATCAACCCTAGCGTTCTTGATCATCGCCAGCCCCCCCATCTTGCTTGGCGTTTTCAGCCATTGCTTGACCGCGGTAGCCTTTGCATCTAGCATTTCCTGTCACCAGCAGAACCACCAGATTAGCAGCAGTTCCCTTAGCGTTTTCAGCCGTAGCGACAACAGTCAAAACAGCGTTTTTGCAGCAGTCAACACAGCGTTTTTGCAGCAGGTAAAACAGCGTTTTTCAAGCCCTAACATCCCTGCAGATACTCAGCGTTTTTCAGCCCGAAAACAGCAGACCAAATCAGCGTTTTCAGCCCTCAAAAACAGCAGCCAAATCAGCGTTTTCAGCAGCCTGAATCAGCCCCAGATTTTCAACAGATAGCGTTTGTGGACCGCAGTTAGAAGGTTGCAGATTTCAGCCCTTAGGTCGTCGTCGCCGTCCCCGTTGTCGTCATCGACACAGTCCCAAGTTGCATCAGTTTCCATGCATCATCATTGTACCACTTTGTGCAATCAATAGTAGACCACTCTCGCCGACGAGAGTGGGGCCTTCGGAGGAGGGTTTTACAACGTCTCTGGTGTCGTATCTCTCTTCTCTCTCTATCTCTCAGTCTCATACACTTTCACGCACAATGTCCATTCACTTTGTTTGTGATCATAGCATTCTCTCATTAAGAACGGAAGGCTCTCCCTTTCATAAGAACAAAAGGAACCTTGAGCACAGTTCGGAGCACTCATCTTGAGCAAAGCGCAAACATTCATTCCGCTGCACCTAACATTGGTATCAGAGCTTTGGCTGTGTTCTGTATCACTCAAGGAAAGAGCCACAAGAATCACAAGAATTTTATTCTTTTTTTGCTTGTTGCGGTCGCACGAACCCAAGTTCGCTTGGGCGTGTCGATTCCTAATCCTGTTTTTGAAGAGTGACAGGAAACCCAAGAAAGAGGGAGCTTGTCCAACCTCCCCTTGTGTCTCTTTTCACTCATTGAGAGCGGACCGTGCACTTAACGGCCGGCCAATCGACGTGAGGCGGGAAAAGGCAACCTTGGTGTGAGCGCAAGGCCGCCAAGGGGTGCGCCCACGGAAAAGAGCAAAACTCAAGTGAAGAGAAGATCCTTCTCAAACACAGATTGCAAGCGAAAGAAAACCTCAAGACCCTCAAGAACCCCAAGAACCCAAGTTCCTCGTGAACTTAAGAACCCAAGACCACAAGAACCCACGACTTCAGAATGGTCATCACTCGAAGCGGAATGGATACTTCGCTTAGACGTGATGAGCATGAGAGAGGCGAAGAAGAATTTTTCCCACTAGGAGGTTTTTCCGACCCTCCCCCTTCCCCATCTACATCAAGGATTGCCCTAACTCCTATGGAGGCTGTAGACCAGATGTTTATGGAAAGGAAGTTAGAACGCGAAGCAAGAAATGCAGAAAGAATGGCAGAAATGGAGCGCAGACACGCAGAAAGAAAAGCAGAAATGGATCGCAGGCATGCAAAAGACAAAGCAGAAAGAAAGGCAAGACAAGAACAGCGCGAGCGACACATGCAAGAGTTCTTGCGACTCTTTTCTCAAGTGCCGGCACAGATACAAGAGATTCAGGAGACGGAGACTCTCTCAGTCTCTTTTTCTCCCTAGCATGACACACAAGATTTGCATGATTATGATAAGCATGATGAGTTGAATGACAATGACAAGCATGATGATTTGCATGATCAAGATGTGATTTCTCACGAGCATGATGATTTGCATGATCAAGATGTGATGTCTCACAAGCATGAGGAGTTGCATGAAGATAATGTGATTGTTCACAAGGATGATGTGTTAGTGGATGCTTTTTCTAGCGAAGCTAACCTCGTTGTAGATTCGATCAATCACGAAAAAGCGATCTTGGCTTTCGAGTCGAGGTTCACAGATCCACCACAAGAAGATTCGATAGATCCCGAAGAAGCGATCTTGGCTCTCGAGCCTAGGTCCAACGAACCTCACAGGAAGTATTATGTGTTCGCATGATTGATACGCACGCATTGTTCGAATGTTCCATTCGTGATTGTTTCCTATATTTTAGTCAGCATCGTTATGTGATCCCTTTTTCTAGGCATGACATATTGTATGTTGAGCACGTTTCTCTCATGGATGAGCACGAATGTATGCAGATTTTTCATGAAAAGCTGAAAAGTATGTATGTAAGGAAGTCACATTCCATGTCTCTTCCTTGGCATGACACAGTTTTCGAAAGAGCACATGAAAGTATGAGCACCAAGCGTCGGCATTTCCATTGTGTTTTGCCACAGTTGATTGCTCTCGATCATAAGAGAAAAATTCGATCTCATTGTTTGTATGTGTTTGATGAAAGGGTTGTCACTCCGTCTCTATGTTCATCTACATTGCATACACAGTCTTTAGCGAAGACAATATTTTTTCCACTCACTTTACATGGAATGGGTATGTTCATGGTTTTGTGTTAGAAATGGTTTCAGGATTTTTAGCCATGGAGATTCTTGAAGAAGAAAGAAGCATGACTCTAGACGAAGTTGAAGCATTGAAGGAGCCACAGAAGACTTTGTGTCGCTTTTGGCGCGGCCCAGAGAAGCAAGCGTTGCAGACCTTTATGAAGTTCAAGTACCGCACGATCCACACATCAGAGTGGGCCGGCGAAGAGTCCCTTCCAGGATTCCGGATGCTATTGGTGGTCTCCCTCGACGCCATACAGTTCGGTACCAGTACCTCACTTTGAAAAGGAGAGGATGTCACGTCACACATCAACCCTATGTGTCCCTGGACAAGCTACAGCATGATCAGTTCAGTCAGTCCAGTCGGTCTAGATTAGAAGTGATCTGGCACTTTTTATGAGTCTATTCGTAGACCATGCATGCCCAGTCACTTAGTGTAGATGCATATCCTCTGGTTGCACACAACATGATCATCAGTATTCCCATCAGAATCCATTAGAATCAGTTAGGGGATTTTTCCAATGCATTTAGCCTATTTTCCCTATTTTTGACATTTTTCACTTATTAATTTAAGTGACTTCCCAACAAAAGTAGGTAAGGCAATTTGGGTAAGAAAATATATAAGCAAACCAAAGCTAGCACTCTTGGGCAGATGAGCAAGGAGCACAACAAGCCTTTGGCAACAGCTACTCCCTCTCTCTCAGCAAGAACCCCATAAGCCCTAGCGTTTTTTATCATCGCCAACCTCCCCATCTTGCTTGGCGTTTTCAGCCATTGCTTGACCGCGGTAGCCTTTGCATCTACCATTTCCTGTCGTCGCCAGCAGAACCACCAGATCAGCAACAGTTCCCTTAGCGTTTTCAGCCCTAGCGACCACAGTCAAAACAGCGTTTTTGCAGCAGTCAACACAGCGCAGCGTTTTTGCAGCAGGTAAAACAGCGTTTTTCAAGCCCTAACATCCCTGCAGATACTCAGCGTTTTTCAGCCCGAAAACAGCATACCAAATCAGCGTTTTCAGCCCTCAAAAACAGCAGCCAAATCAGCGTTTTCAGCAGCCCGAATCAGCCCCAGATTTTCAACAGATAGCGTTTGTGGACCGCAGTTAGAAGGTTGCAGATTTCAGCCCTTAGGTCGTCGTCGCCGTCCCCGTCGTCGTCACCGACACAATCCCAAGTTGCATCAGTTTCCATGCATCATCATTGTACCACTTTGTGCAATCAATAGTAGACCACTCTCGCCGACGAGAGTGGGGCCTTCGGAGGAGGGTTTTACAACGTCTCTGGTGTCGTATCTCTCTTCTCTCTCTATCTCTCAGTCTCATACACTTGCACGCACAGTCTCCATTCACTTTGTTTGTGATCATAGCATTCTCTCATTAAGAACGAAAGGCTCTCCCTTTCATAAGAACAAAAGGAACCTTGAGCACAGTTCGGACCACTCATCTTGAGCAAAGCGCAAACATTCATTCCGCTGCACCTTACAAATGGCCAATGGACACAGAACATGGTTGGATGGTCAAAGTGGCAAACAATTCATGAGGTGAATTGTATGCAGCATGCCCAAGTGTAATAGTGACAATAGGTGATGTAAAGGTTGAACAAAATTTCTTTCTAGAGGACATGTCTCCCTATCATCTTATCCTTGGGCAGCCCTACATTGTGGGAGTTCAAATGGAAACAAAAGGTAATAGTTTAGCTTATGCCAGGATACGAAGAAAAGTTGGTAAACCTACTGTTCAATTTCTCGCAGTTTGTGTAAACCATGAAAAAAATTGTGACAATCTCAAAGATATCCTCTACAAAAGGTGAGTAAAGAGTTTCATGATCATAAGGAAATGATGGGTTTTGGCAAAGTACCATTGTAAAGCGGGATTGCAATGGTACAGAAAGAAAAAGGTCTCGTCTGATCCAAAAATGGGTGAAACTTTTTCTACGGGCTCCTTGGTAACAAGCAATGAATCAGTATGTTTTACAAAACTTGAAGATTTGAAGAGATGTGAGAAGCAATATGTACATAATGTACAACTAGGCATCAAAGAGAGTGGGTTACTAGAGCCTACTGAAAATATTTTGGGTTTGTGTGAGCAAGTTTCTTTTGTAGATACTATGGGTAAGCTTGATGCTATAATAAAATCTAGTTTGCATCTTGAGAATGAAGTTGTGAAGGTTGCTCTATGGAAATGTATCAAGTCATAGAAACCTTTAAAGAAAACCAAATTTTCAAACAAACACTTGGCCCAGAGGTCCATGTTGAAACTACATACAAGATTGTAGCAAAGAAGGTGCAATCAATAGCTTTACCCTTACCACCCAACAACAGGGAAAAGATTGAGCCGACTTCTTTGCAATCAAGTTTGAAAAATCCTAAAAAGATTGGACACACCTTCGAAGACAAAGGAGTCTTTTCAAGAGTTGTTGATAGGTTGCGACGAGTTTCTAACATAGGAGGAGACAAAGTGCTTCAAAGAAATGCTTTCAAAGCATGGTAAGGCTTATGCATTTGAGCCACATGAGATAGGATGTGTTGATCCTTCTATTGTAGCTCCTATGGTAATTTTTACAATACCTTGAAAACTACGGCCTATTCCGTTTCCAAAGGCTCATATACCAAAGTTAGTAGAGCTATTGAATGAAAAGATAAAAATGGGGATTTTGGAGCCTTCTTGTGCTCCATACTCAAATAGGTGGTTCTCGGTTCCAAAGAAGAATGGTGCTCTCATCCAAGATATGCAAATGTAGGCACAGGTCTGATTGTGGATGCGTTTGCAAAGACATTTGCAGGGAGGGCAATCTACTCGATGGGGGACCTCTACTCAAGATATGATCAATTTCAGCTTGCAATTGAAGTAGAGACTGGACAACCATGAGGACACTTTAGGTTTGGTAAGAATGTAAACCTTGCCGCAGGGAGCAACCAACTTAGTTGCACATATGATGAATGGAATGAATAAGGTCTTACGTGACTTTATTCCTCAAATCACAATGCCTTTAATTGATGATTTGCCTATCAAAGGATGTGAAGAAGGTGAGAAAGATGAAGCTTTGGATCTCAGGGGGTGCCGCAGGTTTGTGGCAAATCACATAAATGATTGTGATAAAATTTTGTCTAGGTTTGAGGAAGTGAATCTTACTTTGTCAAGGAAAAAGTCAATGTTTGGTGTCAATAAAGTGCTAATTGTGGGACACGTGTGAGAGTGAGCAACGGAAAGAGTGTGAGCCCCGCGCGCCGAAAACACTGGAGAGAGATAGATAGCTAGATAGATAGTTCTATTATCGTCCTGGGAGGTCAAATATGACCTATGGGACCAAATGAACATGTCACGTGGTGTGAGTGGAGTTCATAAGTGACTCTCCATGCTCAAAAATGGCTGAAATGAGCCTCGCAATAGAGAGTCCACATCGTGGTTGGGAGAGGAAGGTATGTAGGGAGAGATCATGGCTGAATATATGGGGAAAAGAGGACCTAATGTGGTCAAAAGCTGAGAGAGAGAGAGAGAGAGAGAGAGAGAAAACACAAGTGCTCTGCAAATGATGCTCTCAATACACAATTTGAATGACTACAAGATCCTAAGCATTCTATTTATAGAATCTTAGGTTAGGTAGGGCAAAATGTGTAACTAGTGCAAAAAACATAAAAGCCCAAAAATGGCTAAAAATGCGTGCACCAATCCAAGCTCAGAAAATGACTGGTCAAACACGTGCTAAAAGTGTTCGCCCATGCAATCATGCCATACAGAGCAAAAGCAAAGACACATTATATATGTCAGTGCACTGTATTACGAGTTACGGGGTCACTTCCACTATCTATTCAAAGAAGGCTTCGGACTCTTCTCGAGTCATGAGCTATCAGGACTAGAGATGTGTTGGCCTATATCTACTTGAGTTACACAAACACAGAGATAGATTATTGAGGAGATCTGGAGAGGGATAATCCCAGAGACAGATTACTGATTTCTTCACACCAAACACTGGACAGATAGAGGAGCAGCCACCACTACAAAGCTCAGCTCATACTCACACCCGCAGTACTCTCATTGACCGAGCATTGGAACTAGGGAGATCGAGACACCCACGATTGTAAAGAGAAGCTTCACAGCATCAACGGAGACAACAGAGGATTCGAGCCATACTATCTCGACATCCAAAGTACAGATGCGCATGGATCCATCACCCATTGTATCTTTCTCTTGTATTGGGCACCGATTATACCAGTGATCACACATACCCCACACAATTCGAGCTAATAGCACTTCTAGCTTCATCTTAGTATTTCTTTTTTTATACTCAAATACAGTACCAGGTTCACAAGTTTGTAACGGATTGGTCTCATAGGTCATTTTGGCCTTTTAAAGACGTTAATATATCATTTCATTTCATCTCTCTCTCTCTCTCTCTCTCTCTCTCTCTCTCTCTCTCTCTCTCTCTCTCTCTCTCTCTCTCTCTCTCTCTCTCTCTCTCTCTCTCTCTCTCTCTCTCTCTCTCTCTCTCTCTCTCTCTCTCTCTCTCTCTCTTTTTTTTGGAAAAATCAGGGCTGTATATTACGGAGTACAATATAATCCCCAACGGATGCCAAAATAGCCTATCACGTGGGGTGTACAAGCTGAATGTAAGGGTGAGAGCCACTAAAGTGACAACTCGACTAGAACAATCTCATGATGGTCTGTGTGATGAGTGGAGGAGAAACCACCGAGGAGGTGCATAATGCCATGTAATCTGTCCACCTGTAAGTGTGAAGAAGAGTGGAGATCGGGCCCAACGCCGAAGGAAGTCAAATCGACGAGCCTCGACTGCTCTAGATGTACCTGAGGAAGAATCCCATTGCCAAATGAAGGTGTGAATGATGTCCAGCCAAATGGCAGCACCAAAACCCTAATTCTGCGGAACCCTAACAGCCGACAAACCCTAACTGCTCCAAAACCCTAATTGCTCCTAAACCATAATAGCGCGCTTCCTTCTACCACCTGCAAGAGAAAGAGAGAAGAGAGAGAAAGAGAGAGTACATCCTTCGTTTCGGGTCTTGCTTTTCCAGTTTGCCAGTCTCGCCCATTCTTCATGGCGGCTTTGCCGGTCTCGAGTGCTACACACGGCGCTCCATCACCACTTGCCTGTCGCGTGGACTGTACTGGCGACCTGTTGACACGCATTGACTCCAAAATACAACACTTGGCACAGCATGCCTTAGTTGGTAGGATGATTGGACAGTCTCCACCTCGATCTTCTATACGTGATTGGTGTCAGACTGCATTGGACACTACTCAGGGAAGGGTCTCGGAGCTTACATTCCTTGGCAGAGGCATCTTCATGGTACGTCTTTCAGATCCCGCCACTGCCTCGGCTCTCCTGGCTCGCTCTCCGATACTCTTTGATCGCAGGATGATATACTTGACGAGGTGGTATCTAGAGTTTACTACTGAGGAGTTTGACAGTAGACACCTTATTCCCAGATTCCCTCTGACGCTCTCCTTCCCGGATATGCCTCTCCATTTTATTGATGAGCATCTCCTTCAGATGATTGCTGCTCATTTTGGCACAGTAGTTCCAGGCTCCTGCATCTTCTCATCTGGTCCACCTCGCATTCAGGTCCTCGTGTTTGGGGATACTTCATTACCAGATACAGTTACTGTGGCTGTGCGCGATCGAGACTACTCTTGCCGAATGGTGGTCACTGGCCGCCCAGGACAGTGCTTACGTTGTCACGAGATGGGACACTTGGCACGAGATTGCCCCACTCAGCCACGTCATCGGCGACATCAACAGTCGGTTCCTGGCACTCATGCTCAGCCACGTGGTCAGCGTCCACAGCCGATTCCTCCTCCTACTACTCGAGCACCTCAGCAGCCTACGGGTGCTCCCCGAGCTTCAACCCTCCATGTTCCTCCCTCTGCTTCAGCTCCTACTGAGACTGCATGGCAGACAGTGGGTCGTAATCATTCCTTCCGTCCTCGTCAGCAACCCACACCGCATGCTGCCCCCAGTGTTAACTCTCCTGCTCCCTCTCAAGTTTCGGCCACTCCCTTACCTCCTGCTTGTCCTCGCCATTCTTCTTCTTCAGCCTCTCTCTCTCTCTCTCTCTCTCTCTCTCTCTCTCTCTCTCTCTCTCTCTCTCTCTCTCTCTCTCTCTCTATATATATATATATATATATATATATATATGAGGAACCATCAGCCAGCTCACCTCACCAGTAGGTCGACCATCTCCATGAGAGCATAGAAAAATTCCATCAGGGACAATCTGCATGCCTTGAAAAAACACACTAATGTCGGCCAGAGTGCAACTGCATAAAAGCGCTACAAATTATTAATTGCAAACAACAAAATTAGTTAAGTCAAACTTGAAAAAACATTTTCCCCACCTGTATGGCAAGCCTCTCATGCGCAAAACACCTGCATATCCCATATCAGTTGTTCCTGTGGTGCCTGATAACCCTGTGTTAGCGTTGCTGGCACTCTCATTGGCATTAGAGCTTCCTCTCCCAACCATTTTCAATGCAGCCTTATTGATGAAATTCAAAACAGTGTAAACAACAGTGATCAACCAGTACCTTCATCTAAACTCTTTTACATATGCAAGAATCAGTATTAATCATGTAGATAACCTGCATATCAGATGGATGTCCCTTAAAGACCTCTATGTAACGACTACCCATGTGTTGCCTGCACACAATGGCACTGTAAATGATAATATGCTTTATTAAGTACATAGATTTTTAAAAAAAACTGCAAGCAGTACTTGTACTGTAAATGTACCTTCATAAGTTCAGAATAGTCTGAACTCACGAATTATAAGAGGGACTAAAGCACTCATAAAACTATAAAAGCAAGGAACACAAGAAAAGAAAAGAGAAAACAAAAACAAACAAGCAAACAAACTTAACCACTTTGTTTGCTACGAAACAAAACTAGATAAAACAAAACATTATTAACTTAAAAAAGTTTTTAGAAAAGGCATGCGTAAAATAAGTTGACGCAACTTACTTGGCTTAAAATAAGTACTCAACTTTTAAGCAAAAAAGGATAAGACATCTTAAAAACTTAATCCTAGAAATCAAACTTCACACAACAACTTCTAAAGGAACACATTCTTAAGTCCTAGGTAAGCTAAATATGAAATCGAAAAAAAAATACTACTATAAACCTACGAAGAGCAAAGATCCAAACTTGACAATATGTGACCTCAACTTCGCTGCTTGTCCAAACAGGAAGAACAAGATTATCACCTTTACTTGTACTGTAAATGACCAGACGACAAAGTCATGCTATTTTTATGTTCTTTTTATAAACATGGTTTATCCATAGTGCATTGCACTATCAATAAGCTAGTTCATAAATTCTTTACAATCCCAAAGTGTGAAACACTCAACCACTTTTCGCTAACGGAACTCAACAGCTGCATTCATTTACTTCATCTACATTCTCAAGCTGCAACTAACACAGACTAACTGTTTGCTAATGTGTAGCTTAACAGCTACGTTGTCAATGCTTACCCCCTGTTCAATGACATGGATTTTAACATCTGTATTCTTCTATAATGTCAATACTGTTTTGAATTGCTAAAATATTTGCAAGCAGTGCTTGTACTGTAAATGACCAGACGACAAAGTCGTGCTATTTTTATGTTCTTTTTATGAACATGGTTTATCCATAGTGCATTGCACTATCAATAAGCTAGCTCATAAATTCTTTACAATCCCGAAGTGTGCAATACTCAACCACTTTTCGCTAACAAGGAACTCAACAGCTGCATTCTTTTACATTCTCAAACTGTAACTAACACGGAATGTCTGTTCGCTAATGTGTAGCTTAACAGCTACGTTGTCAACACTTACCCCCTGTTCAATGACATGGATTTTAGCAGCTGTACTCTCCTATAATGTTAATACTGTTTTGAATTGCTAAAATATTTGCAAGCAGTTCTTGTACTGTAAATGAGCAGACAACAAAGTCATGCTATTTTCATGTTCTTTTTATGAACATGGTTTATCCATAGTGCATTGCACTAACAATAAGATAGTTCATAAATTCTTTGCAATCCCAAAGTGTGCAATACTCAACCACTTTTACTAACAAGGAACTCAACAGCTGCATTCTTTTACTTCATCTACATTCTCAAACTGCAACTAACACGGAATGACTGTTCGCTGATGTGTAGCTTAGCAGCTACATTGTCAACACTTACCCCCTGTTCAATGACATGGATTTTAACAGCTGTATTCTCCTATAATGTCAATACTGTTTTGTATTGCTCACCTGTTTCGATCAAGCGCCTTATCAGCAATCTCTACAGATGCAAATTGCACATAGGCTTGACCAGATGAGCGACCTGCGTGTCAATCATTACCAATGATAAAAAAACATTCTAGTTTGAATGTTGATTTTGCTAGTAAATTCAGAAACTGATGTCCCTTAGGGGACAAGTACCTTGAAAGTTTACACAAATGACAATTCCATCAGGACCCAATTCCAAGCCCTTGAAAAATTCCTCAACATCTGACTCTGTTGCACTAAAAGGAAGTCCCCGCAACCTAACCACGTTACTGTGGTTTCTGCAGGTAATTTACAACGCAAGTATGTTTAAGAGAAACTACTTTTTACAAGAGAAATAAATATGATGTCAGGCCAAAGGCAGAAGACATGCATAGACGTGAGAAGTGCATTCCCACACCACAACAACACACTCACAATTCCTCCTCGAGAGCACTTGCTCCCACCAGCCCTCCAGTGCCCACCATTTCTGTCTGGAGACAGAGACAGTGAAAGAGAAATGAACCTACTACACGTATAAGGTATTCATATGAGGCCATCAACCCCTTTATAAAACTATAAAAAACAAACATGGGCGCGCGCGCATATACAAGACCTTTACATAGTTCAGCAGGAACTGCGATATGTACAAACCTGAGATGAGAACCTCCCGAAGCATTCGAGGAGGTTGGTTATCTGCTTGCCTTCTTGCCACTTGGTTTGACAGGGTTCCCTTGCCCTTCTCTCTCACGCACACGCTCGCGCTCGCGCTCTCCCTCTCTCTCACACACAGTAAGGGAAAATTACCAAAATGACTTAACATTTTAAGAAATTCTAAAAATACCCCTCAAATTTCATAAATGCCCTCTATGAATCAATTTATTCGGATGGAGCAAGGAATATGAAACTCTAAGTGCCCATAGATCATCGTGCATGTGCATGCCGCTTTTCTCATCTTTTGCCTCCCTCTTCTGCTGAGTGCTTTTTCCCCTCGCCCTTTAGGAAAGCACCATTGCCAGCATGGCTTTGCAAGAAGCCATCGACTCATTCAAGAAGGAAGCAACTCAAGATATCAAACTCTCTTTCCTTGGTGCACCATGGATGTTCCTTGTCACTAACCTCTCCTCATCCCACCATTGTGATTAATAAAAGAAGAATGAGTGATCCCATCTGCAAGGCTTTTTGGAAGCAAGATGGTTCTCTGCAATTAGTCAACGTTGCATAATCCACACCTGGCTAAAACCACTCAGGCAGATATGAGGCTTTACTAGAGCATCTCAATCCCCCACTATTGCTCTCTACTCTCTTTGGAGAGTTGCTAGTGAAAGGCTCCTCATTGGACTTCTGAGTTCTTATCGAATTTAAGGCAACATCCTTAAATGTGACTCTTCTCTACTCAACCTCTGACAGGCTTCTTATGCATCTTTCATTCATTGAAGATCACGTGTGTGAGCTGCGAATAATTTTTCAAGATTCTGGATGTCAAAGACGATAGCCCATCTCTCCATTTACACCACTAGTCAGTTGACACATCCTTCGAACAGGGTTAAAAAGAGAATCGAGGGGGAGGCTACATTTTCTGTACAGCTATCTAGCACAAACACACATGCAAGGTCACCAATGTTGCAAATATCCCATGCAATCAAGCAAGAATTAACACACAATATAATTCTCAATCTAATTATCATAAACATTGGCTAGGGTAGTGGCCATATAGACTTTCCCAAACTAATGGTAGAGATTATTAGAATCGATCTAGTCCTAAAAAGAGTTATGAATTGATTTAATGTTGAGAGAGAGAGAGAGAGAGAGAGAGCACTAAATCTAGCATAGATATCTAGCTAATGTAATTGGGAGATACTAATTACGTTCAAGCTCTGACAGCACATGCAATGCCTATGGTGGATAAAGCAATGAGACATTTATCATTGCAAGAGCATTATAAAAATAAGGACTGAGTGGATTAGAGATAGTGTACTCAAGACAATGCAATGAACTTTCTTGATTCATTAGAACTGGGGAAAGAGATTACAAGCTTTGGATAACAACCATATATAGGCTAATGTTGGGGGATTGGATTCAATGAGTGGATGGATATAGCATGTGGCTATCAAGTGGGTAGCATGTGTATAGGGAATGAGTAGCATGTGTGAGGCTTATAGGGTTCCATAGAGAAACTGTGACTGCACATAAATGGTGCATGCCTGGCTTTTATGGAGTGTTCTCACTGTGAGTGTAAGCTAAGGCTTACCCCAACAACCCAAGGTATCGATATATCTATGTGTTGATGATGACAATCACATGTGATAACTAAGATATGATGAAATATCGTACTAATATTGAGTATCGCTATAATTTTGCCACCCATTGGGGTATCTATGTCACCGTTTATGGAAATGTATTTCATATTTGTGTATTAGATGTTATAATCATGTCTAGCTAATGTAGTTAAGTTCAACCCCTGTGGTGAGGTTGCCTTATATGCATGGTAGTAGTGCACAATGTAGCATTACAAACTCTTCTGGTCGACAGTATTGTGAGTGGAAATATCAGCACCAAATATGATACTTGAGAGCATACTCATATAAACACCTTCATTACTTGCCAACTTTGTAGCTATTCATCAGCCTCACATCTTAGCACCGTCTTTTTATAAACATTGTATTATGATGTGGAGTTTTATGGCTCATGAAACTACTAGCAAGATACTTATAAACTACTTGGCAATATGCTTCGACACTACTTGCCCTCTCATCATCCTTTGTAGTGTCATTTTCAAGGTTGAAATTGGTCTCCTTATTTTTAAAGCTAGTAATTGGCATCCTCACACACTCGTGGCATTAGGGTTAACAAAAACCATGAAGGAGTATGTTCATCTTGCTTCACTCAAAAGCATGCCTATACATGACCCTATGAACTTTGTTCCCATATAGTCTATTAGCACAACCCAAATTCTCGGCCATTAAACCATAGACCTTGTCAACCACCTCGCTTTTGACAGTGCACTTACCTCAACCGTTCGATATTCTATGTTTCTACCACTACTTGCCACCCACCACACTCTTTGCTCTTTCAAAGTGCAAGATCTTCAATCAATGCCCTCAGTTCATGATTGGGTATCTGCTTCCCAAAATAGTCATCTCATTTTCAATATCATAACGGGGAAGAGAGAGAGAGAGAGAGAGAGAGAGAGAGAGAGAGAGAAAAGATAGATTAGATATATAAAAGAAAAAAATGAACGCAAGTCATTATAGAGAGTTCCGGCAATATACAATGGGATACAACTATATGCTAGGCTTGTGTTGGATATCCTTTCTTAACTGGTAAATTCTCCACTCTAGGAGGGGAAATCAAAAGAGAGAGCTCTTAAAATTGTCGCATTGTGCCTTCAATATTGGAGTAGGCCACCTCAACAAAGGGACTTCAAAATTCAACATGAAACCCCCTTTGATCCATTGTACCACTAAGTGGTCTTTTTTAAAGCCCATCCCTCTTGATTTGACACCACTTGACATGCAATTGGTCGACTCAGCCTGCCTCTCCTCCAATGCATATTTAAAGCACTTTCAATGTATTGCATTGTCTAAAGCCTCCTTCTAAGGCCCTATTGGTGCATCGTCTACCCACCTTCCAATGTATCATCGTTGTACATAACACTGCTTGTACACTACGTACATTGTTCTTAAAAAGAAACATGGGTTTAGTACACTCCCACCTATAAATTTTCAAATCTGTCGCTAAATGTAAGATTAGAAGTCTATAAACCCTACAACTTTTAGAGGATTTGATGTTTAAAAACCTTGAGTTGTAGTCAGTTTACCTCTAAACGTTTTTTAGTAGGTTTTCCAAGTTTTATAATACAAGTATTTATTTATGAGCACTCTTTGCAGCCAAAGTTGCTTGCCAACTGAGTGCCAACTTTGTCGAGCCTACCTTGATTGCCCATTCATTCATGAAATTGAGTAGCCATAGTCGCCCAACATCACACCTACTTCTCTTTCAAAAAAAGTGTCACACTACGTAGTAGCTTGTAGCCATGGTTTGACGCCGTTGCTTGTTGCTCAATCATAAACCCCTCGACATTTGCACCTCCATGAATTTTGAAGATACAACATTGCAATCCAACACCACCGTGGTCCACCATGTGCTCAAGGCCATCAAAATTGACATCCAATGCAATTCTATCGTGCTTGCATAGCCATTCATCATCTTGAAGACCTGCCATTGCGTCAATGTATTTGTAAGAGGATAGATTGGGCTCGATCTTGTTGTTGGGTATGATGTGAATGGGATCGTGCTAGCTATGGTGGATGGAAGACAAACATAATGAACACAAGTGAGTGTGTGCAGGTTAGATTGTTACTCAAGCGAATTAGGTTCCAAGATAGATTAACTTGGACTCATAAACACGATCTTGAGTAGTTTGGTAACCCATTACAAGCTCACCATAAACAAGAGAGATGTAATGCAAACATGGATTGGATTTGTTTATTCATGAAATGAGCTTTAAGCAGCTCTACAGCCTTGCACCACTACATGTGGGATAATTCCACCTTTTCTCTCTTTGACTCGTACTCTAGTGAGTCTAGGACAAAGGTCACACCTTACAATCCTCCCCTTGAGGTTTGGACTAGGACAATACATTGAAGATTCTTTATCCACTAAGAATGACACAGTATACACACAAATGTCAATACATATCACCACTAAGGATGACAGGTCCATAAAGGATAACAAAAAACCTCCCCTTGGGCTTTGGGCCATAACTTGATGAAGAAAGAGACAACACTCCAATCCAAGAGCATAGACAACATACATCCTCAATCCATGAGACAAACAACATAACACTCCAATCTAGGAGCCACACTCCAATCCAGGAGCAAAAACAACGCTTTAATCTAAGAGCAAAATCCTGAAAAATGTCTGCTTCACTCTAATCCAAGAGCACCTTCCTCTTCTTCAATGCTTTGTCTTCAACTACTTCATGGTCTTTGTCTTCTAGCCGCAACATGTTGGTTCCAATGATGTCGATGTCTCCATAGCTTTGTCTTGGGCTTTATTGAAAAAACAAGTGCAATGCAAAAATACTGATGCAAAAACTACTAACGCGGATGTGAATGCTATTGTTGCCAAATGACCTCCCCTCGGAGAGAATTTTTGAATTTCCTCATGGTGCCTTGGAGCGGTCTTTGCATTTGGAGACTCTTCAAGGCTAGTGTTTGGAACTCCGTACATGAGCACGATAACAGTATTTTCCTCAATGCGAAGTACCTCATCACGTAAGTCATCCTTCACAAAAGAATTGTCTTCTTTGATTTTCTTGGGGAAGCCTTTGAAATTTGCCTTTTGAAGGTGCCAAGAAAAATGCCTTCAAGAAGACTGTGAGCACTCCCCCTTAACAAAGAGTTTTACCGATGTTTGATGATATGCTTTGATACTCCACATTGAGGCCTTGAAGCTTTGAAAGTGCCTTTAGCCTTGGAGTCCCTTTTTGGGATGCTTGGCAGCTCACAAGAATGGCCTTTTGTAAACAAGCCTGAGGCTTTGAAGCCTTGATGCAGCAGACTCATGGGAGGCAGCTCTAGTGGAGCGGGGCTTGGGGATTATGCAATGCAATAGGCGGGCCATGGGACGTGGGCCCCCTATAAGGGCAGATCCGAATAATTCTTTTGTTTGAATTGAGCGCACGGGTGAGCTCCACCAGTCAGACACAGTAGAGGAAGCCAGTCTTGGCACTGTCGGTTGTTCGCATGCAATGCATAAGCTTTGGGGAGCCATCAAATGGCTAGTTTAATGTGTAGCGGCCACCGATAGTCCGATCGGACCCAAAAATGGATTGCAATACAATTTACCACTTAATTTGGTGTTCGTCGACGAGCTATGGGCAAAAATGACACACGAGAAGAGGCCCCAGCAGACCCCAAGATGGATAGGTTGGATTTGAGCGCGTTTTAAAAGTCCGCCCAGCTTGCCCGATTTTTGGCTGCCCAACTCGAGCAAGAGACCACGTCCACACCCCAAAATAGAGTCAATGCTCTAAGCCACAAGGCCTTGCCACCTTCCTTGCATAGGAAAGCCAAAAATAAACTTTTATGCTGGTTAGGCAGACCCTTCTTCACACAAACATACACACCCAATAAAGGGGGGTAATGATTTCACTTAAGCACGGGTGTTAAAGGCTTGACTTTAATAGTGAATGCACACACACAATGCTCTCACACACACCTATAATTGGAAATTAAATTGAATGGGGCAATCAAGGGCTCTATGGAGAGCTTGTGAGGAGAGCTTCGGGATTATGTGACCAATGCAAGGAGAAAAATAACTTGATGAAATTAATTTAAGATGCAAATTAGCAAGAAATTGACACAAAATGCGTTTTAAGTGTAAACAAAAAAGATACTAATCCTCTCCCTAATCAAGCCTACCTAGCCATGGAGGATAGTGGTCTCTTGGGTGTGCCAAAGACATGCTCACACATAGCTAGATTAGTGAGGGATGCAACTAGTTATGGAAAATGCCACAAGATAGTAACGATAATTAAGAAATACTTATCCCTCTAATGTAAACACACAAATCCATAATAACAAGCCTAGCTAGCATAGCATGGGGCTCTGATATCACTTGATGGGAATGGGATTGTGCTAGCTAGGGTGGATGGAAGACAAACATAATGAAAACAAGCGCATGTGTGTAGGCTAGATTGTTACTCAAGCGAATTAGGTTGCAGGATAGATTAACTTAGACTCATAAACACGACCTTGAGTAGTT
Organism: Adiantum capillus-veneris; assembly: GCF_014529385.1. Lineage (NCBI taxonomy): Eukaryota > Viridiplantae > Streptophyta > Polypodiopsida > Polypodiales > Pteridaceae > Adiantum > Adiantum capillus-veneris. The sequence goes on from NC_140940.1 coordinate 20,159,191, forward strand.
TGCTAACCCATCACAAGCTCACCGTAAACAAGAGGGATGTAATGCAAACATGGAATGGATTTGTTTATTCGTGAAATTAGCTTTAAGTAGCTCTACAACCTTGCACCACTACATGTGGGATTATTCCACCTTTTCTCTCCTTGACTCATACTCTAGTAACTCTAGGACAAAGCTCACACCTTATAGGGTGTTATCAGGTTGTTGTGTTATGACATTTATTCTCTATGTGAACTTGCAACATGTATTGGGAATCATGTACCATACACCCAGCTAGTTGACTAATGACACCCTACGAGCTACATAGCAGTATTGTTTGCCTTCAATGCTCAACCAATTATGTGTCCCATGCCTATTATGTCTAAGCATTGCCACTCTTGGTAGACTCAAGAGATTTCCTATAAATCTTCTCAGTGAGCGAGCTATTGACTATATCATTATAGACCAACTCACCATTTGGGCACATAGCTACTTATGGATGTGCAATTGGTATCCCATGAGGAAGGTAGAGAGTATAACAAGAAGATAGACTGAAATTCTTCATTAAAATTGACTCCTTTTGATGTCAACTGATTGAACGTAACATTGGACTTGTTCAAGTGTCCAAAAACGGTGCTACCTTCTTTCATATGAAGCTTCTTCATCAAGGTAAATTTTATTGCTTGCTCTCATATATGCTACATCACTTATCTTGTAAGTCGCGAGTAGTAGCTTAACCAATAATAGTAAAATTCACTTATTGTGCAAGACATAAGCAAATAGTGGATCTAGATTTAGCATCAAGTGATTTCCGTTGGGCATCTATGTTACCATCACCCTCTTTGGCATTCAAAAAATGGCTCCAATCAACCTTTTTGGATCAAAACATCTTGAATTTGCTCCTTTTGCATATTGAAATTTGCGCCATCAAATGTCTGAATGATATAAATGTCCTTCTTAGAACTAAAAACCATGATTGCCAAGTGACAATTTCATGGCAAAATCCTAAGAAAATTATGGCAAAGTTTCCTCAGTAAAATAAGCAAAATCTCAAACTAAAATGAGTAAAAATGCTGTTAAATATAATGGCATTTAATTATGACCTATATTTTTTTATATAGAGGTGGCAAGCAGGTTGACAGATGGCAAGCACAGTTGGTGTATAGCATATACAATTTAAAAATAGTTTATTGACATTTTATTAGTTGAGCGCTCTTTACGTGCAATGATTATATTATGTACATGTGCACGGTTGTAGGCATTCTGAGCATTGATTGATATCTACAAACAAATACATGCAAGATGGAAATGGTCACTCTTGCACGGGAAAAGATTGTACCCAATGCCTCATGTCTCTCATCTTCTCTCTCTCTCTCTCTCTCTCTCTCTCTCTCTCATGCATGCATAGCACTCTAATGCCGAAGGTGCATATGCCACACTCTCTCTTGCTCTCATCCCTCTCTCTGCTCATGCCTCTTGATGAAAAATGCATATGATCAATTTTCAAGGTAGGCATGTTCGATTATGCACATGCTATGCTATGAGTATTTGCACTGACTATGTTTATGCTAGGTTTCAAGCCCATTGGCCTGTGGAAACATATCCTATGGCATGCAGGCAAGATCACTGTAGGTGGAGTTCTGCAAGGAAAGTTGTTACTTTATTTGTAAAGCCTCTTCAAATTAATGCAAGGTGAGTTCTATTATTTTGTGTTGGATCTCTCTCTCTCTCTCTCTCTCTCTCTCTCTCTCTCTCTCTCTCTCTCTCTCTCTCTCTCTCTCTCTCTCTCTCTCTGTGTCTCATCCCTTCTTCATCTCTACCCCTGCACATCTTCCCAAGCCGCCATGGATTCTCCTTGATGCCATCCACCTACAAGTGGTATGAGAGCCCAGGCGGTGCCTCTATATGGTGGCACTTTTTAAAATGTTGCCCTATTGTGGTGCTAGCAAGGCAAGCTTGAAGGAAGTGCTAGAGTTGAAACCTTTCAAAAACATAGTCGCCAAGAGCTTCCGGGTGGGTAGCATCTCAAAACGCTTGCGATAAGCAAAGCAGTAGCTGAAGCCACGCTCCTTGGCTGATGGTACAGTAGGTTGGCATCTCAAAATGCAATGGTCCTAGGTGCTCGTAGCGGCCATCAAAAGCAACATCTCAAAATGCCAATGGTTCCAAGCGTTCCAAAACGTTGTCTGCAGTCAGCAGTCATAGTCGGCAAGCTCTCATCAAAGGGTGAGTTTGTTGGCAGTTTTTGGCATGCTTATCAAAACGTTGTTCGATGGCAAGGTAAGCATGGTGGTTGTAGCAGACAAAGCGGTATAGCAAAGCAAGTTTTTGCAAACATCTTGAAAAGCTAGCAGCTAAGCAAGGTTTATCAAGGCGAAGGTGCCATCTTGCATAGCTTTTTCAAAAGGTAATCAACAGCAAGTATTGGCGTCCCACAATCGGCAAGTTCAAGAGTATCTTGAAAAACTTCCATTGGCTTGGCAACGTTGATTACATTGACAAAAGAGGTCTTAGCAACATCATAACATAAAACTATATTGAGCATGGCATCAAAAGTGGACAAGTTTAATGGATTTGGCTTCCACACTTGGCAAATAAAGGTAAAAGGCTATCTTATGCGAAAGAATCTATGGAGTGTCATGAAACCTCTTCTAACCGACGAAGTAGGCACATCGGTTGCTGTTACGAGAGCATTATTTGCAGAGCAATAACGCAAGGGGACAAGCAAGCATTATGTATTATTCTCACATCTTTGGAAGATGACTTTATTCATTATTTGGATGAAATCAATTCTTATAGTGTTGCCTGGATAGAGGTAGAGAAGCCTTTTGGGGCTAAAGCTAAGTATTCAATGATGAGTCTAAAGATGGAGTTGTACTCTCTTGTTATGCGTGCCAACGAAAACGTAACATCTTTAGCCGACAGACTGAAGAGTATCAAAACTCAACTTGTGTATTTTGAAGCCCCAATGCTAGAAGAAGATCTCATAGTCGTTTTGCTCAAAAGTTTGTTGAATGAATTCCATCAAATTGTCATTGTTTTAAAGGAAAAAGATCCGCTGCACTCCTTTGGATGGTATCATCAATTCACTACAGGAAGAAGAAAAAAGAGTATCTCGTACCAGTTCTCCCATTATTCCTAGTGCATATGCAATATCCCCTACCAGTTCTTCTGATACTCCTAGTGCCTATGCAATCAGTATTGTGCTTCTACATCAGCTTCATCTAGAACCTCCACTAGTACCAGATCTTGTGCCATTTATAGGTGCAATAATCACGAGACAAAGGACCGCTTCAAGAAGAATCCTTGTAATCACTGCGGTAAGACAAATCATCCTTCAAATAAGTGCTTCAAAAAGGATAAAAATGAAATTCATGTGGTTGATGGGGATACTACAGAATCCCAAATACTTTCTGTTGACAGTGATGTTCTTTATATCAACTCTTTTTATGTTTTTCCTAGTAAAAAAAAAACATGTACGTGTTATAGACATTGCCACATACACACAATTGGTAAGATCTCCCGAAAAAATGTCAGTTTTTGTTTAAGTCTTATTTTGTCCCACTTCTCATGAGGTTATTGGGTACACCAAAAATCCAAGGTTTGGAAGTCAACCAAAAACTCCTTTTGTTGATAGTTAATTTCTAACCTACACCCTATCTATTCAAGGAGGGGTTCATTGCCATAGCACCAGGTTATGGGTATCCAAAACCCTTGGTTGTGAGAGCATTTAAAACTCACGATTCATGAGTACACCAAAAACTCAAATATCATGAGAATGATTAGTGTAGTTTGGGATTGAGGGGGGGATTGTTAGGTTTCAAGCCCATTGGCCTATGGGAACATATCCTATGGCATACATGCAAGATCAGTGTAGGGGAGTTTTGCATGGAACAATTTTACTTGATATGTAAAGCCTCTTTCAAATTAATGCATTGCGAGTTCTTTTATATTGTGTTGAATCTCTCTCTCTCTCTCTCTCTCTCTCTCTCTCTCTCTCTCTCTCTCTCTCTCTCGTTCCTTCTTCATCTCGGCACCTGCACATCTTCCCCAGCCGCCATGGATGCTCCTCGATGCCATCCACCATAGCCCTGGCACCTACAATTTATCTATTTTTAGTAGTTTTATTAGAGCCATTCTATATTCCAGAATAGGATATGGTAGTTGTAGAAATCTCCAAACATCAGCTAAGTACTATAATTATTTCCTACTATATGAGACCTGAGGGAACTACCTTAAGGATTCTCCACCCTACCACCCTATTATATAGTCCTTGGCCGTCTATAACTAGAATACCCTGTTTACATCTAGCAGCCGGCCCTTGGCCTAGGTCCGTGACCCCCCTGGTTTTCCCTTGTCCTTACATTACTCCCCCCTTGGAGAAATGCTTTCATCTTCAAAAATAAAAGTGTAAAAATTATTCACAATAACACTAATGTTTTCCATAATGGCATCCGTCATGGATCCAACTGGCCATTTGAGCTGAACACGGTTCAGTAGGAGGTTCAAATGAAATCAAGAAGAGCATCTTGACTTTCTGCATTGTTGTCCCATTGAAACCGTCTTGTGTGACTAGCCCATATCCACAACCATAGCATATAGACTCCATTTAGAACTCACTCGAGTATGCTAAACGAGTTATCACAAGCATATAGACTAAACCATATCCACCAACATAGCATATAGACTCCATTTAGAACTCACTTGAGTATGCAACACGAGTTATCACAAGTAAGACTTACTAGCCTCAGCTTATTCTGAATAAAGTAGCCGATGGTATAGCGAAAGCGTAAACAATGATTCAATGGGAATAATCTCACCGTATTGGCACTTCATGCGTACATGTCCAGAAGTTAGAGTTGTAAACCCTTGGCTTTAACGATTGTCTCAACAGTTTGTGTCATGCCATACATGCCTTGCACGATTTGTAATGGCATTCATAGTTCGTTTTGTTGCCAAACATAAGTGTGATCATATATTTTGTTATTGCCAATTTGCCAAACCTATGTGCCATTATCCTCGATCCTAAGTCAATGGATAATACTATGGCATGGAATAGAATCCTTGCTTTGCATGAAGTGTGTCAAAGCACTTTGCTAGGCATAGAATAGAAATCATTTTCAAATGAAATGTTAAAGACAGAAAAAAAGTGAACTTGAAAGATTAACCTTGTCACCCCTCTGAGATCCAATCTCTTCACTTGAATCTGGCTCATAGCCATGTATGATGAGAAATTTAGAGTTTTTAGATGTACCTTGCATGTTGTCAGCTGTACATCGTATGCCCTCGTGGCTTGGTTTATACCGACCTCCAATAAAAATATCAAGTAGACATGTTGCCAAGTTTCCCCAAGCTCGTATGCTATGGTGCTTTTTATCGCTATTATTATCACATTTTTAATTGCTATGATTACCTCTACCATTACCACCCAATGCTTTGGCGCTAAAATATTCAAATTTGGGTACTTCTTTCTATTTTACATTAAAAAAGTTATAGAGCATGATATTTTTCAAAAAAAGTAGACAAAGAAAATGGTATTGAGGCAATAAATGATGGTTGTTTAGATAGATTAGCTTGCACAAGGTATCTGGCTTCTCTGTCACCAATGATGGCTCGCAAGTAGGACACACTGTATTTGTGGCCCAATGTGGACAAACCTACACAAAACAAAAGGGGCTCGCACTCTTTTCCCAAGCACCGCACGCATTTCACCCGAGCGGCTGCATCCTTCCATTATGCAAAGCACTCTTCAATGGCGGGAGCCCTCTCGCACTGTGCACAACACAAAACACTGACTCTACTTGCAGCCATAACTCGTCAGAACAACAACATAAAAAAAAGTGCGAAGGTGAATGTGTATGCGAGAGAGAGAGAGAGAGAGAGAGAGAGAGAGAGAGAGAGAGAGAGAGAGAGAGAGAGAGAGAGAGAGAGGTTATAACCCCCGTTATTACCCCTAGCATTACTGCACAATGCTTGGGAGCTAGAATATTCAAATTTGGGTACCATGCTTTATTTTACTTTTAAAAAAAAAAGAGCACGATATTTTTCATACAAAATGAACAAAGAAAATGGTAGATATTTGATCATTAAATTAACCACATACATATGATTCGCATAAATTAGAATGCTGGATAAAATTAGATAGATAGATAGATAGATAGATAGATAGAGAGAGAGAGAGAGAGAGAGAGAGAGAGAGAGAGAGAGAGAGAGAGAGAGAGAGAAAGGTATAACACGACAAAAAATTCTCATAGAATAAAATATACAAAATGTTTATGAATTGGCTTCCAAAAGATGTCTACAAGTGGCATCATCTAGATCTAAACCCATGGCTCCTAAATCAACAAAGAGAGAAATTGAATCGTCATTTGTAGATGTGTTGGCTTCATCATCTTCAAATTTGTTATCTTCCATCTCATCATCATCACCATGACAATCATCCCCTTCGCTAAGATTGGTGATGGGACTTGATTTATCAATCTCTCTCTCCTCAATCTCCTCCTCATGCAAAGTAGTTGGTGGGAGAGGGTCAAAGATGGTATCCACTTCATTAGAGACAAAAATGGTTCTTCTTTGAGTGTTACTAGAACTATGAACCAAAATTTTGGTTGGTGGATTGATGGGATATAGATGACTTGTAGAACAAAAGTTCAAAGTGAGTCACATTGGTATTATGGTACAAACAAATAAGGGTAAATTTGGTTATTACTCACCCGCTCACAATTGCATGGCAAAATTAAGTTGTCATAACTCCCTGTGTGATGCATCATAAGGAGTCCACCATATAGATTCCATTCTCATGCTATCTAGACACATTCACAAACCACTTGCACTCAAAGATGTAGGTATGAAAGATTCTAAAATCGACCGTTAGTATCCTTTCAATAGTCCCTTAGTACCTGGCCTCATCACTATCTCTGTCAAAGTTTCCCATGAAGGCACAATCCATGGTGCTTAGACACTCGTCAATGTGGCATGCACAAAAGTATCGACTTTTTGACCACATAGAGTTAAAGGAAAGACATTATACAATAGAAAAAAAGTATACAATTAATTACAAAGATAAAATCAAGTAAAAACTAAGATATAGTTTAGGCATATGAGTACTCTACCTTTGGCACGCAACCTCATGCATACTTTCATTCTTTGTTGATGATGTCCTCTCTGTGTGCCTTTGCTTCGGTCATTCTTTCATGGATCCACTCAAGATTAATGAGTTCTAGGAAACATGCAAGGTGTCAAGAAATTGGAGCTTCCCTCCTGCCTCCATGAGCTTGCTTCCATGCTTCCCTCTCTTGCAAGCGCATTGCCTTTTCCATTGTCCACAAGTCCACCGATTTGGTCATAACCTTTACATTGAGGATGCAATTTTTTTTTACCACTTGGCATAGATCCACGTCCATGTTAATTAGTTTTCCCTTTCCACTTGGAAAGTGTGAAGTCATCCTTGCATCCTCCTCATCTGACCACATGTGAGGCATAGAGGGATCACTAGAAGCCAAATACTCTGAAATATATACAAAGGCCTCTTGCACGATCCATCATTTGGTCATGCATGCCTCTGGTTGGGCTCGTAGTTGCACAAAATCATTAAGAGTTTTTTAAAACCTCTCTAGAAAGAACATCCATCGTGCTACATGCACTACTCCACATATAGTTATCTCGAAGGAGGTGGACTTGACTAAGAAGAACAGCTTGAGGAAATGCATCCTCAATGGCACACATGTTTCCATGGCAAGCGTGTTAGCAACAAGTATGGCATCTATTTTAATTTCTTTGGAGCTCACAAATCTACAAGATAACACATAACAGTACACTAAGTGCATTTTGAGGATTTAGTGTATATAGAGTAGTTTAGTGGAATAGAGATATGATACACCTTACTAACTTGCCGAGTTTGAAAATACCTTCCCTCACTTTCTTGTCCCTACATGTGCACATACTCATGGGCAAAATAAACTACAATGTCAAAAGATTAAGACAAAATATTGTCTTAATCATACACAAAATCCAAGATCGAAACTAAATGAAGGACAAGATAAAAATTGAAGAATTTTTTGTAATATCTTGTGCCAATCATGAGACTTCAACCCATACAATCGAATGCTTCCACCTTTCTTTGCCTTTGTGAAAGCTCACCTCATGTATCTTGTTGGTGTGCAAATAGAGGCAATGGAACCCTTCACTCGATCAAGCTGATCTTTTGTTAGAATCGATGGGGATTTAGGAAGCACATATTTCCATTGGGGTCTCAACATGGTGTGGAAAATGCAAGGAGACATTTATGGTCCTCAAATCCTCCCTCACCCCCAATGAGTACCTTTTGCCCCTAATGTGGTACCAAAGGGTGTGAGTAACATTCTTGAATATGTGCATGGGATCCAAGAGGTGTTGAATTTTTCAGTCCTTCAAATATGGAGGACCTTGACATACCTTTTGGTGGAGTAGATGGGGGTGGATCACAACTGTAGTGCTCTTCCCAAATGCTTCCCAATCTATCATTGTGCACTTTAGAGGGGTCTTTTGATTTGTTGGAACCTTGTATTTGCTATGATTTTGGGGTAGGAAACTATGGTTGTTTGGATAGATTACCTTGCGCTAGGCATCTGGCAGCTCCATCACTAATGATGCCATACGAGTAGGATAAGCATTACGACCCGATATGATGTGGATGACCCTGCACTCATACTGTTAGAGAAAATCTTTACTCTTCAAATAATAAAGAGCGAGAAGAATGAATGCAACATACCAAAAATCTCTTATTAGGCCAAGGGCCAGAGGCTAGGGGCTAGTCTAAATGGCTCGAGGATGCATATAAAAAGGGTAATGGATGGATGGAGAGTTCGGGTTCAGGATCCCTCTGGTCTCACACTATTATCAAAGCTAAACTTGGTCATGGAGCTAAGGAAAGGCATGCATGAAAGCTTGCTAGTTTGGGCTCTTGATGAGAAACAAGACCACATGTGAAGGGTTTCTTAGCAGGGGGGACAAGCCACGACCTGCACCAATTCACGAGAAACCGGCACCATTGAGGTTGCGTTGGGGAGTGGGAGAGATAGCATCACTATAGCTCTCGCTCTCGCGGTCTCGAACGGGCATGGCAAAGTTGTCTCTCTCTGCTCTAAGAACCCAGGGGACTAGGTTAGGAAATCCACCTCCCTACCACCCTATATATAGACCATGTGGCTCATAGCCCTAGTCTTATTGGATCCCTAGTCCATATTCCAAGTCATCCAGGCCCTTGGCCTAGGTCCGTGACCCCTTGGGTTGCCCTTGGCCTTACACATTACTCCCCCCTTGGAGAAGTGTTTTTGTCCTCAAAAACAAGAGTGGAACTTCTTCTTCAGAACACTAATGCTTTCCCAAGTGGCACTTCTTTGGTTCGATCTTTCCACTTGACTAAATCTTGTTGACATTCATGATGGCGAGTGCGTAAATTATGACAGATTAAGATGCGCTCAAGGTCATGTGATTGGACTGAAGGTTCGATGAAATCGACCAAAATTTGTTGGTCAATGACATTTGGCATCCCCATGCAAGCGTTTGTGTAAATGACTTACATGAAACACCAGATGGTTATGAGAGTGCGCAGGTAATGAGAGTTTGTAGGCTTGATCACCAGATCGCTTGAGTATCTTGAAAGGCCCACAATATCTCAAAGATAATTCAGGTGTTGGCCCAATCTTCAGACTTTTTGAATGCTTTGGAACACAGAAAAATACCTCTTTCCCTATTGTGAGAGTAACTTGCCGATGTTTCTCATCAACATACTTCTTATACCAATCTTCGGCTTGTCAAACATTTTGATGAGTCAGTCTTAGCATTTCCATATGGTCTTGGAGAAAATCCTTGACCTGCTAGAGATTTTCAACTGCCAACCGCACCATAATTGGTGACCTAGGTTGTAAACCATACATGAGCATGAAAGGACTAAATCCAATCGTAACATGCTTAGCACTATTGTCGAGAATAGGAAGACAATCTTCCCAATCTAATTGCTTCTTGCTAACATATGTTCATAGCATATCCTCTAGCACTTGATTGACTCGTTTGACCATCCGTTTCAGGGTGATCTGTAATACTTGGTTGAGTTGTGTACCTAATCATCTAAACACAACCCTCCAAAAGCGACTGTTAATCTTGGGATCACAATCACTCACAATGTTACTTGGAAACCCATACAGCTGGTACATATTTTCCACAATAACTTAGCTAATTCTAGAGTCTTTATTGTTCACTTGGTTGGAACGAACTTGCAAAGTTTAGCCAACTGGTCTACGACCACCCAGTCCGAGGCATGACCTCGACTACTGGTTGGTAAATCCACAATGAAATCCATAGAGACACTTTCCCATTTTCCATTGGGAATCTCCAAAGGATGTAAGAGTCCTCCTGCCTTCAGGCACTCTGATTTATTGACTTGACATTTCTAGCAATGTAGGACATAGTCTTGAACATAACCATATAAGCCTGGCTAGTAAAACTATCAACGTATTAGAGTGTAAATTTTCTTAATACCTGGGTGCCCTACACTTGGACTTTCGAGACATTCATAAAGAATTTGGCGCCAAATGTCCGCATCCATCAGTACACATACTCTCCCCTTGTGGAGTAGGTACCCATCATCGATGGAAAATTCTTACATCTTTGCAGCTCACCACTCAATAGAGGAGAATTGAGTGCGGAGGTTAAATACACACTACCAACATTGGAGAGAGAAGGATCCCTCATTTGTACATGGCTCCACACTTTGGAGTATGCTTCGCCATGCTCACATTTGCCTTTAAGAGATTCCAAAAACTTGCTTTGTATCTCGGTAAAGAGAAGGGATTTGATCTCAGGCATTCAACTAAGAGCATCATCTACCACATGATATCGTCCTTTACAATACCATAGCTTATTATCATACTCTTGAAGAATCTTAGCCCACTTGGACTTTTGACCCTTCACATTAGACTGTAGTGTAAACCATTTTATGCTTTCATGGTCAAACACCATTTCAAATTGTGCCCCATACAAGTAATGCCGCCAAGCCTCCAAGGCTGACACTATTCAATAGAGTTCTCTTTCATAAGTAGAATAATTCTACTAAACTGAATCAAGCTTCTTGCTTTTGAACGCAATTGGCCTTCCCTCTTGTAAAAGGACCGCTCCAATAGCACAGTTACTGGCATCCCTTTCTAAAATGAATGGCTTCAAAGGGTCCACAATAGCTAAAATAGAAGCTATAGCTAATGCGTCCTTGAGAGCCTCAAAACTTTGTTGTTGAGATGGACCCCACTGAAAAGTTTTTCTTTTGACCTTCAGTTGGTATGTCTCATTGGATTGCAATATGAGCATAGTTTTAAACAAATCTTCGATAAAAACCTACAAATCCCGAGAAAATATGAAGCTCTTTCAGATTTCTGGGAGAGGTCCACTTCCGAATGGTATCCACTTTGGATCGATCCATGTGTAACTGGTCAGCAAAAATAACATGCCCTAAATAGTGAATCTCCTCCTTGAGAAAATCACACTTTGATTCTTTAACATATAACTTATGTTCTCATAACAAGTCAAACACCTTCTTTAGATGTTGTAAATGCTCTTCTTCAGAAGCACTGTACATGAAAATGTCGTCGAGAAAAACAATAACAAACTTGCCCAAATATGGTCTCAAGGCACTATCCATAAGCTTCATGAAAGTAGTTGGCGCATTGGTCAACCCAAAGGGCATAACCAAAAACTCATAGTGTTAAAACCGTGTTGGGAATGCAGTCTTGGGTATATCTGCAAGTCTTATGCGTACTTGTACCTTGATCTTAAGTCTATCTTTCTAAAGATATGAGCATGTGTAAGCTTATCAAATAGCTCCATCCACTCTTGGTAAAGAGGACTTGTTCTTAACAACAATAACCACATTCAATCCTCGATAGTCTATGCACATGCGCATGCTATCGTCGTTTTTCTTCACCAATAATATTGGAGAAGCCCATGGTGAGGAACTAGGTTGTATAAAACCTCTACTGAGATAGTCAACAAGCTGACGTCTTTGGTCATCTTGTTAAAGCTTCTCCTCTACCAATATAGTTAGCCTTATCATTTTCAAGCTTGGTGCTTTAGTAAAACTTTCATGGATATACTTTGTAAAATTCACCTAATTTCTTGAACTTGGTGCCAATATATGAGTTTAAGTATTAGCTACACCATGGTTAGTTGTTGTATAGCTCATTGAGTTGGATTTTGGCAAAATGAAGGTGTTATCAGTACAACCGTAATGGAATCTCTAAATGTAGCCTTTCCAAGTCACTAAATGTACCTACTAATCCAACTTCGGTAAAGTCTTTTACTATAAATTTCTCCCTTGTTTTGATTGCTTCTCTAGTGGCTTGTAACTTCACTATTTGTGCAATCACTTCTTTAGTAATTCTAACTTATATCATCTTTGAAATAGAATTAGAAATCTAGGTTGTATCCTCTTTAGTGACGGTGGAAAGCAATGCATGGGGCCTTTTGTAGTCTACTTTGTCAAGAGGAATCTCAACATAGTTTTACAGACCCATCCTTTGAAAAGTCCTTTTGACTTCTGGTGCCTTTGGAAAATCTTCTAGCCCTTTGGCCATCATAGGAGCTTTTTCAATGTGACCTTCTTCATCTTTGAACTTACTCAAAAATATGGTGGTCAAGATGTTATGTGAATTGCTCCTATAAGCATGCAAACAAGAGCTCAAGCTAGGGAGATTGAGTGCTGATGAAAGAAATCATGACTTAAATCATATGAAAGAGATGGCGAGTCTATTAGGATCTGACGTAAATCTTGGAAGGATAGGAAAGAAACTTTAAAAGAAAAACAAGAGCACGAACAAGAAACCATGGCAGTAGAACTTTCTCAAGCTTGAGAGGAATTGAAACGACACAAAGAAAAGAAAGCTTCAACAATGGATCTAAGCAAGCCCTCTACAATTAGTTCATGAGGATCTATAATGGTAGACAGAGTCTTTGAGCCGCTAGATGCTATGTTGTAAGCATATGAGGCAAGACTAACCAAACACTAGGACAAAGGTGGATGCATCCCTACACAAAAGTCAAAAAATAAATATTTGAAATGTGTAAGAAATTGATAGAGACCACAAAAATATTGATGGAAAAATTCCAAACTCTTCACTACATAAAACAAAATAGCAGAGAGTTGGGATCTATAGCATCCAAAGAGAGTAAACCACACTCATCAAACGCTCTACCATCATATACGGGAGAGCATGAAGCCAAATCAAAAGTGAGAGTTGTGCCATCACAATGGAGAGAAACTCCTAAAATGATTGATTTCAGGAGCTTATACAAATGGTTATCTACTCCCATCCAGTTTACAATAACGCTAGTAGAACTGCTAAAGATTAGACCACATGTGTGGGCCAAAGTAGGTAAGAATTTAAGAAATATGGGCATAAATATTCCTTTCAAAACCATGGAAGCAAAACCAAAGGAAAAAAAAGGTGCAAAATGAAAGAGTACCGAGCTAGTGCTTATAAACAAAGTGGGAGATTACTATGAAGGAGAAGAAGGAAACACAACATTGCTAGTAGAATATGGGAAAACCAAAATGATGGATATTCTTGAGAGAGGAGCAGGTGTAGCCATAGCTACAAAAGTAATCTGGGAGAAGAAAAAACCAACCACCCTACAAAAAACAAGCATGAAAATACAATGAATAGATGGCTATGTTGAAATACTCGCAAGAATATTAGAACAAGAAATAGTCACATTGTGTGCAATTGAATATGAAGACACATTTGCAATAGTAGATTTTAAATAAGACAACAATTTGACATCATTTTGAGACATCCATTCATGAGATATCCTAAAATGGTTCAAGATTTGGTTGAAGCCCACATCTACTTAAGTCATGACAAAATGGCTAAGAGTAAATCTAAAAGATCATTCGTATAGAGATGTCACAAAGATACCTATTGAGGAGTTTAAGCCCACATCTACTTAAGTGATGACAAAACGACTACAAGAGTAAACCTAAAATATCGTTCTTATAGAGATGTCACAAAGATACCTATTGAGGAGTTTAATTTGGCCATGATAAGTGAATCCAAAGGTCCGGCATGGCTTAAAATAAAGAAATACATTTGGATATGTGGGATGTTTGATTGTGATGTTGGTATAGGTGAGCATAAGAGTCAAAGTCTTTGTGATTTCAGTCCAATCAAGTGAAGGAGAAAAGTCCAAAAAACACTCATGCACTACACAGAGTGAGATATGAGTGAAGAAGCTTCTACATCAAAAACCCTTCTTGAAAAAGTGGAAGCTTTTGAAATGTCTATTGATGTCACATGTGCTATATTTATTTCTTGAAGAACCCATCAACTCCAATTTTTGCACCACATGTTTTTCTTAACAGTTTTCTTGTCTGCATATAGAGTGTCCCATAATTAGAGCTTGCATTAGGCACTCTTCCTTTGTTTCTCCTAGCACTCACCAAAAGAGAACAACAATGCAAAAGCTATGCAGTGCAGGTGCAAGTGCACTGAGTATAGACTGATAGACTATGTGTGGGTGGAGTACTCACTACTAAATGAGTGATAGAATGATAGACTATGTGTGGGTGGAGTACTCACTACTAAATGAGTGAGACCACTTATTCTTTTCTGTAGAAAAAATAAGGTCAGTGGTTAGTGAAGCTAGTGGGCAGATAGACACTGGACATTATCTCTCAAGGCAAGGCACATGCAGCCTTTACCCCAACATACTCCCACTTAAAGATGAATGTGTCATAAAGTAGGTCCTACTAGCTAAACTACTAGTATGTACAAGATATAGGCGAGTGACACTCTTAGCCTACATCGAGTGGCCCGCTCACTCAATCTACATGCAGTTGATAGGCAATCATGCAAATCCATGCTAGAGCCTAGATGAAAACCCCATAGACATCTCTGTATGGTCTGCATTTCTCCACAATGCATCATGCTAGTGTCAATGATCATACACCTAACAATACCTATTACAAATGCTCCCACTATAGCTACTAGTCGGCCCTTGACACTAGTAGGTGATAGATGAGATGCCCAAATGCTGGCAAAATCTATGCAATCCTAGTTGTACTAGCCTTCTCAATGCTATTTGCATACACTGCATCAAAGAGGACTATTCATTATGTATAGATGTGTCATTATCAACACTCGGATGTCTAAATCCCTATCAAAGAATATATTAAAGGACTCCATGTCTATTATCTTTGCCTGTGTCTCTAGGGAGCAAACCTGTTCTACATCTGTCTGTAGCACACAATCTGACATCACTTTTTGTGAGCAATCTCATTCCATCTTTAGCTCTGCAAAGTCCATTGGCATGTCTTGCATAGCTCCATGCTTTTTCTCCTGAGCATATTGGAGGTCACTCACAAATGTGACATGTCTTGTTTCTCGCATACCACATGTCAATGATGTAATCAAGACCAAAGCGTCTCAAACTTTAGATACATCTAATGGAGTGGATCCCTTGAGACTGTGAGTGGATCCCTCTAACCCATCTAGAAAGTCTACTCTCTAAACAGTATCTGACATCCACAGTCTACTAGCTATCTCACCAAGATCAAACTCTCCATGATCTTAGGAACATAATGCACATGTTGTAGCATAAAAGGTGCACTACTAATCAATGACAAGCATACATCTCTTACTTTTGCAATGTCAAATGATAAACTATCAACCAAGTGCACACAACCAAGCCTCCCACTAGAGAAGGTACTAAACCACTCATGACATGGTATGATGTGGAAGACTGCATCCTCGTCTAGCAACCAATGAGAAAAAATTTCACATGTGCTAGGCATATAATCATGAGGAATGCTAAAGGTAAATGTGACATCACTATCATGAGCATACGCAACACCTCTCCAGTTTCTCAAAACCTCACATGCTTCACACATACATAATTTTCTTTGCCTCATACATCAAAATCAATGACACCTAATGTGCCCTATGTGACCACAATGGCAACAACACAAGTATTGCAAAAAATGAGACCTCCGTCTCTCACGAGTCATTTTTGCAACCTCTAAAACATCACACAATTCTGTTAAATGGATGTCAAAAAACCAAAATCTGCTTACGCATCAAAAGGTGTATGGTGATAAATCCTAAGAGACACAATTTCCCTTGTAAACTAAGCAAAATGTCAACCATAAACCGCATTAAAGATGCCAAAGCGGGAGTTCTCCTTGATCACTACAAAATCATAACTATGATCAATGCAGATTCAATCTGTAGCTCAGCATAGCTCTACCAAAAAAAACATATATAACTTGCTACTTATGACTATCTGTAACTATAAGTCTATTGAACTTGTAACGTGACTACATGTAGCCTGTAAGTAGTAGACTCATGATCAAAAGAACCATCGATTGGAAAGAGTGCATAACATGTACTATGTATCCACTACAAGCATACACAAATATCACTCTTGCAAGAGTGGATACAAGAACACGAACGTGTGTCCAAACTGACAAAAATGTGTCAAAAATAAGAGTCAAACTCAATCATTGTCAAAGTGGGAGTTACACTCAATCACTAAAGCATCAGAGAGTAAACTACAAATACATAGAAACTATGGCAAGAACCTGGGAAAATTCCAGCAAAATTTCCCTTTTAATTTGAGCAAAATCTTTAAAAAAATCTCACCAAAAACCGGCATACACAAAACTTGAGAAGCCAACTAGGCTTTGTGCACTATTTGTGCACTAAGCAATACACTCTCTATTGTGCAACTTGAGCTTCTTCATCTTCTCTAGGTTGCGTGTGCGGCTCTATAACCCTAATTCCAATATTGAGTCCTGCTAACTAGTCAAATTTATCAAGAAAAGGAAAGGAAAAAGTTGATGATCCCCCTAAGCTACCAAATCTGAGTGTAGATCATGATGATGTTGATAGACCATGATGATGGTGAGAGTAGCGAATCTGAGGAGAGTTTAGATGAGGAGTTTGGCATACCTCTATGAAGACTCCGGGTGAAAAAGGGAAGGGAATAAAACATTTCTCTCATCCACAAGCTGTCATACATCAAGTGCTATCTAAACACAATGGAGAGAAGTAAGAAAAATTGCTAGGTTCAATAAAGCACAAAACCTTGTCAAAGAGAAAACCATTTTAAATCACAAATCCACATGAGACATACATAAACTACCAAAACTATGGTAAAACAAAGCTCACTCCTACATGAGTAGCTCTCCGAACAACTCCACCCATCTATAACTTGTATACCTGTGAATTTGTATCACCTATGAGCTATAACTAGCTCAATTTGTATCTGCATATACATACATAATTGTGAAGCACTAAAGCATGTTTTGTAACCTCTTTAAAATCCCACACAGCCTCAATGCACATAAAACCACAATTGGATGTGCATCAATCCAAAAATCACATTCTAAATCAACACTTGCATATAAAAATGCAAGGTAAATCATCTCTTGAATAGCATCACAATGTGACATACATATCCCAAGACACAAACTACATAATGCTTTATAGTGTAATGTCCAATTGTCAAAGCGTCTATGCATAGAAAGTACTGCAAGTTGCTGCAAAAAATTACCATTTAGAATTTCAAAATTCTAATATCACCAACGCATCCAAAACATTGAGAAACCTTGGGGTAAACTCTTAGATCATATATATCTGAGACCAAGTGTGAGAGGTATGACAAAAAACATTGAGAAACCTGGGGATAAACTCTTAGATCACATAGATCCAATCTTGAATGTGAGAGTTATGCCGAAAATAGTGTTTTGTGACCCAAAAATGCAGAACAAAACCTATGAATGCTTTTTGTTTTGGCTTCTTATCCTTAAATACCAGTTGTTGCAACTTCTCCTTGTTACCCAATTTTGTCAACATGTCTGTAGGATTTTGGCTTGTGTGCACTTTGTTGGCTTCTATGTACTTTTCCAAACTTTAGTTTTCCTCTTCCAAAAGAGTATGTATGAAGTGATACCTCAATTCTTTATGCTTTTTCCCTAAGTGAAAGGCTAAATTCTTTGCAAGGTGAATGGAACTCTAATTATCACTATACAAGACACATTTGTCTTGCTTATATCCAAGCTCCTCCAAAAACTTATGTCGAAGCCACAAAACTTCTTTGCTAGCCTCTATTAGAGCTGCAATTTTTACTTTTGTGATAGGTAGCAAGACCACTTTTGATAAATTTGAAGCCCAACTTACTATTGTACTTCCCATGGTGAAGGCATATCCTATAGTGCTTCTATGAGTATCTTTGTCACATTCCATATATGCATCAGTATATCCTTGCAAATAAATGTTAGCATCTTCAAAAAATAAAGCATTTGTGGTTCTCCCTTTTAGATACCTAAGTATCCATTTCATAGCTCACCAATGTTCTTTACGTGGAGTCTCCATGAACCTACTCACAACTCCCACTGCATGTGCAACATCTGGCCTTGTCTAGACAATAGCATACATTAGAGAACCTACTTTTGTAGCATATGGAACTTTAGAAATATAAACTATCTCCTCTTGTGTCTTCGACTCATATCCTTGTTTAGTGTAAAGTGACTTGCCAAAGGTGTAGAGATTGGATTTCCATTTGCAATGAAAACCTTTCCAATATCTTCTTGATGGAGTTTAGTCACTTGGTTTGTGGCTAGTTTTGATTGTACTTACACGATTCCTCAACGACAAACAATGTCAAGCCAACTAAAACACACCAAGAAAGAAATAACTCTAGGAAGGGGGGAATGTCATCAACTAAGGACTTTGTAGCTCCTTATCCAAAGATAACCAGCCCAAAGACTAGCTTGCACATGGTCGTCTTAAGGGATGACACGAGCTAAGAAGAGGGGAGTGTTTGGAGATGGTGACTATGCATACCCTATCTAGATAATTTTTTAAATCCTCATTTGTAATCCTACTCAGATTCTACATATTTTAACTATAGATGAAGCTCACATATTATAATGTAAGTGAATCTATTCCACTTACTTTTTATATAAATGTAAATTGCCCATGGGAACTAAGGTTAGAGATCATTTTTAGAAGCCCTTGTCATAAAAGTCACTTATTAAGAAGATAGAAGAGAACTCTTCTGTTGTGTAAAGAAGAGAAGGGAGAAGAGATACATTGCAATCAACATATCTTGCAATATGATAATCTAGAACAAATTTTATTAAGTGCGTTGTGCTTCTCTCCTCTTGATCTATCTTTTGAGTGCATTATTTTTCAGTCTTTGCGAAGGTTTATGTCTATGTTCTGTGATCCTTAACTTCCTATTTTGATAATACTTTCTAAGTTAAATGATAATCTTTTGATAGGAGGTTATTCCTAGGCGTTAGGAGGTGTTGTTGACTATTTTTGTTCCTATTTTGATGACCTACATCTGATGAATTGTAACAGTGTACCTCTCAAAATTGGTTTTTCAACGTTGATATTTGTTCTAATAGTCCTTTCCTCCTAGAGTTTTCTAGCATTTTTAACTCATTTAGTTGAGAAAGCGATTTTGGGAATGAAATGCTCTGATACCATATGAAGGAGAGAAGCCAGGAGCACAACAAAAGAGGAAGATGAATCACACACACACTCTCACACACGCACCACCATAGCCACACACACAGGTTGGAAGGGGAGAGCTAGCATACACTGTGTGCCCCCTTTCTTTCTTCTCTATCTTATGCACTAAGGCACAATACACATTGTACTTAGTGTTAGTGGATCACACAAGTGTATAGCTGTACAATTAGGGTTAGTAGCAGTTAGTGATGGGCGGTCGGCCACTTGGGCATTAAACCTAACAGATGGTACAAGATAATTTGAATTTGGGAGGGGGGAAAGGGGGGTGCGCTTCAATCTCAACCATTAGATCCTTTTTGCATCCAAGGGATCTCACCAAAAGGCACTTTTCAACATCCCACCTTGATCTTGAGTGGGATCCAATGGCTAGGAAGGGGCCCCCTCTCTTCAAAATGCGTTTGAACGATTGAAAACCCGACGTTTCTCTTATACATCCTCCTATATATGTAGGTTCACTCCATTGTGATTGACAACCCTACATCTCTCTATGCCCCATCTAGATTGCTTCCGTGAATATTGAAATATTGTATATGTTAGTGCCAAATAACTATGCTATAGACATCCATTGTGGGCAATTTGCTAACACCAATTTGGTATTTATATGCATGGTAGTTTGAGTCTTGAGTCTTTGTAGCCCTTTGTGAGGTTCATAGTGTGGTTTTTTGGAGCTGAACATTGTGGGACGACCGAGTTACCAAGTGTGAGGTGGATTAAGTATATTAGAGATCCCTTTTGTGACCTCACCATATGATATGTATAGAGATGACTAGGTGCATCATATGACATGTTGGTGAGTTAGCTTTGATCAAAGATCTGGTAAGTGATATTACATTTGTCAGATAGATACTCTCTATGTGCACGGTCATTGTATGACAACTTTCTAACTATCTCTTGGTTGAAATTATATTGTGTTTACTAAGGAGCCTTTGTTAAAATACAGTCGATTTTTTTGCCATAAAATTTGCTTTTGACTATAGCTATGGCATCGAAGACTTGAAGTTCCACATATTGAGGGTGTTTTGTTGTGAGATTTATCATTATCTTTGAAAACAATGAACTACAGTTTGTCGTGAAGCAATATTTGAAATTGTCAAGCTCATTCCTTGGTTGTTGATAAATAAACATCACTTAGCATAATACATTGAGATTTTTGAGGCCCTTTTGGTTTCCAAATATATCTAGGTGTCTTTTGTTGTGATAATGGGTGATAATCCTTTTCCTTAGTCCTTTTTTGTGTGTGCAAAACTCACAATTGTGAGTGACTATATTAAAATGCCACCAAGAAATATACAAATCAGCCTCAAGCTCATGCCGAGCCTTGAGGGTAGATGGTTACATCATCAGAGCCTAGTTAGAAGTACCTAGTAAGGTACTATTTCCAAAAGCCAATCCTTTAAACAACAAGGCTCCATCGATGGCAAGGGTCACCCTAAGCCAAATTTCCGTCGAGGTTTGCCTTTTTCCTATCACATATATCATCTCCTTACTTTCTTGTACGATCTTCAAGAAGCTAGCCGTAGAGAGGTCACTATCAAATACACTATCAAATACACGACAGTTCCTGACCTTCCAGATATTACTAAAAAATAGTATCTGACAATTTGAGTACAAATTAGAAGTGCAGGACTTTGAAATTGTTTTCCACTAAGGCACGTATCCCTCTTGAAAAACCTTGACTTCCACGTTCTTTGTATCCATTTGCACACCTTCCCTATCAGGCCTCTAATTGTCGGGCATTCCATGAAAAGGTGGGCAAGGTCTTTGCTAGCCACTATGCACCCTGAACATCTATCAAACCCAATACACATGCTTGAATCTTGACGCATGTCGGCAAAGCTCCACACAACACCTTTCACAAATAAAATGAGGCCATTGTGGATTTTAAATGTTGTTCATGACCCATCGAGCTTTTGTT
Organism: Adiantum capillus-veneris; assembly: GCF_014529385.1. Lineage (NCBI taxonomy): Eukaryota > Viridiplantae > Streptophyta > Polypodiopsida > Polypodiales > Pteridaceae > Adiantum > Adiantum capillus-veneris. Next base: position 20,180,647 of record NC_140940.1, read on the forward strand.
CATGACCTCAACCCATCGAGCTTTTGACCATTGTTTCTTCCACCTTTTGTTCAAAGGGGTGAGTCAATCAACCTCGTGCAGTAATGCTTGGTAGATGCCCCTTGTATGAGGCTTAAAGAATTGGCTACAAGTGGGCCATTTCCAAGCTTTCCACTCAAAACTAGATTCCAAGATTGGCATCAGAATATTGTCCAGAACTTCTACATTGACAAGTAGCTTCTCAGTGCCATTGAGTTGAAATGGGGCAGCCAACTGGTCAGAGGATTTTCAACACTTGTTGTTTTCATCCCAGAATCGGATCAACCACTGGAGTCCTTTATTGTTCATGCTTCTTGCAATTTCTCACCAATAAGGATTCAGGAATTACACTAGTAGCTTCAGACAGCCAAGGGACCAATGCAAGATGGAGTTTTAGAAGTATTTGATTAATTCACCCCATTCGAGCACCCATGTTACTCTATTGCACTTTTGTACAAGCTCTCTCGTGATGCCACCCACGTCTACGCATGAGAGCTTGCATGTAGCTTGTTAGGTTTAGGTATGTAGTCGTTTGCAAGCTCACATGCGCCAACGACTCTCGAGAAAGTTGTTTTTGAAGTCCGCAAGTGTTTTTGCATCCAAAAAATGCTACAAACTTTGGAAACGGCTTGTTCGTGAGCCGTTCGTGCATGTGAGCTTGCATGTAGCTTCCATGGGTTTAGGTAGGTAGAGAGAGGAATGATCATGTATCTCACTTGCGCAAACAATTTTGGGAAAGTCATTTTTAAAGTCCGCTGCATTTTTGCTTCTCAAAAACGTTGCGAACTTTGGAAATGCTTTGTCCGCGAGTCGTTTTTGCCACGACACCAGCACATTGGTGCAATGTTCCACTTCTTCGGAGTCTCCGTCTACTTTGGAGCGATCAACACGCTCAAAGAGCTCGGTGTTGACTAGATAGACTACACACTCCTCTAGGCACCAACGTAGTAGACATGGTGGAGGCGGTGGATGCTATGGAGGAGGTGCCACTAACCCTTCTACACCGCCTGCTAGTCATCAAGGCTCCTTACCTCCCCTTCTTTGCTTGCCCCACACCGGCCACGACATTGTCGACAGGGGGATAAAACGTCCCCATATATTTTCATCGCTAAGGCAGTCACAAACCTTAAGCACCTCTTGTCACTTTGAGCCCTTATATTCATAAGTAGCCATGGAACATGCCAAAAGCCTAAAAAGAACTCCCACCTAGGAGAATGTTAGGCACAATAATGAAGTACTAAAACAACATACATGAAAAAATTAGGTTTTGCATCATGGCCTTTAGAATCCCTTAGAAAAAGCTTAAGATATAGGTAAATTTAGAGGTTATAATTAGATATTAGTATAAGCTACAAAGTTTACATCCTTGGCCTTTGAAATTAGCAATCCTGAGAAGAGTATACTTGTTAACTCAGAATGAATCTGATTCTTGTTGAACCAGAAAACTCAACCATCGTTCTATAATTAGCTATATGGGGTATTAGGTGCCCCAGAAATCAAGGATAAATACTTCCACATGCAATTAAAATTTCCTTGGGAATTGACTAAATCCACCAAAAAACAAAAAAAAAGCAAAATTTGTACAAAAATGGTATTAGAAAATTATTGTAATTTGTCATTACTTTCAAATCAATATTTAATTTTCCTTAGAAGCATAAAAACATATTGAGAACTACTTAAACTTATTCTCTAGCCAACTAGACCTCACAAAAATGAGTTTTCGATGGTGTATAGCTGCAAAACTTTGAAAATGGCATAAAACAGCACATGTCTTTTGATACAATTTAGGTTGAGTTCAATGATTTGCAAGAATAAATTAAAGGTGAAATTAAATGTGAAACTGAAATTAAAGCTTGAATCTTGATGCATGTCAGCAAAGCTCTGCACAACACCTTCCATAGATAAAATGAGGCCAATGTGGATTCCAAATGTTCTTCGTGACCTCAATCCATCAAGCTTCCGACCATTGTTTCTTCCACCTTTTCTTCAAAGGGGTGAATCAATTAGCCTCATGCATTAACGCTTGGTAGATGTCCTTTGTATGAGGTTTAAAGGATTGGCTACTCGTGGTCAAAAGTAGATTCCGAGATTGGCATCAGTTATTGTCCAGACCTTCTACAGCTCTGTTGAGAAATAGCTTCTCAGTGCCACTAAGTTGAAACTCGGCAGCCAACTGGTCAGAGGATTTTCAACACTTGTTGTTTTCATCCCAGAATTGGATCAACCACTAGAGTCCTTTATTGTTGATGCTTCTTGCAATTTCTCTCCAATAAGGGTTCATGAATTACACCAACAGCTTTAGACAGCAAAGGGGACCAGTGCAAGATGGAGTTCTAGAAGTATTTGATTTATTCACCCCATTCAAGTACCCATGTTACTCTATTGCACTTTTGCACCAGCTCTCTCGTGATGCCACCCATTGCGCATGTGAGCTTGCAAATAGCTTTCATGTAGCTTGTTAGGTTTAGATATGTAGTCGTTTGCAAGCTTACATGCGCAAACGGCTCACAAGAAAGTTGTTCATGAAGTCCGCAAGCGTTTTTGTATCCAAAAAATACTGCAAACTTCGCAAACGGCTTGTTCATGAGCCGTTCACGCATGTGAGCTTGCAAATAGCTTGCATGTAGCTTCCATGGGTTTAAGTAGTTAGAGAGAGGAATGATTAGGTATCTCACATGCGCAAACGATTTCGGGAAAGCCATTTTTGAAGTCCGCTACGTTTTTGCGTTTCAAAAACATTGCAAACTTTGAAAATGCTTTGTCCGCGAGTCTTTTTTGCCACGACACCGACACATAAGCACGTTGTTCCACTTCTTCAGAATCTCCGTCTACTTTGGAGAGATCAACGCGCTCAAAGAGTTCGGTGTCGACTAGATGGACTACACACTCCTCTAAGCACTGACATTGTAGACGTGGTGGAGGTGGTGGCTGCTATGGAGGAGGTGCCACTAACACTTCCACACCGCTTTGTAGTCGTCGAGGCTCCTTACCTTCCCCTTCTTTGCTCGCCCCACACCAGCTAGCATTGTCGACACCGAGGATAAAATTGTCCCCATATATTTTTATTGCTAAGGCCGTCACAATTTACAAACCTTAAGCACCTCTTGTCACTTTGAGCCCTTATATTCTTAAGTAGCCATGGAACATGCAACATGCCAAAAGCGTGAAAAAAATTCCCACCTAGGAGAATGTTAGGCACAAGTAGTAGGTGTCCCCAATTTTGAAATGGGGTTTATTAGGGAGAATCTGATGAGATCCTCCCAAGCCTTTGAGGGGAAAAAAAGGGAGGAGTGCCACCTGGGAAGTGAGAGGAAGAGAGAGAGAGAGAGAGAGAGAGAGAGAGAGAGAGAGGGATGGATAGATTTTTTAAGAGAAATATTTTTGTTGTGTTTAGCTTGTTGGTCGTCTGAGGACTCAATGATTATTGCGCAGAGCGGCAGAAGGAGCTGTAGCAGAGGATTGCACACAGGCAGCAAGGCGCAAGAATCGAAGGCCCGAGGGCTTCCAGGCAAGATGATGGCAATCATGAGGGGGATGCGAGAGTGCGTTTTTCTGCATTCCATTAAGGCCAATGGGGAGACGAGTGAGGCAGGAGCTTGTCTGCGTCAAGCGACGAGAGGGACAGAGAGAGAGAGGTTTGGTCTGCATCGCCTCGGCACAGACCTTTCACTCGGGTCTAGGAGCAGGTTTTGGTGGGCGATGGAAAGGGGGGTACCAGGGGGGCTGCACGCTCTGGGTGCTTTTGGCTTCGTAGACCTGAGGGAATCTGTGTGGATTCCGGCTAATTAGAGAGAGTGGACCGAGTAGGTCCAATAATGAAGTACTAAAACAACATACATGAAAAAAATTGGGTTTTGCATCATAGCCTTTAGAATCTCTTAGAAAAAGTTTAAGGTATAGACAAATTTAGAGGCTATAATTAGATATTAGTATAAGCTACAAAGTTTACATCCTTGGCCTTTGAAATTAGCCATCTTGAGTAGAGTATACTTGTTAACTAATGAATCCAAAATTGGGAGGACCTACTGACTCTGATTCTTGTTGAACCAAACAACTCAACCATTGAACTATAATTAGCTATATAGGGTATTAGGTGCCCTAAAACTCAAGGATAAATACTTCACATGCAATCAAAATGTCCTTGGGAATTGACTAAAGCCATCAAAAAATAGAAAAAGTGCAAAATTTGTACAAAAAATGGTATTAGAAAATTCTTGTTGTCACTACTTTCAATTTGAATATTTAATTTTCCTTAGAAGCATAAAAACATGTTGAGAACTTCTTTAACTAATCCTCTACCCCCCACTAGACCGCACAAAAAAGAGTTTTGGATAGTGTATAGTTGCAAAAACTTTGAAAATGGCCAAAAACAACACATGTCTTTTGATACAATTTAGGTTGAGAAATGATTTGCAAGAATAGATTAAAGGTGAAACTAATAACTCAATTTTTGTTTCAACCCATAAACCAACGTTTTTCAATATATAACATTTGAGATTTTATTTTGAAACTCCTCAAATAATTCAACAAAGTTGGTCACTAGTAAATTTAACATAAAAATGTATGAGGACATATAAGTGTCCCATTATCAACCTAGTGACGTTACTGCATATTTGGATTCATATTTCCTTTTAGAGCAGCTACACTGATCACCTTTGGCGAGTTTATTTGTTTAAAAAGGGAAGGTCCATTGTCAACATTTTCCATAAATTTTGGAAGATTCTATAAATGAACTATCCTATTTGTGGGATAGATTTATATATTAAACTTTCTGATAGCAGCATTAGTATTGAGGTCAATACCATGTTGATGAGACTTGATTGGTCTTAAAGGGTCAATGGAGCTACCATTCATAGAGCCATACGTACTAAACTTGTTCTTTGATAGCAATTAATCTAGATGGACCTACAGTGATAGACACCGTCGATGGTGATGGTACCCTTTCAAGGTGAGTTGAATCCCCTATAGAAGTGAATGTCTCTTGTTGGGGAATCTTGATTTGAATTGTTACATCATTCTTTGAAGTCTCCTCCTTCAAGAAAACCTCCACTCTTAGTGATAGTGTGCGCTCTATTATTGGGCATTTTTTTCTCATACAAGACAACATGCAACCCAAGAGCATTTGTACACACCCTGTCAAGACTCCTACCCCATTTGGAATCTGGAAGATTGCCACACACATGAAAATTAGAATTAACAAGAGGTCACAAATGAAAATAGACATTAACTTAATATTACTACTAAGCTAAACAAGTTAAGAACTTACCATAATGTATATATCCATGGATAAAAGTCCATATGCCACCCATGTCCCACCCTTGATGAACGCTAGTATGGATGCATGTGGTTTCAAGTAGCTTTGATCCTTGTAAGCCAAAGCCTCCTTCTAGAAAATCATGACCACAAAAGTAAAAGTTAATATAAGATCTAATTAGGCTTCCTTAATAAAGACTTGAAAAAAAAAGAAAGATGAATACTATCTTGCTATACCACTTGTGATAGCAGCCCCAAATGTATAAGACTACTGAAAATTCCACTGATAATGCCCATTGCCTTGATCCTACTACTTTTACTTTCCAGCAGCCACAACATGATTCCAACGGTGATGCCCAATGCACATGACGTAACTATAAGTTTCTTTAGAGCATGTCTCTGGTGCAAAAAGTAAAGGTGTAAGTTATACTTAGTAATACATATAAGAGCACAAGGAGAAGTTGACATGGAGCAAGAGGATTGCAAGGAAGTAGTTGCAACCTTTGTGCTAGTACATGTATACTAGTATAGACATGTCTTCAGGCATAGTACTTGCCAAGATGAATGTTGTTCCTCTCACAAGAAGTTTTGGACATACTCTCACAATAATTCTCACTTTGTGACTTACCTCAGCATCATGAGCTTCTGTGAGGGAGGCACCGCATACCTAGCTAGGTACGATTGGGAGCAGGGGACCGCTGGCCCCGTGGGGGGGACCGGTGGTCCCTTGCCTTCAATCGTACCTAGCTAGGTATGTGGCGCCTCTCGAACAGAAGCTCATGATGATATGCATTGTATGAAAAACAATGAAAAAAACTCCATTTTCCTACATGAGAAAATTCCTAAATCTTCTTGTGACTATCTTGGTTAAGTGAAAGTACGTGTTTTAAGACACGTGCATAGCTCAATGTGTAGAGGGTGCACATAACACAATAAATGTAAATGTCCATAAGTATGGAGCATGTGCATGTACATTTGTGTGCAAGAGTGTGGATGCATTTCAATGGTAGGAAGATTTTGTGAGTACACAAAGATTAACCTCCTATAAGCATGGGTATAAATGATTTAAATTAAAATAGTGTAGCTTTGTCATGAAGAACGATTAGGGTATGAGACAATAGCATACTCGTTGAGGGCAGGGAGAGAAGTAAAAGAAGGGGATGAGGAAAGCGAGGGAGAGGCCACAACCCAGCGAGTTAGTGAGGAGGATCCAAAGGGCAAATTGGCCTCGCACGCAAGCATACACCATCCACATGCAGCACGTCATCATTCTCACCATCTGCCCGTTCACTGCACTCACCACGTCTTCCGCGCAAGCCGATTTGGTTCGCACCATCTTCAGTACCGACGGCCTGCATACCAATGTTCACTTTCCTCAATCGTGTGTGTGTGAGAGAGAGAGAGAGAGAGAGAGAGAGAGAGTGAGCGAGTGAGTCGAGAGAGAGAGAGAGAGACTCACAAAGACGCAAGGAAGAATGTTACCGATGCTATGTTACCTGCATCAACACCGCCAAAAACGTGCATGAGCAGGCGAGTACTAACTAGCACACGAAGCCGCAAACATAGTATTATTAAGGTTGATGCTGCTTAGGCTAAACGTACTATAAGAGTCGTCCGCCGAGCATGACAATCAGAGCTGCAGGCAGCTTACCTAGAACGCCGAGAACATGAATCGCAAGATGAGGGTGATGGTGGTGACGAAGTATTATATGATGGAGGAGGGCCATGTAATTAAGTCTGCATGAAATGTTGATGAAGAGAGGGAGGAGGTCCAGCAGCTTGTATGAAGCAGAAGTAGCGAAGTCAGGTGATTGCAGTATATTACCTACTCAGGTGGAGAGTGTGCATGCATGTGATCCCAAAGATATTAGCTCGACGTTGCAGAGTCAACGTAGTTAAAATCATTAGAAGCAACAGCGCTCTCTCTCTCGCGCGCGCGCGCGCTAAATCCTCAGGCGCGCAACACTGATGAACGCGTTTTCTTTAACTCCTCTCTCTCTCTCTCTCTCTCTCTCTTCACGAGACTTCTTGCGCGTGATCACCCGGTTGCACGTGGCACTCACTCACTTGCCCTCGCCAAAAACATTGTTCTTTAAACGTCCCTTTTTGGCCCAACTTTACCATAAGATTTATCTCCCCTTCACAAGGCATCTTTCCCATTGTATGAAGGCCAAAATTCTCACGAGTATGTAGTCACGATTTTGAAAACGTTTCTTTAGCTTGAATCTTGCTAGATGCTCCTCTGCTTTGAGGGGGAAAAGGGAGGGAGTCGACACGTGCAAGGAGGGAGAGATGCCAGCAATTGGAGAAGAAGAAGAGAATCTTAACGTCGTAGGAAGCTATCCACACACACACACACACACACAGAAGAAGAAGAAGAAGACCGAGTTGTCATGTCTCCCAGTTCTCCACATTGGCCCAAGCCCTCCACATCATTCGACTGTCTTCCCTATGTGTGCAGACAAGGCCGCGAGCTGAGTAGGATTGTGCGCAGGGAACTCTGTCTCTCTTTCTCTCTCTGTCTGAGTAGGATTGTGTGCAGGGATCGCTTTGTCTGTGTAGGATTGTGTGCATAGAACTCTCTCTCTCTCTCTCTCTCTCTCTCTCTCTCTCTCTCTCTCTCTCTCTCTCTCTAGTGAAGTCTTTTTTTGACCTAGTAGACAACAATTCACTCTTTTGATCATAACTTCTTCATCCGAACTCCGATTTGGGTAATCTATAGCCTCAATCGAAGAGCATGACGTCCTCTACGCATTGATGGAAAGACAAAAATTTTCAAAGTTATGAAAGGCGTTTCTGTAGCAGCATTTCTTAAGTGAATAGGTTCAGGAAAGTTAAATCTCGTCTCTTATTTTACATACAATGTCTTCCGGCACTCGCAAGGGTTCTTCTTCTTCAACGAGGTCCACAACCATTGTAGAAAATGATCCAAAATCTCCTAAGTGTGGAGACAACAATATAACCACTGAACAACCGATATCAAAAACCATGATCATGACATACTTGGTATCATTGCAAGAGACCGTAAACAAACAAGGTGAAGACTTACGGGCACTTGCAATGGAGAATGGCACGCTAAGGGTTCTTGTGGTTGAGAATGAGAATCTCAAGAGGACACTTGAGATGAAAACATGTTTGATGCAACTTGAGAGGAAGTCAAGGAATGTAAGCTCTCTCTTATGGACTTGAATGCTTTGGAGCGCATGAACAAAGTAGAGCACGACCATGTATTGAAAGAGGAGAAATTTGACACCATGAGCCGGGATGTATGCAACATGAAAAATGTATGCACAAAAAAGTCTTGGGCTTATGTATGTGGTAGCAATGTGGTTCCTAATTCCTCCCTCATGCAAGCTATGTGCTCAAACAAAGAATGTTGAGAATGTGGATGTGGAGGAGTTGAAAGAATAGGAGCGACGTTCCAAGAACATTGTTATTCGTGGAATCTTCGAAGAGAAGTTAGAGACGCCTCCTTCTCTTGACATCGTTATCGAATTTCTTCAGAATCCACTTTCGCATGTCCGGAGTTATGGTCTTTTAAGCACATAGAGTGGGTAAGCAAGGAGCTCCTCGCTTGGGAGAACGGCCAATTGTATGCGCCATGATGGATGAGACGAAACGAAAGATTATCCTTGATAATAGTTGGATCTTTCTGAGGGATACAAAATGTTTTATATGTGAAGATCGCACTATTAAGCAACAAAGTATGCCTCACAAGGCATATCAAAAAAAGAATTAGAAAAACAAGGAGATCTCTCGCGAAGAAAATGTGCCCAAGAAGGAGGCAAGTCCCTCGAGCAAATAGGGATGCGGGACTATATAGGCCGAGTTACCATTGAAAATATGCTTTTGAAATTGCAATCGATGTCCATGGAATGCAGGGGTTGGCATTGATGAACTAGCAAAAAGGATGTTGTACTTCTTGTTGAAATTTGGGAGCATAATACACAAAGGATTAACATCTTGGAGGATTACAATGTACATTCATTGATGTGGTCAAAGGATCTCAAGCAACGAAGAGGGCAAGGAGGAGTAGCATGTATGGTTAAGAAAGGATTGAGAGATTTTGTATCAATTGTGAGAGATGACAAGTACAAACGTTATGTATGGTTGAAAATTATGACACCAAAAAGAGCACCTATTTTTGTAGCCGGTTGCTACATTCCTCATCATATGCTTACATTGATAGAGATCGTCCATTTTTTGATTTAAAAGAGGACATTGCTTATTTCAAAGGTGAAGGTGATGCTATTGTATTTGGGGTAATGAATGCTTGCACAGAAACATTGCAACATGATACTCAACAATTTGATATGCCATACATTTCAAGGGATTTGGAGGAAGTTCACTTGTATGATCGTACTTCAATGGATGAGAAAGAGCCGGATCACTATGGAAAGCTAATTTTACACATGTGTAATAGCACGGGTATATATGCTCATTTCCAATGGTGTATCTTTGTGGAGTGGAACCAATGGATTTACATGTAGAAAACGTAATGGGGATAGTGTCATTGACTATATGCTACTCGCCGAAGCCATCATATTGTATTGCATACAAAGTTTTATGTTTGGCCAATGGATCCCGGAATCAAACCATCAGACCTTATGTATCGACCTTGCATGTGGAGAAGCAACTAAGCATGATAATCTCAGCATAAAGGAAGAGAAGTTATCATTATGTATGGATTCCAAACGGGCATCAATGTATATTGAAATGGTTGAGCAAAAGTTATGGATGACAAAGCTTCAATATGACACACCATTGGCAACTAAATGGAAAGCTTTCAAGAAAATTATTTGTTCTTGTGCCAAAGAATTCTTTGCCATAAAGCATCTGTCATAATAATCAGTAGCTAATTCTACTAAATGATTTTCTCATGTTAAACTGATTATTTAATATGGGGAAGTGCCAGGGGAGAAAAAGCTAGAATATTGGTTAAGCTAGCAGACCGGCCGCAGTAGGGATCCAAAGGAGGGAAATAGGGATCCAAAGGGGGGGCCATCCACAAAAGAGCTATGTGCAACAATGGGCTCAAAAGACCCTAAGGTTCAGCCCATTAAGACTTACAAAATGCTAAGGTTCCAAAATTCAAAGGTTGTGTCCAAAGGTCAACATTAGGGGAATTGGATGCTTTGAGAAGTCTTTGTCAAGCCCTACATAGGAGGGGGCGAGCCCAAGAAGTAGGGGATGAGAGAGAAACACCCACACACACTCACAAGCTTCATTTGTACACAAGGGGAAAGAGGGACACATGTCAGCTCCCTAGGCCAGATGCCCACAAGGTGTACTCAAATCCTATTGGATGGCCATGGAGGTGGACCAATGAGAATTAGGCTAGAGTAAATCTAGTTTAATTAATTTAAAAACACCTAATAAAATAACCAATAAGAATTAAGCTCTCTAGAAGACTATTGGAAAGTCTCCCAAGGGGACCAATGAGCATTCAACAGCCCAATGGCTTGCCTGATTCCTATTAGCTAGGAGGCAAAGGGGTCCAATGAGAAGTTTAGTTGCATATATTAATTACCTAAAGCTCTCACAAAGGGTATTGCTTCACACAGGTCTAGGGCATACTTGTACAACTAGTATGTCTCTAGGCCTGGCCACCCATAGTCTAGGTTATACTTGGTCCGGTCGCTCGAGTTTGGGGCCGACTTCCTACTTTGTCTGGCCGCCCTCATATAAGAAGGCATTGAAGAGATCACTATTTGCAATGTGGTAATCATGCTGTTGTTGTATGTGGATGATGCAGTGCTTCTAGCACACACTTTAGAAGATGCACAAAAGCTTATGGTTGTCCTTGAGAACTTTTGCTTGCATAGTGGGATGATTGAGAATAAATAAAAAACAAAGGTTATGCTTGTGAAAATCAACCATAAGGAGAAGCCATGCATTGTGTACAACAATGAGACACTTGAAGTTGTTGAGAGCTTTAAGTACCTTGGCCTTGAGGTTCCATCCAATCACAAGTGGCATGAATGTGCTATGCATTGTTTGGAAGTGGGAAAGAGAGAATATTATGCATTTGAGAACATGTGTAATGCGAGAAACATCAAGTGTTGGGTTCTTAAGAAGTACCTTTTTGACGCATTGGTGACACCGATGTCGTGCCATTTTGCGGACATGGGGTGACAGATGTAAATCAACATACATATTCGAGGTTTTGACAAACTTATGGACAATGTTACCAGTTGTACCAGTACAAGTGAGACCAGTGGGCGTGACCGAGCTGACGGGCTTTGTTCATGGACACCAGCGGGACCAACAGTAGTGGGACCAGTACCAGCTGCGCCAGTTCAAGCAAGGCGTGTCTTGAGAGCCAGTATCTTGGGCGCCAGTGTTACCAGTGCTAGTGTCTCAAGAGCCAGTATCTCAAGCGCCAGTGTTGCCACGACCAGTGTCGAGTATAGAAGTCTTGAGAGCCATTGTCTAGTACCTTGAGCAACAGTGTTACCAGACCAGTGTCGAGTACCAGAGTCTCAAGAGCTAGTGTTAGTATCTCAAGCATGAGTGTCGAGAACCAGAGCCAGTATCTGGAGCGCCAGTGTTACCAGTGCTAGTGTCTCGAGAGCCAGTATCTCGAGCGCCAGTGTTACCAAAACCAGTGACTCGAGAGCTGGTGTCATGAGAGCCCTGTGTCCAGTGTTTCAAGTGTCAGTATCAGTGATGAGTTCTAGTGTCCGGCGTCAGTATCAATGTCTCAAGAGCTAATGTCTCAAGAGATTTGTGACGGGATAGCCGCCTGTATAGCAATATGGATGTGCCAATACCAATTAGACCAGTGGGCCGGCTGAGCTAACGGGCACGTTCCCGATCACCAGTGAGGCCATTACCAGTGTCACCAGTACCGGCTGCACCAATTCCAACGAGGCATGTATTGAGTGCCAGTGCCTGGAGAACTAGTATCAGCTCCGCCAGTTTCACCTAGACAAACCAATGGGCACCAGTACTAGCGGCTACGCTAGTTTTAGCCAGACACGTGGGCACGGCCAAGCTGACAGGATTTGTTCCCGAGTACCAGTACCAGCTGCGCCAGTTCCACCCAGACCAACTTGTTAGATCAGTATCAGCATACAAGTATTGAACCGAGGAGCTTTGTATTCCAAGTTAAAAGCTGAGGTTTTGCATGGTGTTGGGAGGCGTTGTAGCAACGACCTAATCGCAACCCACACAAAATTATAAAATCCGTGGATCAGCAACCCAGCTAGGGCATGGAAGCACGAGCATCGGGTGAATAGAAATAGAAGATTCAAGAGAATATCTCACCAATGCAAGTAGATATTAGCCATGGCAAGACTAATTCTAATCATACTCTAATCACTAATCAATCAACTCCTACACACATCAAGTCTACCGAAGTCTGACTTGCCAATATTACGGAGTCACAAGAACACAGTCAACACAAGCATCCATGATCAAAGCACACACTAATTGCATTGAAGTTGGCTTTCCCAATCATCACATGCCAACCAAGGTACTCTAATCACATCATACACAAGTGGCATTGAGCTCAAGGCTTTTAAACCTTCATACACTTAAGCACACAATTAAGCACAAACTCTAATGACATGACCAAGAGTGCACACACACTACACTAATCAAGAGAATTAGAGAAGTAATCAACTAATTGAAATACTTATGGAAGAAGAGAGTTAAGATCAAAGCAAGAAGTACACTCTGACTTGCCAATATTACGGAGTCACAAGAACACAGTCAACACAAGCATCCATGATCAAAGCACACACTAATTGCATTGAAGTTGGCTTTCCCAATCATCACATGCCAACCAAGGTACTCTAATCACATCACACACAAGTGGCATTGAGCTCAAGGCTCTTAAACCTTCACACACTTAAGCACACAATTAAGCACAAACTCTAATGACATGACCAAGAGTGCACACACACTACACTAATCAAGAGAATTAGAGAAGTAATCAACTAATTGAAATACTTATGGAAGAAGAGAGTTAAGATCAAAGCAAGAAGTACATACCTCTCTCAAATCTAGAATAATGAGAGTGTAATACTACTTCAAATGTAGATAAGATAAGACTAATGAGTAAAATAGGGATTAGATTAATCAAGCTTCTCTAATTGCAATGGATTAGTACTAGCCTCTTAAGCATGGGCATCAAGCTCAAGGCTAGGCCATCCATAGAGTGAACACTCAAGAGAGAGAGAGAGCTCTCAAAAGTGGATCCTCAAGAGTGGATACTCAAGAATGAAGCCTCCTTGCATAAAGGCTTCCTTTTAAAAGCTTTCGCCACAATCCCTTCTACTATGGGTTTAAGTTTGAGCCCTCTAGCTAGCATATACAACTTTGGAAGTCCCACTGAGCCCAAGACTTATACAAAGTGAGTAGGAAACATGGTGCACATCCATAGCATATCTCCTGCTTGATGCATATTTGGTGTAGCATGTGTTAGCGACTGCTAACATTCCCCCCTTCCTAATTTGGTGCACGTCCTCGTGTGCCGGTGAAGCAAAACACGGTGAGATGGTAGAAAGCAACTCCATGGAAGGAATGTTGAGCTGCAAAATATAAGAACAAGTAATGAGCATCAAAGGCCACCAAGGATAAAAACATGAAGTGCAATGGACAATCATGCAAAGTGATTTTCTTCTTCTAAAAGATGGGTGAATCATAGTCAAAAACTAAACAACATAAAACAAAAAAGACACTCAAATTATCATGAAGATTAAACCACTTGAAATTTCAGTTTTATGCATGAAACACAAGCAATCAATCATAACCTTAGGCTAATGCAAGTTCATAAACCTACTAGCTTAAAAACTATGTGACCAATCTTAATAAATCATTCAAGTCTATCATGTCTATGGCTATAAAAAAGCTCTTAATCTATTAGTACATTGTCACATCTTTTTGAAGCTCATGGAAGTTTTTTGTTGTCATTCATAAAGAGAAGTAAAGCTCAATACAAGGCTACCACCCCAAGGCGAGTCTAGGTACGACTCTTGGCTCCTTGAACCCTCAAGAAGGTATTCCAAGAATCTACTAGCTCACCAAGGTGACGACTAACCCCTATCAACCTAGGGCATCGGTTTAGGGCCTTGACGAACCGAGCCAAGGTGATTCCCCTCGCTTGCCAAGTGCCAATAAGGCGCTAGGCCTCACAAGACACAACAGAACATAGAAATTTTCTTTTCATGTGTCTAGTAGCATTTTTGCTACTTGTTTGGACACTTTTTTGCTTCATTGTTTCATTTTTTAGCACTTTTTTATTGCTCCAAAATGAGATGCTAATGGCAATTGGACTAAAGGACTGAAACCTAATCATAGCCCTTGGTCATGTTAAAAATGAATGGAGTATTAAGACTATCACTAAGAGTCTAGGACCAATGAGAAATGAACCTACAATAACCTAAGGTCAAGGCCAATTACCTATGATTAGCACACATAAAACCAAAAAAATTTCTGAGTTAATTTTCACAAAGCAAAATGTTGAAACTTTAGTATGCTTAGCTTTTGAACATGAAAGAACCATAGCTTAGAAGCAAAAAATTACTTAAGCCAAGCATAGAGAATGGAGAGATGAACAAAAGAGCAAAATCATGGAAAGATTACACCTACTCATGCTCTTTTGAACATCCTTGAGCAAGCATCCCCTTTGTGTAAAGAAGTCTCTTGATCCTTTTATTACAATCCAAGCTGATTGAAGCTAAGTGTAAACAAAGCTCCAAAAGGCCTTTTATTGAAATCCAACAGTACACAAAAAAAACATAATGAAAACCTAAAGCAGGGTCTTGCATACCCAAATATACCAAAGCAAAAAAACCCAAGGAAAAAAAGTGTCTGTTATGCACATGATGCTCTTTGTAGTAAATTTATGCATACACAACAAAAATGAGAGATAAAATGCTTCTACATAAGCAACTTTACAATTTAAAGTCTCTCATGCATGATTCAAAAGTTGATTAGTTTCTAGCTCACTTGAAGTATGGAATTTAAAACAAGCCAAGAGCTGAAAATAATGCAACTTTGATGAAATGAAGTGGCGCTTAAAAGCCAAATTTTACATTTTTAAAGCTTTCCAAAAAGTTGGCTAGCAACTAGCTCACATGAAATTTTACATTTTTTAGAGCAATCTATGAACTAGAGATGACTACAACTTGATGAAATGAACATGAATGGCTCTCAATAGCCAAATTTTGTACTTGAAAGCTCTCAAAAAATTTGGGTAAACACTGGCTCAGAACAAATCACCATCAATACTGCTTGTCCGTTTTGAGTGTGTGAGGGGGTTTTGTGAGTCTTGCCGTATAGGAGAGTCCCACCCAAAAATTTCATGTGTGCGTGTGTTTGCATGTGTGTCTTGCGCCAAGTATGGCAAAGATTGTGGCTAATTAAATGTGTAGCGCTACAACTTCCAGTAGGTGTGTGTGGTCACGGGGTCCCACCAAAAAGGGATAGACTCACAAATACTAGGTCAATGTCCATGGATGCTATGAGATCAATGGCCATGCTACTGTAACAAGGGCTATGTGCAGTTGTAGCAAGAGGTTGACTGCATGGTTTGTGCTAGCGACTCGGGCATTGACTACTCGAACGCAGGCGGATTTGACGCCAGTGCAATCACTTTCCATGCACACTCATATTTCAATGAAGTAAGGTGCAATGCACTATCCCACATCAAATTAACCTTAAAATTCCAAACCTATCGACCAATCCCTCAATCAAAATTTAAATTCTCATCTATTTGTACATACTATCAATCCACTCTCGCCCATTTTTCCATTTATGCTCAAAATTGATCAATTCATACACAAGATGAGTAATCAAATCTTCTTTGGCTCATTCAAATCCAATTTTTTCAATCATTGCAAAAGTAATTGCTCATATTCAAAAGCCCTAATCATTCAAACCGAATCGGCTTGTCATTTTGGTTTGCATGGCTACATGCTCATGATTATGGCAACTCGTAAATGCACAATTTAAAGAAATTTTTACCATATAGAATTCGCATTCATGACAATGGTCAAAAAATCATCGTCAATTGGGTACCAATTGAATCATCCCCAATTTGGATACCAAATGCCATTGAGTACGCACACACTCCCAAATTTAAACCGAAATTTTATGCACAAAATCCATCAATTTCTCATTGTAATGTTCAAATTGCAAAATCAATCAAACATAAGTGAATGCATGCATGCTTAATTTTTAAAAAATTAGCACTACTTTTACCCAATCAAGCAATGCACACACTCAAAAATCAAGCACAAAAGTTTTGGCTCAATTGGCAATGTATTTAGGCTTATACCTAATGATTGCACACACTTTTTATGAACATTTCACAATCAAAAATTATTTAGGTGCCCTAATTGACCATCAATCATAGAAAATCAAGTGGTCTTGGATAGGCAGCGGTGCCAAATGTTGGGAGGCGTTGTAGCAACGACCTAATTGCAACCCACACAAAATTATCAATCCGTGGATTGGAAACCCGGCTAGGGCATGGAAGCACGAGCATCGGATGAATAGAAATAGAGGATTCAAGAGAATACCTCACCAATGCAAGTAGAGATTAGCCATGGCAAGACTAACTCTAATCACTATTCATCAACTCCTACACACATCAAGCCCACCCAAGTCCGACTTACTATAGACTAGAAACCCCAAGCACACTAATGATAAGCACACACTAATTGCATTGGTGTTGGCCTCTCCAATCACCACATGACAATCAAGGCACTTCATCAATAGCTATACACACGAGGTGAATAGTGTTAGAGTTTCATAAAACCTATCCACACACAAGCAAACAATAGGGTACACACACTCAATTTTTGCCAAAATTTTTGGCAATTAGGCTTATCCAATGATTGAATTAGCCTAACATACACATCAATTACATGATTGCATACTTATATACCATCAATTCCATCACTTTATATGCATGCACACACTCAAGATTAGGTGCACACACACTTGAATTTTTTGACAGTTTTTTTTCTCTTTGGTGCATTGCACACACAATTTTTAATGCACACACATGAATTCTTGATGAAAATTAAGAATTATTTTGATACACACAAGGTTCATTAGTCAAAATTTGACCATCAATTTCATTCCAAGTGAATCAAATTAGGTGCAAAGTGTAGGTCAATTGAGTTACACACCTAATTTTAGCAAAGTGTAGGTCAATTGAGTTACACACCTAATTTTAGCAAATAATTAGCACACATTGAACCACATTAGTCAATCAGGAATTGACATGAGCAAATGAGTGCACTTACATTGTAATCACACTCCAAGCTATTCCTTTGCTCCATGCGAAGACACATCATTGCACACACAAGTGTGTGCACCATCAAATCAGCTCCAAAATTGACCATTGTAGGCCAAAAATCAACACTCAAATCATCAAATTATGCATAAATTAGTACAATTAACTTGATTACAGTGATGGTTCCACCTCTTACAAGGGGATTAATCATACATTACACTTCAAATGTTAGCGGTTAGGTTAGCAGTTAGTCAAATATTAGTAAAAATTAACATGGAATTAGTACAATTAGCATGGAAACAAAGCGAAATTAGTAACACTTAGTATGAAATTAGTGAAATTGGGGGTGAAATTGCGGGTTTGGGGTATTCATAACTCAACAATTAGCTTCAATTTCTTGCACAACATCATCAAATTAAACCAAAATTGAGTCACACACACTCAAAAACCAATGGAATTAGTAGTGAAATTACTCTATTCTAAACATCCTATACTCACTAGCTTAGGTTATCGATCCCCAACAGCGACGCCAAATATTGGGAGGCATTGTAGCAACGACCTAATCACAAACCACACAAAATTATCAAATCCGTGGATCGGCAACCCGGCTAGGGCATGGAAGCACAAGCATTGGATGAATAGAAATAGAGGATTCAAGAGAATACATCACCAATGCAAGTAGAGATTAGTCATGGCAAGACTAACTCTAATCATACTCTAATCAGTAATCAATCAACTCCTATACACATCAAGTCCACCAAAGTCCCACTTGCCAATCTTACGGAGTCACAAAGAACACAGTCAACACAAGCATCCATGATCAAAGCACACACTAATTGCATTGAAGTTGGCTTTCCCAATCATCACATGCCAACCAAGGTACTCTAAGTACTTGTTTGGAATGGCTTCCAAGAGGTTTTGAAACCTATGATAGGCTCCTACAAAAACCACCTGTGGAATAGCTGCATGGTACTTTGAAGCTAATTACTGGTACTTCTACAAGTTACTTGAGCAACAACCTATATCACTATTGGTGTTGTACACATTTTCGTATACCTTTGCAGCGAGTTTGAACTTATGTGGCTCTCCTTCTAAGGGTTCCAAGGGTATCTTAATTGATCTAACCAAGTGTGATGCAAGAAGAACTTTTGTTTGACTAGCAGTCATGTAATACATATGCTTGGCACCTTCCACTAGCTCATAATAGTACCCCTCAACCAAATAGCTCCCTGCAGAAAGTATGTTTCCCCAGGAATCACTCAAGGCTCTTGTTGTTTTGTATTTCTCCTGTGAGCACCTCAAAAGGTAGAAGTCAGCTCCATCTTCATTGGCATTGGTGGCAATGGTATCACCGATGCATAGAGCATTAGTAATTGCGTCATGGTGCCCACCATACATCGTTAGATCTGATCCTTCATCATTGCTAAAATATTCACTTTTTTGCATTGTCACCATCCAATGCCTCAAGGGTTAGATACTCCTAGTTATCAACATGTGTGTTGTTCAAGCATCACGTCCAACGCTGGGACATACAAAATTCACAAAAACAAGAGAGAAGTCTTCAACGGAGTGCACTCTTGTCACTCTTGGAATATCCATTGACACAGTGTATTGATCGTGAGCCTTCAACTCGCTTGCAATTCCACTTCTTCTCCCTTGGCACCTCAATTGATTGGACCTCCCAAAAAATCCGATTCACCCCTGTGTAACCACTTTCATCACTAAATTTATGCTTCATGAAGCCAACAACATCCTTGGCACACTTCATGTGCCATGCATCAGCCTTTAACTGCCCATGTGTTAAAGCCCTCTTAACAACTGCCCCTGCCCCTGCCCCATCATGCTCCCCTTTGCCGTGGCCTGAGGCAAAGAAACTCCACATCATTTCAATGCCAGTCAAACCATAGTACCTAAAACAATGACCCACCTTCAATGCTGGCAGAAACAAATTTCTGGAAACTTTTCATCAGAGGTGGAATAAAACCTGGCGTACCTTGACACGAAGAAGAACGGTCTTGATGACTTTAATTGAGCAGCACATCCATCTGACCACACCCAGTGCTGCTTCAAGAAGTTGAATCCCTGATTTTGAAGCCAAACACTATGAACTTGCAATTAATGTTGCACAAAGAGCGTGTCATGATCTTTGTCATCAGAAATGTAAAAATGTGTATATTTTAACACCTGGTCTCTCTCGTCTCGAATGTATGTAATGTGCACCAAGATGGTGACTTGTGAAGAGTACCAATGCATTGACTGGATTTCATTTTGCTCCTTAAATGAGTAATTTTCTGCAAAGTCAATAACAGAGACCACTACATCTCTAGGAAACCTATGAATGCGATCTTTGCTGAGATTGTCACCGGGTGATAAAATTGTGTCGGATGTAAGTGATCAGATGCTTTTGAAGAAAAGTTGTGAAATCCTTGCATCCCATTTCCTTGACTAGAAGATCCTTGCACTTCTTGCCTTGAGAATGGGTTGAGGCAACGTCTTCAAACACCTTAACAGAAATTTGGGCTGCACTTTCAAGTGTTTCATTGGACAAAGCATTAATCTCTTTGTCCCACATTGATAACATTCTCCCTTCAAGCAAGGCAACTTATGAAATGCGGAGTCCATTAGTTTTCACATAACACACTTTCAATCAATGTGCTTACACTAGTGTATGTGTACATGGCAGCTTCACACTTACTTAAAGCCTCTTTTGGCAAGCATATAGCACACATGCAGCCACACCCATCGTCGTGCATGCCTGTCTTATTGTGTCTCATGTGGTTGAATGCTTCCTTGAGATATATCATTTGAATATGAGCAATACAGTAGCACGTGTAACGGTCCTTCAACTTACGAACAAACCAAGGTTGCAATTCCTCAAAACATCTGAGTGAGGTATTCAATGATTTTTTTCTACCTCCAAAGTACCTAGAGCACCTCTTTACTATCATGGTACTTCGATGACTACCTTTGAAAAGAAATCTATGGTACTTTCAAGACTACCTTTACAAGGTATTCTAGACTCTTTCAAAGATTCAGAGTACCTAAAGAGCCTCTTTACTGTCATGGTACTTCCATGACTACCTTTGAAAGGATCTCTATGAACTTTTTCTACCTCCAAAGTACCTAGAGAACCCATTTAAACTCGCATGGTGCATTCAAGACTACCTTGCGAGGTACTCTAGACTCTTTCAAAGATCTAGAGTACCTAAAGAGCCTATATACTATCATGGTACTTCCATGAGTACCTTTGAAAGGAACTATATGACTTTTCTTTGCCTCCAAAGTTCCTAGAGAACCTCTTCACTCTCATGGTAAATAACTACCTTTGAAAATAACTCTATGGTACTTTCAAGACTACCTTTGCAAGGTACTCTAGACTCTTTCAAAGGTCCAAAGTACCTAAAGAGCCTCTTTACTGTCACGGTACTTCCATGACTACCTTTGAAAGGAACTCTATGAACTTTTTCTACCTCCAAAGTACCTAGAGAACCCATTTAGACTCGCATGGTACTTTCAAGACTACCTTTACGAGGTATTCGAGACTCTTTCAAAGATCCAGAGTACCTAAAGAGCCTTTTGTACTATCATGGTACTTCCATGACTACCTTTGAAGGGAACTCTATGACTTTTCTCTACATCCAAGGTTCATACCTATGAAATTTTAGGAGCATACCAGTGAATCATCAAGCAAATGTATTGGATGCTTTATGTAAGATTTTCTACCCAATCGTTTTCGACACACATCTTTTTTGTTTGGCGACACTCTTGTCTCTATCTGCCAAAAGGAAAAAACAAGGTCTTTTGTCGCCTGTGTGATGGTGGAACTTTGAGGTAGTTGACGACTACATAGTTGCAAAGGAAATGCACCAACCTCAGCTTGTTTTAATTGCGAATTGGCTGCTGCAAAGTTTCACCGATGCAATTCAGTAAATTTGGCCATCTTGGAGATGCTAATAAACCTTGATGGATCTCCTTCACTAGTATTCACCAACATCATGTAGTTAGCTCTTTTAATCTTCAGCTCCTCTTCAGACATGGATGCTTTGACTTTAGTAATTGTGCCTCGAATATTGGATAGTATTGACTTCTCAGATGCATGATGCAAACGTCTAAAAGTTGGCAGTCCTATAAGACATTGAAAGGTGATTTTCTTAGCATCGCAAGTCATGCCTTTTGTTGCTTCTTGCCAGCATTTTGAGACTTTCATGCAAACCTAATTCACATCTTCTATTGACCTTGAACCTGATGCATCACTTTCTCGTTGTCTCTTGCGGCTCTCTCTTTTCATCATAGACCAATATTCTCAAATCCGATGGTTACCTTCATGGAAAATTATGACTAAGTTCATCCTGTGGTAATTGTGAGTCATGTCATCATGAAGTGGATTGTATTGCGCATGCTGCTGAAAGTACTCAGAGCCCTGTAGTGTACTTGGAGGTGACTCTCGTGCACAATCCTCTCTTCAAAACATCCGACACCACAAGCAATGGCCGGCCATCCAACATGGCAATTGTGTGGAGGTTGTTGTTGGTGCGGAACGTGCTCTCCCAAACAACTGAAATCAACATTCCACAAAAGGTGACAATCGAGTGGAGGTTGCTGCTCGGACACAACCTGTTGGCCAATCTCCTGCTGCAACATCTCCATCCCGATCTCCTGGACCATAGTCTCCACGCCTTATGAAAATCCTCCACAAGGTCCCTCTACAAGTTCCTGCTGCAATTTGCCTTCTTCTTGCAAGGTAGAGAGAGAGAGAGAGAGAGAGAGAGAGAGAGAGAGAGAGAGAGGGGAGCTTGTAGATTGCTGAAGGGGTAGGTAGAGAGTCTTGCATTCGACTAAATCAAGAACCATTAAAGTGGTTGACACAATGCCTTTAGAAATATTGAATATCTATCTTTTGGCTTTTGAAAACTGCCAACAAAACACCATCCAAGAGTGCCTCACAAGAGGTGTCAAGGACACTACTTTTTGCACCACCAACCCATGCTTTCAGCCTAGCATAACCATTATACTTAATTAACTTGGCATGAACAATACTTTTGCAAGAGAGAGAATTAGAGAACATGACAACAGTTGAGGATAGGGTTTATGTGGAGCCGGTCCCCCCTCCAAAAGGCTTTTGTATTATAATTTCTCCCATAAAGAAAGACTTGGTACAATACAATCTTTGTGTTCCTTGAGACCTTGATGGTGCAATGAAGATAGAGAGCTTCATGTACCACAATTATGCCAGTAAGTTAGCTAAATGAAAGCATTAACTTGTCCCTGGCCTCAATCCCAAGACCTCAAACACCTTCGAAGGTGGAGAGAGCTAGCAGGGAATGAGGGTAGGGAAGAGGAAGAAGAAACATTCTTCCGAGAAAGAAATAGTTCCTCACTTATCATCACTCTTGTTGCTTAGCATAGCATAATAGCATAGTAATGAAGATAGAGAAGATGTCAAGCTTTAGCATTGAAGCATGCCTCTTGGTTGGATTTGCATTCCATAGCCAAGAGTATTGGTGTAGGCTCTCAACTTCTTAACAAGCTTGGAGAAGGAGATGGAGTTCTTGGACTTAGCACTTCACAAAGTGAGAGTGTGTGTGAGTGTGTGTGAGAGAGGATATCTTGCAAGCAAGCCCCCTAGTTGCTTGGGTCGTCCCCTCATTCTAGCTCATGCCTTTGCTCATTGGCTCTCTCAAGACTAGCCAATCAAAAGTTATCATAAAATCTAGTATAACCAACCCAAAAGATTTTCTCATAGTAAACTGATCACTTAATGTGGGAGAATAAACGGGGACAAGGGTTAGAATATAGACATGTGCTTATGGATCTATCTCAACACGGGGCTAAGGTTAAAGGGGTCCAAACGAGAGAGGGTGTGTCAAAGAGCAAGGCTATCTACTGGAGCTTAAAGCCTTAGGGTTAGCTTCATTAAAGACCTCAAACGGTTAGTGTTAAAAGTCCTTTGACCTTAGGCAAGATACGGCTATGCTTGAGGTGGGAACCCGGCCCAAGCTTGAGGTGCTTGTTGTGGTTGCTGACTAAGGTGCTTGAGGTGCTTGTCTTGATTGAGGTGCTACGGTTGAGCTTGAGTTTAGAACCTTCCCCAAGCTTGAAGGGCTCAAGGTGTTCCAAAAAATTCAACAAGATCCCTACTTAAAGGAGGATGAGCCCTCATTGTAGGAGCTAGAGAATGAACACACACACCCTCACACAAGTCAAGCCTTGCCTAATGAAGCAACAGGGACACATGTCAAGTTCCTGTCCATGTTTCCCTCATAAGGTCCCTAAAGCCTATTGGTTGGCCTCTCATGGGGTCCAATGATAATTTAGCTAATTTAATTAATTGTTTTTGCATTTATCAAGTCCTCTCTCTCAAAGGGAAAAGGGAGACACTTGTCGTGCTTGCTTGATATGCACTATGCAAATGATTGGCTAGGCTTGAAGGGGTCCAATGAGCTTCCACTATGTGCTAGAAGAGGGGGTCGACCAAAGCAAGGAGGGGGCTAGCTTGGGGGGTATACTCTCCCACAAACACGCACACATACACACACACACACACACACACACACACACTCATTGTGTGAAGTGCAAAGTACAAGAGCTCCGTCTTCTTCTCCAAGCTTGTTGAGAAGTTGAGAGCCTACACCAACACTCTCGGCTATGGAATGAAAATCCAACCAAGAGCCATGCTTCAATGCTTAAGCTTGCCTTCTTCTTCATCTTCATTACTATGCTATTATGCTATGCTAAGCAAGAAGAGTGATGATAAGTGAGGAACTATTTCCTTCTCCAATGAATGCTTCTTCTTTCTCTTCCCTACCCCCATTCCTGGCTAGCTCTCTCCACCTTTGAAGGTGTTTGAGGCCTTGGGACTGAGGCCGGGGATGGTTATGATGCATGAAGCTTTTCATCTTCATTGCATCACCTAGGTCACAAGGAACACAAAGATTGTATTGTACCAAGTCTCTCTTGATGGGAGAATCTATAATACAAAAGCCTATTGGAGGGGGGAACAGTTCCACATAAATCATGTCCTCAAACTGTTGTCATGTTCTCTAATTCTCTCTCTTGCAAAAGTATTGTTCATGCCAAGTTAATTAAGTATAATGGTTATGCTACTATCGCTAATTAAGTTCACCCTCTATTTCCCAAAGTAGTCTCATGAAAATGTTCACTCTGATTCTCTTAATTTTTCTATTCTCAAAGTTCGTAGGCCATTTTTATTACATTGGTATCAGAGCTATTGGTTTTTTTTTTTCTTACTTAAGAAGAGAGGTCCTTAAGTTTTCCATGAAAGGTTGGACCTATTCATTCCAATAGGGTAAGTGGGACAGGGATCTATTATCTTGGTTGAGAAGCACTTAGTCCGAGGTACACCGTTGGGAACTATAGTCTTAATAATGGAGTCTCTCGGGGCTTGCCTTTGGCTTAACCATTATTGAGCTACGAGCAAGCTCAACGGGAACCATAATGAACCGAGAAATGTTAGACCCTCTCTACTAGTCTTTGCAATCAATAGTGTGTAAACCACGGGTATGGCTACCTGAGGACATTTTAAAGGTAAAAAAGAGTAGTACTAAGGTTTTTGAGGGTACCAAAGCACAAAGTAGTTCTATATGTAAGTTTAATTAGCATGGCTGACAATAACCAAGAGAGTAGAATAAACATTGATAACTTTGATTTTGCACATGAAGGTGCTAATGATGATGCCCCCATGTTTGTTAATTATCTTGCTATTAGGTTGCATCAAGCTATGGGCAACCCTAACTTGTAAGCGGAAGTTACCCAACAACTTTGTGCTTATGGGATATCCCTTCCTCTCCAAGAGGAGAGAGAGCTTAGGAGGCCTCTTGATGAGATTCCCAAAAGAAGACTCTCTCTCTTAACAGAGGAGGAATCCAAAGAACAAGAAAGAAGCGAATCCCTAAGCTCCTTTGAAGATGTGGCTCCACGAAGACTGTGGTCTAGACAGTTGCCAACTCCTCCCAAGAGGAAACAGTCAACCCATAGTCCTTCTCCTCGTCACTCTGAAAGGGAAGAGAGGAAACAAAGGAAGAAAAAGGCAAGAAAGAGGGGGTATGTTTTGTGCTTGTGCTTGTCATTTTTGGTACCCCCACTAAGGAGGGCTTCTCGGAATCCTTCAGTTTGCAACACTGAAGACAATGGACATCGTCGACCATGGACGAGTGGCTACGGGAATTCTCCAATTGGAGAATGGACGAGGAAGAAATTGAAGAAGCACTAAGAGCCTTCATCAAAGTGCTGCTTCCGGACTACACCGTTGTCAACATCCAGGAAGTAAGTTCTCCATGTCGCATCTCTCATTCTAACCGTAAATCAAGAGCCACCAGAGGGAGGGCAGCAGGCTGCTCTCATTGCTATCACCGACCGCACTCCATCAATGAGAGCCATCAACAGAAGTAAAGGAGAAGCGGAAATCCTCTACATCGACGTTCACCACGAAGAAATCATACATATTAAGGAAGGAAAGAGGTTAGTAAAGCCTCTCTTCCCCAAGGAATCTAAAAATAAAAGTGTAGCTTTGGCTCCTAAGTGGCCCAAAGGAGCTACTCGTGCCAAGGGAAAAGGAGGGCTAGGCGAACCCTAAGTCACATGACCCCCAAGGAAGAAGAAACACCCCGGGCCACGTGAGTGCTTTGAGTTTGGCTCTGGAAAGCAGAATCGTGCCCATGCTACCAGAAAGAAAGTCATCCAAGGTAAAGCGGTGGAAGATCGCTTATCGATTTGCAGTGCGCATGCGAGTACTGCCAGTTCACTTCAACAACCCCAAAGCGGAGGTGATGACGACTGGTTTTTGAAACAGCGGTCGTCATTAACCAACTCCAATCGATGACGAGCACAATACCTAAGTTGTTTTTAACATTCACCACCCCCCTTCTATGCTTGCCCACTTCGGGTCGCCACCCCTCCATTATCAACAGAGGACAGCTTCTGTCTCTCCTGCTCGGCTCCGCCAACCCACTATCTCTCTCTTACCTTGCTTCTATGTCACCTATCCCACTGGGCGCATAAAACAAGCTGCCACCCTTTTCTTCCACTAGTGGGCCGCCATGCTTGGACAAAAGTCTCCCTCTCTCTCTTTCATTATTCATATTAACTCCCTCTCTCTCTCTCTCTCTCTCTCTCTCTCACACACACACACACACACACACACACACACACACACACACACACCCTTCTCGCTCGTCCATACTCCCTCTGGCGGGCCGCCATACCTCACCCCCCCCTCCTCTCGTCCACACTCTTTTGACCTCACCCCCTCTCCCCTCCCCTCTCCTCTTGTTTTACTACCTCTGGCAGACCGCCATACCACCCTCCTCTCTCCCACTCTCTCACCACCTCACCAACCCCCTCTTATTTGACATACGGTGGGCCGACCCTCTCTCTCACACACTCTCTTCTCTCTCTCTCTCTCTCTCTCTCTCTCTCTCTCTCTCTCTCTCTCTCTCTCTCTCTCTCTCCTTCCTCTAACCCGCCTCACACTACTCCCTCACTCCCACACTCACTCCCTCTCTCTTTCCCGGGTCTCTCTCTCTCCCTCCCTCATTCGAACTCTCTCTCTCGCTCTCTATTGGCCAGGCAGCCCGAAGGTGCATTGTCTCTCTCTCTCTCTCTCTCTCTCTCTCATAACACACACACACACACACACCTCACCCGTCAAGCCCACCCTCATTCCACCCTCTCTCTCTCTCTCTCTCCCTCTCTCTCTCTCTCTCTCTCTCTCTCTCTCATAACACACACACACACACACACCTCACCCGTCAAGCCCACCCTCATTCCACACACACACACTCACTCCCTCACCTTCCCCATCCCATTGACCAACCCCCCTCCCTCGTTTCTATCGGCCACGTGCAGCCCGAGCCCGCCCTCTTTGTCTCTCTCTTGCACTCTCATCAAGCCCGCATGCCAGCCAGAAGGTCTCTCTCTCTCTCTCTCTCTCTCTCTCTCTCTCTCTCTCTCTCTCTCTCTCTCTCTCTCTCTCTCTCTCTCTCTTATTCACACTCCCCATACCCCTTCACACACACACCTCACCCCCTCAGCTCATAGGCTCTCCCCATCCCTCACTCCCGCCCTCTCTGTCTCTCTCTCCCCTCGTCAAGCCTGAAGACACAATGAATAAACACACACTCTCTCTCTCATAATACACACACACCCCCCACCTCGCCACACACACACACACTCCCGGTCCCTCTCACCCCCCCTCACGAGCTCACTCATGCCATCGCTGCCCCTAGCCTGCGTACTAAGAAAAAATTATATATATATATAATAAAATTACTCCCTCTCTCTCGTTCCCACACACGTGCACTCCCCACACACACACACACACATACAACCTCGTATATATATATATATATATATATATATATATATATATATATATATATATATATGCACGCCTACATGCACTCACATATACACACAGTACACACACGCATATACGCACACAAAGAAAAAAAGAAAAAAAACAAAGAATCGACATAGACGCCCAAAGAATAAAGACGGTCGAGTCGCACGATGGCGACACCCAATCAAGGAATGACGCCGAAGGCATGCCCCGGCCGGCCCCGAAACTGGCGAACGCGCTACACTGACGCACCTGCAAGGCCTGCCGTCGTTCGCCGACATCTCGTTTACTATGCATCTTTGCAGTAATATCCGTAGGTTGTCATTATTTTTCAAGTTTCAAGCCAAAATCTTGTTAAAAACCCCCAATTGTAAATTGTCACCTCTCTCTAGGTGATGGCCACAAAGGCGCACCTAGGAGTTTTCATTTTTTAAAGTTCTCCTAGGACAAAGGGGGGTGGCCGTTGAGCGAGCCCATGAGAGCGAGCAACTATTACCATCAAGAATATAAGTACAATAGGAGCGAGCGGCATGCACAAAAAATCCTAGTTGGAGGGAGATGGCAAGTTTGGTGAGAAACCTATATATTGCTCATGAGTTAAATAGAGTAAGACATTCTACATGTCTATAAAAGCTAGAGAGCCATAAAACACTGTAAGAGAGTCAACCAACTCCCAAGTCCATTATATAACATTTTCATAGAGCGTATTTGGCATACATGTCAACCAAGGCAATGCCAAGCACTAAATCGTTTGTCAATAGCCCTTGACTAACAATATCATATGAATTATTTCGCCCATATTAGTTGAGCAAGGCAATGCCAAGCATGACATCGTTTTTCAGTAATGCATGACTAACTATATCATTGGAATTCTTTCACCCATAATAGCCTCTTGCATAATGCCACATGTCCTTCAAATGCAAGCATAGGTGACCGCATTTGGAGAGATGTCCTCGCAGTGCATATGCTAAAAACTACCCTAAGCTTTTTGGCCTTTCCCATGTTAAGCATATGTTGTAGTCAGTGCACTCCATGAGACGACATACTTGACAAGCAACTCCTCGACCACCTTTTGTGCTTGCAGAGGTAGAGCACATTTGGCATACACGTCGACCAAGGCAATTCCAAGAAAGACATCGTTTTTCAATAGTCCTTGACTAACAATATCATATGAACTATTTTGCCCATATTAGTGTCTTGCGTAATGGCATATGCCGTGAAGATGCAAGATTAGGTGATCGCATTTGGAGAGGCGTCCTTGCATTGCATATGCTCAAAACAGCCCTAAGCTTCCTCGCCTTTTTCGCTTATGTTGGGCATATCCGTAGTCAATGCACTCCATGAGACGACATCCCAGACAAGATCAGCCCCAAATCAGCCACCAAATCAGCCTAAAGAATTAGCGTTTTTAGTCCAAAAAACAGCCCCAAATCCGCCACCAAATCAGCCTAAAGAATTAGCGTTTTTAGCCCCAAAAAACAGCCCCAAATCCGCCACCAAATCAGCCTACAAAATTAGCGATTTTAGCCCAAAAAAACAGCCCCAGATTAGCCCCAAATCAGCTTAAAGAATTAGCGTTTTTATCCCAAAAAAACAGCCCCATCAAACACACGAGTACCATATTCGACTGTTCTTATACAACCATCAAACACACGAGTACCATATTCGACCGTTCTTATACAACCATAAAAGAAAGGTAGTTTTGAAGAAATCTACAACACTGCCAGTGAGTCTAAGTTTGAGCACAATCATCTAAGAGAATAGCAAAAAGAAAATGTGAAGCTTGGCTGGATCCAATCTTCAACTACATTGCGACCCTTTAAAATCAATCCATCTACAAAAAAATACACAATTGCTTAATACATACCCTCTTGTCAATCAACTTATAATTTTCAACGAACCTACTCCTAACATACCTTGACTCCAAATGGCTTCAACAAGCGATCATACATGCGCTCATCCCTCTCAAACATAATGACATGTCTATCCATGAAGCCAGCTGCCAAGCCAAGTGTACCCGTGCCAGCAAATATGTCAAGGACTACATCCTGTGGACGGCTAAAAAGTGCGATTATGTACTTCACAAGCTTTTGACCTCTTTGACAACCACCCCTCCATGGCTTTCCTTTCCTCTTTACTAAATCTGCTTCAGGTACTCTGACATTGAATACACATTTTACTTACTTTAATGGCATATATATATAAATGATGGATTAGGCATATAAACAAGTAAATGATAGAGTCAACTCACATATCGAAGATAAGGTCCTGTCCAAATTGAAGGTCACCACCAAGTTTCAATTCTGGCAACTGATCATGATGTATACGATACACACAAGTTGTCGAACAACGAACAAAAGCAGACAAGATCAAGCAATTCACCTATTCAAATAGAAAGCTTTATGTCATTAAAGAATAGGATGCCACACTAAATTCTATTGCACATTAAATCAAGAATCAATTACTTGTACCTGTGTGACAATGGGTCCCAACCTCTTTCCAATAGGTGGTGTGCATCTCACAACCTGACGATGATATATCTTAAACCCTTTTTGCTTGCCAGCTTGCTCGACTTTCACCCCTTCCTCCATGGTGTACAAACAAACAAAAAACCCCCTATCACTCAAGCATGAGTCTGCAAGCTGAAATGTGGTGTCATACAGGTTATCCACTATCTTGTTCCAAAACGGAACTTTATTGCAAAAGCATCCCTCGACAGCCACGTTAGATGGAAAATCTGCAAATATGAGGTCTATGCACAAGTCTAGCTGAGTGCCCTTCACAGTGCCTTGGCTACAAACTACATTGAAGGCCTCTAACACCTCAAGCCCCATTTGCTCTGCTTGTTGGGGATATTCAATAATATGAACAAGCTCTTCAACAGAAATGTTGAAAACGTAAATAGTGCCTACAAATCAAAGCTTTTAGATTTAAGAAAATGTATCAACAATCACAACACTCCATGGATCATATTAGATAGACAAAGGTAAGGCATCAACACTACCTGTAGGTTCCAATGTTTCATTGATTATGTCATCATTTTCTCTTAGCCCTCCACTGCTACTTGCGCTTTGATGTTGCCCTTGCATCTTGCCATCCTCTATAGCCTTGTTTGCTTGTAATGCCCTATGTACGACTTCCCTACCAAGATTTATAGGAAGTGTCTTACGAAATGATGCTGATGCAGTGGATGCTACTACTTGAGAAGTTGCCGTCATCTCCTCTTCCAGGACACTATTCGTAGTAGTTGTAAGTTGAAGGGCTGCTTTATGTTGCTGAAATAATTCCAACTCCTCATCCGGAACATGGTTCTTAACCATGTCTAGCCACCACGGACACTTGGCTTTCTCTATGGTGCACAAGGACTGCACAATCAACAACTATTATTTAGCATAATCTCCCTATGCGTTAAGAGTTAACATAAAAAATGCAACGTAATGCATCGCTTACCCTTCCAAGCTTCACATCGGAATACATGAACGTAGGGTTATCTGCATATGTCCATACACTTGCCAAGGGGGGCATCTCATAAAGCATGTGTTGTGCAATCTCCTTGAGTAGCCATCTAAACACACACCAACTACTGAGTACTAGTTTAATGAGGACTAAAAAATTGAACCATACAAATTAACAAACCTATAAACAACTCGACGGGTTGCATTGTGTAATCCGGGTTGCTCATTCATGGCATTGGTCGACTTAATGCCACCTTCCACAACGCGAAATGATCTATTGAAGTACTTTCTTCGGCAAAGCATGACAAAGTTGCTGAATCGATGTTCCAATGGCAGCCTTACTCGATCAGCATTTTGAATGTCTAGTAATAGACCTAGACCATATTGATTGACTTGCAACCAAAAGCAATACATGTGGAGCCAGTCCCTAACTTTAGCTTTGTCATTGGGAAGGCACTCCAAGGATCGAATTGATACTTGTGAGCTATCTAACAATTTCACAATGTGTGCCTTATCCACATCTGTTATGCAAGCATTTCCAATCATGTTGAGTTTCTCTTCAGTCGCAATATGCGCACTCGGTTCATGCCAAGGCAAGGACAGAGTAGCACACCAAAACTTCTCTCCATTTGCAGGATCTGCAATCCTTGCATACTTGGAGGTCTTTCCCCTATAGGTAATCTCCATCTTCTTTATCACCTTGGCCCTACCAGTTTCATCCATTCCCTTAGCCAACTCTTCAATCTTCTGTTCCATCTCATCCTTAAAGAGCAACCATGTCATTATTTACATAGGGAGTGTAAACCAACTCCTTTTCCCCCGAGATGAAACAACCTGCATTTCTTTCTCCACCCATGCTCTATCTTCAATAGACAAACCATCCAAGAGAGTAGTCTTGTCTGCCTCTCCTAGCCTTCTCAATTGGAACAACCTATCTCCAAATGTGGTTGGCACATATGCATAATCGTTCATCCTGTAGCATTAAAACAAAAAAGAATATCAATAACTCCAAGACAACAATTAAAATTTTCAAGGAGAATAGTAGATGCCCAACATCATCTTACTTGTTCAATCTTGCCAAGGAAAACATTAATTCCCCCACATCAGTCTTTGCAAACTGCAAAAAGTGGCAGACCACAGAGCAATGTCTAGACAGGTCGTTCTCAAACCCTGTATTGCATAATTGTACAATTATAAAAATAGTGCAATCATAAATGTCTAGACAGGTCGTTCTCAAACCCTGTATTGCATAATTGTACAATTGTACAATTATATTAAAATAGTGCAATCAACACAACAAAAGTTCTTAAAGGAGATTAAGTTAAAGAATACCTTGTCTAATGCATTCCATCCATGCATGCAGACGATTGTTGCCATCCAGGACATGGACCATCTTTCCTTTCAAGTAGGGTCCCCACTCTGTCTCTAAATCAAGGGACCTCTCAAATCTTTCATTAATTGTTTTCCAGCAGTCATCCCAAGAATCTATCCTTTCTTGAGTGATTGGTGTCTCCTCCCCCTCTAGATCAATAATGGAGACAGTAAAGGCTCCCTTGCTCTCAAGATATCCTCCCATCTTAATAAAACTTCTTGTGAGTGATCTTTCGGTGGAAGGGCTTACTTTTCTAATGGCTTCACTAGACAGTAACCTGCATAATGGGATCCTAGGGGGTGGTCCAGAAAATGTGACTCTGATTCTTTCAAGGAATGCCTGTGGTGTAGAGATCTCAAGAATCTTACCAAACACCTCTAATTTGTTTCTTCTCCCCCCTGCAAGATTGGAGATATTCTGGCCTTCTGTCACCTCATCATCTTGTTGCCCCTCAGTCACCTCATCATCATGTTGCCCCTCAGTCACCTCATCATCATGTTGCCCCTCTTCCTCATCATCTTGCCCCGTAGTCACCTCATCATCATGTTGCCCCTCCTCCTCATCATGTTGCCCCTCAGTCACCTCATCATCACGTTGCCCCTTAGTCACCTGGTCATGTTTCTCAACTACCACCTCCTCACTCTGATCATCTTCCTGAGTTCTCTGAGTATCAGCTCCCTGCTCCTCTCTCTTAATAGCAACTTGATCCACTACCTTCTCAACGTTTTCTTGCTCCAAGTCATGAACAATACTATCAACCAGCTCCTCAGCACCACCATTTTCCTCAACATCTTCAGCATCCTTTTGACTTACTTGAGAATGCTCTTGATTACCTGCTCTTGCAATTGACCTATTAAAGTTGTCCTACTTTGATGGTCTACCTCTTCTCTTGTATGTTGCTCCAGAATCCCCTGCACCCTGCACAATTTTCCTTCTCTTAGGCATAGTTACCATACTCATAATATCTGCCTCACACTTACCATCCTCACAATTCGATCTTGTGAAGTGCATAAACACTTTGAAAGAATGAAAATTCTCGATTATATGAAATCTAGTTAAAAGCCATATGAATGACTGAATCGGACACATTGGAAAGGACAACATCAGCCATTAACTAAATTATGGGTAGTTGTGTTGCGTTAGAGTCATTATGGCAAGTTAAAATCATTACGATCGACACATTTATCACCACGAATCTCGCTCCAGCCATTAACTAAATTATGGGTAGTTGTGGTGTGTTAGAGTCATTATGGCGAGTTGAAATCATTACAGCTGGCACATTTATCACTTTACAAATCTCGCACCACCTCTATACTACCACTTATCATTTTTCTCTTCTCCATTCTCCTGGAGCTTTATGTGAAGAATCTATATGTTCTTTCTGCAAACATGTAAGTGACTCTGTGTGTGTGTGTGTGTGTGTGTGTGTTCTCCATTCGCAGTCACGCTGACCCCTCCTGGCTTTGCTCTCCAGTTCTCCATCGACAACTCACACCCTGCATCTCACGCTGTTTGAGGTGTTAAGGGAGCTTTACTATACACAGTGTCTCTCATAGGATCTCTCTCTCTCTCTCTCTCTCTCTCTCTCTCTCTCTGAGCTCTGTTGCTACCACGAACTAGTAGTGATGCAAGCTTCAACAGTGCTACCACCTGCTCAATACACACAGCAACAGGAATCTTCCATTCCTCTCACACCTACGCTCAACTCAAATGCTCTCATTTGCTGTCAAATTCACCTTCTCTTTTCTCAGATCTTTAAGCGCGCTCAGCGTGCTTAAAGATTTGAGAAAGATGGTCCTTAAATCAAAAGGTTAAGCTTACCTTTGCTGTTTTCTTGGGGCTTAAGGGGTGGAAGTATTTGGCCAGTGGCGACGTTTGCAAGAGCCTTGCCTTCCTCATGGCGTTGCAAAGGATGGAAACCAGACAAACAATATGAACGATTAAGAATAAGCAGTGTGCATTTCAAAAGTTGAACATTTGAAGGGCAATAAAAATGTTTTGAAAAGTTAGAATATAATTAAAAAACCAAACTAACTTTCTTCAACCGTTTCTCCAGATTAACGTATTCTTAAACATGTCTCAAGATTAACATTTTTCAGAATTTCATTTAAAAAAAAAAAAACTGGGATTGATAGTAGTGTTTTCGAATGTCTATGAAATTATTAACTTTTACAACCATTTCGCTAGATTAACGTTTTTTAAAACATTTCTCAAGATTAACATTTTTTAAGCATTTGTCAGAATTTCATTTTTTTAAAAAACTCGGATTGAGACAGTAGTGTTTTTGAATGAATGTGAAATTGTTAACTTTACAGAGTTGTTGGTACAAATTGACTTGACACGTGTTCAATTTACTCAAAATTATTAACTATGGATATGGTGTTGATCTGATTGAAAGTTCTCTTTTATGCAGGGAAGCTAAAATTTTCTTGCAATCTGTGTCCGGACAGTCCATCAACATTCCATTCATCCATGGAAAATGCCTCCTTCCCGTCAAGCTCCTGCAAGAGAAGTTGTGTGGTACAACTAGGGTCATTGTCGAGGCTCTTGTTCAGGAGGGACAAGAGTTTAATGTTTTGGCACCTCTTCCCACCTATGCGGGGGTTTATATGGAGGCATACTTCATCTTGGAGGAATCATTAATTAAAAATTACACAACAAGACTAGAAGACATCTTTCAGACCCCTGAGTCATCTCCAATTGGTCCATCACCTGCACCAATGTAAGTGCATGTAAGTCCAAGATCATTTTGGAAGGTTTGAATTTGAACAATTCTTCACTATTTTTTTTGCTCTCTTGTAGACAAATTGATGATGATGAGGAAAATGAAGATCATGTTGAATTTGATAAGCTAGATGAAGAAACTCTAAATTTTGAGACAGCAGTTTCTGCATTCCAGATCATCCCTACACTCCCTCCCAATGATGTGCTTCACACTATTATGCAAGAGTGTGAATACAAGGGCAAGGTCAAAGATCTACCAAAAACCTACCAAGAATTCTGCATCTATGAAATGATTGAGGGGAAG
The DNA here is from genome assembly GCF_014529385.1 of Adiantum capillus-veneris. Classification (NCBI taxonomy): domain Eukaryota; kingdom Viridiplantae; phylum Streptophyta; class Polypodiopsida; order Polypodiales; family Pteridaceae; genus Adiantum; species Adiantum capillus-veneris. The sequence goes on from NC_140940.1 coordinate 20,216,383, forward strand.
GCAATGGAGGGTATAGAGCAAAAGTATGAGGGAAATTTGTGGACAAAACCACAAACTCAGACAAGAACTCAAAAATCTTTTGTCCTTAGGAAGAGTTTTTGTGGAGGGGTTTTCCAATGTATGAATGAGCGATGCTCATTTAGGAGTAGAACTAATCAAACTAACAAGCAACATTGGAATGGTCAGTTGTCCAAGCTCCCAAAGAATGGCTGCCTAGCCATGGGGAGCTATGGAAATTTGGAATGCTTTTTTTGCAAGCATGTTCCCATGTGTGTGAAAGATTGTCCAGCAACAGTTTACTACTTTATGCCTAGGGATTCTTGCCATAGTAGGCTATTTATGCACCATGGCAAGCACACACACATCGTCCCTAAGGGAATGTCTAGAGCATCAATTCGGAACATAAAAGCCTTAGTAGCTAAGGCAGTGACAATGGACAATAGAGCAGGTCCTAGGAAGGTACAAATGATATTGGCTAGAGAGATGGTGCTCAAGGCCTTCACATATGACAATATTACAAGTGGGGATTTTATAAGTGAGAAGGAGGTCCATGAGATGTCCCAAGAATTTCTTACCCTTGTCAACATGAAGAAGTAAGTTTTCAACTTATAAGCACCAAAACACTTGTATTCTTGAAAAATTGGTTCACCCATGATTATGTATGTTGTAGGGTAAAGCAAATGGTGATGCACTGTAGAAGGACCACTCGACCAATGGGTGATGGATATGATGCAATTCTTGAACTAAAGAGAAAGTGCCACTTTCAGTTCTTCCATGGCTCTCGATTTCCGTTGCAAGCATCAACATCACAAGAGCGGTCCTTCATATTCAAGATGTCTACTACTGGCCCAAGTTCAGGAGTAGATGTGGTCAGAAGGATGGATAGAGATGGACATGAAGACCTCCGATTATCATGGGTTTGTTTTGACCATGTCCATCGAATAGAAGGAGGCTGGCACACAATGGGAGCACATGTTTATGATCACACGTAAGTAACAAATAAGTATTAAAAAATAAATAAGTGGATGTGGATACTAATTGTGTAAACTATTGTATACCTTGGCTCATGGCTTTGTAATGTTATTAGGATTGGAGAGCTTCTAACTATTGCCACATGCGAGTTCAAAGAAGAGGATGAGGAAGCACAAATAATGTTTTGGGAATCTATGAACCAGGTTATGATTGAGCACACAGATAGGCCAGCCAATTTTCAAGGATTCATGTCAGATGAGGCAGGAGCAAATTGGAATGCAGTGAGATATGTGTTCGGGGACAAGAAGGAAATGGTGGGTAGGGAAAGGTCTTGTCTATGGCACTGGGAGGATAATTTGAGGGTGCACACACAGAGGTATATCCACTCCCAGTACCAATCAAAGCATAAAGAGATGTGTGAGAAGTGGAGATTGTCTGAAACAACAGATGCGGCACTCGAGCAATTTCGTAGGATTAGGAGCTGGTGGGCAACAGGCAAGACAACAGATAAAAACATACCAAAGCTAGATAGTTGGTTGAGTTGGTGGCATTTCAGGGTTAGCCATTGGGGACATATGATGGTCAAGGATGGGGAGCCCATAATGAATGCATTGATTCCAAGGACCAACCTCTCTGAGAGCAAACATGCAAGTTGGTTGGCTGGAGAGGGGTACAAGCAAAAAATTAATCTTTATGATGCATGTGTCACTGATCTTATTAATGCCTATCTTCAGTGTGCCCGGCGTCTAGCCTTCTTTGATGGTAAATATATTGGAGGGGGGCCAACATTGGAAATTTTAGTTGACAGAGCCATGTCAAGGATGCAGACTAGTCCATCACCAGCAGCCACCTCAAGGGCAGTGGATGATGCTTCCATGGGTACTCCAATGTTCAATAACAGAGTTAATTTCAAGGGTGAGAAGAGGACAATGTGTGCCAAGCGACCATTAATGGATATGGATACAAGCATTTGTAGCCATAGGCCTGAGTATAATTATGTCACGCAAGATAAGACGTCAAATGCAGCACATGAGCAACCATGCAGTGAATTGTTGCAAGCTCTAGAGCAAAATGTCCATGACACAAAGTGGGCTATTCGCAGGATACCAACATCAAGTAGAGTGGAGTGTAACCATTGGACAGCTGGTAAGAAGTGTGGATTGAGGCAGAGACCGGGAGACCCAGCTCCATGTTTTTGGAGTGACTGTCAATTATCTTCTTGGCGGAAGCAAAAGTTTTGCTACTTTTGCAACACAGATGTGAGGCATACATGGAGAATGGTCACAAGCATCATACACCCACCAGAATGTGCTCCGCATGTTTGGCCTATTGCAAAGGGCACCAAACTCAACATCCAAGAAGCTTGTGCACTTGTGAAGGCAGGATTTGAGATTGGAGTGTCAACGGAATCATTGATCCCCAAAGAAGTGCATCAGAGAGAGCCCCATGCCAACAAAAATGAAGATCAAAATTATCCCTATCGACCAGGGGTATCGAAGGCTGCCTATGCTCAAGTTAATGCAACATTAGAAATGTCAGCAAAATTGACTGGAAGCCGCGTAGAAGTGGAAGGAGAGAAAGAGATTTTTACCATAGAACTACAGACAGGTCACAGTAGAGCCCCTACATCATGCATAGAAGTTATAATTCAGAATGTCCCATCTTGTTTGTGCATTGATTTTCAAGACAGGTTGGCAAAAAAAGCATCCTTTCTTGCTTGCAAGCATCTTTATTTTGTGTACTTGATTGTACTTGGACAAGATGTCAACAACAACATGCATATCCATCAAGCACGAATTCCAAAGGCCATTCTTAAGGATATGCTAACAAAGGCAGTTAGAATCCAACCTAATCAGCTATAAGGGCTATAGCCTGGGTGATGTCTTATTTTGTTTTTGGAAGGGTAGACAAGATAGCAAAACCTATAGTCTATAGATCACTGCAGTTATTTAGTTCCTCCTACTTAGTGCATTTTGTAACCCACTCAGCACCTAAAATTTGAAATGAATCAGCATAAACTTTTTGTAAGAGGTAGGTACTAAAGCGTTTTTTTTTCTAGGTTATTCCTTCAAGAATATGATAGATTTCATCCATAACATATTCAAAGAGTTTTGCAAACTTTGCAACTCTACCATGGCACTCTCTCTTGTCTATATTGCAATCTCCATTTCTTTCCAATGGTCAACTTTGAATGGCATGCTCTCTGTCACTCTCACACACACACACACACACACACACACACACACACACACACACACTTCAAACCCCCTCTAGCTTGTCACTATCTCATTTTATACCCACCACTCATAATCTTTTCAGGTTGTTTCTTTTGTTTCATTCGTGTTTCAAATAATTGTATCATAGGTATGATTAATGTATGTTTTTCTCTCATAGATCATTTGGGCCTTTTGCAAAGGTAGTACATCTCAAATCCGCTCTCTCTCTCTCTCTCTCTCTCTCTCTCTCTCTCTCTCTCTCACACACACACACACACACACACACACACACACACACACACACACACACACACACACACAAGCTCTCTACAAATTTTCCTCCCTATAAATTTTTCCCATGATTTAAAAGAAATCATGGTGCATGCAATTTTTCCATTGCCCTACCAATTTTTTCTTAGGGAGTATTAACATTCATGAAGGTCTATAAAAATTTTCTCTCTCTCTCTCTCTCTCTCTCTCTCTCTCTCTCTCTCTCTCTCTCTCTCTCTCTCTCTCTCTCTCGCGATTTTAGGATCGTCTTTCTCTATGTGCACTGGAGTATTTGTCATAGAAGTATTAAACCCTAAATACATGGGGCTTGATTTTACTATAGTGGGGTTGTCTCAAGCTACTTTGTGCTCGCTTCTATCTGCTCAACTGATTTCTCATTTTTGCTCGAGGCTCACTGCTCTTGGCTCGCTCCATGGATGCACTCAGGACAAAGCACGGGTCAACCATCTGGACCCAACTCCTTGCTTTGTATCTCCTGATTAGGGCCCCAAACCTAATCAGATTACGCTAACCTAATGCAACCTGCACCTATAAAAGGGCACTCAGAGGTCACTATTGGGGGGGGGGGTCAGCACTTGGTAGCATTTTGGTGGGAGGGATTGGAAACACTTGCATCAAGAGAGAGGTAATTTAGTGTAGCATTTTGGGAATTAGCACCATGTGAAGAAGCCATGTCTACACCTTGACTCCAATGGTCCCCACACACTCATGATAGTAGAAATCTCCGTGTCTATGAGTCACCTCTAAAGAACGCACTATTAAGCTCACTATCTCTCTCTATCTCTCTTTGTCACCATGGTTGCCACCTCGCCGAAGATAAGGTTGCTATAAATATTGCATTAAATCAATTTTCCCTCACACCCCAAGGGGTTTTCATCACCCGTGTCACTCTCTCTCTCTCTCTCTCTCTCTCTCTCTCTCTCTCTCTCTCTCTCTCTCTCTCTCCCCGTGTGCCTAGAGTTTGTGTTATTTCAAATCATCGTTGTCTGCATCCTAGCCGCTCAAAGCTAGGTGGTGCCCCCTGTTTATTTCGTCGTGGCCGGCTTGGCGTGCATCGGCTCCTAGCATTTGAGGCCGTCGGGGTCCGTGGCATGCTTTGCGCTCGTCATTTGGTGTCCCCCACTGAGGAGGGCTTCTCGTAAACCTTTGGTTTACAATGCTGAAGACAACGCACATTGTCGACCATGGACAAATGGCTGAAAGAATTCTCCAACTGGAGAATGGAGGAGGAGGGGACTGAAGAAGCACTGACCGCCTTCATAGAAGTACTACTGCTAGGCTGTAGCATCCTCAGTATCCAAGAGGTAAGCTCCCCATCTTGTATTGCTCATGCTAACTGCAAATCAAGAGAATCAAGAGGGAGAGCTACAAAATGTTATCATTGTTGTCGACCAAAGCATTCTGTCAATCAGTGTCGAGACAGAGGAGGTGAAGAAAGAACAGTGAGTTTTGCTTTTGAAAACCGCAGCACCCTCACGACAGTCAGATTATCTGTAGCACCAAGTGTTTTCTCTCTAATGGTCTGAGAGGATTTGTCAACTACGTCAACCACAAAGTCTAAGCCACAAAGCCTAAAGCATTTGGTGGACGCAAGTGGGCCTACGCTCTCTCTAGGCCTAGAGAGTTCAAGTGAAGTGTGACCACCCAAGTGCCGCCGTCGCATGTAGAAGGGAAAGCCGATTGAGGTAGACTCTTTTCGCCCAGTCTGTTTTGAACCTAATGTGGAGGATTGTGCGAACTTCTACAAAAGGTAGAGGCATGTGGTGAAGGCGTCACCTTGTCAACACCTAAGGTACGCAACTCTAGTGGTCAAATCCTTGCCCTACACCCAACATGGATAATAACAATAGGCTAGAAGTCTTTCTTTTTGTTTCTTGCAACACATGCATGTAAACGTATATATTGATAGGAAAATATTCTACCAGCAGCAAAAGATTATTTTTTTATTCGGAGCAAAAATGCTTGATGAAATCTTGAGATCTCCACGTCCCATTATCTTACCCCTTCTTGATTACTACCACTCTTTTGATGTAAGCATCTTTATTCTGTTCTAGCATTTCAATGTTTCCATCTTTATCCTATTCTGAATCGATCCACCCAACCTTGTAAAAGGCTGCTATGAGCTGCTAAGTACTGGTACTTTTATTTTTTATTTTTATTTTTAAAGTTTGTAATTTCCGGTTCATTGATTTACCACCATGGCAAGTGTCTCTTTTCCCAGATTCAGTGGAAAAAAGGGAGAAGACATCACCACCAATTTTCTGGATGACTTTGACATCGCTTGTGTGGTTTCCAACAAGGATGACGACGCCTCACGACGACAAATTTTTTCTCTACTGACAAAGGTAGAGGCCAAGTCGTGGTACAATGCTTTGCTCCAAGCTACCAAGAATGCATGGGATGTACTACGTGCTGCCTTTGTGAAGAGGTTTGGTGGAGGCACAACCTCAAAAATGTTATGGTAGTTGTTGACAGAGTTAAAGTAGGGAGGTATGCTAGAGTATGCCACTTACAAATCCAAGTTTGTGGATTTGTGGAAGCGATGGGTTGCCTCACTAGAGGAAGGTGAAGGAGCACCTAATTTCTTGAAGAAGGACCGTTTCATTGCTGGCCTGTGGTTGCCGCTTAAAGAAGGTGAAGGGGAGGTTCCCTGTAACGTATGAGCTGGCAGTGGAAGTAGCCCACCTTAAAGACAAAAAGATGCGCATGTAAGCGAGAGTCAACGAGTCAAAGGAATTGAGCTCAGTCCAACTAACCCTAGTGACTGCAACAACCGCTCAGAGAACCCAACCACATGAGGCATCAGAAGAGCAGCAAGACCTGTTGAGTCCCATCACTACCCAGCTTGAGAATCTATCTGTGCATTTAATACAGCAAGGGCATGCACATGTCAGAACTCCAGAGTAAGGGAGAGGACAACATAGGCAAAACCAAGAATACCACTGCTACAATTGCAGGGAAGACGGCCATGGCATGTATTACTGCCCACATCCGAGAAGGCAGAACTTCAATAGAGGAGGAAGACAGAATCAGATCTCTCCACCAAGGACGAGGCCACCACCGCCTAGGCAGCCAGTCCCACCTGTTCAAATCCCACCGCCTGCCGTGCAACCACAGCCAGTCCCACCAGTTCAAGTCCTACAACCACCAATGCAACTACCACCACAATCACCACTTACACTCATCCTACGTCCACCACCAATTGGTAGCCACACACTAAGTCTCATTGGTCTTGCAAAAGAAGTCAAGATGAAGATAACAGAAGAAGGATCAAGCGAGAAGTTTGTTCAAAGGACTGAAGCAGTGGAACAAGAGGTTAAAGAATCAAAAGATGCTACCCTAGTGAAGGAGGTAAGTCAAGAAAATCATGTTACAAATGCTAGTACATCTCTAACCTTGGATGAAATAGACATCAAAGCGATCAATCGACAGCTGTAAGGTCCTCCTCTTAGCCCTTACTCCTGATGACATATCTAAGCCGCCGAATTTTCGAATACGATAGAGTAAACTTGGTCTATAGTCAAGCACCCGAGCTACCCACGAGACACTTTCGGTTTTCACCATGGAACATGGATATAACCAATGCAAAGCTATCTACGAGACACTTTCAATTTTCACCAATGTATGGGATATTAGTTTTACCTCAAGAAAAAAAATAAATTTGCATAAGAAAGAATAAGGGTAAGGTGAAAAAGTAACTTATTGAAAAATAGCTTCTTGAAAAATCCACTTGTTGAAAAATAGCTTGTTGAAAAAGCCACTTGTTGAAAAGTAGCTTATTGAATTGAAAAAGTAGCCACTTGTTGAAAATAGCTTATTGAATTGAAAATGTAGCCACTTGTTGAAAAAGTAGCTTCATGCATAAGCCACTTGTTGAAAAGTAGCTTCTTGCATAAGCCACTTGTTGGAAAGTAGCTTCTTGCATAAGCCACCTGTAGGAAAAGTAGCTTCATGCATAAGCCACTTCTTGGAAAGTAGCTTCTTGCATAAGCCACTTGTAGGAAAAGTAGCTACTTACATAAGTAGCTTGTTGGAAAAGCTTTGAAAAGGAAGAAAGCATATCAAGATATGCAAAAGTAACTTATCACGATAAGTTAAGGGCCTTATCAAATTAAGCTTAGAAGGAGGCATTTTCTACTCATTAAACACTTCGCTTGACTTCTCTTCACATTTTGATAGTGCAAGCTTGATAGTGAGCTATGAAAGCCAAAGCTAATTCTCCTTCATACACACCCTACACACACCTCTCTCCTCAAGAGAATCCATAACCACAATCTAAATTACCATTGTACTCTTCACCTTCTCTCTCCTACCTACAAGCTTTCCATAGCTTCAGTTTTCTTAACCTCTCTCTATTCCCCTAGACAAATCGGTGGTTTTCAAGCAAAGGGAAGCAGAAAAGAACCGGCGACATCAATACACCTCATTGATGCTCTTTCAAAGCAAGGGGAAGACCCTGCTAAAGACACATTAAGTTCCAAAACCATAAGCCTATTCTAGCAACATAACTAATCCTCTCCACGGTAATAAAGGTATGCCTAAATTCCTTCTTAAAGAAGAAATTGTTAATCATTCATACACTATTACATGCATATTTTACGATCCACTGGCATGTCCACTTTTAGGAACTTTGCCATTTTTACACTACCATGCATAGAAGGGTTTTACTCTTGCATAAGCACTCAAAGGAAGTTTTGATTAGTTGCCAAGATTGCAAGTTGGTGCATTTCGAAGTTTTGTGTATACCACACATAGACACACCAAGAAAAACTCATTATAGAAAGCATATGCATTGTTCATTTCAAGTTTGTTTGCTTTCAAGTTTGTTTTACAAATTCAAAGGGGGGAAGTAAGGGGATAGCTTCACGGATGTCGTGACCGTGCTGCTTGAACATAAAAATCTCAACACTTCCATGGAGATGCCCCATGGATGACAATGACGAAAAGGGACCAAAATGTGATTCATTGAAGTCGGCGTTAACTCGAAACTTTCATCGAGACAAAACCTTAAAATTCCAAGAGATTCGTTGATTTCTAAGATCTTGTTTTTGAGTAGAAAATTAAAAGGAAGTAGGAATTAAGGGATTATAACTCAAGGAGATTAATCTAAACTTAAACTAGGATTAAAAAATTTACCAAGAAGATTGACGTGGATAGCCCTAGCATAACATAGAGATTTAAGTGTGAACTTGTCTTCATGTTTGGAAAAAGGCCGGCGGAGGTGTTTACCTGTGGGATACAACGAGGGATGGTCCTTTTTGGCTAGGATTGATAACCATTGGTCTATACTTTGAGCTCGGATTCATTCATTGCCCTAGAAATGGGATTAAATGGGGGTGTGTCCCGGCCATGGGTGGATGTGACCCGCGGATGCGTCTGGAAATCGGCCTAGTCCGGGTACTTGATGCCGATGGGGAAAAAGAGGAAGGAAAAAGGATCCATGGAGGGATCATGATAAGGGAGGAGGATGTGATTTAATTAGGGAACTCTTCAAATTTTCTAGTAAAGAGGAACCTAAATGGGCTATTCCCCAATTGTCCTCATCAGCCTGATCTTTGCTCTTCTTCTCGGAATTATTGATTTAAAAGAAACCTAAAGTAGATTATCTTTGAAGCCTTTCCCAAACAAAATAAAGAAAAAATAAGAATCTGTGTAAAGGTGCCGCCTCCACACGTGGCGGAGGAGATAGGATACTCGAGTCCTAAGACGAGGATAGGGATATGCCTGGAGAAGTATATGTGATTGCTTGAAAGATAACTAGATAATTTTACTAATAGTAAGCGAAGAAGGAAGTAAAAATATTCTATAAAGGAAAAAGGTGGGAACAACCTGATAAATTCACATTTGCAAGGGTATGCAAGAGTTTTCATGTTGCTTTCAAATTCTTGAAATGTATTCTTGGTTTGACATGATTGGAATAATGTTTTCTAGTATTCATAGTATTACCTTGGGAAGGTGCATTTATCAAATGGTTTGGCGGGTGGGCGGATTCCGGAGGGTTAATTGTTGGGCCGGAAAGTTGAACCCAATTTTATGTTTTCCTAGAAGTAAAGTCAAGAGCGGGGGAAAGGGATTCCGATCTACGGAGCAGGAGGAAAAAAAAAACTTGGGATCGAGGGATTCATGTAGATTATAATACACTCACCTTAGGGGAACGCATTGGTGGCTGTGCTCGGTCATAACCAGGAAAAAAGCGTCAATGACCTTGCACCACCAAGGGTGAATTAGAGAACTCCCACCAGTTGACCCTAGAAGGTTGAGTTCCAAGTCAGTCTGATGATTTCGATTGGTAAGTTTGATCGGTAAGCAAAGGTTCTTTAGGGCTAAGGGATCCATATGAGAGAAAGTGAATGTTATCACCCCCTTGAGTTGGCATCGAAGAGCAGGAGGAATTCTGTCTTGGTGTCGGTCTCAAGCGGGAGGGATGTTGGAGATCACGATGTATCCATGTGGAAATGGTACAGCCGATGGTCCCCGAGCATGGCCCTCACAAGTGGTATCAGAGCGCGATTTTTGTCCTTGGACAGATAAAGGACTTGGTTGACTCTTGTAGAAAAGAGTGAGATAATGAAAAATAACTTCTCAGATTGCATGAAATCTTTGAGATGATGTTGACCTCTCAAGAAGAGGAAGTACTTGAAATTGTCCAAAAGCAAGAAATGAAAGAACTTCATGTCTAGAAATTACTAAAGAAGTGCAAGCCTATATCAGTTATTATTTCCCCGAGATGTAAAAGTTTTTGGCATAATAGAAAAAAAAAATTAAAAGAGAGAAAAATAACAAAGAGTCTACCTTTAAAAAAGATTTAACTATTCTTGTATATCTGAAAGAATCCTAAAGATGGCCCAATTTGAAGGAATCCTAGGGATGGATTGGCTGAGCAAAAATAAATCCAACATCCATTGTAGTGAAGGAAGCATCTCTTTTTCAAACTCAAACTGTGAACAAGTACAAGGAAGAACAAGGAAATCTTCCATGAAGGTGGTCAAAGCCAGTCGTTTGCTTAAAGGGTTAAAGAAAGGACTGTCAATTTATGTCATAAGACTCAATAAACCAGATATTGAATCAGAAGAATCAGAGCCTGAATGGTTAAATGAATATCAAGATATTTTTCTAGAGGAGTTGACAACTCTTCCCCCGCCTAGGGAATTAGTGCACGAGATTGAGCTCATTCCTGGTGCCCAACCAATAGCAAGGACTCCCTACAAGATGTCACCTTCCGAATCCATCTGAAGAATCAATTGACTCATCTTTTGGAACAAGGTTTCATCAAACCCAGTGTCTCTCTCTGGGGTGCTCCTGTACTCCTCCAAAAGAAGAAAGATGGAACGTTCAGACTTTGCATATATTTTCAACGCCTAAATCAGTGCAATGTCAAGAACAAGTATACCTTGCCTCGCATAGATGGGCTGCTTGATCGACTCGGTGGTTCCAAAATTTTCACCAAGGTTGATCTCAGGTCAGGCTATTACCAACTTGGGATAAAAAGGGAGGATATTCCAAAAACAGCTTTCAACACAAGGTTTGGGCATTATGAGTTCACCGTTATGCCTTTTGGCCTAACTAATGCCCCTGCCACATTTAATCGTCTCCGGACTGACCTCTTCAGGACAGAGTTAGATGATTTTGTTCTAGTCTTCTTTGATGACATCCTTATATATTCAAATACTAGAGAAGATCACGAACGGCATGTACGCCATGTCTTGGAGATTCTTAGAAAAGCCCAACTCTACGCCAAGTGGAGAAAATGCTCTTTCTTTGTAGAGAAGGTTGCCTACTTGGGATACATAGTTTCCAAGGATGGTCTTTCTCTTGACCCAGCTAAGGTGGAAGTTCTAGTTCAGTGGCCCATTCCCAAGACTGTTTCAGAAGTACGGGGATTCCTTGGCCTCACAGGATGGTGTAGAGTATTTATCAAAAACTATGCACTCATCGCAGGCCCTCTCACTGAACTCACTAAGAAAGAGGAACCCTTTATCTGGTCTGACAAGAGAGATAGAGCCTTCGACAAATTAAAAGAGATCTTGACCAGTGAACCTGTTCTCAAACTTCTAGATTTTCAAAAAACCTTTGAAGTGATAGTGGATGCTTGCATACCAGGTATAGGTGGAATCCTACAGCAAGAAGGCCATCCCATAGCCTATGAATCACGACAACACAGGATTCATGAGAGAATTATCCCACCCATGACCTTGAACTACTAGTTGTGGTTCATGCCCTCAAAAAGTAAAGAAACTATCTTCTAGGTCAGATGTTTGAGCTTGTTACTGACCATAAAAGTCTCAAGTGAATTTTCACCCAGCCAGATCTTAATATGCGACAAAGGTGATGGGTTGAATTCCTACAAGAGTTCACTTTTGAGATCAAATTTAGACCAGGCAAGGAAAATCAAGCTGCAGATGCTCTAAGCCGACGAGTAGTGGCCCTTGCCATTACACTAGTCCATTCAAATCTACCCGAGGAAGTTCAAAATGCCCTCCAAACCGATGACAAATCTGGTCCGTTGATCCAAGAAATCCAAGCTCAAGTTCAAAAAAGATATCTGGAAGGCTACTCTATTCAAGATGGATTCTTATTCTTCAGGAATCGATTGTGCATACCTACATGCTTAAGGATGCAAATACTAAAGGAAGCTCATGAAACTCCCCTTGCAGCTCACCCAGGTTATCACAAAATGTTTGCCTCTCTTAAACAAAATTTCTACTAGCCTAATATGAAAAAGGATACTTTAGAGTATGTTAAGAAGTGTTTGGTATGCCAGAAGGTGAAGGCTAAAAGAGTTAAGATTCCGAGGAAGCTACAACCATTCGATATACCTGCAATGAAGTGGGAGTGCATCAGTATGGATTTTGTAACAGGGTTACCCAAGACTGCTGGAAATTTTGATTCTATTTTTGTGATGGTGGATAAACTCACCGAAGTAGCTCACCTTGTCCGAGTCAAAACTACTACCTCTGCAACAGATATTGCACAAATTTTTTTTAAACAATTATTAGATTACATGGAATACCTACTAGGATAATCAGTGATCGTGATGCCAAGTTTACCTCTAAGTTTTGGAAGGCCATGTTCCAATCCTTAGGCACTCAATTAAACCTGAGTTCAGCCTATCATCCAAAGACAGATGGACAAACTGTAAGAGTTAATCAAGTCATAGAAGATATGTTGAGATCATACTACAGTCAGCAACCCCATCTTTGGATCAAATATTTACCCTTAGTGGAATTTGCTTATAATTCTTCCTACCATAGAAGCCTAGGAATGCCACCATTCAAAGCTCTTTATGAACAAGACTGTATCATTCCTCTCAGAATGGCCAACCCAAGTCTCCTAGTGCCTGCAGCAAAGAATACACTTGAAGAAATGGATCGCCAAATCAAAATAATAAGGGAGAACCTTAAGAGAGCAAGTGACAGGTAAACATAGATCTCCTCGGATTTTTAAGGCAGGAGATAGAGTTTTCCTTAGGGTCAAGCCAAAGATAAGTTCACTCAAATTGGGAAAATACAAGAAGTTAGCATATAGATGTTGTGAACCCTTTGAGATTCTGAGAAGGATAGGGGGCCAATCTTATGAACTCGCTTTACCCCCTCACTTGCATGTGCACAATGTTTTACATGTTAGCTTGCTAAAAAGATATGTTGCAGATCCCCTTCACATCCTAAATGATGAAGATACTATTCTTATCACACAGGAAGAATTCTAGATGGAGCCAGTGCAAATTTTAGACATGAAGGAGCGGAAGCTACGACACCGAACAATTTGGGAGGTTTTAGTCCAGTGGAAGGGCTATCCCATTGAAGATGCCTCTTGGGAAGATTGGGAACTCCTTACTTCTCAGTTTCCTCATCTTTTTTTATCAGGATTCTTTTCTTTTTTGTACTCAAACTAAAGCATGTTAGACCATGTAACTACAAATCCAAGTTCTATCTTACTAAACTTTTGTAACCTGACCTTTTGCTAAATAATAACAAGATTAGCGTTTTCCTTTACATCTTGTGACTCGGATCTGTGTATGGAATTACAAAATCAATAAATAGATTTAGCTAAGTTTGAACTTCTCTCAAGGACTTCTATGAAATACAACATATAAGACTTAGAACCAATTTCATTATATCGATCAAGGGAAAAAAAGACTTAAGACAGGCACCAAGATCTTAGAACATGATGAATATGAGACAACGAATATACCTTTTCTAGAGGTCAATAAGCCCATCCATTACATGATCACAAAAGCAGCTATCACAACAGGCACATATTTGGCCTCTCATTAATAGGAAGGATTCTCTGTGAAATTGTTGCACTGATCTCTCTAGTATGAGGTGTGAAGTTAAAGGACCCTCTAAGTGGTAAACCAAAGTGAGGGTAAAGATATATCTTTTGATGAGGAAGGAGTTGAGCAAGCAAAAATACTCGTTCTGAAAAACCTCGATGCATTGACCTCATCACGCAATAATACCAAGGACCCAAACCCATAGCTTCAGTAACCATAGCCAAACGAACATTATTACGAAAGTGATCCCAACCCCAACGGGTCACCCTTGTTATACTTTGAAATGTCCGCCATTTTGTTTGAGCTACTGAAGTTCCCAAGTGAGGAAATAGCAGGCACCCATATCGCTCCACAAAATCTCTCCTCACGGATTCACTTATTTGTTGTAGATGAGGAATGGCCACAGATAAAACTAGCTCTTGCCATCGATCCAGAAGGTAAGATAATGAGCAAAAAGACAAACCTAAGAAATTTTGACAAGAGATGAGAATAAAAGTGAAAGACAAAGGGAATGATACTGTAAGAAATGAAAATATATTTCACTATATATAAGCGAGCCAACCAACGAAGTCTAAACTAGCATTACCCAGAAGTTGAAAGTGTAACTTGTGGATGAAGATCTACCACCTTCCTTACTTGTTTCGAGCTGAGGAAAAATTTGGTCTATAGTCAAGCACCCGAGCTACCCACAAGACACTTTCGGTTTTAACCATGGGAACGTGGATATAACCAATGCAAAGCTATCCACGAGACACTTTCGGTTTTCACCAATGCATGGGATATTAGTTTTATCTCAAGAAAAAGATAAATTTGCAAAAGAAAGAATAAGGGTAAGGTGAAAAAGTAACTTGTTGAAAAATAGCTTCTTGAAAAATCCACTTGTTGAAAAATAGCTTATTGAATTGAAAAAGTATCCACTTGTTGAAAATAGCTTGTTGAATTGAAAGGTGTTATAAACTTGGAGATGGGTAATGCCTCCAGTTTATGTAAGGGTGTTCAGAGTAAGTTTGATGATCAACATGTTCCCAACCTTTTAAGGATGTTCCAGACTCCTGCACAATGCAGCATTGTGTTTGCATGGGATGCATCGGACCTATGGCTATGGTTAACTGCTAGAATATATATAGATAAGATCAGCATGGAGATAAAAGTTAAGGAGCCATGGATAGACAAAAGGCTAATAGAATGCAAGAATGAAGGCCTCATCCTCCCCAATTTGGTGCAAATTTTTTCAAATAGTACATCCTCTCTATGGAGAGAGGTAAGTGGGTTACGCTTGTATTTAAGCCGCAAGGTATGTGGCTTACTATCAACATCAGAAAAGACAAATGACATGTTTGAGCACACCCAAGAGGAACATGATATGCTTGCTGGCTTTGCAAGTCTTGCGACGGTAAGCAAGATTTTGAAGACAACTGGAGCTCACCACACCAACAAGGCGGCCATGTATGGTGGATTCTTAGCACACTCTTGTGAATCATAATTTTCAGTTCTGCCTTTGCAGGAGCCAAGATTCTCATTTCTCCTCTTGCTACTAGTGGTCACAAATTTGGTCCTATTTGGCATGCAAATTTTATTATTCAGACACTGCAGATAATGATCCTATTCTTCACTTGGGATCCAGGAGGACATTAGCATAAAGTTCTGGAAGCCATGGGCTTCCCATTTAATCAGCCCGCACTATTCCAAGGAACAGGCTATCATCCGGACCTGTTGCAGATTCATGGATATCCCAAAAATCTCACCAATGGCCAAATGGAATGGCTAGTTCAGAAGGCAAATCGATATCGGCTCCTACAGATTAACTAATGAAGAATCAGAAGTAGGGCTAGAAGCATGAATGCCTCTAGCCAAAAGGGAGGGCTAATGACGGCCGATTTTCAAAACCACGGCCATCATTAACCAACCCCAATTGGGAAGGAGCACAATACCAACAAAAATGATGAATACATTGTTTTTAACATTCACCACCCCCACTTTTATGCTTGCCCATGGCTGTCCGTCCCTCAGCTTGGCCACACCCCTCCATTATCACCAGAGGATAGCTTCTCTCTCCCTCGCTCGGCTCCACCAGCCCACTAACTCTCTCTCTTACCTTGCTTTTGTGTCACCTAGCTCAATGGGCGCATAAAACAAGCTGCCACCCTTTTCTTCCACTGGTGGGCCGTCGTGCTTGGACAAAAGTCTCCCTCTCTCTCTCTTTCAATATTCATATTAACTCCACTCTCTCTCTCTCTCTCTCTCTCTCTCTCTCTCTCTCTCTCTCTCTCTCTCTCTCTCTCTCTCTCTCTCTCTCTCTCTCTCTCTTACCCCTGTAGCTCGTCCATACTCCCTCAATCCCCTCTCCTCTCCTCTTGTTTTACTACCTCTGGCGGATCGCCATACCACCATCCTCTCTCCCACTCTCTTGCCACCTCACCAACCCCCTCTTATTTGATATACGGTGGGCCGACCCTCTCTCTCTCTCTCTCTCTCTCTCTCTCTCTCTCTCTCTCTCTCTCTCTCTCCCCCCTCACACTACTCCCTCACTCCCACACTCACTCCCTCTCTATTTCCCTAGTCTCTCTCTCTCCCTCCCTCGTTCTAACTCTCTCTCTCACTGGCTGTTGGCCAGGCAGCCCGAAGGCACATTGTATATCTCTCCCTCTCAACACACACACACACACACACACACACACACCCCTCACCCCTCAACCCCACCCTCATTCCCCCGTTGGTCGCTACTCCATCACCTTCCCCATCCCGTTGACCAACCCCCCCACCCCCTCATTTCTGTCGGCCACGTGCAGCCCAAGCCCGCCCTCTCCGTCTCTCTCTCTCTCTCTCTCTCGCTCTCGTCAAGCCCGCTGGCACAGCAACCAGAAGGTCTCTCTCTCTCTCTCTCTCTCTCTCTCTCTCTCTCTCTCTCTCTCTCTCTCTTATTCACACTCCCCATACCCCTTCACACACACACCTCACCCCCTCAGCCACCACAGGCTCTCCCCATCCCTCACTCTCACCCTCTATGTCTCTCTCACCCCTCGTCAGGCCCAAAGGCGCAGTGAATAAACACTCTCTCTCTCTCTCTCTCATAATACACACACACCCCCCACCTCGCCACGCACACACACACACACTCCCCGTCCCTCTCAGCCCCCCTTGCGAGCTCACTCATGCCATTGCCCCTCCCCAGCCTGCGTAGTAAGAAAAAAAAATAAAAATATATATATATATATATATATATATATATAATAAATTACTCCCTCTCTCTCGTTCTCGCACACGTGCACTCTCGATACACACACACACACAACCCCCTATATATATGCACGCCTACACGCACTCACATATACACACAGTATACACACATATACACACACACAAGGAAAAAAAACAAAGAATCGACATCGATGCCCAAAGAATAAAGACGGTTGAGTCGCACAATGGCAACACACAATCAAGGAAAGACGTCGAAGGCATGCCTCGGCCGGTCCCGAAACTGGCGAATGCGCTACACCGACGCACCCGCAAGGCCCGTCATTCATCGGCATCTCGTCCACGATGCGTCTTTGCAGTAATATCCATAGGTTGTCATTATTTTTCCAGTTTCAATCCAAAATCTTGTAAAAAATCCCAATTGTAAATTGTCACCTCTCTCTAGGTGATGGCCACAAAGGCCCACCTATGAGTTTTTAGTTTTTGCAATTCTCCTAGGACAAAGCAAGGGTCAACCATCTGGGACCCAACTCCTTGCTTTGTCTCTCCTAATTAGGGCCCCATACCTAATCATATTATCCTAAACTAATGCAACCTGCACCTATAAAAGGGCACTGAGAGGTTGTAAGGACTCTGACCCCAACCAAAAAAGAGCACCCTTGTACCATGAAATGATCATAATGGAAAAAAAGTTACTATTTTTAGCAGTTTTTCGAATTTTGTCAGTGCCATGATGTTTAAAATTTCATAAAGCTTCGAAATATGAATTAAAATAATTTTTGTGAAAATTTTCCAAATATAGTAAGTTTTTGGTCACCCGACCCGTCTAGTTTTGACTGTCTCGAAAATCTGCACCCGTACCCCGAATTTGAAAAAAATGCATTTTTTGGACCTCGGGGGCTGCTATATATGGCAGGTACTCAGACCCGTACGTCTTAGTTAGAGCTTAGTATAGCAATTTACGGCATCAAAATCCGACTCGTATGGCCCTTTTTAGCCTAAAACCAATTTTTCACAAAATTGTCCGGGGAGGCACCGGGGGCCCGGGACTATGTGGGAACAGGTCCCAGCCCACTCCAGACCTACTTTAGCAGCTAGGGGGCGCCCTCTTGCTTTGTGGGAGTCTTGGGAAAGCTGCCAAGCCTGCAACTCAGTCTCAGAACCAGTTAACCAAGCCAACCTGACACTTGGTGGACAGAGAACTGGACTTGCCATGCTTAACTGGAGAAGCTCCCAGATGCATTTAGCAACCCAGATCGATTTTCAGCCTGTAGGAACCTATTTAAAGACCTGCACACACACACACACACACACACACACACACACACACACACACACACACACACACTTAAGATCACACACACACACATAGTGCATACACACACACCCACATACATTGGGGAGGTGCTGCCGAATCACACACCTATTGAAGAAGAAGCTAGGAGGGAGGTGCTGCCAAATTTTCATCTCAAGAAGCTCGATTAGATCAGAAAATCGAGAAGATTACCATCTCTTAATCACGCCTTTCTCCGAGCTAATCATTTAAAGTAGTGAGAAATGGCCCCGGTTAAGAGGACGCGCTTCGGTGGTGCCCATGATCGCGAGGCAGGAACGAGCAATGTCAACAGGAAGGGGAAGGCTCCCATGGAGGAACAAATACCGGCCATCTCACGGGCCATCGATGAAGAAGTGGAAGAGGTAGATCATATTTGTATTCAAGTTGTTTAAATTAACATTGCATACGCTAGTTAGGAATGCTCATATCCCCAAACATATTGGAGAAATCCGACGGAAACCTCGGCATTGAAATCATTGTACATTAAGTTCTAAAGTAGGAAGGTAATGTTTGATGGGTATGCTGTTTGCAAGAGGAAAGAATGTCTGCTAGGGAAAATTTAGCTCGACATGTTCATTTTATTTCCAATGTTGAATCAGTCCTGACCCCCCTACTGATCACAGGGGGCAGAGTTCCTCATTAGGGCTCTTGAATCCACGACTTGCTTTTTATGCGGTGGATACCCACGTCTTGCTTTCTATGCGGTGGGAACCCACGTCTTGCTTTCTATGCGGTGGGAGTGTCCATGACATGCTTTCTATGCAGTGGACATACCTAGTTGTATGGGCAGCTAGGCGACAACGGGAGGAGTAAACTCTCGGTGGAGGGGGGATGTTGTACCTCCAGAACATTGGAATTTTAATGAATAAGTTAGAGTATAATTTTTACTAGAATACTGTCTTGGTGCCGCTTGCAATACTGGTTGAAGGGCTGTCTTAACGAACATTGTGAATCGGAATCTAATTAAGGAACTTTTATGTTGAACAACTTTTGTGGTAGTAATTAGGACACACAAGGAAGTGTGAGTGTGGGGGTGGAAAGTTGGGGCTTGGCTCAGGTTGCCAATGCCTACGAGATGAGTTGTAAGGTCTCTGACCCCAACCAAGAAAGAGCACCCTTGTACCATGAAATGATCATAATGGAAAAAAAGTTACTATTTTTAACAGTTTTTCGAATTCTGTCAGTGCCATGATGTTTAAAATTTCATAAAGCTTCGAAATGTGAATTAAAATAATTTTTGTGAAAATTTTCCAAATATAGTAAGTTTTTGGTCACCCGACCCGTCTAGTTTTGACTGTTTCGAAAATCTGCACCCGTACCCCGAATTTGAAAAAAATGAATTTTTTGGACCCCGGGGGCTGCTATATATGGCAGGTACTCAGACCCGTACGTCTTAGTTAGAGCTTAGTATAGCAATTTACGGCATCAAAATCCGACTCGTATGGCCCTTTTTAGCCTAAAACCAATTTTTCACAAAATTGTCCGGGGAGGCACCGGGGGCTCGGGACTGTGTGGGAACATGTCCCAGCCCACTCCAGACCTGCTTTAGCAGCTAGGGGGTGCCCTCTTGCTTTGTGGGAGTCTTGGGAAAGCTGCCAAGCCTACAACTCAGTCTCAGAACCAGTTAACCAAGCCAACCTAACACTTGGTGGGCATAGAACTGGACTTGCCATGCTTAACTGGAGAAGCTCCCAGATGCATTTAGCAACCCAGATCGATTTTCAGCCTGTAGGAGCCTATTTAAAGACCTGCACACACACACACACACACTTATGATCACACACACACACACACACAGTGCATACACACACACCCACATACATTGGGGAGGTGCTGCCGAATCACACACCTATTGAAGAAGAAGCTAGGAGGGAGGTGCTGCCGAATTTTCATCTCAAGAAGCTCGATTAGATCAGAAAATCGAGAAGATTACCAGCTCTTAATCACGCCTTTCTCCAAGCTAATCATTTAAAGTAGTGAGAAATGGCCCCGGTTAAGAGGACGCGCTTCGGTGGTGCCCATGATCGCGAGGCAGGAACGAGCAATGTCAACGGGAAGGGAAAGGCTCCCATGGAGGAACAAATACCGGCCTCATACGCTAGTTAGGAATGCTCATATCCCCAAACATGTTGGCGAAATCCGACGGAAACCTCGGCATTGAAATCATTGTACATTAAGTTCTAAAGTAGGAAGGTAATGTTTGATGGGTATGCTGTTTGCAAGAGGAAAGAATGTCTGCTAGGGAAAATTTAGCTCGACATGTTCATTTTATTTCCAATGTTGAATCAGTCCTGACCCCCTTACTGATCACAGGGGGCAGAGTTCCTCGTTAGGGCTCTTGAATCCATGACTTGCTTTTTATGCGGTGGATACCCACGTCTTGCTTTCTATGCGGTGGGAACCCACGTCTTGCTTTCTATGCGGTGGGAGTGTCCATGACATGCTTTCTATGCAGTGGACATACCTAGTTGTATGGGCAGCTAGGCGACAACGGGAGGAGTGAACTCTCGCTGGAAAGGGGATGTTGTACCTCCAGGACATTGGAATTTTTATGAATAAGTTTGAGTAGAATTTTTACTAGAATTCTGTCTTGGTGTTGTTTGCAATACTGGTTGAAGGGCTGTTTTAACGAACCATGTGATTCGGAATTAAACAAGGAATATTTATGTTGAACAACCTTTGTGGTAGTAATTAGGTCACACGATGAAGTGTGAGTGTTGGGGTGGAAAGTGGGGGCTTGGCTCGGGTTGCCAATGCCTACGAGATGGGTGGTCCCGATTGGTCGAGAACTCTCTGTCCCCATAGTGCTTACTCGATATTAGTATTACTCATTGCCCCTAGAGCGGCGAATCCTCGAGAGTACG
Source organism: Adiantum capillus-veneris (assembly GCF_014529385.1). Classification (NCBI taxonomy): domain Eukaryota; kingdom Viridiplantae; phylum Streptophyta; class Polypodiopsida; order Polypodiales; family Pteridaceae; genus Adiantum; species Adiantum capillus-veneris. The sequence continues at coordinate 20,237,530 of NC_140940.1, forward strand.
TGCCTCTGAAACATGGGGAAAAAGGCACTCGGGTTTTCTCTCCTCTTGGAAGGTGGGTCTTAGGATCGTTAGATAGTTCAAGTACACTTCCCCTGCGAGGTGGAGCTAGATCTACCTACTAGTAGGCCCGGACTCGACTCACTTTGTGATGAGAGATCGTCCGCTAGTCGAACCCTGAACCATTTTGTTTGCTTCCGCAATAGATCTAGTGGCCACTAGGTTCACCATCACATCCGTTGAATTGATACGGCTTGGTGGGGACCTCACAGAGGTCACTATCGGGGGGGGTCAGCACTTGGTAGCATTTTGGTGGGAGGGATTGACAACACTTGCATAAAGAGAGAGGGGATTTAGTGTAGCATTTCGGGAATTAACACCATGTGAAGAAGCCATGTCTATGCCTTGACTCCAATAATCGCCACACACTCACGATAGTAGAAAATCTATGAGTCTATGAGTCACCTCTAGAGAACGCACTATTAGGCTCACTATCTCTATCTATCTCTCTCCGTCACCATGGTTACCACCTCGCCAAAGATAAGGTTGTTGTAAATATTATATAAAATAAGTTTCCCCTCACACCCCGAGGGGTTTTCGTCACCTCTCTCTCTCTCTCTCTCTCTCTCTCTCTCTCTCTCTCTCTCTCTCTCTCTCTCTTTGTGTGTCTGTGTGTGTGTGCGTGCGCGCGCGCGTAAAGTTTGTGTTATTTCAAATCACCTTTGTCCGTGTCCTAGCCACTCAAAGCTAGGTGGTGCCCCCTGTTCATCTCACAGCAGCTCGGCGTGCATCGGCTCCTGGCGTTTGAGGCCGTCGGGGTTTGTGTCATGCTTTGCGCTCGTCAGTGATAAGGAGGTTCCCATGCCCTAGAGAAGAGTGGTTTGGCTACTGTCATCGTTGTTTTGAAAGGCGGGTAGAGGGCCTTTCTTCTCTCCCCGTGTAACTCATCCTGAAGAAACTGTTCACCACGGGTGAAACCCAGTGGACCGAAGATAAGCTACAATTAAATGGTGTAGAATTCATGCAACAAGCCGATTACGAAAACTACTTGCAATTGCTGCTAGCTAAAAGGCTAAGAGTGGTCAGACACGTCACCATCACTCCATACGTGCTTAGCAATGAAGGGAAGGTGGAGCCTATGAAGGACGAAAACCATACGTGCTTAGCAATGAAGGGAAGGTGGAGCCTATGAAGGACGAAAACCTCCCGTGGATGTGCCGCCTTGTCAACACCGGCATGGTAAGGGTATAAGTGAGTACTCTACACTCTGCACATCATAAATTAACGGACCAACTGCTTTTCCATTTAGATTTCTGTAACACATGCACGTACATATATATGTAGATAGGAAGATCTTCTATCCGCAGAAAATTGTGTTCTTGTATGGTGTTGCGGCGCTAGGAGAGATCCTTAGCTCCCCAAATCCCATTACCCTCCCCGTGTTGGATTACCATCACTCCTTCAATGTTTCAATTTTCATCCTGTTATGATCTATCCACCCAACCTTGTAAGAAAGCCGCTATAAGCCGCTAAGTTATTTGTGTTTAAGGGGGGGAAAAAAGAGTTTGAAAATCTTGTTTTGCAATGGAAAATGTTTCCTTCCCAACCTTCACGGGTAAGGGGGAGAATATGCTTCTGATTTCTTAGATAATCTTGAGATAGCATGTGTCATCTTTGGAAGGGATGATGATGCTTTGCATCTACGTATTTTTTCATTGTTAATGAAAGTGGAAGCAAGATCATGGTACAACGCCCTGGTGCAAGCCACCAAGGAGAGGTGGGACCTGCTTTGGAGAAGGCACCACATACGAGAAATTGTGGCAATTGCTGATGGAGTTGAAGCAAGGAATTATGGATAAATATGCAGCATACAAATCGAAGTTCGTGGATCTATGGGATGATGAGTTGCATCATTGAGGGAGAACAAAGGGGCACCCGATTTCCTAAAGAAAGACCAGTTTGTAGCTAGTTTATGGCCAATTCTTAAAGAGAAGGTGAAGGGAAGGTTTCCTCGTACGTATGAGGTAGAAGTTGAAGTAGCCCGCCTTAAAGATAAGAAATTGTGTTTACAAGCCTGGATTACCGAGGAAGAGGAATCAGGAAGGGCCCGCCCACACCTAGCCACACTTGCAGCAGCCATCCAGAGGAATCAGCCACAAGAACCATCTGAAGATCAACAAGGCCTGCTCAATCGAATCACCAACTAGTTAGAGAACCTTTTAGTACATCTGGTGCAGCAAGAGCATGCACCTGCCAAAAATCCAGAGCAAGGAAGAGGGCAGCAAAGACAAAATCAGGACTACCATTGCTACAACTGTAGAGAGGATGGCCATGGCATGTACTACTGTCCTCGTCCAAGAAGGCAGAACTTCAATAGAGGAGTAATGTAGAATCAGATTTCTCCATCAAGGGTGAGGCCACCAGCGCCCAAGCAACCAAAGCCAATTCCATTAATCCAAATACTTCGACTGCCTGTACAACCACCAGCGCAACCTCTCATTCCACCTCTACCTCTACCTCCACCACCTGCTAGAAACCAAGCAGCGAGTGTCGTCGGTGTTGAAGCTAAGGAAAAGGCGAAGGTAGAAGAGCGTGTCAAAGAGAAGGTCAAAGAAAAAGGAAAATGAAAAGTAGAAGATGTGGATTCTATGGGAGTGAAGCGTACTAGGCATGAAGAGGCCTCTCAAAGGGAGAAAAGATGAAAGGAAAAGGAGAGTCTCACAAGCATGCGTCTAAGCCTCGACAGAAGGTCAACATCATGGATTTTTTGTTGGGCAAGTATGCTAAACCATATGGGCAAGTATGCTAAACCATTTTTTGTTGGGCAAGTATGCTAAACCATATGACCTAGTTCAAGATGTTTTGATGCAGGGTCCGAAAATAACTTGGCCCCAATTGCTCCATCTTGCACCAAGGATGAGGAGACAATGGACGAAGATTGTAAGTACTAGAAATTCAAGACCAAGGATAGTTGGGGCTATCTCTGGGAGGAATCTAGACGACATCCTACCTATCATGGATGCCCACAAGGGGCAATGCATCTCAAACATCTACATAGATGGTGGCGCACAAATATACATCATGAGTGAGAAAATGATGCACCATCTAGGCCTAGAGGTAAGTAGGCCGGCACCCTATTGAGCTAAAATGGCAAATAACGTCAAAGTGAAATGCGTAAGCATTGTGAATGCAGTCAAGGTGAAGGCATTCAACACGGAAGTGGAGGTAGACATTTTTGTCGTGCCACACAAAGGGGAGGGCTACCCTATCATTCTCGGAAGACCATGGCTCATGGCTATGGAGGCTAAGCAAGACTGGAGTATCGGGATGATCCAGCTAAAGGAAGGGGAAGCCCATATTCTATGACATGAAAACTGGGAAGCAACACAACATTATCTTGCAGGCATCGGAAGATGAATTTACTAGTGACTCTTCGACCACCTCGGGAGAAGAGACGACAACAATTGAAGAGAGTGACAGTAGCATCGAAGTGATGGGAGTCATCCTTAGAGATCCAAAGAGATTGACAAAGTTTGAAGCACCACCAAAGAACCAAGAGGGACCATCAGGTACAGGTACACAACCCTTGGTGGATACAAGTAAGTTACATCGGATGCTCTCCAGTGAGCTAGCTATTGAAGAGAGAGAAGAGTGCATCTCTATGCTGGGTAACTTCGCCACACTTTTCATTGATGGTTATGACAAGATCACATGCATCACAGTGGTGCAACACCCGCATAAGACTCAAGGAAGGAAGTAAGCCTGTGGTGCAAAAGCTCAGAAGGCTCGGGGTAGTTCAGCAAGAGGCATTGCTCAAAGAGGTAAGGAATTTGCTACAGGTAGGTTTGGTTTACCCCGTCGAAGACTCAGAGTGGGTCTCTTTAGTGGTGGTCACGCCAAAGAAGAAAGGTAAGTGGAGAGTTTGTGTAGACGACAAACCTCTCAATGCAGCAACAAAGAGGGATCATTTGCCCCTCCCATTCCAAGACGAGATTCTCAATGAGGTAGCAGGTCACGAGTGCTACACAGTATGTGATGGCTACTCATGCTATTTCCAGATAAACATTGCAGAAGAAGACCAGAAAAAGACAACCTTCATAACACCATCGGGATGTTTTGCTTACAGAGTGATGCCTTTTGGCCTCACCAACTTTTCGGCCACATTCCAACACTATGTAACTTTTCTCTTCCAGCCATACTTTGGTAAGTCAATATGGGTTTCATAGATGATTCTGCATCTACAACTCTCACTCCCTTCATTTGAGCAAGGTCTATGATGGCCTGGCTAGGCTGCAGGCCTTGGGTACCAGCTTAACATAGATAAGTGTCACATTGATGAAAGCAAGATCACTCTTCTCAGACATGTAATTTCAGTCAAAGGAATTCAGGCTGACCCAAGCAAGGTTCAAGCTTTAGTATCATTGTCATCACCCACAACAGCTAAGCAATTGGTCTCTTTCCTTCAAAAGATAAGGTATTTGAGCAGGTTCATTCACTTGCTCTCTCAAGTTGTTCTCCCTTTACAACAAGTCACCCATTTCCTATGGAGTGGAGAAAATGAGCAACAGTTCAACAAGTGAAATAGATCCTGGCTTCACTTCCCACCATTGCACCCCCTAGATGGGACGAGCCATTTTATGTTAACCCCAATGTAGGAAGTGATACACTTGGGGCCGTACTAATGCAGAAGGACCCCCAAACCACTTTCATGCATCCTATCTACTTCTCTAGTCGTGTCATGACCCCATCAAAAAAACAATTCACCATGGTAGAGCACCTGGTGCTTGCATTGATAATTGCCACTACAAAGTTCCGCTCTTATCTATTGCCTACACCCTTTGTAATTCTAACAATGGAAGAAGTCTTTCCGTATGTAATGCAACACATGGATGTATCATCTAGAATCTCTAAGTGGCTCGTTAGATTACAAGAGTTTGATTACACTATGCAAGTGGAGAACTCCACTAGAGCTAGTCTAGCAGGTATTCTTACTCATCGTCACTACGAGAAGAAGCTAAAGGTCAACACAGAAGGCAAAGGAGTGACATCAATGGTGGAGGTTCCTAAGCTAGAAGGAGCTCACTCTCTTTTCTTTGATGGAGCTTAGAAAAGGACAGTGGACTAGAGGCTACAGCTGGCATCGTCATTTTCAATGAGCAAAGGGAAAAGGTCTCCTCTATTGGGTAGTTACTACACTCCCACTCCAACAACGAAGCAGAGTATGCGGCCCTAATTCTTGGATTAGGACAATGTGTTTTGCAAGGGGCTCAATGCCTAAACGTGTTTGGCGATGCCATGTTCTTGATAAAGCAGATAAATGGCACTTGGGCTTGTAAAAATTGGGTTTTGCTTGCACCACAAGGAAGCGTAAAGTGCTAACCGAGCTTAGTGTAGGGCATATCCCCGGCAGCGGCGCCAAAAATGTGTGTCCTTGCCGCACTGTCGAAGCAAGGGACTTGCCAATACACCGTATGCGAGCCACAAACGGCTCCTAGCACACAACAAGCTTAAACTAGCAAGCTCAAGAAAACAAAGGGTGTGTCACTCACCGCTCTACGCTCGCCTTCGTGGTGGATTCCTCGCCGCGATGAAGAAGAAGCTGCAGTCGTGCCGCACTCAACCGCTTCGCCGCCGTCGTGCCTTCGTAATGCTCGATCGCACACACACTCTCCCTCTCTCTCTCTCTCTCTCTCACACACACACAAGGAGGTGAAGAAGAAGAAGATGGAGATGGAGCAAGAGCACTCTTCAATTGCACAAATGAGAGAATGAGTAAAAATTAGGTTTAGTTGGCTTTTATAGGAGCTCACCCCATTCACACTTGGGCGCCCATGCTTAACCAACTAATCCCTTGAATGTCCAAGTTAAAGTGCGCCTCTCATTGGCGATCACTCTACCTTTCCCTATTGGTCCGACAAGCCCGGTACTTGACTCTACCAAATACATAATACGCGTCCATCGTAGGTGATGGGTGTCCGTGAGCCGTGAGGGTTAACATGCCCCCCTTCCTGATGTAGATTCCGTCCTCGGAAGCTATTGAGTTGAAGCTGGTTCGTCGAGGTGGAAGAGCATTTGAGATGAATGTCCTTAGCCTTCTTCAGTCACTGCAAAATCAAACAACATTGGCACAGTAATTGCATTCTCTTAAAAAGCATATGCAATTTTAGGGAGACACATTGATTGGTAAAAGAATTTCAAACAATTTGGTAGCAATGAACATTAAATTGCAATGTAATCAAATGCATAAATAGATGTAAAGGTAAAAAATTAAACAAGTCTGGGGTCGCTAATTTGACGGTCGAAAAGCACTAGAGATCGAATATTAATACCATGGGTAAGCTTCTTAATTTTCTGTGGTCAATTAAGTTGTTTAATCGCGAGAGCCAAGTATTCATGTTCGAGGGCTGACTAGAGGCTATATCTAGAAAACCTTGTAGTTAAGCTACCATAAAAGGAATTTCTCATGAAATCATCGCCTGTCTGATTACTTTTTCTTTGACCCCCCAAGGTCTTTTCACACTGATTCAATTTTGAAGTGGGTGCTTATTTTGTATGCCTTGGGTTTTTTGCTTTTCAAGGAAAAGCGCCCACACTGGGAACCTCTAGGGCTCTAGTACCATAGGCGATACATGTGAGTGAAGTACCAATTCAAGCCAGAATTTCTCTTCCAGCTTAAAATTTTACATTGTGGCACTTTGATTTTTTGTTTGTTCATTTTCAACATTTTAATTTTGTAACTTTGGGGGGTCATATAACACTGTTACACTCCCCAGGCTCATCACATTAGTAAACTCCCTTTATAATACTTAAGCTAAAGGTCAATAGGGTTAAGCCCACTAGAAAGCCCTAGTACATTTCATACAATGCTGCCTAAATCGGATTAAGAACTTAAGTAACCATTGCTTATTAGGAAGGCATTCCCCATGGTATTAAGAGAAGATTTCTAATACCTAGCTTGGTCAAACTAGCTTAGTCGGACTGCTTGATTTTTACACCTAAACAAGTGATTATGACAAAACATTACATTGAATTAAATGTTTGATACTAAGCCAATGCGCTGAATATTATGCTACCAATCACAATCAAAGCAGACAAACATGCATGCACAAAAGATAAGGGCAATGCTAATGGACAAGAAACACCTGTTTGTGTTGATGGTCGTGCTTGATTTGAAGTGTGAACGAGAGAAAGGTTCCATGAAGGTCCAAATCCTATCAATAGCAACAGGTTCCTGTACACACTATGAAACACAAACAATACCTCTAGGAGGAACATCAGTGGGAAAAGAGAACTTCGCTAATCACGCAACTCTAAAACAGAAACACTCCTATCGTACTAATCTTACCTACCCTCCATCACTCAAGTGATGAGGATCAAAGGTGTTTTATGGCATAGGTTTCTATTTCACTGTACCAAATGTGACATGTGTAGGTCTGAGTCAATGTTTTGACTTTTAAGGTGCATACTCGTTTGCTAATTGCTCTTGCTCTTTTTTTTTTTTTTTTTGTGAGTATAAAGCTTTATATGTACATTCCCTAAGATCGGAGATTGAGAGGTCAGGGAAAAAGGTTGAGAGCGAAACAAATGAATGATGACTGTCAGCAAACACTCCCCCCTTCCTTGGGTAGATCATACCGTTTGAAATGAGCTTGTCACCCTTTGAAACCAATTGTTCCAGTTGGTAATAGGTGAGGATTTTTGCCAGTAGTTTTCTATTACCCTAGGTGCCTCATCAAGCTGCAACGGTGGTAAGGTACTCTCCCAGGATCGAACTTGAAGTGGTTCATTAGGTGATTCTTGAACACTGGGAGGTGTGGATTCTTTTGTAGCTTCATGGAGGTCCACTACTATAGATGGAGGCTGTGTAGAAGCTTTTACCTCTATGGATGTCTTACATGATGAGCTAGAATCTTCATGGGACTCCCCCCTTCCTGAGCTAGGTGGAACAAATCGTTCTTTCTTTGGTACCCAAACTAGCTCTAGAACGGGTGTGTAACATTCCATGATTTTTTCCTTTCCGCGATTTTCAATTTGTTTTGGAGCCACAGGATTGGGTTTACATGGGCCAGGTGATAGGTACGAGCACAATCTACGTTTGGGTACCCAGATTTGATCATTTCCTTGATAGTAGCCTTGGGCTTCCAATAGTCGTTTAGGGATCCATCGCAACATTTTCTTACTTTTCTTGGAGCGAGTGGTACGTTTCTTACAAGGCTTCTGTTTTATGGTCACTAAAGAAGCTTTAGGGACCCACTTGTATGTTTTCTTCGTTACATTAGGATGAGTCTTGTTGGAAGCGATATGCATTGCTTGTAGCATATTTAAGGGTATAGGCATTTCATCCCCCTCAGGTGTCACCCAGGTCGTCCCCCTATTTCCCCAAGTGTCTATGGTTGATGCTAGGTGGACCCAATTCACATTGTCTGATTCAGTCATCCCAGGTAGGATATCCATATAAGGAGAATCTTGGCCAATGTCTGTATCCTTCTTACAAGTGTAACAATATTGTAGTGGGGCCGAGTGAACTGTGGTGTCAGAGCGATGATCAATAATGGTTTTACTCCCTAAGGGGTGTACCTTACCAGTCACCAAATCCACTCTAAGGACAGAGTCTTGGAATTGCAAATAGACATGATTTTTAGACCAATCATGAACCATTTGTGCTTCCCTCATGAATGGTCGTCCTAAAATCATTTCATATGACATAAGGTGTTTAGAGAAATCCATTACAATGAACGTATGTCGTACCTTGTGTCCTAGAACTTTGATCTTAAGATCCTTGAGCATCCCCATAGGTTTGGCTATGGTACCATTTGCCATCTTTACCACAATGTTAGTAACACTGAGGCGGGGTTTTCCCATGGATTCCCAACAATCTTTTGTAACGATGCTAACTCCCGCACCACCATCAAGAATTCCCTTTATAGTTAATCCCTTGGTAGTGATGGGTAGGGTCGCATTAGACTCGTCGCCTTCAAAATACTGCCCTAATTCGTTAATGGGTACCTCAATCACAGACTCGTGTCCATCTAAGTCAAGTGATTGCACATGATTTTCCTCATCAATCATAATCGAGTCAGCCTATTTGGTTGCGCAAACTGCGGTAATCCCGTTCGTAGCTCTCCGTTAAGGAATGCTCGAAGTGCAAGGAATAACTCAGGATCTCCATACAGCTTTGCTATGATCGTGGTTCGGACCTCAGAAGACATGAAGTCCACTAGTTTGGCAACATTCATTGGCGTTTTGCAGGGTGTAGGTCCTTGACTAGGAACTGGTGAGGATGGAATTTCATATTCCTCAATGGGATCAGGTATTCCTTCGTTAAACATCCTTTCCAACAAGAAGGGTGTATGCTCACTTTCTGATGTCCTGTCCTCACTCCCTTCTTGGATGATACTAGATATGGCTAACGGTCTATGGTTCATGTGAGGTGGATGAACTTGCGTGGGAAACACTGTGTCATGAATTTTGACCTGCATGGGTTCTGGTTCTAGTTTCCTTTGAGTCTCCTCCACTAAACCTCTTAGATGTTTCACCTGCTTAATCTCGTCTACAGGGTTTGGGTACGTCCCAATCTTCTTTTTACGATTCTTCCCTTTTGCCCCTGCGGTTTATCTTGGGGGTCTTGGATTGGATTTGGAAACACTTGTGGTGTTTTCAGAGGCTCTTTATGGTTTTCTCTCATTCGGTTTTCATTTGGTTCCATGTTACGGTTTTCTTTGTCGGTCTTTCTCTTTGTGGTATTCGTTCTAGTCTCCATTGTCTCGATTGAATCTGAATCATCCTCGAGGTCATTCATATACACGGGGTCATCTCCTGTTCCTATGTTTGTTTTGGAACTTGGCTTTGAATTTTCCGTATTCTGCGACTTCTTCCTTCGTGTCTTCTTTTTCTTTGCTTGGATAACTGACGCGGTATCTCTCTCTTCGAGGATATGTCCTGGCCCTTGAAGCATGGACCGTGTAATCGCATAAGCGAGTGCGACGGGTGGTATTGGCGACGTCACACTAGCAATTTTGACCAAGTTCAAGGGTGTGATTTTAGGCGCATTTGGGTTATAGGGGCATTGGGCAATCAAGTGATCTATGCCACAACGATTACATGTGAGTATTGGCATTGCAGACGTGCTCCCTTGATTCATTTGCATCTGTGCAGCATTCTTTTGCAGCCTAATAGGGCACTCCGCTACTCGATGTGGTCCACCACACTCGTAGCATTGAAGAGGTGGCCTCCTAGCCTGGGTGTTGATATTTTGACCTCTGGATGCGAGAGCAGCAGCTTGATAAACCGGCTTGACTTGTCCCCAACAATCTTCCATGTAGTATATAGGACATTCTTCCAATGTATCAAGTCGGTAGGCAATACTAGTGTCTACTTCCTCCTCACAGCCATCTGCATAAGCATTTGATGGCTCGCAACCCACTTGGTTCATAGGGGCGACTCTTGGATGCGGGGGCTGCGGTCCTAGCACAGGAGGTGGTAACAGTGTAGCTTGTACAACATTTTGAGATCTAGGGACCATGTGTTGCGGTAGTTGCTCAACAGGTGGAGCAGGCATCAATACAGGAGCTCGAGGTGCATCCGTCCAGGCTACAGGTGGTCTATTTGCCATCATACGTTTGATCATTAAACAATCCTTAGCTTGGTGACCATACCTACCACATGCGTTGCAAGTTCCATTAAATTTTACTCTAAACGTAGGGCACTCACTAGTGCTATGTGGACCTAAGCAAATGGAACACCATTGTTGCTCCCTTCTTGGATACATGTGACTATTTTGAGGGGGTCGATTATCCTTAAGAGACTCTTGGATTGCCTTGGTGAGGTCTGTCAAGAATGTCTCAAATACCTTTGGCTCATTGGCAATGGGCTTTGCAGTCATGGGTTCATACTCAATGGCTTGTGAGCTAGTGGATCTCGTGTCGGTAGACACCCTCATGCCTGCTATCATCAAGTTGTCCTCTAATTGGATTGCATTGGCAGTGACATCTTCCCAGGTTGTGATACCTCTAATCACTAGTCCATTATAGATTCCTTCATTCCTCAACCCTCGAATGAATCGATCAAGCAGTTGGTTATTGTTGAAGCGCTCATTTACAGGGCAACGAGAGTTTAAGTGCTTTAGACGACTAATGAAGTCCCTTACTGACTCTCCTTCCTTACGTTCGGCCTTCTGTAGCTGAGATGCTACACCCCAAAGCACACCTTCTCGTATGTACTCCTTTAGAAACAACCTTCGAAGGGTAGGGTAGATTGTTTTCTCGTCCACCCTTAGGGTCCTATACCAATCTCCAGCCTTCCCACTTAATGTCAAGCTTAAGGCATTGCACTTATGTAGTTCGTTGCGTTCCCCTAAGGAATCACATACTTGTTCAAACACTTCAATGTGTTTCCTAGCATCTTCGTCCCCATTGAATTTTTGCGTGAGTTTGGCAATTTGTACTGCCTTACTTCTAGGCTCTCTATCAGATGCGTGACGCATATTTTCCGCAATAGATCGACCTATGGTTTGAGCAAACGCTGCCAAGTCACCTATATGAGGAGGTAGGGCCGGTGGAGGTACTCTTGGAATCATATGTGGGAGAGGGACGGGTACCGGTCTTGGCATATGTGTAGATGATGCAGGATATGGAACATAACCGGGCATAGGTCCACTCGGATAAGAGCTAGAGAGCGGCACTCGAGGAGCATAAGCAAGTGGTACTATTGGAGGTGTGGGGGCCATGTGTGCATAAGGGGCTAGAGGCACATATGGTCGAGGCCCCATATTAGGTACTACGACACTAGGTAGTGGCACTGCGCTAACCGTAGATATCATCGGTACATTCTCTGTCAGGCTTATCCCTGGAGTGAGCACTGGGTTTTCCTTAATAGAGGGTTGAGCCAAGTTAGGGAAGCTAAAGTTTTCGCTCGGAGGCTCAGATTGCATAGAGACCCCAGGTGAAATGACGTAAGATGGGTCCATGGGGCTCATTAGAGGAGTCTCCATTTGTGATAGAGTAGGTTGTTGAGCCTTGCTCGTATCCAGAAATCTCATGGGGCCAGTTGAGAGTATATTTACCCCTCGGTTTTGCCTTTCTGATTGAATAATGCCATGGATAACATTACAGATCATTTTCTGTTGATCTTCGATGCTCGTGGCACTAGAGGTGGATTGCACAATCTCTATCCATCCTACATGGTAGGCGTGGCCAGAGTGTAGATCCGTCAACACCTCAGTGTGGAGGTCGTATGTCCAATGATCATTAATGAACAATCCTTCTAGAGTCAACGTGTTAACGGTTTCTTGTGAGGTAGAAGCAATATTGCTCCCCGTGGTTTTACTTGTCACCAACGGTACTCTAGAGGGAACTTCTGAAGGAGGCAGCTCAACAGGGCCTTCTTGGTAAGAAGTTGGCAGGATATCCACATGGACACTCTTTGGGGGTGTGGGGTCCACGTGCGATGTGAAAGGAGAGTCCACTTCCCCACCCCCTTCGTGTGCTTCATTTGCCTCAGGTTCCGAGCGAGTAGCTCTACCTAATGTTTCCATGAAACGGCTAAACATACTAGTACTAGGCTGTGGAGCTTCGGGAGGTGCATGGCCTTCTCTCTCAGTGTTTTGGTTAGGGTATGCTTCCATGATTTCTGAGTCGAAGGAGGAATCACTAGCGGCTATTTTAGGGTCTTGGGTGGTGCTACCTTGTGTCCCCGCTGAGGGTCTAGAGCTTATCGTGGATGGGTAATGGGTGTCCGTATGAACAGAGGCACCCTCAATATGCTCGTGTTCTAGCACCCGCCCAAAGCGTAAGTGCATGTGCTTTTGATACCCTAAGGTGTCAAAAAGCTGCTCTAGGAGGTCTTGTGACTAGTTTTTAGCGTGTTTTTTGTTTGTTTTTTTGCTAGATTTTTTAGAGCGTGTCGTGGAATGGGCCGTGTGATAGCTCGAAACGAGCGTATCGGTCAGAGGGTCGTGCCGTACTTTACAGCCCTCCGTTTGGTCACTTTATGCCCTCGGAATCCCTAAAACTGTCAATTTCCAGTAGGGAACTAGGCCCAAACTAGAAAGTCTAAGGGTGCAAGTGGGAAGAGAAAGGAGGAGAGTGGAGGACTTGTCCCACATGCTCTCATTCTGTCTTGAGGGAGTAGGGTATATATATAAGAGTGAGTTTAGTATATATCATAAGACTGAGGACTAAGGCCTGGGCCTGGGCTTGGGCTTGGGCTTGGGCTTGGGCAAACGATCCCGATCTATCTTTTATACAAACCAACCCGTCCGTTTTAAGAGTCACGTTTTTTATTTTCGAAAAATTTAACCGCCCGCTCGCTCGTGCTTTTGATTTCCGAAAATACAGAAATTGAAAACGCAGATCTGCAAAAAATGCAGAAAACGCAGATATGCAGAAATTGAAAAAACGCAGATATGCAAAAAAATGAAAAACGCAGAAATGCAGAAATTGCAGAAAATTGCAGAAATTGCAGAAATTGAAAACGCCGAACTTGAAAATGCAGAAATTACGGAAATTGAAAAAACGCAGACAATAGCAAACGCCGAACTTGAAAATGCAGAAATTACGGAAATTGAAAAAACGCAGACAATAGCAGAAATTGAAACTTGACAGCAAATGCAGAAAACGTAAAAAACAGAAATCTCCACACACTCCTTCCTTGCCTTTCCTATGATAGAAATTGCACCACAAGGAAGCGTAAAGTGCTAACCGAGCTTAGTGTAGGGCATATCCCCGGCAGCGGCGCCAAAAATGTGCGCTCCTTGCCGCACTGTCGAAGCAAGGGACTTGCCAATACTCCGTATGCGAGCCACAAACGGCTCCAAGCACACAACAAGCCTAAACTAGCAAGCTCAAGAAAACAAAGGGTGTGTCACTCACCGCTCTACGCTCGCCTTCGTGGTGGATTCCTCGCCGCGATGAAGAAGAAGCTGCAGTCGTGCCGCGCTCAACCGCTTCGCCGCCGTCGTGCCTTCGTAATGCTCGATCGCACACACACTCTCCCTCTCTCTCTCTCTCTCACACACACACACAAGGAGGTGAAGAAGAAGAAGATGGAGATGGAGCAAGAGCACTCTTCAATTGCACAAATGAGAGAATGAGTAAAAATTAGGTTTAGTTGGCTTTTATAGGAGCTCACCCCATTCACACTTGGGCGCCCATGCTTAACCAACTAATCCCTTGAATGTCCAAGTTAAAGTGCGCCTCTCATTGGCGATCACTCTACCTTTCCCTATTGGTCCGACAAGCCCGGTACCTGACTCTACCAAATACATAATACGCGTCCATCGTAGGTGATGGGTGTCCGTGAGCCGTGAGGGTTAACAATGACATTCTTGTGTACAGTCCTTCTGAAGAAGAGTATTTACAACATCTAAAACATGTGTTTGACTTGTTATGAGAACATAATCCATATGCCAAAGAATCAAAGTGTGATTTTCTCAAGGAGGAGATTCACTATTTAGGGCATGTTATCTCTACTCACCGGCTACACATGGATCGATCCAAAGTGGGATGCCATTCGGAGGTGGCCCTCTCCCAGAAATCTGGAAGAGCTTCATATTTTCTTGGGATTTGTTGGTTTTTATCGAAGGTTCCTTAAAAACTATGCTCATATTGTAGTTCCAATGATAGACCAATTGAAGGCCAAGGGCAAAACTTTTCAGAGGGGTCCATCTCAACAACAAATTTTTAAGGCTCTCAAGAACACATTAGCTACAACTCTTATTTTAGCTATTGCGGATCCTTTGAAGCCATTCATTGCCAATAATTGTGCTATTGGAGCAATTCTTCTACATGAGGGAAGACCAATTGCATTCAAAAGCAAAAGCTTGATTTAGCTCAATGGAATTATTTTGCTTATGAAATGGAACTGTATGCAATAGTGTCAGCCTTGAAGACTTGGCAACATTACTTGTATGGGACACAATTTGAAATTGTGTTTGACCATGAAAGCATAAAATGGTTTACACAACAATCTGATTTGAAGGGTCGAAAGGCCAGGAGGGCTGAGATTCTTTAGGAGTATGATGCTAAGCTCCGGTATCATAAAGGACGATATAATGTGGTAGTCGATGCTCTTAGTCAAATGCCTGAGATCCACACCCTTCTCTTTACTAAGATACAAAACGAGTTTTTGGAATCTCTAAAGGAAAATGTGAGCATGACGAGGCATACTCCAAAGTGTGGAGCCATGTACACTAATGAGGGATCCTTTTCTCTCCAATGTTCGAGTGCATATTTAACCTCCACACTCACTTCTCCTCTATCGAGCGACGAGCTGCGGAGATGAAAGAATTTTTCCATCGACACTGGGTACCTAATCCACAAGGGGAGAGTATGTGTACCAACAAACGTGGACATTTAGTGCCAAATTCTTTATGAATGTCTCGACAGTCCAAGTGCAAGACACCCAGGTATTAAGAACACTTACACTCTCATATGATGATAGTTTTACTAGCCAGGTTACATGGTCATGTTCAAAACTATGTCTTGCATTGCCGGAAAGGTCAAGTCAATAAAGCAGAGCACCTGAAGGCAGGAGGAATCTTACATCCTTTGGAGATTCCCAATGGAAAATGGGAAAGTGTCTCTATGGATTTCATTGTGGATTTACCAACCACTAGTCGAGGTCCTGACTCAATTTGGGTGGTCGTAGATCGGTTGACTAAACTTTGCAAGTTTATTCCAACCAAGTGAACAACAAAGACTCCAAAATTAGCTAAGTTATTTGTGGACAATCTGTACCAGTTGTACAGATTGCCAAGTAACATTGTGGGTAAACATGATCCCAAGTTTAACAGTCACTTTTGGAGGGATGTTTTTAAACAATTAGGTACACAACTCAACCTAAGTATTACAAATCACCCTGAGATGGATGGTCAAATTGAACGATTCAATCAAGTGCTAGAGGATATTCTACGAGCATACGTCAACAAGCAACAATTAGACTGGGAAGATTATCTTCCTATTCTTGAGTTTCTTACAATAGTGTTAAGCATGTTAATACAGGATCTAGTCCTTTCATGCTTATGTATGGTTTTCAACCTAGGTCACCGATTACGATGCAGTTGGCAGCTGAAAAGCTCCAACGGGTCAAGGATTTTCTCCTAGACCATATGAAAATGCTGAGACTGGCTCGTCAAAATGTTCGACAAGCACAAGATCGGTATAAGAAGTATGCTGATGAGAAATGTCGGTAACTTACCTTCACGAAAGGGGAAGAGATCTTTTTGCATGTGTTAAAGCATTCAAAAAGTCTGAAGATTGGACCAGCACCTAAATTGTATTTGAGATATTGTGGACCTTTCAAGATACTCAAGTGAGTTGGTGATTGAGCCTACAAACTCTTATTCCTAGCGCATGTGAATGCACAAATGCGGTGCATGTGTGGAGAGTGAGAAGGGGAGAGCAAGAGAGTACATAGGATGTGGGTGGAGCTCCCAAATCTCACTGTATGAGCACAATGTGAGAATGAGTGAGAGCTCCTTATTTTTTGTATGTATAAAGAATAAGGAGACAAATGTGGGCGGTCGGAGACTGGCTGATGGACATGGGCAAAGCACGGTGAGGCACACCACCTTTACCTAGCATTCTCCCACCAAAGGCTGTGTGTCAATAAGTGGCGAGAAGACTAGCCTACAACTAGTATATACAAGAGGTGAGAGAAGACGGCTCTCAACCTATGCCCACTGGCTCACTCTATAACCGCTCTAGTGTAGATGCAACATGCATACCACTAGGGCTAGATCTACGATGACACTCCTGATGCAGGTATCGAGTGACGATCTACATGGCTCCACAATGCACAATGCCAATGTCAGTCATTGCACGACTGACAATTCCCACTACAAATGCACCAACCGCATAATCAAGATCAGGTCTCCATACCAAAAGGTCAGACATAAGAGACCCAAAAGCCGACAAAACATGCACTATGTGTGCCAACCTATCCCTGTTAGCAACCTTAGTGTCATATGCATCCTCATCATGAACCACCTGACTAGCCATCACCATATCAACATTGTCTGACAAAGGCATACCTGCTTGCAAAATCAAAAAATCAACACCAGTGCAATCACACACAGCTATCTAAAGGACATTGTCGCTCTCAAACGTATCAAACGCATCATAGAACAATGCATCGGTCTCTAGATCAACTGATGTCACTTCAACTGATGACTGACAAAGTTGTGCATCCCCAAAGATACCACTGTCTGCGTGAACATCACCACAAGACAAATGCACAACATGCTCTCCATGCAGCACATCCACAAATGAGACACACCTCATCTCTCGCTCAAAGCATGCCAACAACAAAATCAATACTATGTCGTCTTGAACCTCAGACACGTGCATAGGATATACCAGACCGCTACGGGCTCCTCTGGCAATCACTAATGAATCACAATGCATCTGGAAATATTGCTCTCTAAGCAGTACATGACAACCAAAAGTTTCCAATTGTCTTACTGAGATTAAGCCCTATCTTAGCTGAGGAACATAGCGCACATGCCGTAGTGTGTATGACACACCACTGGGAAAAGACATACAAATGTCTCCTGCACCCTCTAGGTCAAATGTCGAACCATCAGCAAGTCACACACAACCAAGTCTCCTACTAGAAAAAGTGATAAACCACTCATGACATGGTGTGACATGGAAAGAAACATCGCTATCTAGTAACCACTGGGGAGAAAGTGTGCTACCCATAGACAAATCTGCAAGAGGTACACTCAAGGAAATCATGACATCACCGTCACTGGCATACACTGGCAAGTAACACTGCCACTAGAACTACCTCTGTAACATGTGTCAAATCCGTATTTGTATCATGTATACATGTCTAACGTTGTCTTGTACATCTAAAACAATGGTGCCTAATGTGCCTTGTGTAACCACAATGCCAACAACGCAAGTATCGGCAAGAACGAGACCTCCGTCTCTCATGAGATGTCACTATAGACTCAATCCTGTCAATGCATACATGTCAAAAAGTGGGAGATCACTCGACCACTGTGCTAATCAAGCATAAAACCAACTAGTAGCTCAATAGTGAAAACCTGTAACCTACATGATGTAGTATCACACTCGGAATATGCGTCAATGTGAGAACATGAAGCAAAATCAAAGGAAAATTGTAACAACTACGAGCATATTATAAATGTATGGCTAAGAACCAAAGTATGGTGAGAACTCTAGGAAAAATATGGTAGAATCTCCGCTGTAAAATGAGAAAATTCTCAAGTACAATCTCAACCATGAACCATGCCAAACTGGCAACAAAGTTGGAGGTAACTCGACCACTACACAATGCTCAAAAGCATGATCAATCGCATCAAAAGCAACACTCACATATTCATAAAACAACTCCACAATCTGCAAACTCTGCAAGCATAAACTAGGACAAACTGCTCAATGGAATGTAATGCGCATAACCATATATGCAAGTAGAGAGCAAACTAGCTCAAAATGCGTCCCACAAGAGAAACTGCCTGCAGAAATCTGTAAAAACCTATGAAACATGTGACTAGCCTGTATCGTAGCCACACAAGTATACGCAAATCCTCACTCCTGCGAGAGTGGGTACAAGAACATCAAACCGTGTCCAAATTGACAAAACCTGTCAAAAGTGAGAGTAAACACTCGATCACTGTCAAAATCGACCACTATACCATTAGAGAGCAAAATGTGAATACGTATAAACCATGGTGAGAATCTAGGAAAAAGCCGGCAGAGCTTCCCTGGAAAAACTCAAAAAATCTCACCAAATACGCATGACAATAGACACTATCTCAATAGAAAAATCCACAAATGGTCTACATGCAATGCCAAAAGCCTGGCAAATTGGCTCACTCATGACCGAGTAGCCCTATGGACGTGTACCTGTCCAAAAAACACTGCAAACCTGTAAACTTGCTACATGCGAGCTATGGCTAGCTCAAATTGTATCCGCATAATGCATACATAGCATGAAACTGTACAAAATTGTGCTACAAAAGCCCTTTGAAATGCCCCACACAGTCAAACAATGTGCATGAAACCGCATCCAGATGTGTAACGATCTGAAAGTCACATCCCAAAGTATCACTTGCATACGTAAAAACAAGGTGACTTCTCACTCAAATAGCACCACAGTGTGCCATACAACATAGCCAAAGATACAAACCGCTTAACTCTCTACACTGTAAGAATCAAACTGCAAAACCTTGATATGTCGAGATTGTTGACAAGCTGTTGTAGAAAATTTAGTGCTTAGAATTTTGAAATTCTGATATGACCAACGTATCCGGGACGTGCCAAAAACTTTCGTTTTCGGTCCACAAACGCATAAACTTACTGTTGTTGCACCTGTTGTAATTCAGAGAAGAATTTCAAAAAATGGATATCACCATCACGTTTAGAATGTACCAAAACCCCAACCTAGACTCTTAGATCATATCCATCCGACTGTGTGTGACGGAGATATGCAAAAAACACTCTTTCGAGAGCCAAAAACAGCAAAAACGAGCTGCAACACTTCTTGTTCCTGCTCTTTTTCTGCAAAATTCAGCAATGGCATGCTACACAAGCTGAATATACATGCCTAAGTTGAGAGCTGACACCGTCGAGCCGTATCCACCGCCGTCGAGCTCAAGCCGCCATAGTTGAGCTTCGCCGCGCTTCCATCTTGTCGGGAAGCCGTCGCACGTGTCGCCAAAGCTCTAATACCAATTGTTTCCTTTAACTCTATGTGGTCAAAATTTTGTGTACGCCACATTGACGAGAGTCAAATTACCATGGATTGTGGCGTCATGGGCAACTTTGACAGAGATAGTGATGAGGCAAGGTACTAAGGGACTCTTGAAAGGATACTAACTGTCGATTTTAGAATATTTCATACCTACATCTTTGAGTGCAAGTGGTTTGCAAAATGTGTCTAGATAGCATGAGAATGGAATCTGTATGGTGGACTCCTTGTGTGCATCACACAGGAGGGTATGACAACTTAATTTTGCCATGCAATTGTGAGTGGGTGAGTAATAACCAAATTTACCTTTATTTGTTTGTACCGTAATACCAATGTGACTCACTTTGAACTTCTTTTCTACAAATCATCTATATCCCATCAATCCACCATCCAAAATGTTGGTTCATAGTTCCAATAACACCTCAAAGAAGAACCATTTTAGCGTCTAATGAAGTGGATACCATCTTTGACCCTCTCCCACGAGCTACTTTGCATGAGGAGGAGATTGAGGAGAGAGAGATTGATAAATCAAGTCCCATCACCAATCTTAGCAAAGAGGATGATTTTCATGATGATGATGATGAGATGGAAGATGAAAAATTTGAAGATGATGAAGCAAACACGTCTACAAATGATGATTCAATTTCTCCCTTTGTTGATTTAGGAGCCATGGGTTTAGATCTAGATGATGCCACTTGTAGAGATATTTTGGAAGATGATTCATAAACATTTTGTATATTTTATTCTATGAGAATTTTTTGTCGTATCATCCCTTTCCCCCCCCCTCTCTCTCTCTCTCTCTCTCTCTGATTTATCAAGTATGCCAATTTATGCTAATCATATGTATGTGACTAATTTATAAATCAAATGTCTACCATTTCTTTGTTCATTTTGTATGAAAAATATCATGCTCTATTTCAAAAAAAAGTAAAATAGAGCAAGGTACCCAAATTTGAATATTTTAGCTCCAAAGCATTAGCGGTAATGCTAGAGGTAATAACAACGGTTATAATCTCTCTCTCTCTCTCTCTCTCTCTCTCTCTCTCTCTCTCTCTCTCTCTCTCTCTCTCTCTCTCTCTCTCTCTCTCTGGCGCGTACACATCCACTTTGCACATTTTCTTTTATTGTTGTTTTGAAGAGTTATGGCTGCAAGTAGAGTCAGTGTTCTGTGTTGTGAACAGCGTGGGAGTGCTCCCGCTACTAAAGAGTACTTTGCAGAAGAAATTCCTTATTGTGCTCCTTGCTTAGCATCTCTTTATAGCAAGAAAGCTTACCGCCACCACTCTATAAAGCCTTTCAAAGTATAGGATGAATGGAAGGATGTAGTCACTCGGGTGAAATGTGTGTGGTGTTTGGGAAAAGAGTGTGAGCCTCTTTTGTTCCGTGTAGGTTTGTCCATTGTGGGCCACAAATGTGTGTCCTACTTGCGAGCCATCATCGGTGATAGAGCAGCCAGATACCTTGTGCAAGCTAATCTATCTAAACAACCATCATTTATTGCCTCGATACCATTTTCTTTGTCCATTTTTTATGAAAAATATCATACTCTATATTTTTTTAATGTAAAATAGAAAAAAGTATTGAAATTTCAATATTTTAGCACCAAAGCATTGGGTGGTAATGGTAGAGGTAATCATAGCATTTAAAAATGTGATAATAATAGCGATGAAAAGCACCATAGCATACGAGCTTGGGGAAACTTGGCAACATATCTACTTGATATTTTCATTGGAGGACGATATAAACCAAGCCACGAGGGCATACAAGGTACAATCGACAACATGCAAGGTAGTACATCCAACAACTCTAAATTTCTCATCATACATGGCTATGAGCCAGATTCAAGCAAAGAGATTCCATTTCAAGTTCTACTTGTTTTTCTGCCTTTAACATTTCATTTGAGAAATTTTTCTCTTCTATGCAAAGCAAAGTGCTTTGACAGACTCCATGCAAAGCAAGGCTTCTATTCCATGCAACACTACTATCCATTGACTTAGGATCAAGGATAATGGCACACAGGTTTGGCAGATTGGAAATATCAAGATATAAGCTCACAATTATGTTTGGCAACAACGAACTATGATGTATCCATGCCATTACAAATTGTGCAAGGCATGTATGGCATGACACAAACTGTTGAGACTCTCGTTAAAGCCAAAGGTTTACCACTCTAACTTCTTGACATGCATGCATGAAGTGCCAGTACGGTGGGATTATTTTCAGTGAATCATTATTTACGCTTCCACTATACCGTTCGCTACTCTGCTCAAAATGAGTTGAGGTTGGTAAGTTTACTTGTGATTGTTGTATATGCGTACAACGGCATGTATTTTTCATCATTGGCTCTATGTACAAGGTGCAACTAATAAGCATGACACCTTGTGTATGTAGCACATAGGCATGGCATGGCTATCATGCACCTAATTCATGGGGGGACATGAATAGATTAAAAGAGTCTCCAAGAAGGAGATCTCTTGTGTGAACACCCAAGAAACTCTAGTATGACTACCTTCTTAGGGGTGTTACTACACATCTTTCTCTTTTGTTCATAGAGAGATAATATTATTTCAAGATCTATAATTGGATAAGATTCTAACTTTGAGAAGATTTGTGCTTAGTTGCAGCATTCATTATGTCTCTAGGAGTGGTATTTTCACGGGTATGATCTAGCTAATACAAAGTCACTCCATAGGAATTGAGGATCATAGTTTGATCATATCATAGTTGTATTTTCAAGGAAAGAAGTTTACCAACTGCCACGGAGTAGTGAACAAGCTCAACTTCCCACGTTTATTCCAATCACTATGAGACACGGTAGACTATGTTGGTCATTGTTGACTGCTTGTTTAAGCAATTTTTATACAGAGTTTGACCAAGGGGTTTGGATTGCAAAGGAAACACTCCAGGTTACCAGTGCAGCACTCTTTGTTTTTCACTAATCTTTCAATTAGTGTTACGAGGCCTTTTCAGTTGGGAGATTTGGTTATGTGCATTTGAATATGGCTAAGTGAACACTATGTTCAATCTCAAGGTATGCATTTGATTTGTTTTATTTTCATTTTCAAATATGCTTTGAGTGATTTTTCCAAGTAGGATGTTTAAGCTTCCATGATTTCATCTATTTTGCTATTTGGAGACATGACAAGGTCATGTAGGAGCAAAAAAATTTGGGATGAAATAGCCTAGATACATTTTTTCATTATGCAGTTAAGGACCTACATGGTAGAGGTTTGTTTGGCACATGTTGTCACAAGAAGAGCAACATGGTCTTGAAACTCATGGAGTTCAGTTTAGCTAGTGTGGATCAAGGATAATGGACCACACTAGCTTTTCTCGAACATCCTTATCTAGGGCATTGTCAGGCCAAGGGCCAAACCAAGGGGTCACGGACTCGGCCAAAGGCCGGCTGCCAGTGGGAAGGGGTCCGAAAGGGGCCAGGAGCCTATTAAAGGGAGGTTGGGCAGATGGACCGGGACCTGGCAGTCCATTGGTTTGAGATTGGTATCAGAGCTAAAGATAGAACTCAGGCACGTTTTGCTTTTTTGGAGAAGCGTAGAGGGGAGTAATGTTAGGCCAAGGGCCAAACCAAGGGGTCACGGACTCGGCCAAAGACCGGCTGCCACTGGGAAGGGGTCCAAAAGGGGCTAGGAGCCTATTAAAGGGAGGTTGGGTGGATGGACCGGGACCTGGCAGTCCATGGGTTTGAGAGGCATATTCCACATGTGGAGAATATAAGTCTCTGGAATGATATTGGCGCCCATTATATCAATTATGTGTCACGACAAAGTCCTCAGGTGCTGGTCAAATCCATTTATTAGACCATTTTGATCATGTCATATCAGGAACAATTTTAGTGGCCAGAGATTTTTGGATACCTAGCTAGGCTTGTTAGAGTTACAAGTACAGTTAATTTCTTGGCTTTGTTTATTGATTTTTTATCATTATTAGGCTAATAAGAAAGAAAACTACTAAAAATTATTATTACTTGGCCAAAACTTTTTCCAAAATCATTTCTCACACTCATATGTACATGATCTCACTCTAGGCATCTTGCTCATTGAAATTTGTCAACATGGCTCATTACTATGCATGATAAGAGTCAAATCCCACTCTGCTTACGAATGCAAACTCTATGCAATAGTGTCTCCCTTAAAGACATGGCGGCATTATTTGTATGGAGCTCAGTTTGAGATTGTGTTTGACCATAAAAGAATAAAATACAAATCATCCTTGGAAAAGATACTATATCAACAGGCTCAATGACTATAAATACATCTTTAAACATTGTGTTTTCTCATGTATTGCTCCAATACATACAAGGTTTCTCTATCACAAGCTGCTTCATTAACTAACGTATTATAAGTACACTCTCGTTTGTCCCTTGCATAGATCCAACCAAGTAACCATGCAGTGATTGTTCTCTCCAAAAAATATTCAAGCTCTTCTATCGATTGATTCCACATTTTTGAAAAAATCGAGTAGGTTTCAAGCATATTCCACATTACATTGTAAAGGGCTTTGTCAAAAATTAAGGTAATATTTCCATCCAAATCATGAACAATTCTCCATGCTACATCGAAGTTCTTGTGGTATACAAATCAATATCCAATTAGAAGATCTGTCTTTTGGCATGCTACATGTCCTGCTATGACACTAAATTTTTGATGGTGTTGTGGAAAGCATAACTCAAGAATACAACGAGTCCTTTGCAATCTAGTAGTGCTCTAAATCCACACCTCAAACCATTTCATGCAAAAATCAAGGAAAGTGAATGTGTCTTTGCAAATAAAAATTCCAGACAATTATATTCTCTTCAACGAGATGCATATGTTTTTCCCAACCTGGATATACATCACCATGTTGCATTTCAATGGTCTTAAGTAAAACACCATTGAGTTCAAAGATTGATACTCTTCTTTGTTTTTGTTGTCGAGAAATTTACGGTCTTGCCAAGAAAGCACCAGGCTTTTGGCTGTGAGAGTTTGTGAGAGAACTCCAAAAACTATATGAAGGAGTTAAACCATAGATGCCATAAAGTATAGGGTTTGGAAGGAAGTGCAATCAAAGAAGCTTCATTCTTTCTTTCTTGTACTCACACACACAAAGAAAGAACACAAAAGAGAATATCAAAACAACACAAAGATGAAAACATCAAGGCTATGGTAACATCCTATCATGGGTAATATGAAAGATTTAATAGATGAGTTAATGGCGTTCAATCTTTGCCGACCAAACAGGCTACGAATTGTTCTTTGGAATTGTAGTTTTGTGCTTACCATAATATATATGTTTTGTTTAGTGA
Organism: Adiantum capillus-veneris; assembly: GCF_014529385.1. Lineage (NCBI taxonomy): Eukaryota > Viridiplantae > Streptophyta > Polypodiopsida > Polypodiales > Pteridaceae > Adiantum > Adiantum capillus-veneris. The sequence goes on from NC_140940.1 coordinate 20,262,545, forward strand.
TTGGGATTAATTGTGTGTACAAATCCTCTTGGTTCATAGCAAGATAACTATACTTACATCAAAAGAAAAGTTATAGTCTATAAGAGGTAGTATGATGGGATCCGGTGAAAGAAGTATTTTATTGAGCCTTTCTGGGCCAAAGAGAAACACTATACGTTGTTCAAAGTGTATTTTATGGCTAATCCATACGTTAATTCTAATAGACCGCACAGAGTGAAAGCGATATAAATTCTCATCATGTGGATTATTCATTTAGGATAGTATGTGAGAAATGTATATATGAGAGAAATGAAGAGATGAGAAGTTTCCCTCCCAAGCCCTATTCTTGCCCGTAGGCAATAAGGATATTTCGGGGAGAGATGTACTTGTAGCAAGGAGAACCTAGAATTTGTAGAGAGAATGAATTTTTAAGAGTCACAGAGATAGGTTTGGTTAAGGAGATGAGATTAGATATATATATGTTGGATTAGAGATGAAAAATAAAACAACAAGAAATCAACAAAGTATCAATGTAGAACACATCTTACTTGTCAAACCCGTCGGCACCATTTTTTATGGAGAGAGAAGAAGAGGGAAGAATTCAACTTTGATTGATACACCAAGTCCAAGACCTTCTTTGATTAGAGTTGATCTTCCAAGGATAGCTTACAAGAATGGCTAGTCTTCCTCTAGGAGAAAGTGTAGGCTTAGGCTTATGTTAATGGCTAAGTACAATTAGGCATTACTACTCACTCCCTCATGGATTCCTCTCATCAATGGCTTGAATGGCTTGAATGCTTCCATGGTTTTCAAGGAAGAAGATGTCCCTTTTATAGGTGAAGGGAACCCCCAAGGGTTTACACAAGAAGAGAAGAGCCAGTGTGAACAGAAACTGGAAAAGTTGGAAATGAGTTGTCCCTGCATGATGTGGGCAGACTGGGGTCCAGTATTTTGATCTTATCTCCTCAACCGTGGCTTCAAATAAAAAAGTAAAAATATGGGCAAAAAATTCAGCTCATTAGCTATGACTCCCACTTTATATACTTTTTCTAATTCGGATTGGAACTTTGTGTAAAAAATTCATCAAAATAGGATACAGTTTTGGCAACAAAAGTCTTCTTGTGGTCCCCTTAGCCTAGACTTTTATTTAATTCCAATGGACACCTCATGCCATATGAAAGCATGACATTTCTCCTTGACAAAGTTTTGTAATCATGCTTGCAATAATGCATTAATATAAGTGTATCTTTGAAATCATGCCACCTAGTGTCCCACTAGGATTTGATTCCCTCCAAGTAGCTATTTAAAAATAAATATGAGAAAAATATGAAAAATACATAGAATATATATATATTGAAATTCACCCTAGATATAGGGTCTAGCTAGGGTGTAAGATGATAATGACATAGTAGAAATAAAGAATCAATTCTTTTTGCCCCAAGTTAAAGAGGTGGAGCTATTCATGCTTTTTCCATAGTACTTTTTGACGGTAAAGTAAGAATTGTTACCCTTGAGATAAATCATAGCTGGATGAGATAGAAATCTTATTATTATACTTAAATATGCATATGTACATTATAGGAAATATAATTATGTATCTAAAAAGTGGCAAGATAGATCTTGTAGCATGCGTTCCCACTATGTACGTGTCAGCACGACATCCACCCCCTCTAAACCTGCACATCCTCCGGTATGTGCCACATTATTTCTTTGTAAGATCGGCCCTCTTGTACATCTTCCTTGATTTCTTCTTCACTGGATGATTCCTGAGCTTCATCTTCACTTTGATCGTCACCTGTGTTTTGTTCTTCTTCCTTATCAACATCTTCTGGATCATTGTCTCGTCTACTCTTAAACATTTTGATCCTTTTTCCTGCAATGGGAATATTCACTTCTGTACCATCTAGTTCAAACAAGCTGTAAGTAGCATTTTTATGCACATGCTTTACAACATACGGTCCAAACCATATTTTTGAAAACTTACGCATGACTATGTGTTGGTTATCAAGGCTACTATCATACACTAAAACCTAGTCACCTTTGTCAATTGCTTTGCTCCTGACCCGATGTCGCTTATCAAAGTAGTCCTTGTTTTTCAACCTTGCATTTTTGAGTCGTTATTTTGCAGCTTCAATGTCTCCAAGTCTTCTCTATAGTTACCTTATGCACAATGCAAGGAGACCTTCCCTGCTAAGCCCCTCTTGCCAAGGTAGTACATTCCATGTGGGAATTGTATCTTCAATCGGCATCACTGGCTTTTGACCATACATTAGCTCCAAAGGCATGTAGCCAGTTTTACTGAGCTATGTGTTGTACGATCAGCCCATAAAGCGTATGGTAACAGTTTTGGCCACTCAGCAACTCTTCCTTCGCAAGCCTTGGCCAAAGCTTTGATGATAGGAGGATGCCCTCTTTCACTCTTTCCATTGCCTTCAGGTTTGTAAGCTATAGTAAGAGAAAGCTTGATTCCTAATCTGGAAAAGAACTCCCTTGCTTCTGCGGCATCCAGCTCACCTCTGTCTGCAGTGATCTTTCCCACACAACCATAACCAAAAATCACCTCATCAAGAAGGAATTTTCACACAGCTTATGTGGTTTTAGCTCTTAATGCTCTTCCTTCAACTTGGTTAGTTAGGTCCTCTCGTGCAAGAACCAAGTATCTCATCTGCCAGAGTCCTAGAGGCATTGTGACTAGATCCACAACCCATTTATAGTGCATGGCTAGTGGATATGTAGGGTGCAATACATCACGATGTCGAACATTTGAATACATTTGACAAGTTACACATGACTCTACAAACTGAGACATCTTTATACATACCCTTCCACCAGTATTTTTCTTTCAAATTGGAGAAGGTTGCCCACACACCCCTATGTCCAGCCCATAGACTCTCATGAAACTCTTGCATGAGCTTTACTTGAGTCTCTTTTTTACATATAACCCGTTGTGGTGTAGCACCCTTTTGTTTAGGATGCTTCCACAAGTAATCACCCCTCAAAAAGTCCCACAATGAGCACTTCATTAACACCAAACATAGACTTTTCCCCTGACAAAGTAAGATTCACTTCCTCCAACCTAGACAAAATTTTATCACAATTGTTTATGTGATTTGCCGCAAACTTGCGACATCCCTTGAAATCCAAAGATTCATCTTTCTCAATTTCTTCACATCCTTTGATAGGCAAATCATCAATGAAAGGCATTGTGATTTAAGGAATAAAGTCACGTAAGACCTTATTCATCCCATTCATCATATGGGAGCAACCGAGTTGGTTGCTCCCTGTGGCAAGGTACACATCCTTACCAAACCCAAAGGTGTCCTTGTGGTTATCAAGTCTCTGCTTTCGATTGCAAGCTGAAATTGATCATACCCTGAGTAGAGATCCCCCATCGAGTAGATTGCCCTCCCTGCAAACTCATCCACAATTGGACCTGTACCTACATTTCTAATTGTCACCTTGTTCATTGGTTGCATATCTTGAATGAAGCGTAGAGCACCATTCTTCTTCGAAACTGTGAACCACCTGTTTGAGTATGGAGCACAAGAAGGCTCCAAAATTCCCATTTTGATCTTCTCATTCACTAGCTCTACTAACTTTGGGAAATGAGCCTTTGGAACCGGAATAGACTGTAGATTCCAAGGCACATGAGGTATTGTAAAAATTACCATAGGAGCTACAATAGAAGGATTAACACATCTTGTCTCATGTGGCTCAAATGCAAAATCCTTACCATGCTTTGAAAGCATTTTTTTGAAGCAGAAAGCATTACCAACTCTTGAAAAGACTCCTTTGTGAAGGTATGCCCAATCTTTTAGGATTCCTCAAACTTGGTTGCAAATAAGCCTACACAATCTTTTCCCTATTGTTGGCTGGTAAGGGTGAAGCTACTGGTTTCACCTTTTTTGCTACACTCTTGTATTTAGTTTTGACATGGACTTCTGGGCCAAGTTTTTTATCTTCTTTGAAGGCTTCTATGACTTGATACATTTCCATAGAGCATACTTCCACAACACTATTTTCAAGATGCAAACTATACTCCATTATAGCATCAAGCTCACCCATAGTATCTATAAAAGAAACTTGCTCACACGAACCCAAAACATTTTCAGTAGGCTCTAACAACCCACTCTCTTTTATGCATATTTGTACATTATGTACATATTGCCTCTCACATCTCTTCAAATCTTCAAGTTTTGTAAAACATATTGATCCGTTCCTTGTTACCAAGGAGCCCATTGAGAACGTTTCACCTATTTTTGGATAAGGCAAGATCCTTTTTCTTTCTGTACCATTGCAATCCCACTTTACAATGGTACTTGGCCAAAACCCATCATTTCCCTATGGTCATGAAACTCTTTGCTCACCTTTGGTAGAGGATGATCTCTGAGGTTGTCATGATTTCTTTCATGGTTCACACAAATTGTGAGAAATTGGACAGTACGTTTACCATCTTTGCTGCGTATCCTAGCATATGTTGAACCATCGTCCATTACCTTTGTTTCCATTCAAACTCCCACATTGTAGGGTTGTCCAAGAATGAGATGATATAAAGATGTATCCTGTACAAAGAAGTTTTGGTCAATCTTTACATCACCTATTGTCACCTTCACTCTTAGACATGCTACATACAATTCACCGGATGAATTGTTTGCCACTTTTACCATCCAGCCATGATCTGTGTCCATCGGCCATTTGCACTTGTTGTAGAGACTCTTTGACATTATGTTTATTTCTGAACCATGGTCAATCAAGGCAACAAATGGCTCTTCAAGATCACCTACCTTGACCAAAGTTTCTGTAGTAGCCCTTGCCCAGTGACTTCGAGAATAGTAACTCTTAGGAATAGCTTCAACTTCTTCATCATCATTTGAAAAATGCACTTGCTTCACTTTCCCACTAGATTGGTAGCATCCTACCACAACTCCATCATCCTCCTTATTTTGCAACTGCATCCCTTGTGTAGCCCTTGCCCAGTGACTTCGTGAATAGTAGCCCTTGGAATAGCTTCAACTTCTTCATCATCATTTCAAAAATGCACTTGCTTCACTTTCCCACTAGATTGATAGCATCCTACCACATCTCCATCATCCTCCTTATTTTACAACTCCATCCCTTGTGTCTTCAAGGTTTCCCCTTCAACCTATGGAGGAGAAACTTCAGCAAGAGTTTGCCTCTTCCTCTTGATGATGTCAATGATCTCCTCATGTAATTCACGCTTTGCAATGCCAAGAACTTCTCCCAAAGTAAATTCAATCTTGCTATTCAAGATCCTTTCCTCCAAGACTTTCTTTAAATCTGTAGCAACCTCAATATCAGATTGTAGTTTATAAGTTAGGCCTTTTGTCTTACCTTTTGTTGGCTCTTTCTTCTTTCCTGTTGTAGACTCCTCCATGAGTACTTCAGGTGGAGATGCTCCTTGTGTCAAGGATGTTTGAGAAGGCATTGAGTCGCTTCTTCCCCCACTTCTAGAAGCTCTTTTTGATGGTCCTTCATCAGCATTCTCACGTCTGCGCTTCTCTTCTACAATAGCCTCATTTTGTTGGCATTTTGTAATGTAGGCATGCACTGACAATGAGTCCACTGATCATTCCATCCTATTTCTAGACGTATGCAATCACCTGCTTCATGTAGAATCTCTTTTGTAAGCTTTTCCTTTTTAGCTAATTGCATGATATTTGGCCAAATTTGACCATGATGGTCACTCACCTCTTCATCACTAAGATGCTCAAATTTCACTCCATAAGTAGCTGCCTCAACTGAAGAGGTGGCATGGTTAGTTGCCATATCTTCAACTAAGGTTTGCATTCCTCCCTTCCCAAAGTTATTTCTCAAGGGTAGACATGTCTCTCTTAAGTGGATTTTACCATCCTTAAAAAAGACAACATCTTTTGACAAAGCATCACTAAAATCATCGCAATCCCTTCTTACATGGTCTGTACTATCACACCAAATATATCTATTAACAAACCCTTCTTTGGGCTGTTGTCTTTGCCTAGGAAGTGACCTTGTCGATTGGTCTTTTTCTTCAAGCTTTGCAAGCTTCACCTTCAAGTCACGCATTCCCTTCACAAGCTCATCTAGCATGGACTCATCAAACTTAGAAGCGATAAAAGTAGGCTTTACCATTTTGTCAGAAGTTGAGGTGGAAGGACTTGCAGTGTTTACTACCATCTTGTCCCTTCTTCTTTGTCGTTTGGCAAGCAGTGAGACAGCACCTTCAACCTCATTCCACTCGGTCTTTAGTCCTTGCTCAACATCTTTATCTTCAAGAAGAAGCTCCAAATTTTCTTGAAACTCTTTACCTGCAACTTGTAAAAAAAAGATCTATCTTCTCTGCATCTAGTGTGGCCCTTTCTCTCCTGGTGAGTTGTGCATAGCGCCGCTCAAATTCCCTAAGTAGCTCTATTATTGATAGTCCTTGCTTTGGCTTGACTACCTATTCTAAGAATGTCATTTTGGTCACTCTCTCAGAGTCCTCCATGAAATATTCCTTTTTAAAAGCTACTTTGAGTTCTTCCCAATTTCTCCCATGCCCATCTTTAATTGCCCTAACATGTTCCCATTCTAAGAATGTCCTTTTGGTCACTCTCTCAGAGTCCTCCATGAAATATTCCTCCTTCAAAGCTACTTTGAGCTCTTCCCAATTTCTCCCATGCCCATCTTTAATTGCCCTAACATGTTCCCTAATTTCTGGAGCAACAACTAGCTCAAAGCTTTGTATCATCTCACCTTCTGACACACGATGTAGCTTCATCTCCTTCACATACTCGCATAAGTACTTGGTTACATCTTTGCCATTGAACTGATCCATTCTGTTGACGACCGCTTGTATGGCCTTGGTTGCTGAAATCTCCCTTCAGTGGCATGTTGTTGTTGCATGAACATTGCAAATGCTTGAAACATTTGCATTGTTGCTGGGTCAAAATGCATACCTGTTCCTCAACATGATCATCCATGGTAACCCAAAAACTCTCACCCTGGCAGATTCGCATCGGGTTTACCAAAAATATGTCGAGAAATTTGCGGTCTTGCCAAGAAAGCACCGAGCTTTTGGCTGTGAGAGTTTGTGAGAGAACTCCAAAAACTATATGAAGGAGTTAAACCATAGATGCCATGAAGTATAGTGTTTGGAAGGGAGTGCAATCAAAGAAGTTTCATTCTTTCTCTCTTGTACTCACACACACAAAGAACACAAAAGAGAATATCAAAACAACACAAAGATGAAAACATCAAGGCTATGGTTATATCATATCATGGGTAATATGAAAGGTTTAATAGATGAGTTAATGGCGTTCAATATTTGCCGACCAAACAGGCTACGAATTGTTCTTTGGAATTGTAGCTTTATGCTTACCATAATATATATGTTTTGTCTAGTGATTGGGATTAATTGTGTGTACAAATCCTCTTGGTTCATAGCAAGATAACTACACTTACATCAAAAGAAAAGTTATACTCTATAAGAGGTAGTATGATGGGATACGACGAAAGAAGTATTTTATTGAGCCTTTCTGGGCTAAAGAGAAACACTATAAGTTGTTGAAAGTGTATTTTACGGTTAATCCATACGTTAATTCTAATAGACCACACAGAGTGGAAGCGATAGAAATTCTCATCATGTGGATTATCCATCTAAGATAGTATGTGAGAAATGTAGATATGAGAGAAGTGAAGAGATGAGAATTTTCCCTCCCAAGCCCTATTCTTGCCCGTAGGCAATAAGGATATTTCGGGGAGAGATGTACTTGTAGCAAGGAGAACCTAGAATTTGTAGAGAGAATGAATTTTTAAGAGTCACAGAGATAGGTTTGGTTACAGAGATGAGATTAGATATATATATGTTGGATTAGAGATGAAAAAGAAACAACAAGAGATCAACAAAGTATCAATGTAGAACACATCTTACTTGTCAAACCCTTCGGCACCATTTTTGATGGAGAGAGAAGAAGAGGGAAGAATTCGACTTTGATTGATACATCAAGTCCAAGACCTTCTTTTATTAGAGTTGATCTTCCGAGGATAGCTTACAAGAATGGCTAGTCTTCCTCTAGGAGAAAGTGTAGGCTTAGGCTTATATTAATGGCTAAGTACAATTAGGCATTACTACTCACTCCTTCATGAATTCCTCTCATTAATGGCTTGAATGGATTGAATGCTTCCATGGTTTTAAGGAAGAAGAGGTCCCTTTTGTAGGTTAAGGGAACCCCCAAGGGTTTACACATGAAGAGAAGAGCTAGTGTGAACATAAACTGGAAAAGTTGGAAATGAGTGTCCCTGCATGATGTTGACAGACTGGGGTCCAGTATTTTGATCATATCTCCTCAACCGTGGCTCCAAATAAAAAAGTAAAAAAGTGAGCCAAAAATTCATCTCATTAGCTACGACTCCCATTTTATATACTTTTTCCAATTTGGATTGGAACCTTGTGTAAAAATCTCATCAAAATAGGGTACAGTTTTGGCAGCAAAAGTCTTCTTGTGGTCCCCTTAGCCTAGACTTTTATTTGATTCCAATGGACACCTCATGCCATATGAAAGCATGACATTGCTCCTTGATAAAGTTTTGTAATCATGTTTGCAATAATGCATTAAAATAAGTGTATCTTTGAAATCATGCCACGTAGTGTCCCACTAGGATTTGATTCCCTCCTAGTAGCTATTAAAAAAGAAATATAAGAAAAATATGAAAAATACATAGAATATATATATATATTGAAATTTACCCTAGATATAGGATCTAGCTAGGGTGTAAGATGATAATGACATAGTAGAAATAAAAAATCAATGCTTTTTGCCCCAAGTTAAAGAGGCGGAGCTATTGACGCTTTTTCCATAGTACTTTTTTACGATAAAGTAAGAATATGTTACCCTTGAGATAGATCATAGGATGAGATAGAAAGCTTATTATTATACTTAAATATGCATATGTGCATTATAGAAAATATAATTATGTATCTAAAAAGTGGCAAGATAGATCTTGTAGCATGCGTTCCCACTATGTACGTGTCACAACACGACATCGTATAATATCTGAGGGTGGTGGAATCAATTTCCTTTTAGGCCTATGAGTCCTCAGTGACATGTGCCACCTCAATAGTAAATTCTTTGTATATTTGAAATCAAAATTATATGCTTCAGAATTTCCTGTTCAAAACGAAAGGCATGATGGTCAATGGAAGAGAAAATATTTTTAATTAACACACTGTGCACCAACAACATTTATTTCATCCATGATATATATAGACTTAAACCTTGAGAAGACAAGTTTTTCAATACAAAAGAAAAACTATTTCTTTAATACAGAAGAAATCTTGTACAAAGAGCTCCAACCACAAAGATAAAAGAGAGACTTCTTTTGCAAGGTTGAATAACATCTATTTGATGAAATATAAAAGTGTACATATTTGGTTCATGTTCAAATAATTGAACCCAACACATTGTTTTGGCCGAAATACTAGAACCCAACACACTGTTTTGGCCAAAATCTTCTTAACACATTTCCACCACTCTTGATGTATGTGAACACTCCATGTGATTGAGTCAATGCGCACTCCAAGTCCTTACTGATTGTTTTCTTCCACCTGCAATAACAAATATGCTTGATCAGATAACATTTTGATTATAGTTTTTATATTGTTTGATAAATCTAAAGTGAGTCCTACCCATAAGCTTTAGTAGGCCTTTGTAGCTTTGATATGTATGCTTTTGATGCAGCACCATGAGCGAAATGACCACGATTATATCCCAAGCTAGTAGCATAAGCAATAGCATGTTGATCACTGGAGTTTTCTGTTTTGTGAGACAATTTTAACAAGTTCAGCTGGTTTGAAGATAGTAGTGGCACACCAAACTTGAATGCCAACATAGCTGAATCCTTGCTTAAGGAATTTATTACTTTCTTGAACATAATTTAACTTGTTATTGTACAATGGTAGTTGTGAAGATGCACAAGATGAGATTTCCACTTCGATTGGATTGTTGTCAAGTTCTTCCCTTAGAACTTGGGCATTGATCATGCCCCATTCCTTCATTATGTCTTGAAACTTTGTAAATATATCATGAACCTCTGTAATTGGAGATCGTCCTAGCCAATTGAGTGAAATAACAAATCGAATGTCATATGTATTATTTAAATTTAAAAGGTATGGTAGAAGCCCATTGCAAAGAAGATAGCCAGGCCTCCCTTGAAAACTTTCAAGAAATAAGTAGTTATCTTTTGGGTTAATACATCCCTTGAAAGGGCTATCATCAATGAGCAATGTATTCTTTGTATTGCATAAGTTGTTGCACTGATACCAACAAAGGCTTAAACATAGCCTCAACATTAGGCTTATCCGGTCTCTACACTTTTTGAAGATTATGGATGTAGCAATCTTCTTGTCCCCGTACCATAAAGAAATGATATTTTGCATGTGCATGCTTTTCAAGAGTGTTCACATAAGTGAAAATATTATTTTGTAGCATAGTGGACCAAATACCAATATGAAAGTACTGACAGATCTCATCCAAAAATTCAAAACCCGGGAGAACAACAATTATGGTGTGACCAAGGTCAATTTTGACACAATCTGTACATGGATGCCTCTTGTCTTCTTTCCTGAGTAAAACTCCATTAAGACCAAGAATGAGTGCATGTTTCTTCATGCTATGAGCAATATTTTTTGCATATGGTACAAAAGAATGATAACAATTCAAGGTTTTGCACTTATAAATCTCAAAACAAAGGATCATATATTTGCAACACACAATTGAAAATTGCACACATTTATTTATGTCTCATACTCCCATACTCATGTATAATGATGTCTCCTAAAATTGATTGCATTTCTCTATTGATGTGAGAATGCACAACAAGATCACTTTGATGCTCTAAGACCACCATCCCCTCTTCACTATTCCTAGTGTTTCATTCATGAATCTGGGTCTCTCCAATGGTGGGTAGCAATATGTTCTCACTCCCTTTAGTCATGTCATTTGAGAGGTTTGTTCTACAAGATCACTTTCGTGCTCTATAATATCTTGACTAGATATATCATCACCTTTATGAAATTGGGTCTCTCCAACAATGGTGGGTAGCATTTGTTCTACTTGAGTCATGTTATCTTCATCTTCTATTTTGTTGTCTTCATTTGAAAGATGAAAAAAGCCATTATTACCTATTTAGGAAATAGTCTAGTGGATTTTTAATAACCATAGAATCCATTTCATTTCCATCTAACCCAAAAGTTTTATGCTAAAAAGGCTCCATTGAACACATTACCACAAAAATGCTCACCTAGCATGATACCTAAAGCACATTTGAAAGTGAGGCTCAAACTTAAGCTCAAGCATAAGGCTTAAGTCTCGAAGTTTAGGCTTTTCTTTCAAGCCTAAAACTTAAGTCTCAAAGTTTAGGCTTATCTTTCAAGCTTAAAATGTAAGCCCTAAGCCCCTTTTAGTCTTTATCATTCACTATGTGAAAAAACTTTTATATTATGTGCACTCAAGACCTATTTATAAAACCCCTTATCTATGAATTTTCAAGGTATGATCCATTTTTCTTCACAATCTATAAGTATTTTGTTATTTGTAACATTATTTTGCTACGATGCTCATGAGGCTGGACTCACATTGTAGTCCTACACTAGCATACCAAGGCAAGGCTCGAACTTAAGTTCGATCCTACAAAATCAATTTCAATTTCTTGTTAGAGATTACGTCTCTTTCTTAACATATGTAATTGCTACAATAGGATATGAAATTTTGAGCCTCACTTGGAACTGTTAAGGTAGGATTCTATGAGGACTTTTGTCATTGAAACTCATACACACGATAATGTGATGCTCGTGTAGCATGCTACCTATTTCACATTTGGAGATGAGACTCAAACTTAAGTTTATGCCTAAGGCTTAAGTTTTAACCATAGGCTTATGTTTCAAGTCTAAGGCTTAAGTCTCAAGCCCTTTCTAGTATCAACTCATTCACTATGTGTAAAATTATTATATTGTGCACATCCAAGGCTATTTAAAAAACCACCTAACTATGAATTTTTCACGGTATGATCCCTTTTACTTCATAGTCCATAAGTATTTTTGTTATTTGGAAGATTTTATTGCTACAATTCTCATGAGATTGGCCTAACATGGTAGTGCTCATGAGCCTAGCCTCACATGATGGTAATGTTACACTAACATGTGGAGGCAAGGCTCAAACTTAAGTTCGAGCCTACAACATAGATTTCAATGATTTGTTAGGTACAAAGACATTATGAGTTTCATGTAGCATATACAATTGCTACACTAGGATATGGAATTTTAAGCCTCACTTAGAACAATTCAGCTAGGAGTCTACAACAAGGACTTTTGTGGTTGAAGTTCATGCACTAGTGCTTCGCTAGCTCTCCTAGTTAGGCTTGAACTTAAGTTTGAGCCTCATTGGTCTTTAGTAATGCTATTATTGTCTCACCAAAACCAAAATTGCTTACTCAAAATACACATCGGTATGTTAGCTATAGCCTGTGAATGGCACTTTAAATAGGAAACACGTGCTTTGTGATGGCTCAAACTCAAGTTTGATCCTCGCATGATTTTTTCATGGTAGATGTGCATATATATCATTCAATCAACAACAATTAAATCTAAGAAAAATGACATGTTTTAGAGCAAGACACAAGATAGTATTAAGAAAATAGTGTTTAAAGGACCTAAAGTTTCACAATTGGTCAATTCAATACACTTTCCTACCTTTTTACATTTTGGGAGTTTGTTGGTACATGATAATGGCATGCATCATTGAACCTAGTGAGGCGGTCCGGGGCGGGCAACAAGAGAGGCGACCTCTAAACACCCCTCAAGGCTCCCGTGCTACTCAATTGGGGCTGGGGGCAACCACAAGCACAACACAACAACCAACCCACAACCAAACCCAAACAAGATAGGGGCACCACCTAGTTAGAGAGCGAACTAGGACACAAAAGAGGAGAATCCCTTAGCAAAACAAGCGAGAAGGAAGGGTACACTATCACTAATTTAAATGCTACAAATACACACACCAAACACACACACACACACACACACACACACACACACAAAAGAAAGAGAGAGATCTTTGTGCAAGAATTTAGCTTCAATTTTAATGATTGACATGGGTGTATGAACAGCTTGGAGGAGAGTCAAGAGACACGATTAAGTTTGATGATGTTGCAATCTACACATTATCTTAGGGTTATGGGATACCTCTCACCATACAACCCTCTTATAATGTTTTCCCAAGCAACAAAAACAAACACAAGAGCTCTTGAGTCACATACAAGCAGATACTACAAAAGAATCTCAAAATGAAAACGCGTCACCTTAAACCAAACGAGATGAGGTTGCCAAGTGTGAATTGGAGAGACTCAAAAGAGTTTTGACCCGCGATTTGCACCCAACTTATTGATTAAATTGATGCACAAGAGTAGGTACAACTTTGATTGGAAGTTATGAATCACTCACTCCCTTGCAATGTTACAACTACCTCAAAGAAGCTTTCCTATACACCATATGTAATGGTGCATAGAGAGTTCACTCTCACTCCCTAAAACTAAGATGGTGAATGGCACGCTCAAAGTAGTGAGCAATAGTGTAGGGATCCTTGCTATTTACAAAGGGAGAAGGGCTCTATTTATAGGTGAGGAGAGCCCTAATTAGGATTATACCTAATCAACATTTTCATAGAAAATCATGTTTATGAAATTTTTTATATGTTCTTATGAGAGTGGGGCTCTCTTGTCTCTTGAGTCACATGGATGTGGGCTCAAGAGAAGAGAATTATTGAGGTGAAATAGAGAAGATTCTAGAGAGGTGAGTGATTTTTTGTGTGAGGTTGCCTACTGGGTAATTTACAAAAAAAAGGCTAGCAGTTAGTGTTAGTAGTTTGAAGTTAGTAGGATGGGGTAAAATTACATGGCATATGCACTCAAGGTGCATTATATGATTTATACAATGATAAAAAGTAAGAGAAGAATGAGAATATACACAATTTGGTGGAAACCACAAGATGTAAATGAAATTTTCCACCTTCTCCTCCAGTGAATGAAGCGGTTGTAGAACTTTGTCGGTGCAGTTCTTGTGACCATGGGGAATTTGAATTCTCCATGATCAAACTCCTCCTTTTGCAGGGCTTGAGATTGGTTATTTGATGATTTTTTCTCTTTTATGAAAGGATGAAGAGGTTATGGTAATATGAATTTGATTCTAGAGAGAAAAATTGAGCTATATGTGTGTAGAGATGATAATCTTTTGAGCTATGGAGTAAGGAGAGATGGAAATGGTGAAGAAGATGAAGTAAGCCATGAAAGTTGCAGGTTTGAGTGAGGGATGGAGAGGAATGAGTGTATGTGTGTGGAAGTGGAAAAGGAGGTGAGAGAAGACTATGGGTTACTTTGTGAGAAAAGTGGGCAGACTGGGGTCCACTCAAAAAATCATATCTCACCGGTGGTTGCTCCAAAAATCACCAAAATTTTTGAGGTGATTATTCAGCTTTTGTTCCACATTTTTTCTTTTGACCACCGCTCCAAATTCGGAGTGGAGATGGGTGCCAAAAATCTCACCAAAAAGCCTGTTTTCTATGCCTGCAAAAGTCTTTTAGTGGCCCCCTTCTTTGTTGAATTTGTACAATACATCCAAGAGTGAGCCCCTCCTTTGTAATATCATAATACAAAGCATCCAAGTTGCCCTTTACACATGCATGGAGGAAGATTATTGGTGAATAAAGAAATATATACATGGTGGGACTAGTGTATGGACTATTCATGGATTTTAGCTCAATGAGCACATGGTGTTAGAATATTGAGTAAAAAATAAATAAATAAATATGGAGGAATTATGGATATGGAAAGATATTGGAATCATATGATATGGTCCCTCTTTGTATTATTTTGGGTGAAAGAGGAAAAGGTATGCAAGTAAATGAAAATAATATAATAAACATAACTAAGAAAGTAGAAATCAATTTTTTTGTTTTCACGAGGATGAGGGTGAAAATGTGGGGGTGATTTGTATAAAATAAAAATATCAGGTTAGAGTATGTATACATTGGCAAAAAATACACTTATAGTGCAAGAGGATGAAAGAAGGCATACATAAGTTTAATAAAACACACACTTAGGTATAAATATTTAAATAAAATATCAAAATAATTATAAAAATCCTATATTTAGGCCATATATATAATGAAATATTTACACACAAAGAGGCCATAATATACCTTTTTTAATTATTTTTTTATTTTTTTGGCTCAACTAGCCCAGTGACTAGCTAATTGAGGGTTTTTAAGAAAATACGAGAAAAGTCTCCTAACTCACACACGCCTATATACAGTGAAATGGTAGGGATAGCCATAGTGTTTGGGTGAATTTGGTAGGGTGAGGTAGCTCACTATGACAATTTATAATAGCCGAAAAAAGGCTATCATTAGTCCTCCCCCAGGATGATGGTATATTCATGTACCATCATAGAGCATCTTTTCCAAAGAGAGTGCTTCAGAGTCCTTGACGAGATCTTCATTGTTTGGCCCCTCAGAATTTTAGATGGAGTTACACTCATGCTTCATGTAACAATACTTACATGAGACAGCGGCCTTTGGACAGATCTTTGGTAGATCCTTTGGTAGAAGGCGACTCAAATAGGGCTTCAAGCGATACCCGTTTACCTTCCTAGAGTGCTCTTTCCCATTCAAGTCCATAAGTTGATAGTAACTTGAATTGAAAGCCTTCTTAACTATGTATGGCCCCTGCCACCTAGTTTCAAATTTGGCATCAAAACGATTATCGAGTCGATTGTCATACCTTAGCACAAGATCTCCTTCATTGATGCCTTTGTCCTTTAGTTTCTTGTCGAGCTTTTCTTTCGCTTGCGTAGCTTTCCTCTTGTAGCACTCGTAAGCTGCTTCTCTTTTCCACTCAAGCTCCACTAACGTAAGAAGTCGATCCATCCATACCTCTTGATCATCTTGTGCACCTTTGCCATGAAGCCACATTGTTGGAATGTTGAGCTCGATAGGCTGCAAAGCCTCTTGACCATAGACCAAGTGAAATGGTGTGAATTCCGTGGCTTCCCTATATGTGGTTCGATATGCCCACAAGGCACCATCCAAGAAGTCATCCCATAACTTTGTTTTGTTTTGCACCATCTTTCTAATGATGCCTACAATAACACCGTTATTGCAGGCATAACTTTGTTTTGTTTTGCACCATCTTTCTAATGATGCCTGCAAAAACACCGTTAGCCTTCTCCACCAAACCATTTGACTGTGGGTAGTATGGTGTGCTATGACGATGTAGAATGTGAAGCTCTTCACAAACTTCTGTGAGTAAACCCTTCTTGAACCCCAGACCATTATCCGAAACAATCTCTACAGGTGTGTCAAATCTACAACAAATATTAGTGTAGACAAACCTGCTCACTGTTTTCCCATTTACCCTTGCCACACTTTGTGCTTCCACCCACCTAGTCATATAGTCTACAGCCACTAGAATGTAGAGTTTACCATTTTTTGTCCTAGGCAGAGGACCCATAGCATCAATGCCCCACTTTTCAAAGGGTCCATTTGCAAGCACTATTTGCCTCGGGCCATGCACCAACCTTCTATTTCCATTTATCTGACAATTGTGACAGCTTTTACACCAATGTTGAATATCCACATGCAAACTTGCCCAAACATACCCCGCAAGCAAAATCTTCTTCACAGTTAATTCTTGGGCAAAATGACCACCACATGCCTCTTCATGCAAACCTTTTAGAATGGCTGGAATTTCCTCGATAGTTGGTATTCTTCTGCACACTTGATCCGTCCCTCTTTGATAGAGGGAGCCTTCTAGGAAGAGATAGAAACTTGCCTTCTTCATGAGTCTCATTTTCTAAGCTTTAGTGAAGTCTTGTGGAAACTCGCCCTCCAAAATGTAGCCAATAATGGGAGTCAATGACTCCAATCCCTGGTATCTTGGTTGCTTCATAGCAGTTGCCACCATGATGACCTGCACTTCTTTCTCAACACATGTAACCACTTGTTGTGCAAGTAAATCGGCATCTTCATTCTATTTACTAGGAATATGATATAGTTGCACTTCTTCAAACTGATTAAACATCCTACGAATGGCATGAACTTTTGTCCTTAAGCTTTCATTCTTGCATGCCCAAATGCCTAAAATCTGTTTAACAATGAGAAGTGCAATCTCCTTTTATCATGAGACGTTGTATACCTTGGCCAATGCACATCTTCAAACCATGAAATAGTGTGTCGTATTCTGCTTCATTATTGCTAGTTGAACCCGGTAGATTGACCTTCTCTTTCATGACCTCCTCTCCACTTGGGTTGAGCAACACTAACCCTCCCCCTGCTTTCCCTATGGCTCGTCGAAAAGCTCCATCAAAGAACAAGGTAAAAGCATTAGGAATACTTTTTGGTGGTGGCAATGGTAGGGTCTTTACTTGAGGCACCTTAATTTCCTTCTCATGTACCCTATAAGTGAGAATCCCTGCCAATTGTGCACGCACACTATCTTCTACCTTGAAAGAGTATTGGAACTCTTGCAACTCCATAATCCACTTTGAGATCCTAGTACTAAGATTCATTTGAGATGACACCCAAGGGAACAAATTTTCTGCAGTGAGAATTACAAAAGGTTTTGGTAGCAGGCAGGATCTAAACTTTCTCACTGCAAACATGAGAGAAAGCATCATGAGTTCTGCTTCTGTGTAGCCTCTCTCCAAAGCATTCATGACCCTACTAGCAAAGTAGATGGGTCGCATCCTGGTACTTTGGGGATCTTGTTGTAGCAACACAGCACCAATTGTTTCCCTTCCAACACTAGAGCTAACAAAGAATGTGTACTCCCAACAAGGAGGCATGAGTGTTGGTAACTCTAACAAAATGACTTTAATGTTACAAAAGTACTCTTCAAGCTCATCAGACCATGCAAATTCTACTTGTTGTGTCAACTTTTGCAAAGGATGAAGCAACTCCGAAGCTAAGTGAATAAAGCGTGACATATACTTCACCTTTTGAATGAATGAGATTACCTCTTTGAGATTCTTGGGTGATGGGAGCTCAATAAAAAGCCTTTGCCTTTGAAGGATCCACCTCAATGCCTTTATTGGAAACCTTGTGACCAAGCAAGAGCACTTCATCCTCACCTATGTGACACTTGTCGGGGTTGAGTTGACCTCCCATGTCGTAGAGCTTCTTTAAACCTTCTTCTACCCTTTGTAGATGCAATGATTTTGAGCTATAAATGCAAAAATCATCAATAAAAACCCTAATGGACTTTCCAAAGAATGCTTGAAACACCATGTTCATGAAGCGTTGGAAAGTTGCAGGAGCATTTGTCAGGCCAAATGGCATGACTCTAAAAGCATAACAACCCCAAGGAGTGATGAAGGTTGTTTTCAATTGGTCCTCCAATGCAATCCCTATTTGAAAGTAACCTGAGTAGCCATCACACACAGTGTACTTCTCATGACCAGCTACCTCATTCAGTATCTCATCCTGAAATGGGAGGGGAAAGTGATCTCTTTTTGTTACCTCATTGAGTGGACGGTAATCCACACACACCCTCCACTTGCCATTTTTCTTAGGAGTGACAACAACGGGAGAGACCCACTCTGAATTCTCCACTGGATAAATGAAACCTGCTACTAGAAGCTTTCTTACCTCCTTGAGTAAAGCCTGCTCCTTGATGACTCCTAGCCTTCGTAGCTTCTGAGCCTTAGGTGTGGCCTCTGGCTTCAACTCAATTTTGTGTTGAACAGCATCTACTCCACGCACATCGGTGTAGTCTTTAGCAAAAAGCCTAAGAAATTTCCTTAACACACCTTTGAGCTCCTCTCTTTCATCCTTTGTAAGTGTTGTAGATAACATACCTTCTAGCATTCTTTCAACTTCCACTTTTTGGCTCTCTTGGGAACCTACCTCTTCCAAACCTGGGCAAGAGGTCTCCTGGTTGTTTGGCTTAAACCTTACCCCCATGACTTCGATGGAAGACTCCTCTTCAGTAATGCTGCCGCTACTTTCTCCTTCTGAAGTGCTATCGGTCCAGCCTAATTCCTCTGTCTCACTTTGAGATGATTCTTCATGGAGCTCCTCTTGGCGTTGCTCCTTCATGTCAAAGACAACCTTCTTATAATTGTCATTCCTGCAAATTAGCTTTCCACTCTCCCAATCCTGCAAAGCTCGCATTTTCATTAGCCATGGTCTCCCTAGGATAAATGGGTAACCATTTCCTTTGGTAGACATGACATAGAAATCCACTACCTTCTTAATGCCAAAGGCCTCCACAAAAACGTTTTTACAAATGCCTACGCACCTAGCCTTGCTATTGTTTGCCATCTTGACTTGAATTTCAGGTGTCTCATGGATGTGCATGCCTAGTTTTTGCATGAGTCCCTCTGTCATGATGCAAATTTGTGCACCCCCATCCACTAGACCTTTCCTAACTAATCTTCCTTTGATGTAACAATCTAGCACATGTGTAATATCCTCATTCATTTCAGCATGTGCAATTTTTACAACAGGCACACTCTCTTTTACCTTTCTCCTCGTGCTAACTGCCTTTGTTAAATCCCTCCTAACTTGTGGACATAATGCAAGAAACTGAGGCCATGAGATATCAGGACCCTTACCTCTCATGTCTTACAACAGGTTGTATGGAGCCATACCATGTCCAAGAGGGAAGTCTTGGAGGTTGATACGACGTCGAGTACTCTTAGCTTCCTTGGTCTCCTTTGCCTTCTTTTCTCGTCCATGGTCACTTTGTGATGTAACTCCTTCTTTCTCCTTACCTTTCCCTCGGGCACGCTTGATGCCATTTGCTTCCATGTCAACCTCTCTTGAATTTGTCACCTTTACCACATGCACATTTGGGTCTGGTAAAGGTGGAACTCCTTCCACTCCCCTCTTGTGCATCCTCATTGCCTGCACCATGATCCTCATTATCTTCAACATTGTCTTTTGCACACTCAACATCCACAACTGGACTAATTTCTCCAACATTGTCTCCCCCCCCTTCATGGTCAAATTTTGTAGCTTCTTGAACTTCATGATCATTCGTGTTGTCTACATTATCATTGTCTTTATTTCCATCAACATCCTCTCCACCGCTTTGTTGCTCATCGATGTCAAGATTGTTAAGATCTTCTTTTTCTATATCATCCAACTCCACTGTTTGTCTTGCAAGTGATGCTTGACTTGCACCACACCACTCCTGCAAGAACAGATCGCTCTCCAAAAGAGTAGAGCATTGAGATTCTAGCTCCATTATTTCAAAATCATCTTTACATAGAGCAATAATCCTTCTCTTCTTTGACAAGCTTTGCTCCAGCACAACTCCACCACAAAAAAAAATTCTAAAACATAGCTCTGCTCATGTCAAAACCCTGTGATAAGGCCATCAATAAAGCTTCTACCAATAAATTTGTGATCCTTGCCACAAGAGCCTCAGAAAAAGACTCTTTTTGTATTAGCCTTGCCAATAGCCTCAAACCTATTAACCTTGCTAACAAAAAGAGCAACCATTGTAGTGTCCACAGTTCCATCTATCCATGAGTCATCTCTTGTTGCTTGGATATTTCCATACTCAATATGGGCCTAAGTTGATTGGCTAAAAACCCCTTCAACAAGCATTTCGATATTGATGAAATCAATGAAACACACTAGCACATCTTCATATTGTGCATTCAATGTGTTTAGATTGAGTGCCAAATTTGCAAAAAAATCTGTAAGAGCTATTCTTTAGTACCATGAAGATCCAAGACGACCAATTGAAACAGTAGATGCTCTATATTGCAAATGTCTTTGATCTTCCCCATATCAAAGCCCACCTCCTTAATTCTCCAAGGAATAGACTCATCTTGAGATATTATGCCCATATTAGCTCGATAAAGATGATTGAGGAGAGTTACTACACTTTTTGGAGGGCGATGGTGGAGTCTTCTTTGCTACATTGAGGGAGTCCTTGACATAGTACTCGCTATAGCTCCTCATTTGATTATACTCATGCTCTCCTACCTTGTACTTCTCACAAACTTGCTCCCAAGATAACTTTTCCCTTGTCAGATCAAAGAAGAATGATATTATTGCTTCTTTCAACACTCGATCTATTTTTAACTTCCAAGCCATCTCATCATGTCCATTCTATAAGGGGTATGCTTGCCCTTCTTTAGCAAGATGGTTTTGTCAAGGATTGCATTTTGCATCTCAAGAACTTCTCTACTCTCGAGGCCTAAAATGCACTTGAATAATGTACGTGTTAGCCTTGCTATGCCAGGTGCTTGTTGAATCTGACCACCCTTCATAATTAGAAATTTAGGATTTTCATTGGAACCCTCGTCAATCGTTTCTCCCTTTTGATTTGGTAGCAAGCCTCGAGCATATTGTTTCATAATCAACCAAATGTAAGTCAGTCTTGACAAGTCTCTTTTGAAGTGTGTGCTATGTGGTCTCAACAAAGGTTTGCAAAATTGAAAATACCAACATCAATATTCACAGGGCCCAAACTTGTGGGGTTGAGACACATACTTAATAAGTTCAAGCCTAGTATGCTAGATTGAATTGTTTCTTGATATGCTCATATAAATCTATGCAAAGTCCAAAATACATGGGCATATGTAAGTAGGGCTCAAACTTAAGCTTGAGTCTCGCTTGTTAGTGCTAGAGCCTCATATGCAAGTGACATTGAAGCTTAAGTTCAAACCTCACTTTGAGTTCTAAATGAGCACATGGAGGGCATGCTTGAGCCTATGATAGACTCTGATTTACAAATAAATATTGATAAAAGACTCACATTCATGTTTTCAAAGAATCAAACAAGTACCTTCCAAGACACAAAGCCCTTCTTGGTTTGGTTGACACTAGGTGGTGGCTTAGAAGGACAACCATTTGCATGCCATTGCGCTTGTGCTTGCATAAGTTGGTCAAGAAATGGCTCCTTTTGCATTGACTTTGCCACAGATAGATTTGCATCTTTGGAGATTTCGCGGCGAGAGATCTTCGATGGGCAATTGACAATAATCTTTGATCGTCTATATTTGAATTGCTGATGCAATTGAGGGTTAACCTTTGCAACTTTTGCACCCTGCAAACTTTTTGCAGCACTAATGGGGTCCTGTCCAGAGAGGATCCAATAGTCAACATTGTGAACATCCTCTTCGGCAAGTTTTTCAAGAGGATTTTTTTGGAAGGATCACAAGGCATCAAAATTGCCAATATCTCCTCTTGCTTTGGTTCTTGAATGAAGTCTAAAGTCAAAATCATGACTTCAATCTAATGTACACATAGTTTGATGGAGTAGGAAAACACCTTGTCACGTCAATGCTAAAGACTTCATTAATCCCAAAAGGATAGAATCCCTTCTTGATTTCTAAGGAGGTCAGTGCCTTGTTATCTTCTGATGGAGTTTCCATTTCCATCAACTCCTCTTCAAAAACCTCTTTGTCTTTTGCACTCTTTTTCATCTTCCTCTTTGCTAGTTTTTGTCGATCTTCTTCAAGAGTAGAATTATCATTTGCCTTCCTTTTTCTTGTGAGTCCTTGTGCATCTTGCTCTTGTGAACCTTCTTTCTCCTCTAAATTAATGGTGTTAGCGATCTTCTTTGCATGCATTAAAGAGCTTGCACGAGCACCTCTTAATGCTGCAAGTGCACTCCTAACTATGGCTTTCCCTCTCTTCTTCACAACTTTCTTAGATAGTGCCCCTATTGGTTTCTTTGTAGGTACAAGCTTCTTTGGTAAGCTCAAGGCTTGCTTTGCACGTTTCACTACCTTCACTAAGTCTTCCACACAATACACACCTGAGTCTTCTTGATTAGTAAAGCTGGAGATCTTCAATCCTAATTTTATAATAGAATTTTATTTTCCTAGTTTGCTACCATTCATGTTTGCTACATGAAAAGTTTCCAATGATAAGCAAAACTTGTTTGTCTTTGTGGTCTCTCCAATAGGTAGCACATTACATGCAAAGCATGGAATTGCTATTGCATCCACATCATCTTGGACACCCACAACAATCCCCATGTCTCCATATTTCATATCACCTTGTGACAAATATAGATGGATGCCACCTTTGTAGTTTGCATATGTATTGTAGGTATCCACAAACCACTTCACTCCTTCTTCTTTTGTTAATGCAAAGGTCTTGTCACACTTTATTCTTGGAGCAGTAGTTTTGGCTTAAGTGGGCATTACAAGAACATCGAGTGTGAAGACTTGTGCACCCTGCTCTGGTATACTTAGTACATTGGAAGCCTCCATTCTTGAAACAACAAAAAAGAACAATTTTAGAACCTAAACAAGGAGCACGGGTTTAAGTTAAATAGTACATTTTAAAAAAAAACATTAAGTTTGAGCCAAAAGGTGTCGCTATGTGCACTTGCTAGCCACAAGGATGTCATGAGGGTAGCATTACAGGTTAATGCTACACTAAATTTAAGCCTAAAAGTGAAGCTCTATGATTTTTCTAGCCAGAAAGATGTCATGAGGCTAGGCGAGCACCCTATTGCTACCTCTAGTGCTAAAGAATATGCAGTTGAGACTTGAACTTAAGATCAAGCCTAAAGGTGTTATTCTATGCCCTTGGTAGCCATAAATATGTCATCAAGCTAGCCCTACATGCTGGTGCTACTCTAGTATATGCAAGTGAGGATCGAACTTAAGTTCAAGCCTCTTGGCATTGGTAGCCACACCCAGGGCATTCGCTCTATATACAAAACGGGACACCACTTGTGAGCGGACAACTTTGATAAAACCCCTATATACAACTCATATTAGAGAATATGACCCCTTTTTACGCTTATACCACAATCAATAAAGAAAACTATCATACCCCTATCTTACATATAAAATCTAGGTCTCACATGATTTAACTAAGTAAAACTAGTCAAAGAGTGGGTAGCATAGTGACTGGCAACATACTAAGGAACCATTTATGTTGAAAACTACATGTACCCTGAACATGTCTTAGTTTGGCTTTCAAATTATGTGCCCGATCAGCCTACACTCTGGCTA
The DNA here is from genome assembly GCF_014529385.1 of Adiantum capillus-veneris. NCBI lineage: Eukaryota > Viridiplantae > Streptophyta > Polypodiopsida > Polypodiales > Pteridaceae > Adiantum > Adiantum capillus-veneris. The sequence continues at coordinate 20,286,540 of NC_140940.1, forward strand.
CTAATCCAATTCTGACCCATCCAAACCTGGTGTAAATCAACCCTTGACCTGCTCCAAATCATCCCTTATCTATGACCGGCTTGATGAAAAAATTTATGTGTGACCTGTAAAAAAACTTCCCCAAAGTTCTAGTGCACACCGGTGACCAATCATCAACCCGGGTCAGGTCCCCCCCCCCCCCCCCCCCCCCCAACAATATGATACCCCCCTCCCTTATTTTTAAGCTTGGGAGAAAAAATTATTGGGGGCCTGCCCCTAGCTTATACGCTTATGTAACTTGTAAAAAGAACCCCTCCCCTGCACTTATGTGGTGTGGTAAGTTTTCCATGGTTAATCCCCCGGGTTAGCCACACAAATGTCATGAGGCTAGGCTTACACCCTAGTGCTATGATAGCATATGCAATTGAGGCTCAAACGTAAGTTCAAGCCTATAAGTGTTTTTCTATTCACTTGGTATCCACAAGGATTTCATTAAGCTAGACTTGCTATACTAGCATATGTAGGTGAGGTTCGAACTTAAGTTCAAGCCTCTTTCCCTAAGTAGCCACAAGGATGTCATTAAGCTAGACTTGCTATACTAGCATATGTAGGTGAGGTTCGAACTTAAGTTCGAGACTCTTTCCCTAAGTAGCCACAAGGATGTCATGAGGCTAGCCTTACATACTAGTGCTACAATAGCATATGCAATTGAGGCTCAAACTTAAGTTTGAACCTAAAGGTGTTGTTCTATTCCCTTGGTATCCACAAGGATGTCATGAAGCTAGACTTTCATGGTAGTGCTATACTAACATATGTAGGCAAGGCTCAAACTTAAGTTTGAGCCTCTTGCCCTTAGTAGCCACAAGGATGTCCTGAGGCAAGCCTTTCACCCTAGTGCTACACTAGCATATGCAAATGAGTCTTGAACTTAGGCTCAAGCCTAAGCTTCTATTCTATACCCATGGTAGCGTGATGGCATCCTTAGTAGCCACAAGGTCATCAGGTTAGCCTTGCATACTAGTGCTACACTAGCCTACTCAAGTGAGGATCGAACTTAAGTTCGAGCCTCTTGGAATTAGTATCTCAAAAGGATGAGGTTAGCCTTACTCCCTAGCGCTACAATAGCTTATGTAGTTGAGGCTCGAACTTAAGTTTGAGCCTTTAAGTGTTTTTCTTTTCCTTTGGTATCCACAAGGATGTCATGAAGCTAGACTTTCATGGTAGTGCTACACTAACATATGTAGGCAAGGTCTGTACTTAAGTTCAAGCTTCTTGCCATTGTTTGCCACAAGGATGTCATGAGGCTAGTTTTACACTGTAGTGCTACAATACAAAATGCAAACGAGGTTCAAACTTGAGTTCGAGCCTAAAGGTGTTATTCTATGCCCTTGGTAGCTACAAAGATGTCGTGAGACTAGCCTTGCACCCTAGTGCTACACTACCATATACCGATGAAGTTTGAGCCTAAAGATATTTCTCCATGTCCTTGATAGCCACAAGAATGTCATGAGGCTGTGGCCTTGCATGGTAGGGCTACACTAGCATATGCAGGCAAGACTCTTATCATTGGTAGCTATAAGGATGTCAGTAGGATAGCTTTGTATAGTAGTGTTATGTTATACTAGCATAGAAAGTTGAGGCTCAAACTTAAGTTCAAGCCTAAAAGTGTTATTCTATACCCTTGGTAGTAGCCTCAACGATGCCATGCGGGCAGCATTGCACAATAGCGCTACACTAGCATAGACATGAATGGCTCAAACTTAAGAACGGCTCAAACTTAAGTTTGAACCTCTTGCCATCATTGGTAGCCAAGGATCTGATGAGGCTACGTTTAAACCCTCATGCTACACCGGCACATGTAGTTGAGGCTCAAACTTAAATTTGATCCTAGAGCTATTATTATATGGCCTTGGCTAAGTCTCAAGCACTTGCATGAGGCAATTCTATCATGCTAAGATATCCACAATAAGCTCATGAGGCTAGACTAGAGCAGCATATGCTAGTGCTTTGATAGCATTAGAATGTGAGGTCCAAGATACATCAGTTCATTGTTCTAGTTTCTTAAAAACAAGGACACAAGGCACTAGAAACGAGCTAAATATCAGAAGCAAAGAATCTACGTCAAATGGCAATGGCACACTCAGTACCCAACCAAATAAGTGTTGTTATCTATCTTTTGCTTTAAGTGGTTATTGATTAAGTACTTGATTAGAGGTATAAAAAAAGCTAATTAAAGTACTTATTGATTAAGTACTCTAATTACAGAATATTCACTTACTTTCAATTTATATAAGCGTGATTTTCATGTAGCTGTAGTTTGATTAACTTAGTGAAAGAGTTTAAAAGGTGTATCAAGGAGACGGTAGCAAATCATTATGAGTGTATGTAGTCATTAATGAAGAGGATTAAATAGAGATTAGAAACAAATAGAATGAGATTGAAGAGTGAATTTTGAGATACATTCAGAATTGAAAGAGGACAATAGATTAGAGGAGAGGAAAAGGTTAGTATTTGAGAACAATATATCAAAGATTAGAGTAGAGGAGAGTAGAAGTTTAGGACCTGGGAATGTAATCTCAGAAGACAAGTTACAATGACTAGTAAAAATGCAATTTTGATTAGTGCAGGTTTTGGAGAGATTAAGAGGAGGGGAGGGAGTGATTAAGAGGAGTCAAGGAAGATTACACAAAAAGATTAGAAGAGATTAGGGAGTGATTAAGAGGAGATAAGGTTTATTACACACAAAGATTAGAAGAAGGTATCTCACACACACACACACACATGAGAGAGAGAGAGAGGTGCACCTGGATAAGCCTTTCAAAATTGAAATTCAAAATTCAAATCTGGAAACCACTGTTATAACTGATCTTCACCAGTAATCAAAAAGACAAAGACACACACAGAGAGAGAGAGAGAGAGAATTAATGTAGACGTGTGAGAAAGAGCCTTTTGGGATTTTCGATAGATACATAGAGAAGAGGGAGATGCAGGAGTAAAGAACCTTACCTGTCACGCCGTCGTCGGTTTTGTCATAGTCTATAGGAAAATCCAAACCCTATTTTAATGTAGAAGAGAGAGAGGTTTAATATAGACGTGTGAGAAAGAGCCTTGTGGGGCCACGAGTGGATGCGTAGAGGAGAGGGAGATGCGGGAGTAAAGAACCTCACATGTCAGCCATCGTCGAATTCGTCATAGTCTATAGAAGAACCCAAATCTATTTTTTATTTTTATTTTTTTTTACCATCAACGCGAGGAAGGTAGTAGGGAGAAACTATACACATATCATGTATTTACAGTTAACCGTACATTGCTATACACTACACCCTCCAGTGGCAACCGCGGTGTTGGGATTAAAGCCCAAGTGGCCTCTTATGCGGATATGGCCGGCCGCCCGCCTAACTCACTTACCTCTAACTCTTTGTATATACTAACATATTCTTTGTGAATACTAAGGATTTGGGAGATAACCCTTCTAACAGATCTCTGTGTACTGTACTGTGTAAGCTCACTGTGTGTGTGTGAGAGAGAGAGAGTCGACCCACGCTCCGCTCCGCGACTTCAATTGGTATAAGAGCCTTGGTTCAGTGCGGATTTGCGCAATCGCGCGCGCGCGCACTTTTCCGGCAGATTCTGGATCCGGAGTTCGAAAATTCACACTCGGCGTTCCGGGAGCGTTTCCCCCAGGCGACCTGGGGTTTTACCCCCCTTTCGAAGCCGTTTATGCCCTCAGAATTTCGTTCTGAGCACTACAGCAGAAGATAGATTTCAGCCGCAAAGAAATCCGTCTTGTGTAGATTGGCAAGCAGGAGGTGGTCGACATCAATATCGACATCGACATACATCACTTATTCGTCTTCAGAGCATCATCTATAGACCAGGTACACATATATATCATCAGATATATATATTACAGTCTGCATTGCTACTTCTTGTGCTTGCCAGGTTCCAGGGGAGGTGTGGCCATACGACGGCTTGACACCACTGGCATGTATTGCAGATTGATGTACTGTGATTGTGGGTCTGCTAGTTGTGAGTCACGCTAGCAGACAGACCGCCGCAGCGGTCATAGGACAGTGATTGGTCTATTATAGGATGTATGCTAGTTCTGGGCAGTTTGCTGAGCCATCTGAGAGGGTCGTGTGTGAGGTTTTTTGAAGCCAAGCACTGGGGGCTGGGTTACCCAGTGTGAGGTGGATTAGGTTGCTGGAGTTCCCCTCTACACGCATCCTCTTCGGCGACTTTTATCCCTTAGGATGTATGACTTTGTGTAGACACTGGATTGCATCTTATGCGTCAGGCCGTTGAGGCATTGTTCAGGGTTCAGTCTTGAGACAGATACAGGTTCTGTCATCGCCCAGAGAGGAGACAGTGTATGCTTACAGGATTTGTCACTGGTCAGCTATTTATGATTGTTTCTTGAGCTATCTTTTGGTTCCCAGAGCTCAGTTTACAGGGGAGACTCTGTCAAAAATTTTCAAAAATACTGACAGTTCCTGAGGAGAGGTGTTCAGCTTGTTGATTATAGCTTGTTTACTGTGTACAGAGGCCAGTTTACAGGGGAAACTCTGCCGGATTTTTCTCAGGAGTAAACAGTTTGGCAGATATGGCATCTTCTCACAGTGAGACTATTTACAACATAAAGAAGCTGGATGGCACAAACTTTCCATTCTGGAAGAAGCAGATTTGGCAGGTTTTGGTGCAGAAAAAACAAGTGAAGCCACTGAAGCTCAAAGGGGAGAGACCAGAATTTATGGCTCAAGATGAGTGGGAAGAGCTTGACGAGTTAGCTTGTTCCACAATCATGCTGACACTGGCAGAAAATGTTTACTTCAACGTAGCAGAAGAGACTACAGCGTATGGCGTATGGCAAAAGCTATGTGATATGTACGAGAAACAAAGTGCTGCTTCTCAGATTTACTGGCTCAAGAAATTGGTGGATTTGAAGATGAAGGAAGGGACAGCCATGTCAAATCATCTGAATGAATTTCACTCAATTTTCAGCCAGTTAACAGCACAAGAGATAGTCTTTCCAGATTTAGTGAAGGCTATGTTTCTCTTAATCACTTTGCCAGACAGTTGGGATACTTTTCGTACAGCGTTAAGTAATTCTGTCGCGCCAGAAGGTCTTACAAGTGCCAATGTAGAAGGCAGCTTGCTCACAGAGGAAGTGAACAGGAAGAACATTGACAAAGGCAAAGGCAATAGTGCTTTGGTCGTTCGAGGGAGACAACAGTTTAAAGAGAAGAAGGGTAAGAAGGCACAAAACCGAAGTAAGTCTCGTGATTCGAAGTCAAAGGATGACATAGAATGCTACCATTGTGGCAAGAAGGGTCACATGAAGCGAAACTGTACGAAGTGGAAACAAGAAAAAGGCAAAACAAAGAGTTCTGAGCAAGATGAAAAGAAGAGTTCAGTGAAGATTGAAGAGGTGAATGTCACAGGATCTGGTTCAGACAGTGATTCTGGTATAGCAGCTGGTGACATCTTCCTTACAAGCAATCTTGATTCTGTTTTCTTGACTGCAGAGGATGGACATGCTATGAGTGATTGGATTATCGACTCAGGGGCATCTTTACATGTTTCTCCGCACAAAGAGTGGTTTACATCATATGTGGCTACTAAAGATTATGTCAGACTTGGCAATGAGCAGGTTTGTGACATACTTGGAGTGGGAGATGTACAGTTGAAGTTTCAGAATGGCTCTTCTTTATGGCTCAAGAATGTCAGACATGTTCCAGCAATCCGAAAGAGCTTGATTAGTACAGGGAAGTTGGATGATGCGGGTTATGTGACAGTTTTTGGGAACAGCGCTTGGAAGATCTCCAAAGGTTCGATGACTGTAGCACATGGCAGCAAGTCAGGAACTCTGTACACTTTACATGTTTCAGAGGTTAAAAACCATGTAATTAATGTGATTGAGCAGCCAAGTGTGTCACTGTGGCATCGTAGGTTGGGACATATGTCAAAAAGAGGAATGGAAATACTTTCTCATTATGGTTATTTGCCTGGCTTTTCATTTCAAGATTTCGAGTTTTGTGAGCATTGTGTTTATGGTAAGCAAACACAGGAACCGCACAGATCAAAGAGGAATCGTAGGGACGAACGATTAGCTCTTGTACACAGTGACCTATGCGGACCAATGCCTAGTTTGTCACTAGGGGGAGCAGCGTACTTTTGTACATTCATAGATGACTATTCTCGCAAAGTATGGGTTTACTTCTTGAAGCACAAGGATGAGGTGCTCAAGGTCTTTAAGACATTCTTGCAGCTGGTGGAGAATCAGAGTGGTCAGAAGCTGAAGTGCTTGAGAACTGACAATGGTGGAGAGTACGTTTCCAAAGCTTTTCAAGACTTTTGTCAAGAAAAAGGGATTAAGCGGGAACTTACTGCACCATATAATCCTTCACAGAATGGGGTTGCAGAACGTATGAATAGGACCATACAAGAGAAGGTCAGAAGCATGTTGTCAAATGCTGAGTTGCCTGATGGATTTTGGGCGGAAGCAGTGGCTACAGCAGTCCATTTGATCAACAGGTCTCCTAGTAGGGTTCTGGATAAGAGTGCAGTGGCCGAGATGCTATGGACAGGCAAGGCACCTTCGTATAAGCATCTCAGAGTCTTTGGTTGTGAAGCTTATAGCCATATTCCTAAGGAGTTCAGAAATAAGTTAGAACCAAAGAGCAAGAAGTGTATATTTCTTGGCTACGGAGAATCGGGCGAGATGGGCTACCGGCTTTGGGATCCTGAGTCCAGAAAGCTTATTCGTAGCAATGATGTGCATTTCAATGAAGCCAAGTTTCACGCTAAGCCAGAGAAGACAGAGGAGATCAGAAGAGTTGTCTTCAGGGAAGATGGACCTAGTGCTAGCACATCAAGACAGCATGGTCAGGCTCAGGAACAGCCTATAGTGGCTAGAGAGGCAGAATCAGTTGTGGTGAGACGTTCTGAGCGTGTCTCCAAACCACCTGATCGTTATGTGCCATCTCTAAATTATGTCATGCTCACAGATTGCGGAGAACCATCTTGTTACAAGGAAGCATTACAAGTGGTTGACTCGAAAAAATGGCAGTTGGCCATGCAGTCAGAGATGACAGCTCTGCATAAAAACCAGACATGGAAGTTGGTTAAATTACCACAGGGCAAAAAGGCTCTACCTTGTAAATGGGTTTACAGGTATAAGATCACCGCTCATGATAGTCAGTCAAAGTACAAAGCAAGGCTTGTTGCCAAGGGCTTTAAGCAAGAACAAGGCATTGACTTTGATGAAGTCTTCTCTCCAGTGGTCAAGATGACTACATTGAGATGCTTTCTTGCATTGGTTGCTATATTGGATTTGGTGTTGCACCAAATGGATGTCAAGACAGCGTTCTTGCATGGTGATTTAGATGTGGAAATTTACATGCAGCAGCCAGAAGGGTTTGTTGAGAAAGGCATGGAACATTTGGTATGCCAGTTGTTAAAGAGTCTTTATGGCTTAAAACAATCACCGAGGGCATGGTACCATAAGTTCCACCAGTTTATGCTTTCTCAAGGCTACAAACGTAGTGAGTTCGATCACTGTCTATATACAAAGAAGGCTAAGGATGGCAGTTGGCTGATCCTTATTTTGTATGTGGATGACATGTTGATTGCTGGCAAACACTTGGAAGAAATTTCAGCTTTGAAGTCAAAGATGGCAAAATCGTTTGACATGAAAGACATGGGTGAGGCAAGTCATATACTTGGTATGCGCATTGAGAGAGACAGATCAAAGAAGTTGATTTGGTTATCTCAAACAGAGTATATTGACAAGGTTTTGCAACGTTTCAATATGGAGAAGGGCAAGGCATTGAGTGTTCCATTGCCACCATATGTGAAACTTAGCAAACAAGATTGTCCTGTGTCTGAGGAAGAAAAGGCTGAAATGGATAAGATTCCATATGCGTCTGCAGTGGGTAGTTTGATGTATGCAATGATTGCTACACGTCCGGATATTGCATTTGCAGTGGGAGTGGTTAGCAGATATATGTCAAATCCCGGCAAGAAACATTGGGAGGCAGTGAAAGGTATCATGAGATACTTAAAACATACAAAGAGTATGCGCATATGCTATGGTAGTCAGGATTTGAGTGTCAGAGGATACACTGACTCAGATTATGCAGGAGACTTGGATAAGAGGAGATCTACATCAGGCTATGTCTTTACATTGGCTGGAGGTGCCATATCATGGCGATCTCGATTACAAGATTGTGTTACGCAGTCTACTACAGAAGTTGAGTATGTTGCAGCAAATGAGGCATGCAAAGAAGCTATTTGGCTTGGTAGATTGGTTGCAGACTTGGGAATCAATGCAGATATGCCAGAGTTATATTGTGATAGTCAAAGTGCTATACAATTGGCAAAGAATCCAGTGTTCCATTCGAAGACTAAGCATATTGATGTGAAGTATCACTTCATTAGGGAAGTACTTGAAGACAAGCAGATACAACTGCTGAAGATCCACACCAAGGACAATCCTGCTGATCTACTCACAAAGGGACTTCCAGGAGAGGGCTTTGTGCATTGTCGTGAGTTATTGGGCATTGGATAGATGGCAGCCATGTAAATCTTTGTACATTTATGTTCATAGATTTACAGTTACTTAAAGTGCCACATTGGACTTTAAGTGGGAGGTTGTTGGGATTAAAGCCCAAGTGGCCTCTTATGCGGATATGGCCGGCCGCCCGCCTAACTCACTTACCTCTAACTCTTTGTATATACTAACATATTCTTTGTGAATACTAAGGATTTGGGAGATAACCCTTCTAACAGATCTCTGTGTACTGTACTGTGTAAGCTCACTGTGTGTGTGTGTGAGAGAGAGAGTCGACCCACGCTCCGCTCCGCGACTTCACGCGGGAACCACCCTCCCAATAGGGGAGGAGAATACACCCAAGAAGCGTAGCTCAGTTGGTGAGACCTTTGTGATGTAACCCCAAGGTTCAGGGTTTAAGGCTCACAAGTTGCGTTCTCTTGGGTTTTAGAATATAATATAGAATCTATTATAATATAGAAGGTTTTAAAAGCATTAAAAAGGCTTTAATAAATTTTCCCACCAACCCTACCAAGGTTAGATTAAAAACATACATGTGTGGACCAAAACTAATGGGTTTTCATAATGGTTAAAAAAAAACTTTTCACGAAAATCAGCATAACTTTCACATACGGCGTCCGATTGCAAAACTTTTTTTATGAGCCTCAAGCTTGACAATGGCTCTATGCTTTTGTGAACAAACCCTGTTTAGAAACGTTTTGTTACACGACAAGTTTTTTGAACAGTTCTTAAAACAACGACATTTAAAGGATCAAAAAATTCGATAAAGTTAGAGGTGTTTAGAACTAGTTTTTTTAGAGCTTTTTGGAAAAAAAATACTCACAAGTTGGACATAGTTTTAACTTCCCTTGGCTAAAACCTCTAAGGATCAAGTGAGGAACCCACCTCCACCAATACTCTTGCTTAACCCCTTTCTTGGCACCTTTATGCATGTAAAATTGTCCTACGATAACACGTAAAATACCAGGAATATAATCACCAAGACTCGATTTACACATAAACAACTAAGACAAAAACCTCATTGTATTTTGAATGTCCATCAAGGCTCAATTTTCATAGCATACTCTCCACGGCCACCTATGCTCATACTAATGTTCTATCCTCAAAGAAAACTATATGACTAACTAGGGTCGAACTTAAGTTTGAGCCACTCATGCAACTACTTTGAAGCCTCACCTTCTTGTAAGCTCAGACTCTTTAGATAGGTCATTCAAGGAAACTTAGGTTTGATGTAAAGCTCATCATTACTTTGGATCCACCCTACAACTCTTTAAATGCATAATGCAACTCAAACTTCAATTTGAGTCTCCTTCCAACTTCAAGGCTACTTCAGCATACCTTGAGTTTTTTCTCACACCTCTTGCTGGTTGTAGATATCTAGCACTTGAATGTACATCTATGCTCAAACTTGAGCCTTCTACCAAATTCCAATAGTGCCTCCATGTAACTTGGGCTCCATCTTGCAGCCCGTGTCATAAGATTTCTTACACTTGGATGTACACCTAGACTCAAACTTGAGTTTGAATCTCCTACCAAATTCCATGGTTTCCTCTATGTAGCTTTGGCTTCATCGTGAAACTCTTGTTAGCTAAGTATTTCTAGCACTTAGATATACATCTAAGCTCAAAATTGAGTTTGAGCCTCCTACCATCCTCCACAGGTTGATTCAGTGTAACTTGGGCTCCATCTTGCACCTCCTGCTAGCTATGGATTTCTAACATAGATGTACATCTAGGCTCCAATATCAATTCAAACATTCCACCAACTCCATGGGTGACTCAATGTAACTTGGAATCCATCTTACAACTCTTGTTATCTTTAGATTTCTAGCACTTAGATCCACATCTAGGTGATACCAGAGATGGGACAGCTAAGACAAGGAGTTATGTACATAGAGTTAGTCCTAGAAAAAAACCAAGTAATGCTCATGCATTCAACAAACAATGTGATGCTACAAACATTCACAAAGTTGCAACAATTGATTGCGGTGAGAAGCAATGTTGTCATATTGGAGGCATGTCCAAAATCATGCAAGCGAGGGCAGACTTTTGGGGACAAAGCTACACTAGCCAATGCACATTTGTATTGGATTGTATGAGCATGGTTTATAGAAAAGATCAAGACGAGGAATGCTTTGAGTTTTTTTCAATGGAAAGAAGGTATGTAATAAAGCATGGTATGTAATGCATGGAATAGGAAAGTCAACATTTTATAGGCTGCGCAAGAAATTCTTGGATGGAGCATGCAATGGCAATCATGGAAACACTGAAATAATAAGGAAGAGCTTGACACGTGTTTAGATGGAAAAAGCACTCATACAAGGATTCATAGATAATTATGCAGATCAAATGCCACATAAGTCAAGGACAACCATGCATGGCACTCACAAAACTCAACGTGTTCTACCAACAATGTACAAACGAGTGGACATTTTGTGGGAAGTAAATGACACACTTGTCACAATGGAATACAAAATGTTGTCATAGCCAACATTCTCAAGGTTGTGGAACACAGTCTTCAAGATAGTCACTTTATCAAAATCAAACACATTCTCCAAATTCGACATTTGCACATCAATAAAGGTCAAAAAATCAGGTGGAGCATGCTAGATACATGGCATAGAGGAGAGCACACATGTTTCAACAAATGAGCTCTAGAAATCTGTAATATGCTTGGAGGATCTCTTCAAAAATGAATCCAACCAAATTCTTGTGCATTATATATGACAAGATGGACCTGAGTAAGATTGTTATACCACAAATTAAACAAGTTCTAAAATCTCTCAATGGAGTTGAGAGGCTTCGAGTATCCTTCACAGGAATTCTCACTCATGGACATGGACAAACAGCTTGTGGTCACTTTGCATTTGGGATTATGGCCAAGTGATCCCAACTTCACAATTGCATCTCTCTCAAAATGTCTAAGAAACTTAGAAAGAGGAGATAAACACATGTTTGGTGACTTGAGCTTAGAAAACTCAAGTGTAGAACCACAAAAAAATCTTTTTTATTGTGTTTTGTCTACCACTTCTCTCTATCACCATATGAAAGTGCTTAAGGAGAAAAACTAGTACTACAAGGAGCAGAGTGCTCAGAATGAAGAGGTAGAGACTGATCTAATCACAAATGTGGACACTGAGAATATTGCTTCTAGCCAGGGAAATGATTGTCCAAGGATGCAATCAATCTTTGCTACTAATGCACCTGTATAGAAGGATGGCAATGTGTCCGGGTACAGGAGATTTCCAAGAACATTATTGTTGTTGCAACTTGACAATTGTGGCTCAAAAAATAAGAATCAATATGTATTTTCATACCTATCATTGTTGGTTGCACAAGGAGTATTTGACACAATGCAAATTTCTTAGGGTTGGTCACATTCATTAAGACATGATGCATTGTTCAGTCGCTTTTCTAAGAAGCTTAGAAAACAAGCCATTTTTACCTTTCCACATTTGATGAAGATCTTCAATGAGTGTGTTAGCATGCATCCAACACCTTTTCTCCTACAAAAGGTGGCAAACTATAAAGGATTTGTAAAGGGGTTCTTACATGATGGAGCTGATAGCTTAGTGGGTCATTCAAAGCCATTGCAATTTAGATTCTATATGAGTGACGGAATACCTTTGATGCAGTACAAAGTACACCCTAAAAATGTTGATTGGTTACCCAAAAATGGTATAGAGTTATGGAAGACAAATGACCGAGGACCCAAACTTCCTGAAGGTGTTCCAAAAGTATTACCACCCTTTGAGTATGTTAAAGATAGTGAGAAAGTTATGGAAGGATTAAAGAAGTATGCTAGTTGGTGGAAAGAGCACTTGCAGGAGAAAGGAGACAAAAGTGAGTATGCTAGGTGGATCAACCTAGTTCTCATGTACTGGGAGAATCTCATACAAGCTATGCAAACTCCTGGTGCAAGCAAAGACACTTTATTTGATGACTTCTGGCCAAGGAGTATATGTGAACATGATCATCCTCTTGAAGTTCCATTGGAAGATAGTCTAGATGAAGTACTTGATGTAATTGAGGGCCACTATTGTGGTCCAATGTGCAACAAACTTGTAGAGGAGTTCAACCCAACTCTTGATGTGGCAAAGGGAGACTTGTACTTGTGCAACCTTGTGATGAAAATTACCCAGTTTGGCTAGGAGTGACAATGACAGATATTGATCAGAACAGTGATTCGGCAACCTACCTTCAAGTCAAGATACAATACTGGGCACCGATTTCAAAGAAGAAGAATGCAAGTGATGTCGAGGTTTACAAGATTGTTGGAACAAGTATTGGAGAGAGAACATCAATGATCCTCAACGTTGGGAAGACACTAGCTGCATCATTTGGGCATGGAAGCCCAAGGGTGGACGAAATCCTGAAAAATTAAGATTCCAAAGGCAATAATCCTCAAGGCCACAAAGAGTCGATTGAAACTTGATGAACATGAGGCACCATCAAATGTCAATGCAAATGAGGAGGAATGATTGCTTAGCATTGGCCTTTTACATTTGTAATCTTCTAGCAATGGTTCAAATTATTCGACCCATAGCTAGAGTCATTGATATCGGCATCCCACCTTTGTAATCTTCTAACAATGCTTCAAGTTAGTAGACTCATTATCAACATTGTAATCTTCAAGAAATCTCATTCAATATGAATGGCATTCTTTTCAATTTAGTCACCCAAGTTTGTCTTGCAACTTACATTTTAATTATTTTTTCAATGAAGCATGTGTGGGAACAAAATTTTCTTTTGGGTGCGCGCGCACACGTGTGTGTGTGTGTGTGTGTGTGTGTGTGTGTGTGTGTGTGTGTGTGTGTGTGTGTGTGTGTGTGTATGTATTTGTAAACTATCATGTGCAAACACACTCTAGTGTATTGTATGGTTGTTGAAAACAAACAATATTGGATCTTGCAGACTCTTAAGCATCCACTGAACATTGTATCACGGTTTTCTTGTGTGCAAAAACCTAGCACAACAAAACCTTACCTCAAGTCCATGAGACACAAAGAATCGTCCCAAATTTGTGAAGTTTTTCCTATTTTCCTAAATATGTGTTGTGGGCCTTATAAGATACTCAAGCAAGTTGGTGATCAAGCTTACAAACTCTCATTATCGGCCATTCTCGTATTCATCCGGTATTTCATGTAAGTCATTTACGTAAACGCTTGCATGGGGATGACAATGTTATTGACCACCAGATTTTGGTTGATTTTGTTGAGCCTCCTACCCTAGACTATCATGATTTACGTAAAGCATCATCATGTATGTCGATAAGATTTAAACAAGTGGAAAGATCGATTTGAAGAAGGTGCCACTTGGGAAAACATTAGTGTTCTTAAGAAGAAGTTTCCCACTTTTGTTTTCGAGGAAAAAAACGCTTCTCCAAGGGGGAGTAATGTCATGCCAGGGGCAAACCTTGGAGGTCAAGGACCGACGGGCCATGCCACCAGTAGGAAGGGAATCCTAGGCCAGATGGCTATATAAAGGGAGGTTGGGCGAAGGATTCACATATGGTAGTTCTAGGGTCCTCATAATTTGGCAGACAACCATCACTATCGATTATTTTTTTTAAACTCCTTTACTTCCTTTTCATACCTAAGTTTGACTTAAAGAGTGGCCACAAACTTAAAATAAACTCCACACCACTTCTTTTTCAGTCTCTCAATTGCATGCTAAAATCCCATGACTAAGAGACAATTCACCCCCACATGATTTAATTGATTAAAACCCTGTGGAGTGGTAGAACCCAATCAGCTGCCTACCCTCGAAGTTTTGGTCGCCCACCAATCCTAAGTTATGGACCACAACCAATAGGCCTAAAGTTGTACGGACTCACATAGGCATACCAAACATTTTCCTGCACCTAACCCAAACTTATTTGACCGCAACCAACAGGCCTAAAGATGTAGCTACGAACTCGCATAGGCATAGCGAACATTTTCCTGCACTGCCATAAGCCGGACTTTGTCAATAGCTCAACTTTTTCTCTCATCTCCTCTGCACACACTCTGTGGGCAGACATCCCCATAAATCCTTTTTTTAGAGCTCCTTTACTTCCTTTTCACACCCCCTTTGACTTAAAGAGTGGCCATGAACTTAAAATAGACTCCACACCACTCCTTTCTCAGCCACCCAATTGCATGCTAAAAGCCCATGACTAAGAACAATTCACCCCCACCTCATTTAATTGATTAAAACCTTGCGAACAATGGTCAAACCCGGTCGGCTACCTACCCTCAAAGTTATGGTCTCCCACCATCCTAAGTTTAACAATTCATTGGCCACCCAACTCCAAAAATATTTGCCTACCTAACCCAAACTTATTCAGTCTGTAGTTTCAAAGAAATGATGACATATCGAAAAGCGTCAAAATATTCTACAGCTTGTGCTATCATGAGAATCCCAAAAGTAGTAGAATATCATCAAGCTTGTGCTAGCCATAACCAAATTACCATATCCAAAAGTTTTTATTGTGTTTTTGATCAACTACAAATGGGACAAGGGAGTTCGACACGAAAAATTTCAATTTTCTAGCATATTGACCTCCTTAGTCGTTCCTCAATCCTTCGAAGATTTCAACCTTACCTTGGTGTTTCACACTTGGATGGGGTATCATCACCAATCTTATGTCTAAGTAAGAAATTTACCACTCCTTACGCATGGACTAATTTACAAGAATGCTCATTCACTACACTCAAGACTGCTTCAACTAATGCACTTGTGTTACAATTGCCAGATTTTAATAGAACATTCTTTGTTGTTGTCATTAATGCTAGTGGAAAAGATATTGGTGTAGTCCTTATGCAAGATAACCATTTACTTGCATTTGAGAGTCGTACATTTAAAGCTTCTAAGTCAAAGTTCAGTATATATAACAAAGAATAACTGATATAATGTATGATTTAAAAATTTGGATTTGATAATCAAATTTGATCAACAAAGTAATAAGTATTTATTATCTCAACCCTTAATAGATAATAGGCATATCAAGTGGGTTGCATGGGTGTTGATTTGATAATCAAATTTGATCAACAAAGTAATAAGTATTTATTATCTCAACCCTTAATAGATAATAGGCATATCAAGTGGGTTGCTTTATTCAAAGTTTTCAGCCAAACATTCAATAATACCAACCTCGTAAAGAAAATGTTGTATTTGATGCTTTGAGTCAAAGACCCTCTCTTAATAATCTATCAACCATTACAGATACTTCATTTGATTCTATGCCCGATATGTATACACAAGATGATGATTTCAAAATCACATGGTTGACTGTCTTTTTTTGCAACCACTTTTCCTCTCATAGTTGGCGAGAGAGAGAGAGAGAGAGAGAGAGAGAGAGAGAGAGAGAGAGAGAGAGAGAGTCTCATAGTTGGCGAGAGAGAGAGAGAGAGAGAGAGGAAAACATTTTGAAATAAACAATACAAGATTTTAAACAAAAATTGTGTGTCACCCAACCTTTTCATCTTTAACTCATTGAAGAGTTGCATAAACCACCTTGTGTCGGCCACACAGGATTTACTACTAGATTTGAACACTTATTGGCCTGCTCTATGAAAAGTGATGTTAAATAGTATGTTTCATCTTGTTTCATTTTCAAAAGATTAAATTAGAAACATGTAAGAAATTGGGCCTTTTACACCATCTCTCCATTCCTAAAAACCCCTGGGAACACAATTTTATGGATTTTATTACTTGTTTTTCACTCACTGTTCACAAGCATGATATGATTTGGACTCTCATTGATCATTATTTTAAACAAATATACTTCATTCCATGCAAGAAAACTTTCACAACACATCAAGCTTCACTTGTTTTTCTTAAAACTATCTTTTCACATCATGGTTTGTCAAAAGTAATAATATCTAATAGAGATTCCAAATTTTGTTGTGCTTTTTGGACTTCACTTTTTGAAAATCTTGGTACTATGCTTGATTTTAATTTAGCATTTCATCTTGATGCTAATGGTCAAACAAAATTAACTAATCGTACCATCATTGATTTACTAAAAGCTTATGTTTCTTCTCAACCAAAGAAATGGAATGATTATCTACATATTTTACAGTTTTCTTATAACAATGCCACTCACTCTGCTATACAGGTAAATCTCCATTTGAGGATTGTGTATGATCGCTCTCTTCCTACTCCTGCTTCATGTCTTTCTAACCTTGTGCCTACTATAGATACTTTTAGTGCAATTTTTTAGGACAATTATGCAAGTGTTCATTTTGCTATGAAACATTCACAGGAACTGTACATTAAGCATGCTAATAAGCATCACAAAGGCCCATGAGTTCAAAGAAGGAGATTATGTTATGCTTTAGATTGAAAAGCGCTAAATTAAAAGTGTTGAAACCAATGTTTTTGTAAAGCTTGCTCCCAATTTTTATGGCCCATTCAAGGCTTTTCCTATTATTAATAATGTTTTATTTCATTTAGATTTACCTTCACACTGGCACATTTTACAATGCCTTTCACATTAGTCTCTTACTATCCTTTCAAGGAGCCCTACCTACACATCACATTTATGAGGACCCACCTTCACGTATAGATTAAGAAGAACAACTCATTCCCACACAAATAGTTGATCATGAGACCACCACCATACGCACTAACATTGTTTACAGCTGCTATCTTTTGACTTTTAAAGGCCATCCTAGCGAAGATGCCAAATGGATATCTGAATTTTCCATTTAAAACTTTTTAGATCTTCTTCACTTTTCATCACTCACAGTCTAGCTGATTCTCTATTGGTCAATTGAGGGCAATTGCTATCCCTAGTGGAAGGGATGTTACAAGATTGGGCACCTCCTGTCGTATGTGGTTAGCATTACAATTGGGATAGTTGACAAGTAATATTTAATCATTGTGTTGCCTCTTATTTTTGCTAATAGTGAGTTGATGTTGTGTAGATTGAAACTCTGAGAACTAAGAATAATGCGCCAGTAATAAAATATTATTTCTCAGCTATCTACCTTTGCATAGTGCTGTAGTTATTTTTGCCAATAAGGCAATATGGCTCCGTTGTACATATTTAGTGAGAACCCACCCTAGAGAGGGTCATGCAATCAGACATAGCTACCACTCATGAACTAAATTTAAAGAAGGGTCTCAAATATTTGGCACCTAAAATAGGTCAATAATAAAAGGTGTCGTGGAGTTTGGGTGATACAATTTTAAGCTTTTCTCTTGCAAGATTCAAGAAATATTGGTAATCTTGGTCTAATCAGTGAAGAAGAATAAAGGGAATTGATAAGGATGAAATTCAGCATCGGAGTGCCTAGAAAGAGTTTAAGAGAATTGGGCTCTGCTCAATAAGTGGAAAGAAGAGATATTATTCAAAGAGAGAATTGTTGGGAAGTGATGCCATCAACCGGTTCCAAGAAATTTTTGGGTTTTGAAATTGTTGACTAGAACAAGTTCAATTCCTTAGGCTCAAGCCGATCGGATTACAAGCTCAAGATTTGAACTCAAGAAGGGGTCTATATTCCACCTCAACAACCTCTCGGCTTGACACCGTGTGCATAGGGGCTTACATGCTCCATAGCGTGGTTGTCGACCTCAACCAACGGGCATAAAGCTATAGCTATAGACTCGCACATGCATGGTGAACATTTTCTTGCACTGTTATGAAGCTGAATTCTGATTATAGCTCAACTCTCTCTCTCTCTCTCTCATCTCCTCTACGCGCACACTGTTCATCGCCATCAATTATTTTATTTAGTACTTTACTTTCTTTTCACACCCCTTTTGACTTAAAGGGTGGCGACCAACTTAAAATAAACTCTCCACCTCTCCTTTTGCAGTTGCCCAATTGCATGCCAAAAGTCCATAACTAAGAGCCAATTCACCCGCACCTCATTTGATTGATTAAAACCCTACGGGGACAATGGTCGAATGCGATCAATTGCCTACCCTCAAAGTTTTGGTCACCTCCCACTCCTAAGTTTAACAATTTGTTGGCCTCCCAATTCCAAAAATCTTTGGCCATCTAACCTAAACTTAGCGGCTTCAAAGAATTGATGCTATAGAGGAAAGCATCAAAATCTTCTAGAGCGTGTACGGTGTTGTTG
Source organism: Adiantum capillus-veneris (assembly GCF_014529385.1). Taxonomy (NCBI): domain Eukaryota; kingdom Viridiplantae; phylum Streptophyta; class Polypodiopsida; order Polypodiales; family Pteridaceae; genus Adiantum; species Adiantum capillus-veneris. Next base: position 20,305,163 of record NC_140940.1, read on the forward strand.
TGAAAATCCCAAAAGCAATAGAATATCATCGAGCTTGTGCTAGCCATCACCAAATTGCCAAATCCAAAAGTTTTGATTGTGTTGATGATCATCTATAAATGGGACAAGGGAGTTTGAACATAGAAAATTTCACTTTTCTCGCATATTGACCTGCTCAATCACTCGAAGATTTCAACCTTACAGCTAAGTAAAAAAATTACTTTGTTGTTTCTTTTATTTTCTCACTACTTGCATACCAATCATATCCACATATATATAGCCATTCAAATATAAATATAAATGTATACATATGTTGAAAATAGGGTTGCACGAAACACACACAACTTGGAGAAGATGAAAATTACTTTGTTGTTTCTTTTATTTTCTCACTACTTGCATACCAATCATATCCACATATATATAGCCATTCAAATATAAATATAAATGTATACATATGTTGAAAATAGGGTTGCACGAAACACACACAACTTGGAGAAGATGAAAGAAACTCAAAGCACACAATAGAGAGTAGTATTGCTTAGTGCCCAATGAAAGATAAGTTAGCTCTAGAGTGATGGGCGTATATACAATGCACGGAATGAGACACATATTGATGAATTTAAGGCTGATTTGAGTGCTACTTTCAAGATGAAAGATTTGGGGCTGTTGCATCATTACTTGGGCATATAGTTTAAGCAGTGTGATGGTGGTATTGCCTTGTGTCAGACACGTTACATAGAGACATTGCTATGTAGGCTTGGACTTGAGGATTGCAAGCCTATTGCCACTCCCATGGAAATAGGTTCAAAGTTGTGTCTTCATGATGTTGGTGATCCTATCGATACCACTCTTTACCAAACTGCTGTTAAATGCCTTATTTATGTATGCAATACGAGGCAAGATATTCAGTTTGCAGTCTCATAGGTTAGCAAATTTATGCATAGCCCAAGGTTTAAGCATTGGCAGGCTGTCAAGAGAATCTTTTTCTACTGAGTGGTACTTTACATCTTGGGTTGTTTTATCCCAAGGGGGGATCATTGCCGCTAGTTTTACATGCTTTTTCGGACTCATATTGGGCTGGTTGTTATGGCATGCGAGTGTCCACAAGTGGTTTTTGTTTCATGCTTGGTAGTTCATGCATATTATGGTTGAGCAAGGAGCAACCTATTGTGGCCACTTCTAGTTGTGAGGCTAAGTACAAGGTAATCTTCACAGCTATGATTGAGTGTGTATGACTCAGACACCTTATGGCTAGTTTGGGTGTTGAATAGGACACTGCCAATATCATCTACACTGATAGTCAGAGCACATTGGGAGTTGAGAGGAACCTAGTTTTCCATGCTCGCACAAAGCACATTGAGGTGCATTACCACTATGTTAGAGAGAGACTTGAGAGCCTCTCAACAGGAGAGATGAACTTGGCTTATGTGCCAACACAGGACACATGACACCCTTGCATACCTTTTCACAAAGGCATTGTCTCGTGAGAAGTTCAAAGCTTTTCACAAAGCTTTGGGCTTACTCCCCTTTGTGGACTATTCATGTCCTCATGGCATGGCATTTCCCTATACTCTATGTGGCAGCTCTCGTTTACAACATCACTCCTAGTTGGGAATTGTTACCATACATATGTGGTAGCCATGTGTTTGAACACACTTAGGACCTCCGGGGCATTTTTCCCTCACTAGGAGGTTTTTCCCCCGTTTGGTCTAGTCATCTACATATCATCCACATATAGAAAAACATGAGAAGTATGCCACCCTCATGCTTTACATACAAACTTCTTTTTGTTGGACTGTTACAAAAGCCTCGTTTGACCAAATGAGTGTTAGCTTTCTCATATCAAGCACAAGGAGACTGCTTCAACCCACATTTGCACACTTTATCCTCTTGTCCTTTTCTCTGACAAAATCGTGAGGCTGCGTTACATAAACTTCCTCAAATATATCACCATTCAAGAAAGTAGTAACAATGTCTAATTGATGTACATCCCATCCGAAATGAGCTGCCAATGCACATAGAAAGTACACAATATTCATACTACAAGTATCTTCATGATCTATGCCTTTCTGTTGTGCATAATATTTTGCAAGAAGTTGAGCATTATAGTTATCAATCTCACCATCCGGGTTACGTTTCAACTTGTAAACCCACTTCATTCCAATGGCCTTTTTCCAAGGAGGCAGATCACATAAAGTTATTTTCTATAAGTGCATAAGATTTTGATTGCATGGCAGCCATCCAATTTTTTGAATTATATGCTTCACCAAAAGAAAGAGGTTCCTCTACATCACATAAGTTATAAATAGCCAAAGCATAAAAATATCATGCATAAGATGCATGGAAAAAACATGAACGGGTACAACTAGACAAAGGTCGTTCAATTTACTATCATGCAAAGTATGCACTAGCCATTTTGGCATACCTCTAGCTTTCTCATTCTCGGCCCTTTCCATATCAAGTACTTCATGTACATCTGCATCAGTAATAGGCTGATCCGTAGTAGTTTTTGAAACTCCCATGGGTTGTACATTTGCCTCATTCAAACTTACATTCAAATTTTCACTAAAAAGAGGCAAAAAACTATCATAAATGTCATGTGAGCTTACATTACTGTCTCTAGTACATGACAACAAGGGCTGGACACGATCTTCCACAAACACAATATCTTGTGGAGCCAAGATAAGCTTTGTTTGCAGATGGTACAACCTGTAACCTTTGATTTCAATACTATAACCAACAAAAATGCATTTAATAGCCTTATCATCCAATTTTATGTGTTGCGTTTGTGGCACCAAAGCATAAGCCAAACAACCAAAAACACGCATGTGATCAATAGATCGCTTCATACCATGCCATGCTTCATAAGGAGTCATAGACTACAAAGCTTTTGTAGGACACCTATTAAGTACATAAGTAGCACACATGATGGCCTCAAGCCAAAAAAAAATGTGGCAAAGCTTGACTCTTGACCACACATCGTGCCATTTTCATAAGCAACCTGCTTTTCCTTTCAACAACACCATTTTGTTGAGGTGTATATGGCATTGTACATTGGTGTTTTATCCCACAGCTAGCCAGAAATGCATTAAACTCATGAGATATATACCCCCCCGCCCCCCTCAATCTGAATGGAGAGTGCCCATAGTACATTTAGAGACATTTTCAACCATAGCCAAAAATTGCTTGAAGCACATAAACACTTCGGACTTAGCTTTAAGCAGATACACCCATGCATGCCTGGAGTAATCATCAATGAAAGTCACAAAGTAAAGGTCATTGACCAAGGATGGAGTTTGCATAGACCCAGAAGCATCACTATGCACGATTTGCATGTGGCCCTAATTGAACCATCCTTTAGAAGCTTTGAACATTGCATCTTACCCAAAATACAGCCTTCACAAATATGCTTCACGGGTGCTTCAAGAGGCGGAAAAGAAGCAACCATATCAGATTTCTACAAACGCAGCAAACTAGCAAAATTCAAATGCCCAAAACGTGCATGCCAAAGCTTTGCATCTGAAATAGCCTTTGAATCCACAACTGCATTTGCAAAATTCTGCCCACACTTGTCATACAAACTGAGCTTGTAAAAAGAGAGAAAAAAAGAAAAAGAAAAAGAAAAATACACATCATGGCTCACCTTCCACATCCACCCACAATTGAATAGCTCACAAATTTGCGACAATCACTTGCATATGAGTGCATGCGACAACAAGAATTAGAAGATAAGTTAATGCATGTTGCATGTGTTGACACTGCACCTACTCCAAAGCAAAAAAAAGCTAGTAGAAAGGCTTTCACTTTCAAGGATTTTGATGGCAATTAAGATGCTAGCATTATTCTAGCATGGGTCAATCAATCAGACCATATTTTCATAATGAAGACGTCCCTAAATGAGACATTTTCAAATGTGCATCAAAGCACCTCACTAGTAGTGTTGCACTACGTAGTAAAAAGCCACGTACTTGCCATGCATTTAAAAATTTTCTTCTACCCCATTTATTACCCACTTAGCATAAAGTTAAAGCACATTGCCATTAGGATTTAACTTGTCAAGGTAGAAATGAAGATGCACATGCTTACCCTGATAATTTCTGGAACTGTCTCATTCAAGTGCAAGCCATTGAAAATGTAAGCCACAGGAAACTAAAGTGTAATTACATATCAGGTTTAGTACTGCAAATTGGTGCTAAGGTAGATATGTTTGATCCAAATTCATTGTCAAAAGCTATTAACTTGGATCTTAATGCAGAAAAGAAGAAAGGTGGACATCAATCCCCACTAATCAACCTACTAACACTAATCGTAACAAGAGAGTTTCTTTCTCTCCTAACTTTGACAAGAATAGGAATCAAAGTTGCACTTTCTCAAGAGACACATATTTGACAACTCTCCAACACCTCCTCAGCCCCATGGCAACAACAACATCAACCTGCAGTAGAGGGGCAACTAAAATCCTTCAACCAATCAACGTCCTGCTCAACCTTCCAACGGTAACAAAAAGGTGAAATTCTTTACATGTTTTTAGTTTTTCCACTATATAGATAAGTGCCCAAACAACATTGCTAAGAGCAAAGGTCATTCCAATGGCCAACCCAATGTAGTCACATGTAACCTCAACCAAAGACCCTTCAACAACAACCAATCAAATGGTGCAACAATTAACCTCATTGAAGATGCTCTCCTCAACGACAATGAAGTTGAAGCCAATTATGATGAGGGTTATGATGCCAATGACAACCCTTCTCCAGGTCTTTCTGAATCTCCACATACTTTACTTAATGTGAAGGGCACAACTAAGGGTGAAGATATCACAATTTTCTTAGATGATTGAATTGAAAAGCACATAATTAAAAGTGTTGATACCAATGTTTTTGTAAATTTTGCTCCTTGTTTTTTATGTTCCATTCAAGAAAAGTTTTCCTGTTATCAATGAGCTTCATTTTGTATAGTTTACCATCATACCGGCACATTTACAATGCCTTCCATATTAGTCTCTTATGGCCCTTTCGAGGACCCCTACCTACACCACATTTATGAGGACCCACCTTCACTTGTAGATCAAGAAGACCAACTCATTCCCGCATAAATAGTTGATCATGAAATCACCACCACACGCATTGGCATGGTTTACAATCGCTATCTTTGACTTTTGAAGGCCACCATAGAGAAGATGCCAAATGGATGTGTTGGGTTTCAGGCCCCGTGGCAGGATATGGCCGGGTGGGCGTCCACCCACTTATTCTTTTGGTTATAATGAAGAATAAGGAGATAGTGAGTTCACACTCTCTAGAGCTCCACCAAAGATTTGAGCCTGCTCTTTTTTCCCCTTCCCCTTCACTCCTTCACTCTCTTGCACGGATCACCTGATCCTTCAAGTGGCATCAAAGCCCAGGAGCACCCCCAATCCCCGCTCCCCTACATTCTGCGTGTGCAGCAACCTCGAGCAAAGGGAATCTTGGAAGCTCTGCAAAATTGGACCTCATGGCAAGTAGTTGAGTAGAATCAGGCGAGGAAGCCGAGTAGCAGTAAGAGGCAGCAAGAGGCAGGAGACAAGGCTTGCAATTCAAGGTGAGCATCAAGCAACAAAGGAACATAGTTGGACAGCATCGAGAGCAGGCCGAGCACTGAGAGGCAAACTTTGGGAGGCAGAGAGGAAATCAGGCATGCTTCAACCTCGGCAAAGGTGAGCAACAAGGAGATAGAGAGAGAATCTAGGGGGATGTCAGGCATAGCCATGGCTTGAGCAAAGCAAACTAGCTATAGCAAGACCCGAGCACACACACACCCATCGTCAGGCTAGTCAGAGATCCAGACCTACAGCATTTCAATAGTTTACAGAAAGGAATTCAATTTCTTTTTTAAATCTCAAGCTCACACACCTTTGTGTGCAAGCCCCTATTCCTGCCAATCCTCCCCCCACTCCATTGTAACCATCGACCATCAAGGCCCCTGACCCTCGACTCCTCCGACCCTGCTTTCACACACCCCGAGCTTGAGAGATAGAGAGCTATGAGAGACAGCGAGAGTGTTCTTGAGAGATTGACAGATTGAAAGCAAGAGAGCGACCAAGAGAGTGAGAGAGCCGATTTGTGAGAGAAAGTGAGCGGGTGAGAAAGAGAGAGAGAGCAGGATACTCGACATCAGGGATGCCATTTCAGGGCATTGTCTTCGGGATTAGGAAACTCCCGTCCGGCGATGGGAGGCGGCATCGACATCAGCGACTAGCCATTTTTTGACAATGACTTCAGGTTTTTGCAACATCGACACCTCGACGGCTCGTTGTTCCGCACCGGCACATCGGCTTCGACACCAATTCTTGCAATTTGGCATCAGCTCGATATCATCTCTCATTGCGGCGGATCTTCGATATCCGACCCTGACACCAAGCGTTCTCGTGGACGAGCGCTTTCTCGCAGACAGTCGTGCTTGCCATACACACGGGTGAGGTGCCTCTACCATAGAGGAGTGACACCCGACATTGGCATTGAGCACACCAATCGTGCTCTACGGCACCGTTTCGACTCCAAGCACCTTTGGCGGCTATTCAACTAGCTTATTTTTGCTTGGCGGCAAAAAATGACACATATCTACACCGACACGCACATTATAGGTTATAGGGGGTTTTTAGCCCGTTCACACGCAATTTCTCTAGGTTACCAAACACTTATAGACACAGCGCCTTTCATGCGATTTTGCAAGTTATTTTGATAGCAGTTTCTCTACGGACAGATGCGTTGGTAGATGCATGTTTACTTTAGCATACCATAGTGCTATTGAGCTCATTTGAGAGTAGATATCTTCGCAAGGATCACTTTTACCGAATGCAACAGTTCTTGGTGCCTATTTAAGTGCGGTCATTCATATACGTTGAGTTGCGAACACTGTCCATTGTACTACGTGTGAAGCCATTTTCTGGCTATTTTGGCAGTTTTCCCTGGCCGTTTCTGAGACTCGGGCTCAAAGAGCCCTTTTTTGAGACTGTGGCTAGTCCTTATGTGTCTGCATTAGCCTTTGGAGGGTAGCGTGAGGTTTTCTTTGAGCTAGGATATTCTCGAATGTTGAGATACCTTCGATGATATAGGTAGCTGAAGTTTCCCTTTAAGGTGCCCTCACCATAGGACGTGTATCTGGACGGTTTTATGTGCTTTTGATGCCGAATTGGCAATCACATAGTAGTGGTTTTGTGCAATATATGCCCAATGGTTCTTTTCAGTAGTTTATGTGTTTTTTAGTTGAGTTTTGACTCCTTATACAAAGGAGACTCTACCGGATTTTTCTCGCGATTCCGTTCTATGCATTCTTGGCACTTCTAGCTGTTTTTACGCAGTGACTTTACTACATTTTGGTTTGACTTTTTGCTCCTGTTCTAGGGGAAACTTTGCCAAAAATTATCCCAGTCAATTCGTCATAAAGTTTTTGGCTACATTTTCTTAATCATGGTTGCAAGTAGTGCTTCTGAAAGAGAAGAGTACTACATCAAAAAGTTTGATGGCTTAAACTTTGTCATTTGGCAGCAGTGTATGCAAGATGTTTTGATCAACAAAGGCTTGATAGCACCCTTGCGTGCAAGAAGAGATAATGTGTACACTAATGATGAGTGGGATGACTTGAATGAGCGTGCTATGGTGACCATTCGCCTACACCTTGGTGAATCCATTTACTTTACCATAATGGATAAGACCAATGCCAAAGATTTGTGGGATGCTCTATGTCAGACTTGGGATGGCAGCAACGCCTCAAACAAGGTTTTCTTGATGAATAAATTGATGCGCATGAACATGAAAGAAGGCAGTAATGTTAGTTCTCATTTGAACGAGTTCAACAACGTGTTTTCCCAGCCTACTTCAAAAGGTCTCAATTTCGATGATGAAATGAAGGCCATTTTCTTGCTACGTTCTCTAACATCATCATGGGATACTTTCAACACAGCCATAAGTAATTATGCACCCAATGGCAAGCTAGATTTCAAAAGTGGTGCTGGTGTGCATTAGGCAAAATTTGGACGCACAAAGGGACCCTTTAAGGAGTTTGACTTTACCTCTCTCTACCAAACCGGACACATGGATAATGTTTTGCAAACAAACTCCAAAGTTGGCGGAGGTTTGACAGTTAGAATGTCCTCTTCAAGGTCTATCTACTGATATATAGCACGCCATGAGATTACTTTTTGGTGAATCAAAAAAAGAATCTCATGGCGTGCTATATATCAGTAGATATATCAGTAATCTCATGGCGTACTTTTTTTGATTCACCAAAAAGTAATCTCATGGCGTGCTATATATCAGTAGATAGACCTTGAAGAGGACATTCTAACTTTCAAACCTCTGCCAACTTTGGAGTTTGTTTGCAAAAAATTATCCATGCGCCCGTTTTGGTAGAGAGGGGTAAAGTCAAACTCCTTAAAGGGCCCCTTTGTGAGTCCAAATTTTGCCTAATGTTGCTCACTAAGGAGATTCAACGTCAATCTCTTTATTTGAGTGGGCATGGCTAGTGAAAAAAATGACAAGCAAAAACAGAGTGGTCGTAGCCGCGATCGTTCTCAAGATCACAGGCAAGATCGTAGCAAGAGTCGCGGCAAAGACATGCGAAATGTAGAGTGTTACTACTGCATAAAAAGGGACACTTGAAGAAAGATTATCGCACGATGCAGCGTGATAAGGGCAAAGAAAAAACGAAGTTTGATAAACATAAAAGAACCGTGAAAATTGAAGAGATCGATGTGGTTGAGTATCCAGCCATTGGGATAGTTTTTGACGTGTCAAATGACATGCTAATTTTCACATCGGATTTGAGTCCTGATGCATTGTTAGCTCATGATGAGTGTTACGCACAAAATTGGATTGTGGAATCAAGTGCTAGCTTTCATGTGACTCCTCACAAGAAGTGGTTTTCTACATACACTGCCACTCATGGCACAGTGAAGCTAGGCAATTCTTATGAGCTTGATATATGCGGTGTGGACAACGTCAAGTTTTCTATGCGTAATGGCACTGAGTTTATGTTGCATAATGTCAGACGTGTACCCAAATTGACAAAGAGTTTGATGTCAGTTCGACAACTGGATGATTTGGGTTTGACTACCATATTTGCTCATGGTTCTTGGATTATAAAGAAGGGAAACATTGTATCTATGGAAAACAGACTAGGTTGACATTAATGGCTTTGGAAAAGGGGTTAGGGAGTCCTCTAGATCTCATTCATAGCGACTTGTGCGGACCTATGCCAGTCAAGTCTCTAGGGTCCTAACATTCATAGATGACTCTACTAAAAAGGTGTGGGTTTATCTCTTGAAGCAGAAGAGCGACGTCTCTAGTGTCTTTCAAAAGTTCTTAGCATTGGTAGAGAACTAATCGAGTAAAAAGCTTAAAGCTTTGTGCAGTGACAATGGAGGTGAGTAAATCTCCTCCGAGTTCAAGAATTTGTAGTAAAAGAGGCATTAGAAGACAGTTTACCACGCCTTACACACCGGCCAAAAACAGTGTGGCTAAGAGAATGAATAGAACCATTCAGGTACGGGTCACTTCTATGTTGTCTACGGCCAACTTACCTCAAGAATTTTGGGGAGAAGTTGTTGACGGTTGCTTACTTGATCAATCGATCACCTCGTACATCACTAAAGTACAAGGTTTCACAGAAGATGTGGACGGGCAAAGAGCCCAATTATGACAGATTACGTGCGTTTGGGTGTGAGGCATTCTCACATGTGCCAAAAGCGCTTAGACAAAAGCTGGACCCCAAATCACACAACTGCATCTTCATTGGATATGGTGTGGACAGAGAGATGGGATATCGTCTCTGGCACCCAAAATCTAAGAAGGTTATACGCAACTCATAGGTGATATTCAACGAGTTTAAGATGCATAAAAAGTCAGTGAAAGACATAGTATTGCAGAGTACGGTTTGAGGATGTTCCCTCACCGCCAGTTAAACAGAATGTTGGACGTGCTAGTGATGCACCTTCCACTAGTACACACACATGTTGCTCTAGAGAGAGCGAAATCCACAAGTCAGGCACTTTGGAGGTCTACTCGTACATCTCGTACACCTGAGCGTTTTGAGCCAGGATTAGAATACTTACTAGTCACTGATTGTGGTGAACCCACTTGCTACAAAGAGACCATTTAAATGGATGATAGCGTGAAGGGGAAAGAGGCTATGCAATCTGAGTATAACTCGATTTTAGCCAAACTTGGGATTTGACAGAGTTACCTACAGGTAAGCAAGCATTGCCATGCAAATGGGTGTACAAGAAGAAGTATATCACAGATGATCCCGAACCTAAGTATAAAGCTAGATTGGTTGCTAAAGGTTTCAACCAAACGAAAGGCGTGGATTTCAATGAAATCTTTTCTCCAGTGGTCAAGTTGACTACATTGTGTCTTGTGCTTGGTCTAATAGCCATCGAGGACTTGGAATTGGTCTGACAAAACTGGTGTGTAGACTCAGGAAAGCTTTCTATGGATTAAAGCAAGGCTCAAGGCAATGGTACATCAAGTTCGATAAGTACATTCAATCACACAGGGTTACGTATGGAGCCAAGAGGATCATTGCTTGTACACAAAGAGGTTGAAAGATGGTTCCCTCATCATTCTGATTTTGTATGTCGATGATATGCTCATAGCCGAAAAGTCAAAAGATGAGATTGCACTTCTCAAGGATGCCTTAAGCAAGCAGTTTGCTATGAAAGATTTGGATGATGCACATAACTTTCTTGGTATGCGTATCAAGAGAGATCGCAAACGTGGTGTACTTGAACTTTCGCAAGAAATGTATGTTCACAAGGTCTTGCAACATTTTGATATGCAAGGGGAGAAAGCTTTAAGTACCCCAATGGAAGCATACAAAAAACTTAGCAAGCATGATTGTCCCAAATCGGATGCTAAAAAGGTAGAGATGAAAAAGGTGTCGTATTCTTTGGCAGTTGGCAGTATTATGTTCGCCATGGTTAGCACAAGGCTAGAGATTGCATATGCAATGGGAGTGGTCAACAGGTTTATGGCAAATCCAGGTAGAAAGCATTGGGAAGCAACGAAGCACATCTTGAGATAAGTCAAGGGCTTAGCTAGCAAGTGCTTATGCTTTGGGAATAGTGATGCATCCATAGTTGGATACACTCATTTAGATTATGCGGGTTGTGTGGACACTGGGCGATCCACATATGGCTACGTTTTCTTGTTCGCTGGAGCGGCAATTTCTTGGAGATCATGTATCTAGAATTGCACTTCGTATTCCACCACTGAGGTAGAGTATGTTGTAGTTTCTAGTTCCAATAAGGAAGATGTGTGGATATCTCGTCTAGTGGGAGATTTTGGTATACAACAGACTCCAATGCTACATTGTGACAGTCATAGTGTAATTGCGTTAGCAAAGAACCCCGTGTCTCACTCCAAGTCAAAACACATAGAGGTCATGTATCATGTGGTACGGGAAATTTTGGCTAGCAAATGCATTGAGTTAGCCAAAGTTCACACGGATGAAAACCCAGCAGATGCTCTAACAAAGAGCTTAGCCTCAGAGCAGTTCACACATTGCATGGAGATGATGGGCGTAGGGTGAAGCTAGGGTCATGCTTCATGTTTTGTACATTTGTACATAATAGCCCCTACATTCTTTAGCCACTTGGGCCACGTTGGCCTTCAAGTGGAAGATTGTTGGGTTTCAGGCCTCGTGGCCGGCCAGCCACTTATTCTTTTGGTTATAATGAAGAATAAGGAGATAGAGAGTTCACACTCTCTAGAGCTCCACCAAAGATTTGAGCCTTCTCTTTTCCCCCTTCCCTTCTCTCCTTCACTCTCTTGCATGGATCACCCCGATCCTTCAGGATGCCTGAATTTTTTTCTCAAAACTTTTGAGATATTCTCCACACTTTTCATCACTCACAATACAGTTGATTCTCTATCGAGCAACTTAGAACAGTTGTTATCCCTGGTGGGAGGGATGTTACGAGATTGGGCACCCTCTTATTGTATGTGGTTAGCATTACAATTGGGATAGCTAGCATGTAATGGTTAATAATTGTGTTGCCTTTTATTTTTACTAATAGTGAGTTGATGCTGTGTAGATTAGAACTCTGGGAGCTAAGGAGAAGGCGTCAGCAATAAAATTATATCTCTAAGCTATTTACCTTTGCATAGTGTTGTAGTTATTTTTTTCAATAAGCCAATATGACTCCATTGTACATATTTTATGGAAACCCACCCTTTAAAGGGTCATGCAATAAGTGATAGCTACCACTCATGAACTAAAGTGTAAAGAGGGGCTTCAAATCTTTAGCATGTAAAATAGACCAATAATAAAATTAAATACTCAACTCTGTAAGAGGTGTCGTGGAGTTTGCGGGATACAATTTTAAGCCATTCTTTTGCAAGATTCTTCTCTTTCAACTCTTATGCTAAGCTGTGTGTGCAAAAATTGTGTATGCATCTCCTTCTCTTATAGGCCATCACTATCATATCTATTTTGTTGTGTGTGTGTGTATGTGTGTGTGTATGGTATCCTTGTCTATTTGGGTGTAATTGGTTTTGGGAGGGATGGTGAGAGGTTTGACGCGCCTGTGTGTGTGAGGAAAGTTGAACAACTCTTAGCATACGTTATTCTGTTCTCCCAACAATTTCATTCATCTCTCTCTCTCTCTCTCTCTCTCTCTCTCTCTCTCCGTCTTTAAGTGGATTTGTCCTTAGGATTAAGTCGCTCGATCATTACCTTGCTCGAAAATGTTTTCTCACCAATTGGTAGTACTCCTACTTCTTTAGCTATGTTTTGGCTTGTGTTAGCACTAGTGAAATTCCTTTTGCTATTGCATCACACTTGAACAAGGACAAAGTGCCAAGTATTTCCCCTCGTATTCCTTGTTTGCGACTCCGGTGGGAAGTGGAGATTGTAGTCCTAGTACTAGCTTTAGATTCACAGCAACTAGTGGAGGCATGCTCTTGGCTTGGTCTATTGGAATTTGGCTAAATTTTCTCTTCCATGTATCTCACTAAAATACTACACATATCTAGTTTGTGGCTAGTTTAAACTCAACAAAATCCATGCCATAAGGCCATTTTATGTACTTATTTTTGACACTTGAATCATCTTGGTGGGAAGGTCCCACCACAACCTTGGCAAGGAAGTAGTCATGGCTCAATCTTAGCATTTGGTCGACAAGCTTTCTAGTAGAAATACCTAGCCCTTACAATGTTGTTATATGTTCCATACCAAGATCTAGCATAACCTCTATAGATTCTTGATTGGTCTTGGCATGGTTGAAATTTGTGAGAAATTGTTGTTGTAACTTATGGTAGCTTGACAACACATGTTAAAATCTATATGTTTCTTGGCAAATAAAGGATTTATTCATGTGAGCTATAGAATCCCACATGGACTCACTTGTTCTCTGCTTGAGGCTCATAATTTGAGTGGCAATTTGGTGATTGATTCCAATTTTGGTACATGACTCTACGAAGTGTCGAAAAAAGCTCTCAAAGTATAAAGTGTATTAGAATTGAGTATCTCATACCTATTTAAAGAGTGGCTAGGGCTAGATTGAAGCCTTTCACCATTGTGAGCATGCCCTAACAATTTCAAAAATAGATTTTGTTCAAGTTATGCTACATTGAGTAGTTTGCTTGAGCCATTAAACCTCTTGCACATTGTTGCTGAGTTTTCACAACCTAATTTGTTCTTCCCAAGCATAATCAGTGCACCTCTATTGTTATCTTTTGTGCCTTCTAGGAATTGGACCATAGGAATTTGGTGGATTTCATCCTTTGTTCAATATATGGCTATCAATTTGCTTGTTTGATGGTGGTTTTTGCATGGAAGAGTGAACTTTATGCATTTTGTTGTAGTGTGGAAACCCATTGGAGCATAAGGATACTCATGTTTCCATAAAGGATCTTGAGCATAATGGTATCCCCAATGTGTAAGTCTTCTTTTGTGGCTCTCAAAGTAGCAAAAAATTAATATTTCTCTATAGTATCCATCCCAAGATTTGGTACATGTTTGCCAGACTCCTTTATACATGGGCATGACCCCTTTTCCCCAAGTTGCTCATCATCGACAAAGTCTCACATTGCAATTAGTTTGTTTGCTCTCGCCATATTTAGGCTAGAGAGAGAGAGAGAGAGAGAGAGAGAGAGAGAGAGAGAGAGAGAGAGAGAGAGAGAGAGAGAGAGAGAGAGAGAGAGTCAGTCTTAGCACATGGGTTTGGTAGCTAGTCTCCACCTGGCAAGGCAAGGCTTGTAAGTAGACTGAATGGAAAGAAAAGAGAATGCATAATCACAACAATCCATCGCAGTTACAAAGCTTGCACAATCAACACAAGTTATGGAAAACTTTGAGCTTGAGCTTGGAGATGTGGTATGGCAAAAAGCCCTTTCACATCTGCAAATATAATATATATAGCTAGGATTTGCTTATGCATTGTTCAACTGGTCACTAGACAAATATTTATTCTAGGTAGATTCTAGGAGATGTGAACTCCCAAATTTGGAACTTGTCAGTAAATCCCATGCTAACATAGGGAATTACAATCTTATCCGGTCACTTGATGGTCTTGGTAATATTTTACCTTGCAGACAAATTACGACATGGCACGAGCAAGTGAAAAAACAGTTTCATCGATTGACACCCGCACTTGACATCGGCTCCATTCTTCACAAATGCATTGTGCATCCTGTCATTGATGTACTTGCAGCTGTATATTATGCTCTCTGTGTGGTAAGTTTCCTTAGCACAATGGGTGTGACTAATTGTTGTCCACGTGATGATTTGGGGGGCCTAAGGAAGGTTGGGCAATGGACATACATCTCTCTCTATCTCTCTCGTTCGTCTTTGTTAAAGGTTGTTGCTCAGTTGCGTTGCTGGGGAACTTGGTCCAATCTGCCTGCCGTGGTATGCAAGCTCGCTTTTGGCTATGAGCTACAGTCTGTTTTAGCTGTGCGATTAGCTCCGATCGTATTCTAACACTCGCTCTTAAAGAAATCTCTAGCTATGGCTCCCTCGAGCAAAGCAGATTCAGGCTTGGTGTTCTCTGGGCAAGTTACAACCCCAGCTGCTCCTGCTTCCCGTTCTTCAAAGACTCGCTTAGGAGGTCCTTCAGGCACAAAGACAGGAACCCCAACCCCGCAGCATGCACAAATGGAACTCAAGCAACGTATTCTAGTTGCTCTTGGCAGGCTTGCAGATCGGGACACGCAACAGATCGGTATCGAGGAGCTTGATAAGCTGGTGGAGACCATTTCACCAGACTGTGTTGCTGTGTTTCTCTCCTGCCTCTACGATTCAGAGATGCAACAGAAAAGCGTAGTAAAGAAAGAATGCGTGAGGTTGTTTAGCTCGCTTGCATCTGTGCATGCAGATCTGCTTGTGCCACATTTGACAAAGATTATCGCGAGCATTATGCGTAGGCTCCGGGACCCGGATAGCAGTGTGCGAGATGCCTGTGTTGATGCCATTGCTTCCCTCTCTGCCCGCATGCTTTGTCCCCCTACATCATCTTTGTCTGGTCTGGAGAAGGAGAACGGCACACAAAATGCATCTGCCCTCACCCTTGCCACGTTTTCAAAACCCCTTTTTGATGCCCTCAGTGAGCAGAACAAGAGCGTCCAAACAGGTGCTGCTCTTTGCTTAGCTCGAGTCATTGAGAGTGCCAAATCACCTCCACTGTCTGCTCTCTCTCGCCTTTGCCCTCGCATCTGCAAGTTCATGAGCAACCCAAACTTTCTAGCTCGACCTGCATTGCTAGAAGTTGTGGGAAGCCTGTCACAGGTAGTCTTCTCCCTCTTCATCTCCCTTCACTTTTCTTTTGATTCCAAATTTATTGTGATGCTTTGTTCCAAGTGAGGACATTTTATGTATGCATCTCGCCTTTAATGCCTCATGAAAATTGATGTTCAAATGCTGGCAAACCTTTTGTTTGAGATACTATAAAAATGCTTTGAAATGTGCCCCGAGTTAGATGTATTAGTGGCAATCGTTCGCAAAAGAAATTCTTTTGTTAACATGGAGTGAAGGTAGATTCATAAAGCACATGGTGCTTTTTGAATAATTCCGGAAGAAGTTTCTACTTTAAGCATGCACAATTGTTTGAATTCAAGTCAAAAGGTCCATAATATACTTAAAGATTGTGATGGTTGGAGTCTAGAAGGGTGATACTTGTTGAAGAGCATGCATTAATTTTAAGACGAATTCTAATGAGATTTAAAAGGTCCAAAATATACGTGAGGATATTGTGATGGTCGAAGTCTAGAAGAGTGATACGGGTTGAAGAGCATGCATTAAATCTTAAGACAAACTATGATAGGAATTTGCTATCTGAAAAGTTGGTACTTTGCACATTCAGTATGAGATTTAGGCAATCAAATATATGTGGAGCATTTGATGACAAACTAAGAAAGAAGAAATGCTAGCTCAGATTGAGAGACCTTTGCAGAATCCGAGAAGAACCTTCTCATTGCCACATTTAATGAGGACAAATACAATACTAGTTTACTTTGAACATTGTATGTTTTGATGAGTCAAAAGGATCAAACTAGTGCAATGGGGAAGCGTATTGGAGATGTCAAGGTACATAGTGCGGAAGCATAGAGATTGATAGATAGATTTTATTATCGTCCTTGGAGCTCAAATATGGTCTTTGGGGTTGATGAGCGATTCTTGATGGTCCATGATCATGGTGATGAGAATCGCAATGGAGAGCCTACAGTGTGGCTGGGAGAGGAAAGTGTGTAGGTCCAAGTCGTGGCTGAAAATGTGAGGGAAGCAAGTTTGGATGCCAAAAAACTGAGGACTCTAGCATGAGAGAGAGAGAGAGAGAGAGAGAGAGAGAGAGAGAGAGAGAGAGAAAATGAAAAATGAAATGAAATGTTATATTAACGTCTTCAAAAGGCCAAAGTGACCTATGAGACCAGAAAGTTACAATGTGGTGGATCTGATACAAAGTCAGAGTAACAAGATGACAAAATGACAAAATAAACTACTATGGAATCCTAAACTGCTAAGTGTGAACTAAGCAACTAAACATCTAGCTGGGATAGCTAGATCACAGGAGATCCAACATCGGTCGCTGGTGGATCTCATCAATCTCCTCCATGGTCAGTAGTCTGACCGGGCGTCGTGCATGTCGAGCCAAAGTGATCCGAATCCTCTGATGCAGCCTCTGTCGATGCTGTGTAGTCCTACGCAGTCGTGGGCGTCTGGATCTCCCTAGCTCAGTCGCTCGGTCGATCGGTGTGCCTTTGGTGTAAGGCGACGAGCTCTGCTGTGGTAGTAACTCCTTTGAGTGTCCAGTGGCAGCTCTAAAGAACGCCGGAATATCAAGAGTTCCGATCTGGACGAAAGGAGAAGCTAACTCCTTGATCAAAACAGCCGAAAGGAGAAGCTAACTCCTTAACAAAAAGAGCAAATTGAATGTCACTCGAAATGTCCCTCGGAATGACCCTCGGATTTTTTTTTTCCCCAGCTAACTTGAGTTGTTTTGCAGATATGCTGTAATCACGGACGATTACTCTCTTTCAAGAAGGGGAGATGTAACAAATTGCTGACGTGTCAAAGCCACTGAAGAACGGAGCCAACCTGTAGATTCCGACTGAGAAGCCAAAACCCTATGAAGAAGCAGCAGCAGAAGAAGAAGTTTTACAGACTTACAAAGTCTTGACGAGTGGCCTATTTTTAAAGAAGAGTTCCCACCAACTTATGGGACCCCGTCCAATGGGGCCCAAGTGACATAAAGGCATTAAAAATAAAGCAAAACACACTCAAAAGACTTTGCACATCAAAATATGATGATGTGGCACTTGTATGGACGTTCCGGAATTCGCGGCGAATTTTTAGGAAAATCCCGAAATTTTAGGAAAGTGATTTTTTGGGGTCAGTTTTTCATATTTGATGCTTTTAGGCTTTGGGCCTTTAAATATGAGCCTTGGGGGCCCTCTCTGGCACTCTTCAACGCGCAAATTGCAGACGAGGTGCTCCCCGACTGTTGTACTTTGCGAATCAGCAATAATATAAAGAAATACCGAAAGCGGCGTCAAGGTTTGGAGCCAATACTCTCTGGGGTGGAATTCCGCCACTCCGTGTCGCGTGTCATCTCTCTCTCTCTCTCTCTCTCAGTTCAGTTGTTATTGAAGTGCTAAAAGTCTGTTCAGTCTGTTCTTTTCTATTGGCACGTGGTGCCTGTCTTGTAACATGTATCCATGTCCTCTTGGTGTCTAGTTGAGTCAAATCTTGGCGAATGAGCTTGGTGATCTCGGACTGTGTAAGAGTCAGAGAGGGCGCATCCAGTGAGTATTGGAAGGGAGGCAATTTGTCTATGCTGAACCCATGCGCCTGAAACCATGATGTCATCTCCCCATACCAGCATGCTGTATCTCCCTGCATGGGATCAGCGAGCGTTTTCAGTTTTCAGCCCTTCCCTTGTCGGAGGTGCGTGAGATTTGCACCCACTAGCCATCCAGATGTAGTTCTGTACTTCAGCAGCCCATTGAGCTTCTCCTCGGCAATTCCATCATCGGCATCACCAAAATCTGTGTTTTCAGCCCTTCTTTACACGATAGATCTGCCGGGTTTTGTGTGCCAGATCTGCGTTTTTGCAGCCTGTTTTTAGCCCTTCATTCCCCTCACATCGGGAGCGCAATTTAGCCCTAGATCTACCCCTTGGTGACCATCCACAATCCCACATCGAGAAAGATCCAAAGGAGCATCAAATCAGTGCTTCATCTTGAAGAGTTACCGAGGTGACATTCTCCATTCGAGGTAGTAGAGTCTGCACTTGAGGTATTGCAGTGTGTACAATCCATTTACACAATCTAAAGCAAATACCACATCGGCAATGGTGTGGGGGGCTCGTGAGAGGGTTGGTTGGGACCCCATCGGGTGTCATTCTCCTCTCTCTCTCTCTCTCTCTACACATCTGTACTGCTCTCACTCATTCTCTGTCTTCAGGGAAACGTAAAAAGGAACCATCATTCAAGCTAAAAGGAATCACTAATGCAAGGAAAGGAAGTAAAGGATTTGTGGAAGTGTAAAACCTAGATCTTCACCATTTCAGTTCCGCTGCACTTGACAATGGGTCAGTGGAATATGTAATACATTGATATGTGGCATCTGCCTCTTTGAGAGAAGGATGTAATCACTTCCGCACTTCCGGTGAAGGATTGAATGGAAAGAGAGAGAACTACAATTTGCAAAACTCTGCAACACTTCATCACTTCAAACAACTTGAATAACTGAGAGAGAGAGAGAGAGAGAGAGAGAGAGAGAGAGAGAGAGAGAGAGAGAGAGAGAGAGAGAGAGAGAGAGAGTGGAAGAGTTCCACTTCTAGACAACACTAGCCCCAAAGACTGGAGCCCCTTTTGGTGTTTCTTTATTTTTGCTTCAACAAGCTACAACTCTGGGACTCTGCTCTGCTTCTCTACGTGGTAGAATGCTAGAGAGAGTGCCTACATAACATATTTAAATGTGAGTGCACGTGTGAGGAAGCGTGAGAGGAGAGGAGAGAGAGAGAGAGACAATAGACACAAAACGTTGGTATGGGGAAGAGGGGGCGATAAGCCCCCCACTGACTATCAGAGTAGAAGACCCGTACAATGAACAAATGATCTCTGTGTGATGAGATGTGGAAGTGGGTACCCCCCTGGCCCCATATATAGGTGCCCAAGGGGAGGTAGGGCAAGGCCTAATAAAAATCCCCACGACCCAACAGAAAAATGAAATATATGAGGGCGCCCGGACAAAGTGGGCAGCTAGCCCATAGGCACACTAGCCGTACATGTATGCCCTAGACCTTTGAAGCAGCCAAGTGGTGTAAGTCTAACACTCCCTCTCAACATCGGATACTGAACAAACCGCATGAAGCTGAAGATGTGAGGCAAATGATGAAGATGTCTGCTGCGATGTCCACTAAAGGACAATACTCCATGAGTGTAGCAATAGTCTGGGGTGTCCCAACCTCTGAGAGATTTCCATGATAAAGTGCCGTCACGAGCAGTGCAGAAAACTGTTGTACTCAGCAGATACAAGGTAAAGATATTACGTGAAGGTCCCGAACTGAGTCTGAAAACAACTCCTTGTCGTAAAAGAAGTGCCAATAGACATGCAAGTGTCCTGCTCAATAGGATCTGTGGTGTCTGTAGTCAAACCGTCTGAAGAAAATGGGGAAGCCCAGGAACCGTCATCAATATGACCGGAAGCCTCTCAATGCATGAACCTGTAACCCATTGTGGCGAGGTGGCTAAGCTGTGTAAAACTCCGGGAAGGCTAGATGTGGCAATCTGCGCCGTAAACGTCCTCCGAAACAAGGAAAGCTAGACTAAGCAGTTTGCACTGTAGAAGCTACCATAAGTTGCTGCAGTCATCGGGAGACTGCACGGACCACCACCGGATGGTGTCTTGTGAGTAGGTAGGGTAATCCAAGATGAGTGGAAAGCCAGACTAAATAGTCTGCGCTGTGAAGGGCCTTTGAGAAGAGGTGTGGTCAGACCAAGCTGTTTGCACCGTAATCATCTTGTATGAAGAAGGGAAGCCAGATTGAGAAATCTGCTCTGTGAAGATCCTCTGAGAAGAGGAAAGGCCAGACCAATCTGTCTGCCCCGTCTTGCTTGTATCTCCTATCTCCAATCCTTCGGTGTCAACCAAAACAGAATCCGCGCCAACGACGCCACCAAACCGCAACTCGGTGTGGCTCTCAATGTGAATGAGTTGGGAGTGGCCTATTGCCCAGGTCAGAGGATAAGTCTGTTGTAAGGTTACCGAGGGTGAGTGTCAGCAACTCTGAAGGTAGCAATCCAAATGATCAGGAGTGTAGAAGAGCAACTGCACTACCATCCAAGCCAAGCTCCGGGTGACTCCGGATGCAGTCGCGGGATGCTTGATCTCCCGCATCTCACGGGTAAACTCTCCAAGAGAGTCTAAAGTGCTGAAGTCCCACTCCAGTCTGTAGATTCAAGCAATGAACTTGTTCGGGAAGAGATCCAAGATCCTCTCCCTAAGTCCATGTAGATGCTCCTGTGTAAGCAAGTGATCTGACGTGTCGAGGTCAAGTGTCTGTCCACCCAAGATGGTGGTGTCGTCTCTGGGAATGTCGGAATCCCATATGCCATGAGCATGGCCATATCTCGTGTGAACTCCTCTGATGAGTGCATAGGTTTGTCCATAGCAAACCACAAGTCACCACCCCCTCTGGAGTGCGCAACCGCAGAATGATGGCTGGAATGAATGGATCTCCCAAGGATCGAAGGTACCGTCTCCACAGCTGTAGCAGTCCATAATAACCGCTCAGACAACCACCGGATGGTGTCTTGACGAGCAATAGAGTGATCGACCACACAATAGGCAAAAATTCAGCGTGTTGTCCGCCCAAAAAGCTGCAAAGGGTGCTGAAAACGCTACTGTAACAGAGATTTCAGCGTGCCTGTACGCCACCAATCGGTACGGGAGCGTCGCAGAGGTTCAGATGAGGGGGTTCTTGCACTTCTCAACCGTCGAGGGGCTGAAAGCAGAGAGAAAAACAGCAAGTAATTAATGCCAAAAGGGTGCCGATTTCGGGGGAATACTTGACGATGCCGTAGATCTGCAAGTGCCTGGCAGTAAAGGCTCTCTAGGCGAGTGTAGGCCGCTAACTCGAGTGCACAAGGGCAGCGTGTGACTGAAAAGGCAGCAAGTTCTCAAAAACCATAGTCACAGGGGACGGAGGGGATGGGGCCTAGGGGTGGGGGACGACCAAAATCGGGACGGGGACGGGTTGGGACGGCTCGGGACGGACGGATTCGAAGAGCCCATGTCACGTGCACATCTAACCCTATGTGTACGTGGACAAGCTACCTCATGACATGGGTTTAGTTCAGTTAGATTAGGAAGTGTTTTGGCACTTTTGTGAGTTTGTTCGCAGACCGTGCATGTTCACACACTTAAGTAGATGCATATCCTCTGGTTGCACATAGCATGACCATCAGATTACAGTCAGAACCCATCAGGAGCATTTTTACAGTGCATAGATCTATTTTAGCCATTTTTCACTTATTATTTTTAAGTGACTTTTGTTGGGAATTGGGTAGGGCAATTTAGCCATGCAAGTATATAAGAAACCCTAGCGCTAGCACTTTTGGGGGTAGGAGGGACCAGACATTTGGTAGTGCACCTTCTCAACAAGACCCTCCCGGCAAGAAGCCTTAGCGTTTTCTTTCCATTGCAGATCAGCCTTAGCGTTTTGCATTTGTGGGCCAACTGGTGACTGCAGGACAACAGATCCTCTAGCGTTTTTGCAACAAGACCCCAATTCAGCCCTAGCATTTTTGGAGCAGCACAACAGCCCAGCGTTTTGCAGTTCCTCGGCGATAGAACCCAGATTAGCATCAGCGTTTTCAGTTTTCAACATCAAGACACCGCTGTAGAAGTCCCAAACCTCGTAGATCTCACCTTCCTGCAGCAGATCCTCGCTGCATGGTCAGATCAACGAGCATTTATAGTTTCAGCCCGGAAAACGTAATTTCAGCATCTGTGTTTTCAGCGCGTCGTTGTTGCATCGTCGTCATCGCCGTCATCATCGACATAGAGTCAGAATTTAGCAGATAGAAGATTTGCAGATTTCAGCCCTTAGCGTTTTCAGATTTCAGGCCGTCTCGTCGTCGTCCTCATCGTTGTCGACATCGTCGGCAAGTCCAAAGCATTGTAGAGATTTGTGCAATCAATAGTAGACCGCTCTCGCCATAGAGAGTGGGGCCTTCGGAGGAGGGTTTGACAATATTCTGGTGTCGTATTCTTCTCTCTCTATCTCTCAGTCTCAACACCTTCATTCAGAGTGTTTGCCACTTTGTTTGTGATCATTTGCACTCTCTCACTAAAGGAACGAAAGGCTCTCCCTTCCGTAAATAAAAGGAACCCTTGAGCACAGTTCGGAGCACTCATCTTGAGCAAAGTTCAACATTCACTTCCGCTGCACCTTACATTGGTATCAGAGCTTTGGCAGTGTTCTGGATCACTCAAGGAAAGAACCACATAATTTTTTTTGCTTTTTGGGGTCGCACGTAACCCAAGTCCACTTGGGTGTGTCGATTCCTAATCGTGGTTTGAAGAGTAACGGGAATCCCAAGAAAGAAGGGCTTGTCTAGCCTCCCCTTGTGCCTCTTTTCACTCATTGAGAGCAGACCGTGCACTTAGCGGCCGGCCAATTGACGTGAGGGGGAAAACAACCTTCTTGGTGTGAGCGCAAGGCCGCCAAGGGGTGCGCCTGTAGAAAAGAGTAGAGCTCGGGTAAGAGAAGATTCTTCTCTAACACAGATTGCAAGCTAAAGAAGAACCTCAAGAACCTCAAGACTCCAGAACCTCAGAACCTCAAGACTCAAGAACCCAAGACCCGCACGAATCCAAGTTCCTCGTGAAGTTAAGAACCCAAGACTTTAGTGTATGGTCATCACCCGAAGCAGAATGGATACTTTGCATGAAGGTGATGAGCATGAGTGTGGTGAAGAAGAATTTTCTCCATGAGGAGGTTTTTCCGACCCTCTCTTCCCCATCTACGCCACAGTTTGCACCGAATCCTATGGAGGTTTTGGTCAAGTCGATGATGGACATGATGTTACAACAAGAAGCGAATCACGTTGCCTTGGAGCGTTAGCGCAAAGCATGTGAAGAAAGAAAGGTAGCTATTGAGCATGAGCGTGAGCAAGTGCGCTTGGCGGCCGAAGAAAGACGAGCGGCCGTGGAGGCCGAGCGAGAGGTGCAGAGAGACCTACGCATGCAAGAGTTGGTCCGACAAGTTCTCACCTCGAAACCCGAGCCGGCCAAAGATGTTGGTAGTTTATCAAGTGGCGCAAGCCAAGATTCAGACTCCAACAACCCCGTCACAGAAAAGATCACGTTCAGTAAGTATGATTGTAAGATGGATGCTACGATTATTCATTCTTGGTTGCATCAATTTAATGCTTATTTTGCGACAACTAAGAAGACAGGAATTAGCAAGGTTTTGACTGTAGCTATGTACCTTGCCGTTGATGCGCAAGCACAGTTGACCGCACACCTAGAGGAAGCCGAGGAAGGCACGCCCCTTTCCTTCAATTGGGCCGACTTCCAAGACAAGCTCAAGGCGTGTTTTATGCCACCACAGTACCTAACACGGTTGAAAGACGATTGACGCAGTCTCAAGCAAAATGGTATGCCAGTTATGTTTTTCTCGAATCGTGTTTTGCAGCTCGGCACCCAATTACATAAATCGGATGATGAGCGCAAGTAGGCTTTCATTTTCGGGTTGGACGACTATATTAGGTTTGATGTCGAAGTCCTGGACCCAATCGATCTCAACAAGGCGGTAGCGATTGCTCTCGCGAAGGAGATGAAGCACAACAAGGGAAAGCCTAAGGAAAACAAGACTTCCACAAGTACCTCCGAGACTTCTCAGAACCCTCAGAACGACAATAACGATAAGAACAGTAACTCTTCTAACCAATCTTCCAATAGTCTCTCAGAAAAGAACCCACAAAATGAACCTAAGGGTAAAGCTAGTACAATTGCTATACCTAAGCTCACTCCAGATGAAAAGGCAGAAAAAGGAATTTTAGGAGGATACATAATGTCGGAAGAACAAAGCATTGATTCTAAGGAAGGACATTGTTTTCATTGTCACATCAAGGGTCACATAAAAAGAACATGTCCTAAGCTTGAATCTAATGAATCTATAAAACCCTCAAAACCCACTTCCTCTGTCAATGCAATAAATGAGAACACGAGTGTGACCCAAGTCTCTCATGATCCTCCCATTGATGAGTCTCTCATTAAGTGTTATGGTCATGTGAAGGTGTCACGTGACACATCCAATCCAGTGTGTCCGTAGACAAGCTACAGCATGACCAGGGTTCAGTTCAGTCAAGTCAGTCTAGAATAGGAAGTGATTTGGCACTTTTGTGAGTCTGTTCGTAGACCGTGCATGTTCAGACACTTAGATTAGATGCATGTCCTTTGGTTGCACACAACATGATCATCAGCATTACCATCAGATTCCATCAGGATCATTTTACAGGGCATAAAATCTATTTTTCCTATTGACATTTTTTCACTTTTTTATTAAGTGACTCTTGTTGGGAACTAGGTAGGGCAAATTAGCAAAGCAAGTATATAAGAAAACCTAGCGCTAGCACTTTCTGGCAGAAGAGGCAGCACGAACTTCGACTCAATAGGCAACTTCTCAGTAGGAACCCCCCCAACATACCTAGCGTTTTTGCACCAAGACCAAGATCAGCCCAACGTTTTTGCAATGCAGCAGCCTGGCGATAGGAAGACCACAGAACAGCCCTAGCATTAGCAGATTCCCCGCAGCAGAACAATTTTCAACCCTAGCGTTTTTGGTTTGCAGATCAGCCTCGGCAATTTGCAGATTCATTGCGACAAGATCATCAATAGCACCAGCGTTTTCAGTTTTCAGCAGTTAGATACCGCAAATCAAGTCCCAAACCTCGCAGATCTCCCCTTTCCGCAGCAGATCCTCGCCACAGGTCAGATCCATCGAAGTTTGTAGTTTCAGCGCGGAAAACGCAGATTTCAACATCTGCGTTTTCAGCGCGTTGTCGCCATCGACATCGTCACCGACATAGAGTCAGAATTCAGCAGATCAAGATTTGCAGATTTCAGCCATTAGCATTTTCAGATTTCAGCCCGTCTCGTCGTCGTCCTCATCGTCGTCGGCAAAGTCCAAGCATTGTAGAGATTTGTGCAATCAATAGTAGACCGCTCTCGCCATAGAGAGTGGGGCCTTCGGAGGAGGGTTTGACAACATTCTGGTGTCGTATCTTCTCTCTTTATCTCTCAGCTTCAGTACCTTCATTCATAGTGTTTATCCACTTTGTTTGTGATCACTTGCACTCTCTCACTAAAGGAACGGAAGGCTCTCCCTTCCGTAAGTAAAAGGAACCCTTGAGCACAGTTTGGAGCACTCATCTTGAGCAAAGATCAACATTCACTTCCGCTGCACCTTACATTGGTATCTGAGCTTTGGGAGTGTTCTGTATCACTCAAGGAAAGAACCACATAAATTTTTTTGCTTGTTGCGGTCGCACGTACACCCAAGTCCTCTTGGGTGTGTCGATTCCTAATCCTGTTTTTAAAGTGTGACAGGAATCCCAAGAAAGAAGGGCTTGTCCAGCCTCCCCTTGTGCCTCTTTTCACTCATTGAGAGCGGACCGTGCACTTGGCGGCCGACCAATTGACGTGAGGTGGGAAAAAGCAACCTTGGTGTGAGCGCAAGGCCGCCAAGGGGTGCGCCCGCGGGAAAGAGAAGAACTCGGGTGAACAAAAGATCCTTCTAACACAGATTGCAAGCGAAAGAAGAACCTCAAGACCCTCAAGAACCTCAAGAACTCAAGAACCTCAAGAACCACAAGACCCAAGTTCCTCGTGAACTTAAGAACCCAAGACTTTAGTGGATGGTCATCACTCGAAGCGGAATGGATACTTCGCATGGAGGTGGTGAGCATGGGAGTGGCGAAGAAGAGTTTTCCCCACCAGGAGGTTTTTCTGACCCTCCCCCTTCCCCAGCTATGCCAAGGATTGCACTAACTCCTATGGAGGCTTTCGACTAGATGATGATGGACAATAAGTTAGAACGCAAAGCAAGAAATGCAGAAAGAAAAGCAGAAATAGAGCGTGAACACGAAGAAAGAATGGCAGCCATAGAGCATGAGCACAACGAAAGGAAAGCTGCCTTGTTCCTATTCTTTTCTCAAGTGCAGGCACAGATGCAAGAGATTCGGGAAAAGGAGACTCTCTCAGTCTCTTCTTCTCCAAAGCATGACACACATGAAGATTTGCATGATGATAAGCATGATGATTTGAATGAGAATGATAAGCATGATGAATTGCACGATAATGACAAGCATAATGATTTGCATGCAGATGATGTGATTGTTCACAAGGATGAATTGTTAGTTGATACTTTGTCTAGTGAAGCTAACCTCATTGCAGATTCGATCAATCACGAAGAACCGATCTTGGCTCTCGAGTCGAGGTCCATAGAACCCCCACAAGAAGATTCGATCGATCAAGAAGAACCGATCTTGGCTCTCGAGCTTAGGTCCAAAGAACCCTCACAGGAAGTATTCTGTGCTCGCATGATTAGTCAGCACGCATTGTTCGAGTGTTTCATTCATGATCGTTTCCTGTATTTTAATCAGCGTCTTTATGTGATGCCTTTCCAAAGGCATGCCATATTGTACGTTGAGCACGATTCACTCATGGATGAGCACGGATGTATGCGGATGATTCATGAAAAAATGAAATGTTTGTATTTAAGGGATTTACACATGTCTCTTCCCGAGCATGACACAGTTTCAAAAAGAGCACAAGAAGGATTGAGCATCAAGCATAGGCATTTCCATTGTGATTTGCCATAGGCAGGAATTTTCAGCCTCGGAGATCCTTGAAGAAGGTAGATGCATGACTATGGACGAAGTTGAAGCATCGAAGGAGCCACAGAAGACTTTGTGTCGCTTTCGGCGTGGCCCAAAGAAGCAAGCATTGCAAACCTTTATGAAGTTCAAGGATCGCACGACCCACACATCAGAGTGGGCCGGCAAAGAGTCCTTTCCAGAATTCCAGACCCTGTTGGCGATCTCCCTCGACGCCATACATTCCGGTACTAGTACCTCACTTAGAAAAGGAGGTGATGTCACGTGACACATCGAACCCTATGTGTCCGTAGACAAGCTACAATATGATGAGGGTTCAATTCAGTCAAGTCAGTCCAGAATAAGAAGTGATCTGGCACTTTTGTGAGTCTGTTTGTAGACTGTGCATGTCCAGACACTTAGATTAGATGCATATCCTCTGGTTGCACACAGCATGATCATCAGCATTACCATCAAATTCCATCAGGATCATTTTACAAGGCATAAAAACTATTTTTCCTATTTTTGACATTTTTTCACTTATTTATCAAGTGACTTTTGTTGGAAACTAGGTAGGGAAAATTAGCAAAGCAAGTATATAAGAAAACCTAGCGCTAGCACTTTCTGGCAGAAGAGGCAGCAGGAACTTCGGTTCAACAGACAACTTCTCAGCAGGAACCCCCCAACAGACCTAGCGTTTTTGCATCAGCTGCAAAGCCTAGCGTTTTTGCATCAAGACCAAGATCAGCCTAGCGTTTTTGCATTGCAACAGCCTCGCGACAGCAAGACCACAGAACAGCCCTAGCATTAGTGGATTCCCCGCAGCAGAACAATTTTCAACCCTAGCGTTTTTGATTTGCAGATCAGCCTCGGCAATAGCAGATTCATTGCGACAAGAACACCAATAGCACCAACGTTTTCAGTTTTCAGCAGTTAGATACTGTAGATCAAGTCCCAAACCTTGTAGATCTCCCCTTTCCGCAGAGCAGATCCTTGCCACACGGTCAGATCCATCGGAGTTTGCAGTTTCAACCCGAAAAATGCAGATTTCAGCATCTGGGTTTTCAGCATGTCGTCGTCACATCGTCGCTATCGACATCGTCACTGACATAGAGTTAGAATTCAGCAGATAAAGATTTGCAGATTCAAGCTATTAGCATTTTCAAATTTCAGCCCGTCTCGTCGTCGTCCTCATCGTCGGCAAAGTCCAAGCATTGTAGAGATTTGTGCAATCAATAGACGGCTCTCGCCATAGAGAGTGGGGCCTTCGTAGGAGGGTTTGACAACATTATGGTGTTGTATTCTTCTCTCTATCTCTCAGTTTCAGCACCTTCATTCACAGTGTTTATCCACTTTGTTTGTAATCACTTGCACTCTCTCATGAAAGGAACGGAAGGCTCTCCCTTCCGTAAGTAAAAGGAACCCTTGAGCACAGTTAAGAGCACTCATCTTGAGCAAAGATCAACATTCACTTCCGCTGCACCTTACAGAAGGGTCAGCGTTTTGTCATATTGTTTGACCCAAGTAGTATGCATGATGTGATTAGTGACTCTCTTGTCAAAAGAGCCCGCTTGGAGGTTAGCAAGACATCTCCTTTCGAGGTGTCAATCTTCTCTCCCGGTATGGACTCTCTCATCCCGCAAGAGTGCCTCGATGTTTTGTTCACTATTCAACAAGCGTCCTTCCGCAGGGAATTTGTAGTCCCTCCTCTTTCAGAATGTGATATGCTTTTGGGCATTCGATGGTTTCGTGAGCATAACCCTCTCATTGATTTGACGGAAAATACGTTAACTTTCAATGCCAAAAGTGACTGTCCCATTGTCATTTGTGGAGAGCAAGTTGTTCATTCTTCATCTCTCATTTCTAATGTGTAGGTGAAGATTGAAAAGAATCAGGAGAAGGAGACTCTCTCGGTCTCTTCTTTTCCAAAGTACGACTCACATGATTTGCATGATAATGATAAGCATGATGATTTGCATGATCAAGATGTGATTATTCACGAGCATGATGATTTGCAGGAAGAAACTGTGATTGTTCACAAGGATGATGGTTTAGTTGATACTTTGTCTAGTGAAGCTAACCTCATTGCAGATTTGATAGATCACGAAGAATCGATCTTGGCTCTTGAGTCAAGGTCCAAAGAACCCCCACAAGAAGTATTATGTGTACGAATGATTAGTCAGCACGCATTGTTCGAGTGTTTCATTCGTGATGCTTTCCTGTATTTTAGTCACCGTCCTTATGTGATCCCTTTTCACAGGCATGACATATTGTACGATGAGCACGATTCGCTCATGAATGAGCACGGATGTATGCGGATTACTCATGAAAAGATGAAATGTTTGCATTCAAGGAATTCACATTCCATGTCTCTTCCTTGGCATGACATAGTATCAGAAAGAGCACAAGAAGGATTGAGCATCAAGCATAGGCATTTTCATTGTGATTTGCCATAGTTGATAGATTTAGATCAGAAAGACAAGTTTCGAATCCATTGTTTGCGTGTGTTTGATGAACGGTTTGGCACTCCGTTTATATGTTCATCTACATTGCATGCACAGTCTTTTCGAAAGACTAGAAATTTTCCAGTCACTTTACATGGAATGGGTATGTTCATGTTTTTGTGTTGGAAGTGGTTTCAAGAATTTTCATCCTCGGAGATTATTGAAGAAGGTAGACGCATGACTATAGACAAAGTTGAAGCATCGAAAAGGCCACATGTGGACTTTGTGTCGCTTTCGGCGCGGCCCAAAGAGCAAGCGTTGCAGACCTTTGTGAAGTTCAAGTATCGCATGACCCACGCATCAGTGTGGGCCGGCGAAGAGTCCTTCCGAGGATTCCAAACGCTGTTGGCGATCTCCCTGGACGCCATACAGTTCGGTACCAGTACCTCACTTTGAAAAGGAGGGGATGTCACGTGCACAATCAACCCTATGTGTACGTGGACAAGCTACTTCATGACATGGGTTCAGTTCAGTTAGATTAGGAAGTATTCTGGCACTTTTGTGAGTCTGTTCGCAGATCGTGCATGTCCAGACACTTAGAGCAGATGCATATCCTCTGGTTGCACACATCATGACCATCAGATTACAATCAAAACCCATCAGGAGTTTTTTTTTACAGTGCATAGACCTATTTTCCCTATTTTAGCCATTTTTCACTTATTATTTTTAAGTGACTTTTGTTGGGAATTGGGTAGGGCAATTTAGCCATGCAAGTATATAAGAAACCCTAGCGCTAGCACTTTTGGACAGAAGAGGCAGCAGGGACTAGACATCCGGCAGTGCACCTTCTCAGCAAGAACCCCCCCCCCCCCCCCCCCCCCCCCCCGGCAAGAAGACTCAGCGTTTTCAACCATCAACAAGAACCAGCCAGCGTTTTCTTTCCATTGCAGATCAGCCTCAACGTTTTGCATTTGCAGGCCAACCTGGCGACAGTAGGACAACAGATCTTCTAGCGTTTTTGCAACAAGATCCCAATTCAGCCCTAGCGTTTTTGGAGCAGCACAACAGCCCAGCGTTTTGCAGTTCCTCGGCGATAGAACCTAGATTAACATCAGCGTTTTCAGTTTTTAGCATCAAGACACCGCAGTGGAAGTCCCAAACCTCGCACATCTCATCTTCCTGCAGCAGATCCTCGCCGCACGGTCAAATCAGCGAGCGTTTACAGTTTCAGCCCGAAAACACAGATTTCAGCATTTGCGTTTTCAGCGCATCGTCGTTGCATCGTCGTCATCAACATAGAGTCAGAATTCAGCAGATACAAGATTTGCAGATTTCAGCCCTTAGCGTTTTCAGATTTCAGCCCGTGTCATCGTCGTCCTCATCGTCGGCAAGTCCAAAGCATTGTAGAGATTTGTGCAATCAATAGTAGACTGCTCTCGCCATAGAGAGTGGGGCATTCGGAGGAGGGTTTGACAACATTTTGGTGTCGTATTCTTCTCTCTCTATCTCTCAATCTCAGCACCTTCATTCACAGTGTTTGCCACTTTGTTTGTGATCATTTGCACTCTCTCACTAAAGGAACGGAAGGCTCTGCCTTCCGTAAATAAAAGGAACCCTTGAGCAGAGTTCAGAGCACTCATCTTAAGCAAAGTTCAACATTCACTTCCGTTGCACCTTACAGCCCAAGTGGGAACGTAGGGGAACAGACGGTCGGTCAACGGCCATTTTTTTAAAAATTTGAAAATATGACCGTTTCAAACAGCCAGTTGCAAACCCAATATCCTTTTTTTGGATCTTTGAAGCAACCCGGATGCAAAAACGCCAGGTTGCAAAAAGCCAGGTTGCATTTTTGCAGTTTGCCGCCATGGAAGGGGCGAGAAGTGCTAGCGGTAGCTTCAGGAGGTCCAATCGATAGTGATTCTCCAAAAACATTGGTTGTTGTGATCCCTTGGGAGTACATGTTGAGGATGAAGCGCCTGAACCATGGAGAGCTTGAAGCTGTTGATACCATGTGATGCCTGAGCTTTGATACCATGTGAGAGTGCGCATGTGCGGAAGCGTGAGAGGAGAGGAGAGAGAGACAATAGACACAAAACGTTGGTATGGGGAAGAGGGGGCGATCAACCCCCCATTGACTACCAGAGGAGAAGACCCGTACAATGATCATATGATCTTTGTGTGATGAGATGTGGAAGTGGGTACCCCCCTGGCCTCATATATAGGTGCCCAAGGGGAGGTAGGGCAAGGCGTGATAAAAATCCTCACGACCCAACAAAAAAATGAAATATACGAGGACGCCCGGACAAAGTGGGCGGCCGGCCAAGAAGTGGGCGACTGGGCAGTGCAATCTATATGCATATGCAAAGGGTGGCCAGCTTGGAGGCACACTAGCCGTACATGTATGCCCTAGACCTGTGAAGCAACAGAGTGGTGTAAGTCTAACATCAAAGGCCCTTGGCCTACCAAAAGCATCTTACACGAAAAGCACCGAGTCTTAACAACTACTGGTCCAAAGCAAGCACCTAGAGGGCTTGGCCGCTTTTAGCACTGCCACATCAACATGCTCACACAATTTGTTGTTTTGTGTGTGTGTGTGTGTGTGTGTATGTGTGTGTGTCGTGTTCTTTTAAAGGTTTTTTTGGCCCCTTGGTCGATGTTCTGTAAGTTGGTAAATTTCCTAACCCACTTTTTCTTAGGCCACTCGGGCGGTCTTCAGTAAGTTGGTAGGTCTGTTGCGTCTTTTGTTGCTAGGGTTTAGGCCGCTGGAATCTATTCCATTGGTTGGTACTTTACCATGTCACTCACTTGTCACATACCCCTCTTGTAAAGAAGAGTAATCGTCACAACTGCATACACTGACATAAGTATAATTGTTAGCATGCCAGAGGCAATCAATGCTTATGCTTCATGCTATGCATCACACTCTGCAATGCAAAGATGCATAAAATCTCAAGTGTTCAAATGCAATGGGTGAATCCATGGAAATTAAGCTAGCTACAAACACCTCGATTGCGTCTGGAAATCTGTCATTTGGCCAAAAATCTTCATACTCCTCGTCAATATGGAAAGTATGTCATAGGTGTACACCATTCCAATACATATACAAATGAGTCAAGTGCATTGGATCTCATCAAAGGGCAGATTCCCAACCAATGTCTCTTTAGATGCGATCGTCTATCCAAAGTCTGTGGGGAGCCACTGTAGTAAGCATCCACCTCATGGTACGTAGGATGCATGCCATCCCATGTCGAGTTAGTGCATCGAGACATCCGGTCTTGATGTGATGGCTAGATAAGTCATAATGATCTTGGTTCATGTCTAAGATCTCATCCGAGATGGCGATGCGAATGTGATTATGATTGTTCAGTGACGTGTCTTTGTGCTAAGTGCATGGTTTTAGCCGTCAAATGCATGTATGCATAGAGTCAGTGTCTACTGAGCTATTTTTATGTCCATTGTTGGTTTGTAGGCATAATCAAGGGTGATTACTCTTCTTTTTAGGGGGGGGGGGGGGGGGGGGGGGGGGGGGGGTATATGTCATAAAATGATGACGTGTATACTTTGTCTGCAACTGCGACTGGATAGAAGCAAAAAGATTTCTACCTGAAAAACGTGCCCGAAGATGCAAGCCGTACAGTTGACATGGCCAGGTGATCTGGCACTGTTGTACATGCTGAAGTGACATCAGTGACTGTTGACTTTTATAAGCTTTTAGCAGATCTAGCTTTTGGTGGCGCCATGTTTTTGGCAGGTCCAGCTCTTAGGAGCCAGTATTGTATTCGTTGCTTTTGGCCTTAGAGCCTATAAAAGTGTGTCTAGGGGGTCTTCTATGGCAGAGTGACTCGTCGGCAGTTGCACTCTGTGATTTATCAGTATAAAAAGAAGTACCGAAAGGGACACCAGACTTTGGGGCCGGTGCATCTCCTCCTAGACCCATTAGGGTACCTAGGGATGCTACAATTCAGTTTTGATGGTGATGATGTTCCTCTTGCTGTACCGATGGCTTTTTGAGGAGAATTTCCCCCGTCTTGGATCACAGAAGAATATATATGTTAGGAGATTGAGAGACTTTCTTTGAAAATCCAATGAGGAAGATTGGGTGACATTTTCCCAAACTATCCAGCAATGACTTTCATGGTGTGAGACTCATACCTTAAACATACACTTATACACTTCTTTAGACTAAGAAAGGACTATGTGGTTGCATAATAGAATGTGCAGCACAGAAGGCGCATATTGACCAATTAGCAACACAGGTTTTGGCAAGAGTGATTGTGGAGACTTACCAGGCAAGCACTTGGAAGAGTGAAACTTTTAAAACATTGCAACTTTTAAAATGCTGAGGTGCCCACACAGTTATTGATATTTACCCACTTGGACCTGGGCAATATGGGGATGAGAATACCTGACAAGGTCCCAGTAGATTGATAGTTGGGCAAGTTCCCGCAGTTCAGCATATAGATGCTAGCTACATGACCAACGACCTGATGACAATTACATGTATTTGAATGCTACTTTCTCAATTTGCATGCCCTGACCAGATACATCTGCATTTGAAGTTAAATTGCCCTGTGTTTATTCAGCAGGCCGCTGAACATTGACAGGTGCGTCCTTTGCCTTTTGACCAGATTTATGCCACGTTTGTGAAGTTAAATTGTTTCATGTGCTTGTTCAGCAGGCCTTTGAAAACTGACAGGTGGGTCATTTGCCTTCAGGCAGATTTTATGCTCTCTTAATTGTTGATGCTATGATGTGTTTTCGTATGTAGGTTGGAGCTTTAAATCAGCAGCAACTCGCTTTAGTGATGCCTTGTGTGTATGAAGCATTGGAGAGTAATGACTGGGCAACTCGAAAAGCAGCTGCAGAAACGCTTGGCCGAGTAGGTACAAACCTTGGACCAGCATTGTCGTCATTTAAGATAACCACTCTTCAGGTGTTGGAATCGTCACGATTCGATAAGGTGTGCATTTTTTGAGCTTGTTGTTGTCTTTGCTGAACTTTCAGAGTAATGTCTGGTCGTTTGAAGGCAATTTTTATGCTTGCACAGGTCAAACCAGTCAGAGACAGCATAAATGATGCAACTCAAGTTTGGAAGAACTTGCCAGGGGTGGAATCTGTTTCTTGTGGCACATCAGTTACGCCAGGTAGATCCTACTTAACTTTCGAATAACTTGGTAAGTTCTTAAAGACCCGTCTTGTAAGGAGTTTCAAAGTTTTCTCTGGACTGCACTTAATATCTAGGAACCTTTTGTTTCAGCGAATAGAGCGATGTATGTGATATCTGTGAACCTAGCCTATGACAGCTGGCACTATGATGTCTTGTTGTTTCAGATGGAGCTGAGCCTGGTGTTTCAATGCAAAGACTTGAGCTGCACAGTCATCAGGACAATAGCTTCACAGCAACACAAAGTCCCGGGAATGCAACTAAACTAGAGAGTAGTCCTAACGAATTGCTGAAATCATCTGAAAAGCCTCTTGACGCTGTCAAGAAGAGAGTTCCTTTACTCACTGACAAAAAACTGAATCCAGAGTTCTTTCAAAAGCTGGCAGAAAAAGATCCCAATGACTGGCAGATTGAAGTTGCAGTGCCTCGGAGTTTCCCGCCACAAAAGTCTCAAGACGAGCTGGGTGTTACAGAGGGGCATTTGGAGAACATTGGCCCTCTTGCAGAGCAGCTTGCGGCTGTTCAGGACACACCCGGACAGCATAAGCCCTCCAATGGAAAGGGTAACAAATTTACCAGCCCAGGAGCGAGATCTTTGACCATAGATGAAACTTCATCATTGAGAACCCATGGGTCGATAAAATTGTCATCTAGGGAGATAGTCTTGGACAGGGGAACACCCAAAAACGCTCTATATACTCATAGTCTGGAAGAGAGTGGCTACGAACTAGATATATCAAGCAGTGGTTTGAATTTAGCCAGCAATGAGAAATCCAAGTTGCAGGTCATTCAGAAACAGCTTTTTCTACTAGAGCAACAGCAGTCAAGTCTTTTACAAATGGTACAGGTATGCATTCTGGACTTTGGAGTGGCATTTTACTGGCCTTTTGCCATCGATTTGAATTCTAAGAATCAACTTTTAAAGGGGACAGGAAAGGGGAAGGGGTTGGGTTTTTTTTTTTTTGGGGGGGTGGGTGGGTGTTGATGGCTTCTAAAACATGCCTTGCTACACCATCTTGTTGCACAGGAAGTTATATTAAGAAGATTCTCTGTGTTTGGTTTTGATCGTTTACTTGAAACATCGAGGTTTGGCTTCAAATTTCACAGAAATTCAATGTTATCAAAGACACAAGACCTCAAGACGAGCTTGTCACCTTATTGTGCTCTCTTGCAACATAGTAGAGCTAGCTTTGTTATCTATACGAGGGCCTCTACAACACCACTTAAAGGCATCATATGAAATCCTCTCTACTATCGTTAGACTGTGTTTATCAGATGAACCTTTATATGTTTTGCATATCGTGCATCTTGAGAGTAAGTAAGAAGATGCTCCATGAGAAGGTTGACTTTGGCTTGCCTAGCTCTGTCCTAAATGCTCGGCAGGGTTTGATATGCCTCGGAGTGCTCAGCATGGCCATCTTCGTCACCATCCTCCGTTTCTTCTACCTCCTTATCTTCGACGTCCTCTTCAACTTCCTCTTCCACATACTCATACTCCTCTTCTGAGTTGTGAATCGTGATGGCTAGTAAGAGTTACAACCATAGTTGATTGCCGTAGAAATCAAGTCGGACTCTTGTAGGAGAAAGATCATCTGGTGCTCTGATACCACACTGACACTGGCAAGCTATGTGACAAGGCAATAAAACAGAACAACAACAACACGAACAAACTGAAAACAATAAACTTGAACTGAAAAATAACGCAAGAGATGAGACACAGTGGGGTGGAGTTCCCCTGTCAAGTGCACATCAAGCATCAGCCCCTAAACTAGGTGCCCCTTGCTGTATAGTTTGGTGTGAGCCCACTCGCCAAGCTGCTGAGACCTTATGGCTCAACCGATGCCACATATCTATACGCCCTTGGTCTCTTTCTTTACAAAGAGCTCAAAAGATTCAAAAGTCATTTGCTTTTAAAAACTGATGCCCAAAAGTCATAAAAGTCAATGCTTCCCAATTGCGTAGAATCTTCCCTGTCACTAGCGTTTCTACTGCTATATCATTAGTCTGCATGCCTTGTCATGTTAACACCACAAGGTACGGCCCATGAATCGCAACCCATATTGCATTGCGATTCACGCCACGTTTTGCGGATGCTGTCGCACGCGTCTGGGTCTAGTCGTAGGTGCCAATTAGCCCCACGGCATGATAAATAGGGGCAAATTGGGAAAATAAGGGAATAAGGGCAGCAGAGGCCACTAGGGCCCATTGGGAAAAATAGGCAAGGCTGGGAAAAAATACATCCGAGATAGGAGTGTCTAGAATCCTAGGAGGATTAGTACCGGCAATTTTGTGAGCGTGTTCACAGGACTTGTATGTTCGGACGAATCCATTAGATTAGGTTTTTCAGTTTTGGAACCCTCTTGCATAAATGGTTTGTACACGTGTTTTGACAGATGTTATCACACTACGGTGGGCATCTCGCATGATGTGCATGTAGTTCTAGGTTAGAGGAATCCAACGAGCCATTCCCGCGTCAATTGGATTCTCGCGTGGGTAGATGTGCAACAGTTTCACCCAAATTGACACCCCCTAACCGAACTTATCAATAAATCAATTTATCGATTTATTTGTTGGGTATGGTGGACGGATTGCCCTACCTAAGATTAATAAAGTTTATAACTTGGAAATCTCACCTATAAAGAGACCCAGGCAGCCAACGTTTTATGCAGATTGAGGAAGCGCCAAAAGGTAGCAGAGCAGCTTCAGTGTTTTGCACCTCATTAGCTAGCATTTTCAATTTCCAGCCCTAGGGCTGAGCCCTAGCTTGCAGGTCAGCCAACATTTTCAGTTTCGAGCCCTTCCGTCGCAGAGTGGTGCAAGATTTGCTAACGCTAGCCTTCCCGTTGCGGTCCAGTACTTCGGCAGCTCATCGAGCCTCCCCTCGGCCATTCCCTCGCCGGCATCAAGTGCTCCATTGCTACCCATCATCGCCGTCATCGAGATCTGTGTTTTGAGGCGTGCTTTACGCGAGAGATGTAAGGTGCAGCGGAATGAATGTTGTATTTTCTCAAGATTAGTGATTTTTATTGCTCAAGGTTCCTTTTAGTTCTTAGGGAAGGAGAGAGCCTTCCGTCTTGTGGAGAGTGCTATGATCACGAACAAAGTGAGTGGATATTGTGCGTGCAAGTGAATGAGACTGAGAGAAAGAGAGAAGAGAGATATGACACTCGAGAGTTTGTAAAACCCTCCTCCGAAGGCCCCACTCTCGCCAGCGAGAGTAGTCTACTTTGATTGCACAAAGGTGTACAATGCGTATGCAATGGACTGATGCAACTTGGACTATGCCGATGACGACGACGGTGACGACGACGACGACTTGATGGCTGAAATCTGGGATCTTCTAATCGCTGAAATTCGGGACTGTTTCGGTGGCTAAAAATGACTGGTTTGGCTGTGTTTTCATGGCTGAAAATGGGGGATCTTCTGCAACCAATCTGGGGCTGATCTGCTACTGTACCATAGGCTGAGGCGGTAACTGCAAGAGGAAACGTTGGGCTGATATCTGTATCCAAAAACGCTAGGGGCTTTGATGGTGTGGCGAGGTGGGAAACTCCAAAAACGCCAAGTGCTGGAGGTATTGTTGAGAAGTTGCCCGTTGAGCGGGAAGCTCTTGTTGCCAGAAAGTGTTAACTTGGGTTTGCTTATATATTAACTTAGCAAAATTGCCCTACCTACTTTTGTTGGAAAGTCACTTAAAAATAATAAGTGAAAATACCAAAAATAGGGAAAATAGGCTAAATGCACTGGAAAGTTCCCTTGATTGAATCTGTTGGATTTTGAAGGGAATACTGATGATCATGCTGTGTGCAACCGGAGGATATGTATCTATGCTAAGTGACTGGGCATGCACGGTCTACGAATAGACTCACAAAAGTGCCAGATCACTGCTAATCTAGACTTGACTGGACTGACTGAACCCTGCTGTGGTGTAGCTTGTCCTCGCAGACATAGCATGTCCACGGAGACATTGGGTTAGGATGTGTCACGTAACATCCCCTTCTTTTCAAAGTGAGGTACTGGTACCGAACTGTATGGCGTCGAGGGAGATCGCCAATAGCATCCGGAATCCTGGAAGGGACTCTTCGTCGGCCCACTCTGATGTGTGGGTCGTGCGGTACTTGAACTTCATAAAGGTTTGCAACGCTTGCTTCTTTGGGCCGCGCCGAAAGCGACACAAAGTCTTCTGTGACTCCTTCGATGCTTCAACCTCGTCTAGAGATCTGCTTCTTTCGTCTTCAAGAATCTCCATGGCTGAAAATTCCTGAAACCATCTCCAATACAAAACCATGAACATACCCATTCCATGTAAAGTGAAGGAAAAAAATCTTGTCTTTCTCAAAGACTGTGTATGCAATGTAGATGAACAAATAGACGGAGTGCAAAACCGTTCACCATATACACGCTAACAATGAGATCTAATCTTTCTCTTATGATCTAGAGTAATCAACTGTGGCAAAACACACTAGAAATGCCGATGTGTGGTGCTCATACTATCATGTGCTCTTTCGGAAATTGTGTCATGCCAAGGAAGAGACATGGAATGTGACTTCCTTACATAAATACCTTTCAGCTTTTCATGAATAATCCGCATACATTCGTGCTCATCCATGAGAGAAACGTGCTCAACATACAATATGTCATGCCTAGGAAAAGGGATCACATAACGATGTTGACTAAAATACAGGAAACCTTCACGAATGAAACACTTGAACAATGCGTGCGTATCAATCATGCGAACACATAATACTTCCTATGAGGGTTCTTTGGACTAGCCTTGAGAGCCAAGATCGCTTCTTCGGGATCTATCGAATCTTCTTGTGGGGGATCTGTGGACCTCGACTCAAAAGCCAAGATCGATTCTTGGTGATTGATCGAATCTACAACGAGGTTAGCTTCGCCAGAAAAAGCATCAACTAACACATCATCCTTGTGAACAATCACATCTTCTTCATGCAAATCATCATGCTGGTCATTGTCATCCAAATCATCATGCTTATCATTGTCATGCAAATCATCATGCTTCTCATAATTATGCAAATCCTGTGTATCATGCTTTGGAGAAGAAGAGATTGAGAGAATCTCCTTATCCCGAATCCTTTCAACCTTGTCCTGCATATTAGCAATGAGAGATGGAGAAGGAGCAATGTCCTCTCCATGAATGACAATAGGAGAATCACTGTCGGCATTGAGAGTTATAGTGTTAGCCGCAAATTTTATGAGAGCATCATTATCACGAGACCATCGAATGCCCAAAATCATATCACATCCAGAGAGAGGAGAAACAACAAATCTTCTAGTGAAGGCAGTCTGTTGAATTGCAAACAACACATCAAGGCACTCCTCCGTGATGAGAGCATCCATACTAGGACGAAAGCCAGAGACTTCGATAGGAGATCTCAGACTAACTTCGAGGCGGGCTCTCTCAACAAGAGAGGAACTGATCACATCATGCATACTACCTGGGTCAAACAATATGACAAAACGGTGCCCCGACGTACGACCATAACATTTAATGAGAGAATCATCAATGGGAGTGTCCTGAGAAACTTGGGGCACACTCGTGTTATCATTCATTGCATTGACAGAGGAAGTGGGTGCTGTGGGTTCTTTAGATTCATTCGATTCAAGCTTAGGACATGTTCTTTTTATGTGACCCTTAATGTGACAATGAAAACAACGATCTTCCTTACAATAAGTACTTTGTTCTTCCGACGTGATGTATCCTCCTACAATTCCTTGTGCTACTTTTTTATTTGGAGTAAGCTTAGGTTTAGCAATTGTGTTAGCCTTACCCTTAGATTCATTGGAAGAATTCTTTGATGAGAGACTGTTGGAAGATTGATTAGAAGAGTTATCATTCTTACCGTTCTTACGATTCGGAGGGTTCTGAGAAGTCTGCGAGGTACTTGTTGAAGTCTTGTTCTCCTTAGGCTTTCCCTTGTTGTGCTTCATTTCCTGTGCGAGAGCAATCGCTACCGCCTTGTTGAGATCGATTGGATCGAGTACCTCGACATCGTACTTGATATACTCGTTCAATCCAAAGAGAAAAGACTCTTTGCGTTCATCATCCGATTTCCGTAATTGAGTGCCTAGCTGCAAAACACGATTAGAAAAAGACATAACCGGTATACCATTTTGCTTAAGAGAGCGCCAAGCGTCCTTTAATCGTGCAAGGTACTAAGGTGGCATAAACCGCGCCTTGAGCTTGTCTTGGACATCAGCCCAACTAAAAGAGAGGGACGTGAATTCGTTGGTTGCCTCTAGGTGCGCGGCTAGCTGTGCCTCTTGCCATGCGTGGTACCAATTAATGGCATCACCGGCAAGGTACATAGCTGCCATCAAAACTTTGCTATTTCCTGTCTTCTTAGTTGTCGCAAAATAAGCATTAAATTGATGCAACCAAGAATGAATAACCGTAGCATCCATCTTACCGTCATACTTACTGAAAGTCAACTTCTCTGTGACTGGATGGTTGGAATCCGCATCGTGGCTGGCGCCACTTGATGAACTCCCACGATCTTTGGGTGGTTCGGTCTTCGAGGCGAGGACTTGGGCAAGCAATTCTTGAGTGCGTAGCTCTCGTCGAGCTTCACGCTCGGCCTCCAAGGCCGCGGCTCGTGTTGCCGCTTCCTCCTTCCTTAGTTCTTTTCTTTCTTTTCTTGGGTCGCGCTCGCGTTCTAAAGCAAGGCGCTTGTCTTCCTGTTGTGTGGCATGTCTTGCATTTCTGTTGTCGCGCTCGCAGTCCTTGGCTTCTTGGTTTGCGGCTTTTCTTGCAATTCTGTCGTCGCGCTCACGGTCCCTAGCTTCTTGTTGTTCTGCTTTGCTGGCGAGTTGTGCCAATGCAACTCGATTCGTTTCTTGTTGTTGTGTCATCATGTCCAACATCGACTTGACCATCATCTCCATAGGAGTGAGTGCAACTCATGGCGTAGATGGCGAAGGGGGATGGTCGAAAAAGTCTCCTGGTGGAGAAAAATCTTCGCCGCCTCTCTCTTGCTCATCACCTGTATGCGAAGTATCCATTCCGCTTCGGATGACGACCATGCACTATGATCTTTGGTTCTTAAGTTCACGAGGAACTTGGGTTCTTGAGGGTCTTGGTTCTTGGGTTCTTGAGGGTCTTGAGGTTCTTGAGGTGTTCTTTCGCTTGCAAATTGTGTTGGAGAAGGATCTTCTCTTCACCCGAGTTCTACTCCTTTCTGCGGGCGCACCCCTTGGCTGCCTTGCGCTCACACCAAGGTTGCTTTTTCCCACCTCACGTCGATTGGCCGGCCGCTAAGTGCACGGTCTGCTCTCAATGAGTGAAAAGAGACACAAGGGGAGGCTGGACAAGCCCTTCTTTCTTGGGATTCTTGTCACTCTTCAACAAAACACGATTAGCAATCGACACGCCCAAGCGAACTTGGGGTCGTGCGACCGCAACAAGCAACAAAAATCTTGTGGTTCTTGTGGTTCTTCCCTTGAGTAATGCAGAACACTTCCAAAGCTCTGATACCAATGTAAGGTGCAACGGAATGAATGTTGTATTTTCTCAAGATTAGTGATCTTTATTGCTCAAGGTTCCTTTTAGTTCTTAGGGAAGGAGAGAGCCTTCTGTCTTGTGGAGAGTGCTATGATCACGAACAAAGTGAGTGGATATTGTGCGTGCAAGTGAATGAGATTGAGAGAAAGAGAGAAGAGAGATACGACACCCGAGAGTTTGTAAAACCCTCCTCCGAAGGCCCCACTCTCGTCGATGAGAGTGGTCTACTTTGATTGCACAAAGGTGTACAATGCGTATGCAATGGACTGATGCAACTTGGACTATGCCGATGAAGACGACGGTGATGACGACGACGACTTGATGGCTGAAATCTGGGATCTTCTAATCGCTGAAACTCGGGACTGTTCAGTGGCTGAAAATGAATGGTTTGGCTGTGTTTTTATGGCTGAAAATGGGGGATCTTCTGCAACCAATCTGGGGCTGATCTGCTATTGTACCATAGGCTGAAAATGCTGTGTATCTGCTGCAGATTAGGGCTGAAACTCAAAAACGCTGCAGCATGGCTGAGCGTTAGTAAAAACGCTAGGTCACTGGGCACTTCTGCTGCGAACCGGGTAGATCTGCAAACGCTAGAAGCTTTGGGGAATGAGGGCGATCAAGCATGGGCTGAAAACGCCTTGGGATCTTGGTACTAATGAGGGAAGCAAAAACGCTACAAGGCTGATGGTGATGGCGATGATGCAAGGGGGGAATGCTCGGGATCTGGTGTTGCCGGCGGTAACTGTAAGAGGAAACGCTGGGCTGATATCTGTATCCAAAAACGCTAGGGGCTCTGATGGTGTGGCGAGGTGGGAAACTCCAAAAACGCCAAGTGCTGGAGGTACTGCTGAGAAGTTGCCCGTTGAGCGGGAAGCTCCTGTTGCTAGAAAGTGCTAACTTGGGTTTGCTTATATATTAACGTAGCAAAATTGCCCTACCTACTTTTGTTGGAAAGTCACTTTAAAAATAATAAGTGAATACCAAAAATAGGGAAAATAGGCTAAATGCACTGGAAAATTCCCCTAATTGAATCTATTGGATTCTGAAGGGAATACTGATGATCATGCTGTGTGCAACCGTAGGATATGCATCTATGCTAAGTGACTGGGCATGCACGGTCTACGAATAGACTCACAAAAGTGCCAGATCACTGCTAATCTAGAATTGACTGGATTGACTGAACGCTGCTGTGGTGTAGCTTGTCCACGGACACGTAGGGTTGGGATGTGTCATGTGACAAGAGATCTACTAGTTTTACGTCGTAGAAATGCGTTTTTGCAGCCAGCTTTCAACCCTTCATTCCTCTTACATCGAGAGCGCAATTCAGCCCCAAATCTTCCCCTTGGTGGCCATCCACAATCCCACATCGAGAAGGTTTGCTGTTGGATTTGAAATTCAGAGACAAATGATAGGGCTCAAAGATTTCTCGAGCGGCTGGTTTTCTCAAAGATAATGCTATGCAGTGGTGGAGCTCTATAGCTACCAAGCCGCATGCTCCAAGGACTTGGCAAGCTTTCAAGAATCTTTTTTTCCTGGAGCCACATGATATCCCTCTTTGAAGTGTCTTAAAGCCATCGATCTTTTCATGTGTTTGCACAGTCCTTTGGAACCATAAAGAGAGATGCGATAAACGTCGGGAACAAGTCCCACGGCAGTTTTAGCTTTCTTCATTTTATTAGTTGTGTGCCGCGCTTCACTCATGATCAAGGAACGCAAGGCTCTAATACCATGTCAAAGTGGATGATGCGGAAGCCTAGAGTTAGGGAGAGAATGCATGAGAGAGAGAGAGAGAGAGAGAGAGAGAGAGAGAGAGAGAGAGAGAGAGAGTTGAAATGAAATGAAATGATATATTAACGTCTTCAAAAGGCCAAAATGACCTATGAGACCATCAGATACAAAGTGGTGAATCTAATACAATGTTTGAAGTACAAGTACAAAAAGTACTGAAAGTAATGAAAGTAAAAATGAAAACTGAAAGTGAAGCGTGAAATTGAAATATTATATTAACGTCTTCGAAAGGCCAAAATGACCTATGAGACCAAAAAGTTACAATTGGTGAATCTGATACCATGTCTGAGTACGGAAAGTACAAAGAACTAAGACTAAAAACACTAAAACACTAAAACACTAAGGAGATGAATCTGAGGCTGATCCGGAGCTGAAATGAGATAGAGGGAGGGGGGGTGGTGGGTTCAAATGAAATCTCTCATGGGTCGCAGAGACCAACCCCCCCCCAAACCACCCCCCCCGGGCCCCTTTTCAAGGTATGCCCGACCCAGTACCATGTCAACTAAGTAATAATAAATACCTAAGGACAAAATGATTCTAGATCACATTGGGCATTCACTTGAGATGCAT
The DNA here is from genome assembly GCF_014529385.1 of Adiantum capillus-veneris. Taxonomy (NCBI): domain Eukaryota; kingdom Viridiplantae; phylum Streptophyta; class Polypodiopsida; order Polypodiales; family Pteridaceae; genus Adiantum; species Adiantum capillus-veneris. Next base: position 20,349,989 of record NC_140940.1, read on the forward strand.
AAACTTTTCCCAAATTTCGACTAAGAGTAGTTGAAGAACTTTAAGTAAGGAGTTATTCATCACGAGTGTAACAAGAAACATTTTGTGTGTTTCGACCTTTTGTTGTTTCGATGCGTGTCGTTTCGTTTGGTTTTTAAGATTCGAAGAAGAATCAGATTGGTCTTGGAGGGTTGTAGGATATGTTAATACCTAGACTTGAGTAGCGGTAGTACTATGTATCTTTGCATTCAAGGGCATTGCATTGTAAATAATGCTCAAATTTGCACGGTAAAGGTCAATAGAAGCCGTAGGCACACGCGGTTTATGTGCAACCATTTTTTTGGATGCTCCATTGGGCATGAAAGTGAGAGAGAGTCTTCATTAGGCTTGTTTGTTTTTGTGTTGTAGATCTCACATGGAATGGAGAAGAAACATTTGCTTTCTGCTAGAACATGGCCAATTATTACATTCTAAGCCTAGACCTAAGATTTCCTATAAACCTTAAATAGTTGTTTGTCATCTTGCTTAGTGTTTGGCTAGAAGTGTTTTAGGTGTTTCGTGTTTCATTACTTCACTGCTGTTTTTTTTTTCTAGTGCTCGTTTACACACAAATTCTCTTTTCCTTGTTACTTTTTGTCAGTTTCTTGTCATGGGGAACTTTTTGTCTTGTTGTGGTTCTGTAGGGGAACGTTGCGTGGGCTGATTTATCTGCTTGACGGCCTCCTTTATGTGGACACCCGCACATGCCCTTGTGGTTACTTTTCGCATAGCATCACAGAAGAACATACAAATCTGTTCACCTCTTTGTGCTCATGCTCACTTCACTTGAATAACTTCAGAAAGGAGGAGGATGTATCTCCCCGAAATTTTACGCCTTGAAATCTTTGCAAGGAGTTAAATAGATACACCCTGTCCAGTCTGTGACAGAGACCTTTATCCTGAAAAGGCATAGTAATCATTATAAGGGGGGCAATATTTTTTTTGCTTTCTTTGTCATATGAAAGTGAGCCTCTGCCATGTTTTTTAAAGACTACTTTGTTAATGCATCGGCTCTGCAAATGAAAGCGGACCTCCAATAACATGGCATGGTCATAGGTGTTGCAACTGGGCATGATTTATTCTCAAGCAATGATATAAGGCTCATATTATCTGTTAATGTCATTATTCCTTTTTCAGACTCTTGAGACGAGACATTTATTACTGGTCAACAGAGAAATGAAGTTTTCCATAAGAAATTAATTTGATAAGTAGTACTCATTTGTGGCATGTATATTACTGTGGAGCCACAAGAATACTTGTGACTTGTGAGCCGTGACAAATGCACACTCATCCAGTATAACTTTTGAGCATTTTTAAGATCGTTCGCTGATACAGAGTGAGCAATTATTTTAACTTGCATGCTATAATGTAACGAGTCCTGATCTGTTGTTTTGGGCAAATTAGAACCAGGCATTTTCAAGGATGTTAAATTTTTTCTGACACTCCTAAATGTTGCACTGGTGATGTTGGTGAACTCCACATCAGCCAAAGTTTTTATAGAAAGTCTCAGGGCATTTTCCTAGTTTTTGGTCAAGTTGCTGCAAAACTACTAATCTCAGCTTTTTCTGCTTTTACTTTCAGAACATTATGGTTAGCTCTCAAGAAAATATATCTGTTTTAAAGGCAAGAATATGGGATTTGGAAAATGTTGTGGAAAGTCTGGTAGGCGATGTGGGTTTTTCTGGGTCAAAGAATTTCAAGGTTGCTGCTTTGGGAGTTGAGAGCAATGGTGCGAGGTTTCCTGGCCGATATACATCAGGCTCTGAGTATGCCAACTCCAGATTCAACAAGAATGGGGATGGTTTCCGTCCTTTTTCAGACAAGTTTTCAGACAAGGTCAACGGTCCTGACGTTGTGAGTCAGTCCCTGCGCCATAATGCGCAGAAGTTCTGTGATACTTCGTTTGATGATTGGGATGAGATTTCCTATAGAGGTGCCCTAGCAGGGGCCCATGTCTTGGATGGCGAAACTGTGACAAGAAGGCCTACCGATGTTACGAAGGTGGAAAGAGAAGACACAGGTGCTAGTCAATCTGGTATAAGAAGACTTTGGGATAGGGTTCCAGGTGCTGTTAGGCTTGGAGAAGGCCCTTCAGCTAGAAGTGTTTGGCAGGCATCGAAAGATGAGGCAACGCTTGCAGCAATAAGGGTTGCCGGTGAAGACTCGGAGCTTTCAGAGACTGACGCTAATTCAACAGCAGCCTCGCAGTTAGCACTCCCAGACTCTGAAACTGGTAGCTTGCAGCATAAAGCTACCAATGGTTACGAGCAAGGGAAGGGCCAGTATTGGAGCTTATGGGGTTCTGCTATGGAGTTCGTTCAAGGAGGAGACATGGAATCAGCTTATACCGAAGTTGTGTTTGCTGAAGATGAGAGAATGCTTGTCAGATTGATGAGTCGAACGGGGCCAGTATTGGACCAACTCACTGTCACAACTGCATCCGAGGTCTTGCGTGCAATTGGAGCTCTTCTTCAACATCAGAGTTATTTTGATTTTTGTCTATGCTGGATTCAACAGGTTTCTCTTTCTTTCTCTAACTAGTAAACATCTTGAAGGCACATACCCCAAGATAAAATATATAAAGATACCGATTACTAGGAGTTCCATATACATCAAATTAAAACAAAACTCTCTCTCTCTCTCTCTCTCTCTCTCTCTCGTAAGGCTGCTGCTGCTCGTGTAACCTGCTGTCTGTTCTGTCCTGTGCCCACTGGACTGTCGCGCTGCTGTCGTGCTGCCTGCCTGTCACGCTGCTGTTTAGGCCCTGCTGCTGCAGCTGCAGCTGTTCGTGCTACTTCAGGCTGCTCCCGTGCTGCTGCTTGCGCATCTCCCACGCTGCTGCTGCTACTGGCTGTTGTCCGCCTGCTGCGCCACCCCCAACCCTCTCGCCCAGCCAGCCCCCTCGACCAGCCAGTCTCGCCCCCAAACACATCTCCCCCCCCCCCCCCCCCCCCCCCCCCCCTCCCCCCCCCCGCCCTCAACAGGTAAGAGGGCCGACAGTCCATCTGCAACAGGGATTTTGAAATCACTCTACAGGGAAATTTCCAGAAATTTTCAAATTTTCAAATTTTCAGAAATTCTCAGAGTCTGCAGGTAGAAATTCAGAAATACAGAAAATTCAAGAAAACCCAAAATGTCAGATTGGAGATTTTTTTGCAGAAAATGTATGCTTGATGCGGGAGAAAATGTATGCATACTGTGGAAACATATGTGCGCATAGTGTGGAAACTGTAACAGACTTGGACACTCCAAGTCAAGAATCAATCGCGACAGCACCAAATAACCACTTCAAAACAATTCACACATCACAATAGATTTGCATTGGCCCGGCGTAGTTCCGTGCCTAGAGATATTGGCCCCAAAGATTGGCGCCCCTTTCGGTATTTCTTTATGTATTAAATCAATGTCAAAGTACAAAGAGCGGTTAGGGTTTCACTCTCAGACTCTGCGTCCAGATGCTCTGAGAAGTGAGCCCTAAACCACTAATTTAAAGGTTACAAGGGATGCCCAAAAGCAGAGCCCCAAAAGCTTCAGAACAAAAGCAATCTTTCTCTCTCTCTCAAGAGAGAGCCAATAAAGCAAATCAACTCTCTCTCTCTCTCTCTCTCTCTCTCCAATTCCTTGCGTAGCAAAAAGCAAGCAAAGAATGCCTCGCTAGTTGCTTTTTCTCAGCTTCCGTGATTTCCCGAATCCGTACACTGTTGCCACGTGGCAAAAGCGCCAGCTTTTAGGGTTTTCAGCCACTTAGGGTTTCCGCCAGCAGTTAGGGTTAGGGTTTCCAGAAATTAGGGTTTTTGCAAAATTAGGGTTTTTGGTAGGAATTAGGGTTTGCAGGATTTTTAGGGTTTCTGACAGAAATTAGGGTTTCTGCTGTCGGTAGCAACATCATCACTTTGTGACTTTCCCCCCTCTTGAAAGCATTGTAATCGACCGCGATTATGCTTGCAAAACCGACAGAAGCGATAAACTGTCTTAGCAGACACTGACTGTTAGTACCTACGTACTAGGAACACACATCTAGCACATGTATCAAATCGACAGTCACATCACACAACATCACAGGACATCACTAGACATCACATGACATTCAACATTCATTCGGATTTTAGACCATGATTTATCGGCAATGTAGCTAGCAATCACATCTAGGTCCAATCGGGACCTCATCGATGTCCGATTGACTAACCCCAATTGCAACCATGTCTATTCGAGATCAATCAGACCTTAATGCTCCAGTCATTTCGTCTATCAGTTTCTGCGCTTTAGAGAAGTCAAGAATAAATCAGTATCATAACAAGGAATTCCATTTCATTAAAGTCATACAGCAGAATACTGTCAGCTTTTAGTATCCCTGAAGCTCAAAGAGACATCAGTGACTCTCGTATCTAAATCAAGGCATCTGTTGACAAAGGAGCGGAGCGACTCCCTTCTTGTGCATCCCACTGCACCAGATTTCCGACCAAGCTGAATTCTGGGTTGTGTTTGGCGTAGACTATGCTAAAACAAAAGCATCGAGGTAAAGTTTCACAATCTGAGCAGTATCTGCCAGGTCCTCCTCCTCCATCCAATTCGCATCCAATGCAGGATAGTTCTTGAACTTAACCAAGAACTGCCTTCGGACTTTACCTTTAGTCTTCGTATCCTTATGTGCCAAAATCTGTTCAGGAACAAGGATCTCCTCGTTTTCTTCCACTTTGGGTTGCTTATCAGGCTCCCCATCATCAGGCACATCACCCTTAAAAGGTTTCAAGAGACTCACATGGAATGCATTGTGAATCCTCCAAGTATCTTGCAGTTTCAATCGGAAGGAGACATCATTTATCTTTTCAGTGATCTGGAAAGGTCGTAGTATCGCATACTAAGCTTTGGAAAAAGCCTCTCCTTTTCCTTTTTCTTTCGTAGGCGTGCCTTCTCAAAACGTAAGAGCACCCAATCATCCTCCTTCAATTTCATGTCGCGATGATGGCGATCCGTTGCCTTTTTCTGTCGTTCTTGAGACTTCTGCAAAGTCCTGCGATGCGAACCTTGGCAAAAGCTGTATCTAAGTCTCGCGTATATTCATCCGCTTCAAAGATCTTATCTTTCGTGCTTAGGAAGGGTGGAACCTTCGCAGCACCTTCAACAATCTCAAATGGCACCTTCCACGTCGAAGAGTGTATTGTGTTATTGTAGGCAAATTCCACCAAAGGTAAGTACTTTTCCCATTGAGTCTTCTGATCAAAGATATAAGACTTCAATAAATCTAGAACCACTGAATTTGCAATCTCAGATTGCGCATCAGTCTGCGGGTGGAACGATGACGAGAACTGTAACCGCGTGCCAATGTTCTCCCAAATTGCCTTCCAAAACAAAGTCGTGAATCTGGGGTCTCTGTCGGAGACAATCGTCTCAGGCATGCCATGTAATCTGAAGATCTGGGCCACAAACAGTCTCGCTAAGTGATCCGGCTTGACTGTTTTCTTCACTGGAATGAAATGAGCCTGTTTGCTAAATCTGTCAATAATAGTCCAGATACCATCGTGACCACTCTGTGTTCTCGGGAGATCAAAAACGAAATCCATCACAATACTTTCCCAAGGGCGGGTGGGACAATCTGGAAGTGAAACTGCGACAAGATGTTCGCCCACCGCATCTGCTTTTCCGAAAGCTGCTTCTGTGACAAGAAGTAGCGCAAACTCTAATGGTCTGTAAAGACAGTAAAATCCGCTCCGAGTAGGTAATGCCGTCACTGAGTAAGAGCATGGGTAACCGCCAAAAGCTCTCTCATAAATCTGTGCTGTCATCTCCGGCCTAGAGAACAATCGGCTCTTGTAAGCAATGCCATGGCCTTCTTGCATCAAGACCGCACCCAAACTACGACCACAAGCATCACAATATACTTCAAATGACTTCTGCAAGTCCGGCAAAGTCAAAACTGGTCCCGTAGTCAATTTCTCTTTCAATGTTCTGAAAGGCAGTCACCTCTGTGGATCCCCATGAGAAAGGGACTCCTTTCTGTGTCAAGATATGAAAGGGGAAGCAACCTCTGCAAACTTTCGTATGAACCGCCTGTAGTACGAACACAATCCCAAGAAGCTTCTAACTTCATGGACATCTTCAAGTCGGGCCAATCACGTATAGTTTCTATTTTGGCTGGATCCATTTGCACTCCTGCTGCTTAGACAATGTGTCCCAAAAAGTGCATCTCTGGTAGGAAAAATTCACTTTTCACTTTTCTTTGCATTAATCACTAACTTGTGATCTCGTAATGTCTGAAAGACCTGAATCAGATGATCTCTGTGTTCTGCCTCATTCTTGGAGAAAACAATGATGTCGTCAAAGAAAGTGCCAACAAATAGCCTGTACTCTCGAAAAATCCTGTCCATCATCCGGTTAAATGTCGCAGGAGCATTGGTTAAGCCAAAAGGCATCACCAAAATAAACCAAAAGTAGTCCGAAAGGTTGTCTTGTAGACATCTCCCGGCGCGATTCGGATCTGATGATATCCACTCTTCAAGTCAATCCTGCTAAAGCACGAGGATCCTTGTAACTTGTCGAGTATATCATCGATCCTAGGAATTGGAAATCTGTTCTTGATAGTGATTTTGTCGAGAGCTCTATAATCGATGCACATCCTCCAAGATCCGTCTTTCTTCAAAACCAACAACACTGGAGAGCAATACGGTGAAGTATTGGGCTTCTTTCACTTGGTTCATAATCTCTTCATTCTGTGCTCGGCTCACACGGTAAGGTGGCTGGTTTGGTGGTGTGCTTCCAGGTATCAGATCAGTGGTATGATCTTCAGGACGAGCGGGTGGTAACTCTCCTAGCAGGCCTTCTGAGAATCAATCGGCGTGAGAGTGGAGAAAATCTAGGCGTTCTTTATCAAGTTTAGACATATTTGTTCTATCCTTATCGCTCAATTCTTTCAAAAAGATCAAGTAAACAAACAGATTGGATTTCATTAATTTTGAAATGGCCGAAGCCGATACAATAGGGACAGACTCGCCCTTCAGTTTAATATCAAGTACAATTGTTTTGCCCTTCTCTGTAGTCAAAGTCGCTTTTCTCGCCCGATAATCGACCACGGCGTTGTTCTTGTGGTACCAGGGAATCCCTAAGAGAACATCACAACCCTCCAAAGGCATTATGAAGAAGTCCTCATGCCCCAAATACCCTTGACAATGCAACCGAAGTTTGCCAATGACAGGTGTAATGGCTACGTCTCTGTCGGGTGCCGCTAGAACTGCCTCCGCAAGTGGTCCCATCCGATCGGGAGTAATCTCGAGCGGCGCCGCCAATTCCGATGAAATGAAGTTGGCCTTTGCTCCTCCATCAAAGAAAATCAGGGCCTCTTGATCTTTCACTTTGCCCCAAGCTCGGCAAAGTTCTGTACTTTCATCCATGGTGTCCGGATCGGTACCCACACAATCTGGAACCAGTCTTGTTTTCATCTTGCCTTTTCGTCCACGTTCCTCAGCTGCTCTCAAACTCTCAGGCCTGTCGTCGTCCTCAGCTGCTCTCAAACTCTCAGGCCTGTCGTCGTCCTTCAGATTGAGGCTACGGGGCAACATCTTTCTTGGTGAGATCATCCGAGATGCATTCCCTATTGTAGGGCGGGGAGATAGTGAGCGTGCTTCCCTATATCCTTTCGTTTTGGCAGCCTACAATGGGCAATCTCGTGTAGAGATAGGGCATCTCTGGTCTAGACCAAGGAGGGCAAAGGATTCCATATCCTCTAGAGAACAACCATAGAAGGGCAGCCTCGAGACGTGCATCCCCTTTTTCATGGTTCATTTTGCTGGAAGGTTGGGTTAAATGGTCATCGTGCCCGATGTCATGTTCGGTCGTCACTTCCTAACTATTTAAATCTTATCATAAAACAATACAAAATAAGGACCTACAGATAGTCTTGTTGCAGATGCTCCACCCCACTCAATGTGTACTCTCTTCTCTCTTGCTCTTGCTGTCCATGCTGTTACAAGCTTGGACACTGTCATAAAATCTAATATCTAATACTCCCAAATGATTTTCTCATGTTAAACTGATCATTTAATATGGGGAGGTACTAGGGGAGTAAGAGCTAGAATATTGGTAAGGTTGCCAGACTAGCCCTGTCAGGGATCCAAAGGAGGGAAAATAGGGATCCAAAGGGGGACAATCTGCAAAAGAGCAATGTGCTTCAATGGGGCTTAAAAGACCTAAGGTTCAGCTCCATTAAGACTTCCATAGGTTATGGTTCCAAAAATTAACTCGTTTGTCCAAAGGCCAAAATAGGGAAAATATTGGATGGTCATGGGAAGACTCAAAAGTCTTCCCACATCCCTAGGAAGAAGGGGGCGAGCCCTTATTGTAGGGGATGAGAGAGAAACACATACACACACACACACACACACACACTCTCTCCAAGGCTTCCCCTTTACACAAAGGGAATACTGAACACATGTCAGGCTCTTAGGCCAGTTGCTCCCAATCTCTCCTCAAATCCTATTGGATGTTCATAGAGGTGGACCAATGAGAATTAGGCTAGAGTAAATAGTCTAATCAATTAAAAAATGCTTGATAAAAGAACCAATAGAATTTAAGCTTCCTAGAAGACTATTGGACAGTCTACCAAGGTGTCCAATGAGCATTCAGCAACCCAATGGCTTGCTTGATTCCTATTGGCCAGAAGACTAAGAGGTCCATGAGAGTTTAGTTGAATTATTTGTGATCACAAAAGGGGAAAGGGAGACACTTGTCAAAAGGCTATCAACTATGCTTCTAATTTGTGATCGGCTAAGCTTTACAGGAGCCAATGGGAGGCCATCATGAGCATTTAGCAAGAGGGGTCGACCAAGATGAGAGAGAGGGATGCATTTTACTAACACAATGCTACACACACACACACACACACACACACACACACACACACGAGCGCGCGCGCACACACACACACTACTCATGTGTGCAAGAAGAACTCCATCTCCTTCTCCAAGCATTGAGAAGTAGAGGCCTACACCAACAACTCTTGGCTATGGAATGCAAATCCAACTAAGAGCCAAGCTTCAATGGCATGCTCATCTCCTCTACCATGCTAATTACTAAGCTAAGCTATGCTATTAGAGTGATTATGTGAGGAGAATACTTCTTTCTCGTAAGATACCTCTTCTTCCTCTCAGTCTATCTTCATTCCCTACTAGCTCTCACCATTTTTGAAGGTGTGTGAGGTCTTGGGACTGAGGCTAGGGACACTAGGTGTGTTTTTCAAGCATAATTTGGTGTATGAAGCTTCCATCTTTTACACCAACTAGTTTTATCAAGGAACACAGATTATATTGTACAAAAGTCTCCTTTGATGGGAGAAGCTATAGTACAATGCCTTTATTGAAAGTGCGAAGCAAAAGGTACCGGTAAGTGCGCGTCGCGATGTAGTGCAGGATTGGGGCAAGAAGCAGGAGGTGGAGTGCAGCAGAGAGGAAGCGCTAGGGATCAAAGTAGAGAGAGAGAGAGAGCTCACGTTTTTGGGGAAAACTCAATAAATGAGTTTTGGGTTTTTCCACTTTTATTATAAGTGACTTTACAAAAATGTGTCCAGGTTCATATTGAACCTGGACAAAGTATAAAAATGTACAAAAAGGGGTTATTTAGGCCTTTAATTCAACAACCTCCCACTTAAAGGCATAAATGACTCCTTTAAGTTAACCAACTCCCACTAGCTGTATGCAATGCTCATGTTGAGCCTTAGCAAGACTCTTGGTGAGAACATCTGCATGGTTATCCTGTGTATGGATCTTAGTCAAGGTGACTAGACCATTCTCCAATACCTGTCGTATGAAGTGGTACCGCACATCTATGTGTTTGGTACGCGCATGAAACATGGCATTTTTGGCTAAATAGACAGCACTCTGGCTATCACAACCCAATACGAGTGTATGAGCAGACATGCTAAGTTCTTTTGCAAGTCTGCCCAACCAAAAGGCCTCTTTTGAAGCCTCTGTGGCTGAAATATATTCAGCCTTAGTAGTACTCAATGCCACAATTTTCTGTAACCTAGAACACGAAGAGACTTCACCACCAACAATGGAAAATACATATCCATTGGTAGATTTCCTGGTATCCATGTCACCTGCCATGTCTGCATCACAATATCCCTCCAACTCTAAGTCACTTTTGCCATAACAGATACACTTTGATTGTGTACCTTTCAAATATCGCAGAATCCATTTGACAGCTTCCCAATGCGCTTTGCCAGGATTCGACATGTATCGATTAACAACTCCCACTGCATAAGCAATGTCGGAACGAGTGGCAACCATAGCATTCATAAGAGAACCACAAGCTGATGCATAAGGGATTCCCTTCATTGCTTTCAATGCCACCTCATCCTTTGGGCAATCTGCTTTGCTAAGCTTAGTGTATGGAGGTAAAGGTACCCCAAGAGACTTAGCATCAGCCATATTAAATCTGTCAAGTACTCTTGCAACGTACCTTTCTTGAGATAAAAACAGCAATTTCAGCTTTCTATCTCTTTTAATACGCATGCCCAAAATATGCTCTGCATCACCCAAATCCTTCATAGCAAATGCTGAATTTAGCTTACGTTTCAGAGCATCAAGACTAGTCTTATGTTTCCCAGCAAGCAGCATGTCATCAACATAGAGAACAAGTATTGATAAGACTACCATCTTCATCCCTTTCCGTATACAAACAATGATCTGCATGGCTGCGTTTAAAGCCTTGAGATAGCATAAAAGTGTCAAACTTCTTATACCACTGTCGTGATGATCGTATCAAACCATACAGAGCCCTTTTCAGTTTGCATACAAATTCCTCGCGTGTAGGAACTACAAAACCTTCAGGCTGTTTCATGTATATGTCCTCTTCAATGTCACCATGCAAAAACGTTGTCTTTACATCCATTTGATTCAATTCCAAATCAAGCACCGCAACGAGAGCAAAAAGGACACGTAAAGTTGTAAGCTTTACAACAGGAGAAAAGATTTCTTGAAAATCAATTCTTTCTTTCTGTGCATATCCTTTTGCAGCCAATCTTGCCTTGTACTTGGGTTTTTCATCCACTATCTTAATCTTGTATACCCATTTGTTAGGAAGAGCCTTTCTCCCTTTAGGCAATGGCACAAGATCCCAAGTATCATTTGCATACAAGGATTTCATTTCTTCTTGTATCGCAAGCTCTCGCTTACTGCTTGACTCACATGATTTGGCCTCTTTATATGTAAGAGGTTCACCCTCATCTGTCAACATTACATGATCCAAAGAGGGGTTAAATCTCTGCGGTTGCCTTCTCAAACGAGTTGATCTGCGTACCCAATTATCTACATTCTCAAGCAACGGTTCTACATCATAAGGCAACTCATTTTCAGCTCTCTCATGTTGCTGAAAATCATTTTCAGTCAATTCAGGTGACTGTCCGTCCTCATTAGGAGCATCAAAATCATGTCCCATCTCTTCTGGCTCAAGGTTAACCGGCTGATTATCAATTTCAGCTTGCGGTAATGCAACATGAGGCTCTTTTTCAACATCAATGGGTGGCACGGAAGGCTGAAATCTGACTGTTTTCTTGTGAGCATCAGATTTTGTAGCATTCTTAAGCAATTTTACCTCATTGAACACTACATCTCAGCTGCGTATTACCTTTCTAAACTGTGGTAACCACACTCTATAGCCCATTTCAGCTTCTTCCCTATAACCTAGGAAGACTCCTTTAATGGACTTCATATCAAGCTTTGTTCTCAAGTCATTGCGTACATGAACAAAAGCTTCGCAGCCAATACTCTCAAATGATCATAAGAGGCAGGTTTGTCAGACTAAACCTCCTCTGGAATGTCATTTTTCAGCGTACTATTAGGAGAACGATTGCAAATATGGACTGCAGTTTTCAATGCCTCCCCCCAAAACTCTTGGGAAAGATTAGCGGTGGACAACATGCAACGCACTCTCTCGCATAAAGTACGATTATACCTCTCAACCACACCATTAGAAGATGGATTATAAGGGGCTGTCAACTCCCTTTTAATCCCATTTTCATGACAAAAATGCTGAAATTCAGCAGATACACACTCTCCTCCATGATCAGATCTGAGACATTTAAGCTTAGTACTCTTTTGCGTAGTGACAAAAGCATGAAACTTCTTAAAAGCATTAGAAGTCTCACTCTTACTTATCAGATCTGAGACATTTAAGCTTAGTACTCTTTTGCGTAGTGACAAAAGCATGAAACTTCTTAAAAGCATTAAAAAGTCTCACTCTTACTTTTCAACAAATGTACCCATCCTTTCCTAGTACAGTTATCAATGAATGTAACAAAATACAATGCACCACGAAAAGACTTAACAGGCATAGTGCATACATCGGAGTGAATAAGATCAAGAGGATTAGCTTTGCGAGAGACAACAGAGTAAGAAGATTTCTTTTGCTCTCCATAAAGACAATCGTTACAAAAATCCAAGTTTTTGCCTTTTACATCAACTCTCTTCAGAGAGGAAAGCACATCAATACCCTTTTGGCTCATATGGCCAAGTCTCTTATGCCACAATTCCGTGTGTGAAGCAACTTCAGCAACAGCAAGAAACTTGCCAGGCAAAGCTTTACATCGAAGATAGTACAAAGTACCTCTTTTAGACCCTTTTGCAACAAGCATAGAGCGCTTAAGCAACTTCCATGAACCCCCAGCAAAGATGGTAGTATAGCCATGTGTATCTAAGTGGCCAACAAATAGCAAACTTTTCTTAATGCCTGGTACAAACCTAACATCATTCAACACAAGCTCTTGACCATTGTTAAGAGCCAAACGCATAGTACCCATTCCCTCAATATTGCAAGCAAAATTATCACCAAGGTACACCTTGCCATAATTGCTTGTAGCATATGTAGCAAAACACTCCAAAGATGGAGTCACATGGAATGAAGCACCAGAATCCACTATCCATGATTGGGATAGGCCATCATTAGCATTGAGCAATGCATCAATGACATCTTTCTTCGAGATAAGCATGTCTTCTGCATTAGCTATCACCAAATCTGAGGGGCATGAAGCCGCAACCAAGATTTCCTCAACGTTAAACAACTCCTCAATGACCACACTAGAGGATACATTTGCATTCTCAGCATCCCTGGAGGAATCACCTGTTGTTTTTTCCCTTTTCTTCTCATCTTTCTTCTTCTTATCTTGCGTTTCCTTCTTCCTTTCCTGCTCTTTCTTGAAATACCTGTAATCGGGTTTCTTGTGACCCTTTCTGCCACATTGATAACAAGTAACATCTTTATCCTTTGTCTTGCTCTTACTTCTATTTTGAGTTCTGTTGCCCACATCACGCTTTTGATTTCTACCTCTTGCATTGTAGGCAGAACTACCACCTTCCCCAGTAGACTTGCGTTTAATCTCTTCATTGAGAATAAACCCTCTCACACCGTCGTACGTGAGGGTGGGTCTGTTGCTCAAGGAGACAACCAAGGTTTCCCAAGTATCTGGCAATGTCATAAGTAAGAAAATAGCTTTCAGCTTATCATCGAATTACTGAAGCCCATTGTCTTGCAACTGACTCAACACACCTGTAAAAGCACTCAAATGCTCAGAAGCTGACTTCGAGTCATCAAGCTTCATATTCACCAACTTTCGCATCAAATGCACCTGGTTCACAGGCGTGGTGTTTTCATAATTGGACTTTAGCTTTTGCCATATTGCATAAGCAGAGTCCAAACGCTTGATGTCCGTCAAAATGTCATCATTGATAGCCATTTTGATGTAGGCCATAGCCTTCTTATTCAACCTGGCCTACTCTTCGTCAGACAAACCTGGTGGCTTATTCTTTTCCAATGCATCTTCACAATCCTTTAAGAAAAGGATACCTTGCATGCGTTCTTGCGAGAGGTTGAAGCCTTGACCATCGAACCGTTTGATTTCCATCAAACTCTTAGTGTCAGATTAGGGAAGAGGAAGAAGCCATTTTAATTCAACCACAAGTGTGTATACAAGAGAGATGCAATAGGCTGGAAATTTCAGCACATAGGAGCAACCACAAGACTTTGCATACGATAGACCACAATTTCTTTACATGAAACTGTTCGCGACAAGCATCAATACATGTGATCCCACAACTTTGGTACACCTGCGTATTGACCTATTATAACCTGTAAATCACCTATTTTGACCTAAAAACAGTCTGTTTTGGACTGTTTTCTTAGTTTTGGTGACCTTTTCGACTCCGGAAGCAAGGGGCTTCGTGATGGAAGCGAAATTGATCGCGGGAGAGCAATTTTAACTCGTTGTCCAACAGATTGCACAGGGCTGTTTTGAAACCCTAGGACTCTGATACCAATTGAAAGCGCGAAGCAGAAGGTACCGGTAGGTGCGCGTCGCGATGTAGTGCAGGATTGGGGCAAGAAGCAGGAGGTGGAGTGCAGCAGAGAGGAAGCGCTAGGGATCGAAGTAGAGAGAGAGAGAGCTCACATTTTTGGGAAATCTCAATAAGTGAGTTTTGGGTTTTCTCACTTTTATTATAAGTGAGTTTAAAAAAATGTGTCGAGGTTAAATATGAACCTGGACAAAGTATAAAAATGTACAAAAAGGGGTTATTTAGGCCTTTAACTCAACATTTATGGAGGGGGGACCAGCTCCATGTAAATCTGGTCCTCAAGTGTTTTCAATTGTTCTATTTCTCTCTTCTCAAGTATTGTCAATGCCAAATTAGCTAGGTGTAAATTGCTATGTTGCTTTCTCAAATTAAGTACTCTATCTATGCTCATTAAGAACTTGTTCTTGATGAAATGCTCACTATGTTATCAATTTCCTCTACACACAAGTTACTAGTACATTAAATGTTACAGACACTCCAATCGAGAATTCAATAGCAACACACGAATAGTGTAACGGGGTGACACCACGTGCCAATGAAAAAGAATAGATTGAACAACTTTTAGCATTTCAATAACAACTGAACTGAAAGAGATACATGACACGAGACGGGGAGTGACGGAGTTCCACCCCAAGAGAGCACTTGTCCCAAACCTTGGCGCCCCTTTCGGTATTTCTTTATATTGCATCAACTCAGTACAAGCCGATACTCTATCCTTTGCAATCCCATGCGGAGACATGCTAGGGATTGAGCCTATGGCACATATTTAAAGGCCCTGGGCCTATCCAAAAGTAGTACATGAAAAGCATCTAGTCCTAAAAGCATCTAGTGCTCATAAGCTTGCGCAGAAGGCTGTCCATACAACCTGCCATGTCATCACTTGTCAGTGCAATTTGCAGAAGTCCGTATAGCGTGCCACGTTATCAGCATAAAACATGGGTGTCCGTACAGGTGCCATGTCATGAACAATTTACGCATCTTCTGTGTGTATGAGTAAGTTGGTCCTACTTTATTTATTATCTTTAGTTCCCCTAGGTCCCATTAGATGGGGTCCCATAAGTTGGTGGGAACTTCTTTTAAAAACCGTTCCACTCGGTGAGGTTCTGTAAGTTGGTAAAACTTCTTCTGTTGCTTCTACTTAGGGTTTAGGTGCCTCGATTGAGATCTGCAGGTTGGCTATGTTCTTTAGTGGCTTGACACGTCAGCAGTTTGTGACAAACAGACATTGCAAAATCATTGAATTTTGAGAGAGAGAGAGAGAGAGAGAGAGAGAGAGAGAGAGAGAGAGAGAGAGAGAGAGAGAGAGAGAGAGAGAGAGAGAGAGAGAGAGAGAGAGAGTTTATTGATGAGCATCTCCTTCAGATGATTGCTGCTCATTTTGGCACAGTAGTTCCAGGATCCTGCATCTTCTCCTCTGGTCCACCTCGCATTCAGGTCCTGGTGTTTGGGGATACTTCATTACCAGATAGAGTTACTGTGGCTGTGCGCGATCGAGACTACTCTTGCCGAATGGTAGGCACTGGTCGCCCAGGGTAGTGCTTGCGTTGTCACGAGATGGGACACTTGGCACGAGATTGCCCCCCCAGCCCCGCCATCGACGACAACAACAGCCAGCTCCGGGCACTCATGCTCAGTCACCTGGTCAACGTCAACAACCGGTTCCTCCTACTACTACTCGAGCACCTCGATAGCCTACAGGTGCTCCTCGAGCTTCGACCCTCCATGTCCCTCCCTCTGCTTCAGTTCCTACTGAGAATGCATGGCAGACAGTGGGTCGTAACCATTCATTCCGTCCTCGTCAGCAACCTACACCGCATGCAGCCCCCACTGTTACCTCTCCTGCTCCCTCTCAAGTTTCCACCACCCCATTACCCCCTGCTTCTCCTCGCCATTCTTCCTCTTCAGCACAGGATCACTTACCTCTACTACCAGCTCCTTCTCTTGCCGTTCTCTCGCCCGCTCCTTCTCCTCTTCCCGAGATCCCTATTCCCATGCAGATGGATCTTTCACATGGCTGCTGTCGGGTCAGACATGTAGATATCAGGGCTTTCATGTTGGATTTGATGTTTCCTCACAGTAGCAGTTTGCACCCGTTCTACAGTCTATTCGCAGGAAGCTATGTCATTGGTCTTCACATCATCTGTCGTTGGCTGGCCGTGCATTGGTCGTCAACCAGGTCATTCTGGCTACAGTATGGTATACGGCCTCTTGTTGGATGCTACATTCAGGAGTGATAGCTCAGCTCCGCAGACTAGTGTGGAACTTTTTATGGAGTGGCACAGATGTGACTACTGATACTCGTGCTCGGGTTCGCTGGTCCACGATTATTCGAACTCGGTCAGAGGGCGGCCTTGGCATTATTGATCCAGAATTACAGAGTCGCGCTGTCACGAGGACGTGGCAGTTATTAACCATGTCACAGAGATGTGGCAACTGCTAACCTTGGTTGTTGGTTTCTTTCCAATGGGGTTTATTTTATTTGTTTTGAGACCCTCTTTTTGAAGTAGCAAAAGGTCGGACATTGTATGGCCAATGTGAACGGTAGATTCACCCGCAGACGGGAAGTGGTCGGCACTGGAATTCGTATGGTAAGAGGATGTCTAGGCTTAGAGCAAGATCATATAGGTCCCCCCGTCGCACTTAGCAAGTTGGTGGATACTAGGAAGTGAACTCAATTAAGGCGTAAAGTCAAGGTGGGACTACCAACAAAAAGTATCCGACAGTTGGGCCACATTGCATTTTTGGATGCGGTCCCAATGAGGATAGATGGTCAGAAGACCAGTGGGAGCCCAACGGAAGCATCTCCTAAAATTTAGGGAACTGCTATTTTGGGCCACGAAATGTGTTCGCGTCATTACCTTCGGTATGACTAGGGGAACACTTTACAACTCTGCCGCGAAGTCAACTGACGCACCAGTTGAGATATTTTTAGCAGGGAAAGCCCAAACTCGGAAACTGGGCGACGTGTCAGCTTGTGAGCGATTCTGCCACTCTGGGAGGCAAAAACGAGCTGCATATCATCAAAGGGGGCGCCATTTTCAGCCACAGGCGGATTGCAACAGGTACAGAAGCTATGGAATGCTTACCTTGCCCTCTATGCACAGTATGGTGACGGGAGTGATGCCCCGCACGCTACATACTGCTCTCTTTCTCCCCTACGTGCAGTTATGTGATGCCCCACAAGAGGGCTACTCATTTGACTGATGTACAGTTGTGTGGGTTCATGCTTTTGTGCTGAGGCAAGAGCCTCCTTGAGCAGGAACAGGGGTAGCTAACTGCTGCTCCAAAGCAGGCACTGGTGAGGGTCATAACCTCACCGTACAGGTGCAAAATCAGCGCTGTGTATGCGCTGTAATTTGATTGTTTTTCAGCCATACGGACGCCAGGATCATTGGGAATCGTGCCCCACTGGCAAAGGACAGTTAGGGGACTGTTTGGGGCTGAAAACAGGGCAAAAACCAGTAAATACAGCGTGCTGAATTTACTGTTTTTGGACAGGAATCAGAGGGTATACGTCAGTGCAAGCGAGTTCAAGCAGGGGAATGGGTTTCGCGCAAGTTTTGGGGCTGTTATGTTGCCGAAATTTGGCCAAATCAAATGGTATCTAGGTGGATACACGTGAAGGATTCCGAGGACCTTACCTTGTAATTTACCCTCCTAAAGAATAAAGAAATACCGAAAGGGGCGCCAATTTTGGGGCCTACAGGTTGTCGGCGTCTGCTCGGAGCATTCTAGCTTCTGAGCCGTGTGTGTATTCAAGTGTTAACTCCCGTCGCAGGTTTTCTTTGCAAAGTGCTCTGTGTGTGTGCATAAAGTAAAGAATTTCGGGTGAAAGCCAACGCCTACCGCCCTACGGGCCGGTTTCACGCGCCCTTCCTACCAAGCTTATTGTTCGGGGTCTTTTTCCCGGCCAAGAACCTTGGAAGATGCTTCTTCAGGCCACTATTTGCACAGCAACTCCACGCCTCGGCACTAGAGATGGTCATACTTGGCGTACAGGGTATCGTTTTCTCTTTACGGATGCCCCCTTGTCCACCAGCACTCTCTCACCCTTCATCCGATCACGCCTTCAGATTTGGGTTTCCATGCGACGAGCTCTCATACGCTCACCTCCCTCATGTCGTGAGGAGATTGAGCGCCAGCCTCTCATTTGGAATGATGCAGTTCTTGATTCTTCGGTTAACCCACCCCGTCAGCTTGGAGAGAGGACTCACATTGATTGGGTTGCTTGGGACAGTGGCCCTGCTGCCTCTATGCGGTTGTTTCATGAGACGCTGTGAGCGGGATGAAAACACACACAACGCCTCTATAACGACCCGACACACACTCTTGGAAAGATACACACACACACTATGGGGCACCACTCGGCTTACACAACACACCTGGCCGAGACAGGGAACACACCTCTGGAGTGAGAGGAGAGAGACTATCCACTTGCCCACTCCACACAGACACACACACACACACACACCCAAAAAACTCAGCTCAAAAGAGGAGAATTTCTGATGTTTAGATACAAATGAGCTTGGGCCAACACCAATGGGGCAAACAGCTCACACAATATGGGTAAAATAAGCCAGATACAATCACAAACTGGAGCAGAAACTTCGCTCATAGGAGAAACTTACACAGAAAAACAGCAGGAAAAGAGTGAGGAATTTGGCAAAATGGACAGCGCCATCGCGTCCGGAACGGCCCAAAACCCCAGTCTACAATGTCAAAGTGCTCAAATCCGACCTCGGATGAGCAGTTTACGGCCAAAACAGGCTCCAAAATGAGCAAAAACACACCTGCGGCTGTTCCTCCTCTCTTCTTCACGTTTTTTCTGGTCTTTTCTCTCTTTTTTCAGTTCCCACACTTAGATTTATTAGTTGGGCACCCTTGGCCTTTTAGATGACCTCAAACGGACCTCGAACAGGCCAAAAACTGACCTCGCAGTGCATAGTTGTCACCTTTTTGCATCATCCGCACACCTGGCACTCATTTCTTTTCAATAATGCGTCTCACAACCACGTGAAGTGGCCCCAAAAAGTGGTCCTAATGATGACCTTTCTGCATAACTCTCACAAGAAAACACCCACGTTGTGTCCGTCCTCATCCGCGTGCAAATATTGACCCCGTTCGCCCTCCTGACGCCACTAGATGCCATCTGACGCACCTGCTTACCTCATGTCGTCGGCCCGTGGATAGCTTCCTCGAGAAGTTTTACGCGCTATAAACTCCTCATTATTGTAGAAAAAACATACTGGTACTGGTGATAGTGAAAATCGATGAACTATGTACATGCTGTCCTACCTGTACACATGTGGGCCCCATGTAACGACCTGGCTAAGGAAAATGGGCAATTCTTTATTTGATGCACCATGCATGTATATGTACATATGCGCAATTCCTTACTCCAAAAAACTCCTGACATAATTTGCCCATCCCCTAGCCTGCTAGATCATTCATGATCAGCAGCAGCAAAGAGAGATATGAGACTCGCCGCATCACAGGTCTCCTCATCCCTCACCAACACAGCTTGATCCACAGACAGCTCATCTTGCTCCACCATCATCAACCTGGCATGATACAACTTAAGACGCAACCCATTTACCCTTGACTTATGTAGAACACCATCCAGGTTAGCCAGCTGATATGTGCCATTTGGAAAACACTCTACTACCTTGAAAGGGCCTTCCCACTTAATTTGAAACTTCTTTTGGAAGGTGCTGTCCAGCTTACTGTTGTAGCGCAAAACCAAGTCATGTTTCTTGATACTCTTACTTTTGACCTTTTCATTTATCTTTGCCAAAGCCTTATCCTGCATCTGTCCATAATGCTCCAATGCGCTCATCCTATCCAACTGGACCTCTTGTAACTGCAAGAGCCTCTCTTTGAATGCATCACTAGGCGGCCCAAGCAACTTCTCTAACATCTTGACCGCAGGCAACTCTACCTCCACAGGCAATAGTGCTTCCTTTCCATACACCAAATGAAATGGAGTAAACCCTGTACCTGTCTTCACTAAAGTACGGTAAGCCCATAATGCACTAGGCAATTCCAAATCCCAATTCTTTCCTTGGTGCTCTGTCACTTTAGAAAGAATTTGTACCAACTCACCATTGAACCTTTCATTTAAGCCATTACACTGCGGGTAATAAGGAGTGGTATGCTGGTGCCTAATCTTCATCTTTGTGCATAAGAAGTCTAGCAGTTTAGCTCTAAATCCTGGCCCCTTATCTGAAAGTAGCTCTAATGGCACCCCAAACTTGCAACATATTTCATCATACACAAATTTTGCCACATCCTTTGCAGTGATCTGTTTTACTGCTATAGCCTCTGCCCATCTAGAAAGATAGTCCACTGCCGTCAAAATATAGCTTTTGCCCCTGCTTGTGATAGGTAACGGGCCTATTGCATCAATCCCCCACTTTTCAAACACATCAAACGCCATAATGGTTTTTCGTAGCTCTGGCTTCAACACTCTCTTCCCAAATGCTTGACACCTATTGCAAGACCTACACCAATGGTGAACATCCTTGTGCAAACTAGGCCATACATACCCCTCTTGCAAAATCTTATGCAAGGTGATCTTTAGAGCAAAATGGCCACCACATGCGCCTTCATGATTCTCTTCCAACACTCCGTAAAGCTCCTCCCGCCAAGGTACACGCCTCAACACGAGATCAGCTCCTTTCATGTATAAGACATCGCCAATCAATTTGTACCTGTATGCTCTACGCACAAAGCCATACTTCTTAGACTTCTGAATCTCCTTTGGAATGATTCCTGTTAGCGAAAACTCCTCTTCTTGAGCCAAACTTTCCCGACCATGATAAAGAGGTAAATTGGTCCTTAACACGAATAGCTCCCCAATCATGCCTTGAGCTGCTTCATGTGCCTCTCCATTTAGAGCACGTTCAATGTGTTTGATGCTCCATGCTTCTAACTTTTTTAACAGGCCTTTAATTCTAAAGCACATTTCCTTCAATGAGTTGTTCTTGCTCTTCCACACTCTTGGCTGTCCATATGTAACATCTTCACGAAAAACAACCCGGCGCACTTCCTCGACCTTTGTGGGCTGTTTGTGCATGCAATCCTCATTGAAGATGACATCATTGCTGCGTATGATTTTTCGTAATGCGGGATCCCATAATCTATACCCCATTTCACCATCCTCACCATATCCTAGGAAAATGCATTTATGAGACTTTGGTTCTAGTTTGGTGCGCAGTTCACTCCGGATGTGAACATAGGCCTCACAACCAAACACTCTTAAATGTGCATATGAGGGTGGCTTGCCAGACCACACCTCCTCAGGCACCTTTCCACCCAAAGCCTTGCTAGGTGAGCGATTAATCAAGTGAATAGCTGTTTGCACAGCTTCTGCCCAAAAACCATGAGGTAACGCAGCATGTGACAGCATACTCCGAACTTTCTCTTGGATAGTCCGGTTCAACCTCTCTGCAACTCCATTCTGAGAGGGATTAAAAGGAGCCGTGAGCTCTCTTTTAATACCTTTAGTAGCACAAAAGTCAATAAATGCTTTTGATACATACTCCCCCTCATTGTCTGAGCGCAAAGACCTAAGCTTCTTGTCAGTTTGATTCTCAACAAACGCAAGAAACTTCTTGAAAGTATCCAAAACATCGCTTTTAGCACGTATTGGATACACCCACACCTTACGTGTAGCATCATCGATAAACGAGACAAAATATTTCTTTCCCCCTAAAGACAACTGTGGCATTTCACATACATCGGAATGCACTAAGTCTAACCTGTCAGACTTCAAAGAAAGTGACCTTTTGTGCGGTTTTTGACTGTGCTTTCCGTAAATACAGTGCTCACAATGAGAAAAATCAGCATACCTCAAACACGGCAAATAACCACAACGAGACAGAGTTTCCATTCCTCTTTTACTCATGTGTCCCAACCGGCCATGCCACAAAGAAACACTTGGTTGCTCGGTTACGGCGACAACATGGTCACGCACACTAGATACATGCAAAGGATACAAAGTGTCCGATTTACAACCCTTGGCTACAATCCGGGCCCCTTTACAAATTTTCCACTTATTATCACCAAAAGTGGTGTGATAGCCTGCATCATCTAGCTGCCCTGTACTAATCAAACTCTTCTTGAGTTGTGGCACATGACGCACTTTGTGCAAAACAAAAGTCATACCATCAGCAAAAGAAAACTGGACACTGCCAATACCTGCAATGTCACATGCATAGTTATCTCCCAAATAAACAGTGCCCTGCACCTCACCTGAGTACTGTGTAAACCAATCCCTATGAGGTGTTACATGAAAGGAGGCACCTGAATCAAGAATCCAAGTATGCATGTCCACATCAAAACCCATAGCAAGGGTATGTGCATCCACAGAAGAGGCATTGAGTACGTCAGTGCTGCTGTCACTGTCACAACTACTAGCAACATTGATTTCCTCAATCAACACAGTGCTCTTCTTGGCATGTCCCTTGTCCTTTGCATCAGTTTCAGCACCCTTGTTCTTCTCTTTCTTCCACTCATAGCATTCCCGTTTATAATGCCCTTTCTTTCCACAATGATGACACACAACATCTTTCCTACGAGATTTGCTGCGTGCCCTGTCCTTACTGTCAGATTTCTCCCTCTGTTGAGACCTGCCTCTCAAGTGCAATGCATTAGAAGACCCGCCTGTGGTGTTCTTCCTGTTCATCTCTTTCATCAAGAGAGAACTCTCTACATCTGCATACTTAAGTGAAGCACTTGAGTTACTAAGAGCTGTCCGGAATACATCCCAACTCTCGAGCAATGTGCATAGCAGAAAATTAGCTTTGAACTCCTCATCAATCGTGAATTTCAGCTCTGTCAGTTGGCTGAAAATAGAATTGAATTCATTGAGGTGCACTGACATGTGCGTGCCCTCCTTCATGCGGAGATCCATAAGCTTCTTAAGCCAATACACTTTACTGGTAGCACTCTGCTGTGCATACAACTCGTCTAAACGCTTCCACATGCCCCATGCTGTCTGCTCATTCTCTACGTTGAAGAGTAAATTGTCAGACACCGAAAGCATGATCGTGGAACGAGCCAACTCGTCCACTTCTTCCCATTCTTCAACCTCCATATCAACTGGTTTCACACCCTGTAACTTAATAGGTTTCGCCTGTTTCTTCTGCAACATCACATTATAACATTGCTTCTTCCATATAGCAAAGTTATGGGCACCTTCAAGCTTGCGAATGTGCAACAAATTGCCACTTTCACTGCTAGAAGCCATTCTGAGTGATTGCAAACACTGAAACCCTGTTTTGCCGACCTAAACACGCCCAAATGTGCGCAATCGGGCAAAAAACAGCTTGCTGTTACAGAAAAACAGCGAGCAAATTTCACGCGAAATCACCCCAAAACGGCATACATTCACTGCCAAACCCTTACCAAAGGTTTCCACAAGGTGTATACATCATTTGCTTGCTGAAATTCCCTGTTTTAGGGCAAAAATCAGACTTGTAAACACCTGCTTTGCTGAATTTTCAGAACCTCGTTGGTGGAAACACCTGTAAGATTGACCTGTGAGACTTGCCCTAATGAAATTGCATCAAATTGACCCCGAAATTGGTCAATTTCAGCAGAAATAGGCTGCTGTTCGCCAGTTTTTGAAACCCTAATTTTGGGGAAACTGTCACCGGAGGTCGATTCTACACGGTGAGAGGATCCCTTCGCGACAGAGTTGATCGAAAACGGTTGAATATCCTTCCCGCAGCGAGCAAGAACAGAATTCTGATCTGTGTTGTGAAGATGGCTCTCTTGGAAACCCTAAAGCTCTGATACCATGTGTGGGGGAGCAGGAGAGAGAGCCCACTTGCTGTCCTATGCAATGAGAGTGAAGGAGAAGAGAAGAGAGGCGCTGAAGAAGCTCACACAGAGAAAACGTGAGAGAGAGAGAGAGCTCGTTGCAATCTGGGAAAAGCCACGCTAGCTTCTTTTTGGGCTTCACATTTGAGTATATGAGTAAGTGACTAGGGGGCCATTCACACATGGGCCCCCTCACTTATAAGTCTTTAACTTATAAGTTATAAGTACAAGGCACTTAGGCCTTTATTCCCTAACACACACACCCAGCACTTGCTTCACCACTAACAAGGCATCACCTTTTATGCTCAACCTTCGAACCCCATGCTTCAAACAAATGTGTAATCCGGCTTCCAATGTAGCATATTCAGCCTCATTGTTACTATGCGCATCCAATTTGAACCCTCTCTTGCATACTAGCTTCCCCTCTGGATCATAAAGTGCTATACCCCCTGAAGCTGCATCGTGGCTCTTCCTGTATGAACCATCAAAGAACAACACATGCGCATTGCTGATCTGTGGCACTTCTTCAACTACCTTTCTCACCACCTCTTCCTTAACAATAAGGGGATTCTCCTTGTAGGTCAATAAATCAGCTAGGGTAGCCCTTGTACTATCTTCCACTAGAAAAGAGAACTCAAACTCTTGCAGCTCAATTACCCATTTCTTCACCACATTTGACATGTTAATACCATTAATTAACTGTGGCAAAAAGGCATAACTCGTCAAGAAAACAAAAGGCCGTGGTAGCAAGTAATGACGAAATCGTCGACAAGCAACTATTACACTGGCCATCACTAGCTCTACTTCCGATAACTTTCTCTCCGCTACCAACTTCACTCGGCTTGCACAATACATTGGCCTCATATAATGGCTGCCCTTCCCCTTTTGCAATAGCATGGCTCCAATGGCATCATCCCCTACAGAGGGATTTACATAAAAAACTTTCTCCCAATCAGGAGCCTGCATGGCTGACAAACCCCCTAACACCTCTTTCACCTCTTGAAACACTTCTTCACACTTGTCATCCCATTGCAATGGATCATGCCTTGCCACTTGCTGTAATGGATAAAGAAGCTGCGAAGACAATGGAATAAACCGTGCCATGTACTTCACTTTGTGTATAAAGGTTGCCAATTGCTTCGTACTCATAGGTGATGGAAGAAGAATAATAGACTTCACCTTATCTGGATCAGCCTCAATGCCATTTTCTGACACCATATGGCCCAATAACTTCACCCTTGGCTGTGCTAGATGACATTTCTTTGGATTTAGTTGTCCTCCACATTCATCATATCGAGCCAATACCATCTGCAGCTTCTCATGGTGATCAGCCCTACTGCTATAGACACAAAAGTCATCCATAAAAGCTTTAACACAACTACCAATGAATGGTTCCAACACCCAATTTGCTCTCTCTTGATAGAAGGAAGTTCCATTTGACAACCCAAATGGCAATACTGTGTAGCAATAGCAGCCCCATGGCGTAATAAAAGTTGTCTTTGTGCGGTCTTTAAGAGCAATCTTCAATTGAAAATAGCCTGAAAAACCATCACACACACTGTACCTCTCATAAGCTGCCACTGAATCCAAGATCTGATCGATGAATGGAAGAGGATATGGGTTCTTCTTAGTGGCTGCATTTAAGGGTTTAAAATCTACACAAATCCTCCACTTCCCATCCTTCTTTGGACTGACTACTACTGGACTCACCCATTCTGTGGTCTCCACAGGGACTATGAACCCTGCCTTCAATAACTTGTCCACCTCTACCCGCAAGGCTTCCATTTGCTCTTGACCCATCCTCTTAGCCTTTGCCGCACTGGCTTAGCACCTTCTTTCAGCTCTATATGCATCTCTTCACCCTTGAACCCTCTGATCTCTTCATATGAAGTAATGAACAAATCAGGAAAACTAGCCAGCATATGCAAAAATATATCCTTCTCCATAGCTGAGAGGTCTCCACTAATCATTTGCGTCATTAATTCCTGCTTCTTTGACAACTCAACCTTGGTTTGCATCAGCCCTTCAATCACTTCATAAGGCCCTTCACTTTCATCTTCAACCTCATTCGCAAATGCAACTAAACCAAACTCCTGGATTTCTTTGTCCATCAAAAGAAATGCAACATCAGCATCCTCATCACTGCTGGTAGTGCTATCAGTGTCCTCATCTGTCACCGTGGAAGAGTCTTCATCACTAGACTCATCCTCATCTTCATAAAGCTCCTCTAATCGTTTCCTTGTGTCCATATTATAAAGCTTCTTGGTACCTGTCTTTCCATAGAGGCTAATCGTACCATGTCGCCAATCTTGAACAGCTCCCACTGCACGTAACCATGGTCTGCCCAGTATAATAGGATATGCTCCCAACCCTGCTTGCATCACATGAAAATCAACCACTGCCTTTGCATTATATGCCTCCACTTCTAAGCTCTTTACAACACCCAAGCATTTTACTTTTTGATGGTTTGCCAATCTGATCCGAAAACCTGACACCCCAGCCACTGTGAGACCCATCTTCTCAACGCATGAGTGTGTTATGACGCATATTTGGGCTCCGCCATCCACATAACCTTGTCCCAAATTTTTCCTTTTATGCCACACATCTACTATTGGACAAATGTCTGGTAGCTCATCCATTGCCAACACCTTTACTGAACCTCTCTCTGGCTCTTTCTCCATTGGGTTAACCATTCTCTTCCATTGTCGCTTTAGCTTAGGCACCATCTCTATAAGCTGCCCAAAAGTAATATCTGCCTTCCTGCTCGTTAGATCCTCCTTTAAGTCATAGCTTAATTGCCCATCCCCTAGTGGAAAATCTGAAACATGAAACTTTCGACGAGCTCTCCTTTTCCTCTTGGCCTTGACATCTTCGCCTTCATGGCTCTTTCCTTTCTTCTTACTAGGACCTGGGGCACTTCTTCCTTCCTTATCCTCTGTGGTCCTCTTCCCAATAGGCATCACTAATGTATCCTCTAGCTTTGATGCCTTCTCCAAGGTGACTACACTTCGCACTTTTGTCTTTCCCTTTTCCTCCTGGGTCAGTCCACTCGTTCCTTCGTCTCCCTTAATTTCGATGCCATAATCATTTGACCTAGTTAGCACCTGTCTTGGCAATGGATACATGTCTCCCCCCATCCTTGGTGGCTTATCACATTGCGGGCTGATGTGGCCCAACTCTCCGTAATTATAACATGTGGGCGTCTGCCTCCAAAACCTACCATTGCTTTGTCCAACACCATTCCTAGGCCTTTCTTCACCTCCTGGCTGATTTGCAAACCTCCCTCGACCTCGATTATTTCCCACTTGACCTAGCATGTTTAGGCTGAGATTCTTCATCAAATCTACCATTTGCCTCATGTCTTGCCTTAGCCCATCATCTTGCACTGCTGTAGTGACCACTGCTGGCATAACCTGAGTAGTAACAGGAACTACTGGTTCATGATGAACCCCTGACATACGACCTTGTAAAGAGTCCATAGGCTGAAATTCAGACCTCATTGGCAAAGACTCCACCCCTAACTGGCTCATTTTCCTCAGCTTCCACTCTTTGTTCCTTGCTACCTCTAGTGCATCCTCATATGTCCTAGGCTTCTTTAGCTCCACTCTCCAACGTATATTCTTCCAAAGACCAGCCAAGAACCTGTCCTTCTTCATCATGTCAGGCGGGGGTACCTGTGGTGCTAAAGCCTTGCACATCCGCTCCCATGCCAATGAAAACTTTCGTATATACGCATCTACTGGCTCACCGTCCTTTTGCACTAAAGCCTGTACTTCTTGCCACACTTTGTCAGGGTCTTCTATCTTCACAAACTCCACTTCCAATCCATGCTTTAGATTTTCCCAACTCAATCTTATAGGTGGATCAGCCATACGCAACTCCTCTTCAAATGCTTTGGACCAAGCTCGTGCATCACTCTTCAAACAAATTTGGAGAAGACGTAACATTTGCGCCGGTTCATGAATCTGGTTGCTAATGCAGGCAACCTCCATCTTTTCCAGAAAGTCCTCCACATCTTCATCACTTCTTCCATGAAACTCCGGATAAGAGAAAGCCATGGCTACCCAAATTATGATGCTTTGAGAACCCCTTCGAACACACGTGCAAGAACCCAAAATTTTTCACTATCCAATCCCCAGAAACTTCAATGGAGCTCAACTTTAGATAAGGACAAACACATGCACATCAAATGAGTTTTCATAGTTAATCATCGGAATGACAACAGGCAAAGGACATTCCAGGATCTCTCTCAATCTTCTTGGCCCAAACATAAAGACTATGCGCTGTTGGAAAAAGATCTTCCTGGACACATGAACATTAATCTGAATTCTTTGAGTTAAATGAAAAGGAGTGAACTGAGGGCCATTTTGATCATCCATTAAAGCCAACCATGAAGCTCCCAAGAAGGCACACCTAACTCAACCTCTGATTTTGCCAAAATTTCAGCAGCATAACAGCATAAATGACTCAAAATACCAAAAAACCAGGCATCATAACTTGGGAAAATTTCGACAGAGTTTCCCCAGAAGTAGAGCAGTAGGAACCCAAAATATAGACTGTCTATGTATGCATAAACTGTCAACAATAGAACCCGAGCATCAAGTAGGACTCACTAGTACATTGCCTATGGCGAGGTCACAAAAAGGGTGCTCCAGCTACCTGTATCACCGAAAGGATCTCCACATTTGAGAATCCCCCAGATCAATAAAAACCTCACGCTATCGACCCTCACACGAAGGCTAATGCAAATCGCATATAGTCAAGTCTCAGAAATGACTATCTTCCAGACCAAGTCTCAGAAATGGTTGGGACTGCCAAATACAACCAAGTATGGCTCCACAAATGCGTACAATGGCAGCTTCCACAAGTAACGTACAATCTTGCAGACAATGCGCTCAAATAGGCGCCAAGTGATGCATTCCCACAACAACTGCAAGTGACATCACTACTAGTATATCACTGTACTCCAGCTACCTGTACCTGTGTGAATCACCTGTACCTATACCTGTACCTGTGTGAATCACTTGTACCTGTACCTGTCCCTGTAACTTGTAACCTGTAACCTGTAATCTGCAACCTGTAATCCCGAATCTCGAAGCTTGAAGCTCGAAGCAGAAGGTACTCGAAGAAGATCCTCCGTGGGGGCGCCAAAAGAATGTGAGCGGGATGAAAACACACACAGCGCCTCTATAACGACCCGACACACACTCTTGGGAAGATACACACACACACACACTATGGGGCACCACTCGGCTTACACAACACACCTGGCCGAGACAGGGAACACACCTCTGGAGTGAGAGGAGAGAGACTATCCACTTGCCCACTCCACACAGACACACACACACACACACACACCCAAAAAACTCAGCTCAAAAGAGGAGAATTTTTGATGTTTAGATACAAATGAGCTTGGGCCAACACCAATGGGGCAAACAGCTCACACAATATGGGTAAAATAAGCCAGATACAATCACAAACTGGAGCAGAAACTTCGCTCATAGGAGAAACTTACATAGAAAAACAGCAGGAAAAGAGTGAGGAATTTGGCAGAATGGACAGCGCCATCGCGTCCGGAACGGCCCAAAACCCCAGTCTACAATGTCAAAGTGCTCAAATCCGACCTCGGATGAGCAGTTTACGGCCAAAACAGGCTCCAAAATGAGCAAAAACACACCTGCGGCTGTTCCTCCTCTCTTCTTCACGTTTTTTCTGGTCTTTTCTCTCTTTTTTCAGTTCCCACACTTAGATTTATTAGTTGGGCACCCTTGGCCTTTTAGATGACCTCAAACGGACCCCGAACAGGCCAAAAACTGACCTCGCAGTGCATAGTTGTCACCTTTTTGCATCATCCGCACACCTGGCACTCATTTCTTTTCAATAATGCGTCTCACAACCACGTGAAGTGGCCCCAAAAAGTGGTCCTAATGATGACCTTTCTGCATAACTCTCACAAGAAAACACCCACGTTGTGTCCGTCCTCATCCGCGTGCAAATATTGACCCCGTTCGCCCTCCTGACGCCACTAGATGCCATCTGACGCACCTGCTTACCTCATGTCGTCGGCCCGCGGATAGCTTCCTCGAGAAGTTTTACGCGCTATAAACTCCTCATTATTGTAGAAAAAACATACTGGTACTGGTGATAGTGAAAATCGATGAACTATGTACATGCTGTCCTACCTGTACACATGTGGGCCCCACGTAACCACCTAGCTAAGGAAAATGGGCAATTCTTTATTTGATGCACCATGCATGTATATGTACATATGCGCAATTCCTTGCTCCAAAAAACTCCTGACAACGCGTATGCTAGATGCAGATTTTGTAGCAGAACATTATGACATTGGTCGCGGGGTGACAGACAGACATCTTGAGATTGACTCCGCCATTCCTTCTCAGTGGGACGCAGTCATGCGAGGCACGGTTCAGATGCCTCCACATAGTGGCTGGGAAGGTCTCTTTGCTCAGAGCACTCTCTTATTAGTTCGTTTAGACACCATGCTGTTCAGAGTTGATGCAGACTCCTCTCAGGGGATTCATGCTAGGCTGACATTTGCTACCACCTCTCCGCACCTTGTCTACACCGGCGCTCGATGGGAGGCCATACGAGTAGTTGGCTCTCGTGGAAAGCGTTGTTGTGTTGACCCCCGTTTCGCATCCGCTGATGCCGTCCTTTGGAGGCTTTGGGTGTGGGAGGGTCGTGCCTTATCTCAGCTTTATTGGGACCCAGGAGAGTAGCATTGGCCTCACTCTAACCCCACCGGTGCACATGTATCATTTTTTGAGTACACTGTCAGAATTGGAAGATTAGCATTGATGAGACAGCACCCTGAGTAGCCCACTCGTATGCGTTTCTGGTTACATTCAGGTCTCTCCCATGCCTATTTACAGTAGTTTTGGTCAGCCATCTGGGATTTACATGCGGCTCGTCGTATTTCTTTTTCATGTGGATGATTGCACATGCAGGACTTCCAGTTGGAACTTGGCTAGCCACTATGGGTCATGATCCGCTATGCACTCGATGTCCTTCGCGACTACATGAGTCACTGGCCCACTGTCTTTGGTCATGCTCCTCTTCTCATAAAGTGTGGCTACCAATTTGCTTTTTACTTAGCAGAGCAGGTGTTCAAGATGGATTTCTCACTTGGGGCTCTGTCTCATGGTTGATGCCGATGCCCGAACCGCATCTTTTCTACGAGGGCTCAGACACAGATCCAGCTCTTATGCTTACCTCGACTGGTTATCGGCGAGGAACTTTGGCTATGTTACCACACATTGCATGGCAGGGGGATCCTCAGACACGTGATGAAGTTTTTTCAGTCATCACTAGCATTACACTCTGGAATATTTGGAGAGCTCGTTGTCTTCACATTCTCAATGCGGCTTCACAGCTCCTTCAGGATATCCTTACTGCCATTTGGCTGGACATCATTCACACCCTGATTTGGCAGTGGGATTCTTCCTCAGGTACATCTAGAGCAGCTGAGGCTCGACGATTTGCCTTTCTTCGACGTTGGGCCCGAGCTCCACTCTTTTTCACACTTACAGGTGGTCATATTATATGGCATTATGCCCCCCCTCAGTGGTTTCTACTCCACTCATCACATAGACCACCATGAGATTGTACTAGCCGAGTTGTCACTATAGTGGCTCTCACCCTTACATTCAGCTTGTACTCCCCACGTGACAGGCTATTTTGGCATCCGTTGGGGATCATATTGTACTCTGTAATATATAGCCCTGATTTTTCCAAAGAGAGAGAGAGAGAGAGAGAGAGAGAGAGAGAGAGAGAGAGAGAGAGAGAGAGAGATGTGGGGGAGCAGGAGAGAGAGCCCACTTGCTGTCCTATGCAATGAGAGTGAAGGAGAAGGGGAGATTGGCGCAGAAAGAGCACACGTAGAGAAGAACGTGAGAGAGAGAGAGAACACTCGTTGGGATTTGGGAAAAGCCACGCTATTTTCATTTGGGCTTCACCTTTGAGTATATGAGTAAGTGACTAGGGGGCCATTCACACTTGGGCCCCCTCACTTATAAGTCTTTTAACTTATAAGTTAGTAAGTACAAGGCACTTAGGCCTTTATTCCCTAACAACCTCCCACCTAAAGGCAATGTACCTTGGGAGATCAAAGAATCAGCTAACTATGATACATCAGCTGATCATGCACTTACTCATCCAACACCCATCATCTGACGGCAATATGCAAACCGCTCTGCTGGAAGACTCTTGGTCAAAAGATCTGCAGGATTGTCATCTGTGTGCACCTTGACAAGTGTAATGCTCTTGTCATCAAGCACACTCCTGATAAAATGATACTTCACCTCTATGTGCTTTGTCTTGGCATGAAAAACAGGATTCCTTGCAAGCATAATAGCACTCTGATTATCACAGTGTAGCACAGGAACCGGTGACTTAATGCCAAGCTCTTCTACCAAACGCATGAGCCACAAAGCTTCTTTGCATGCCTCAGTGGCAGCCACATACTCAACCTCAGTGGTAGACAAAGCAACACATTTTTGCAGTCTAGAAATCCAAGAAACTGCACCTCTTGTGAATGTAAACACATATCCAGAGGTAGACTTCCTGCAATCTGGATGTCCAACAAAATCTGCATCTGTAAAGCCATGCACAGATGTCTCACTCTTCCCAAAACAAATGCACAAGTCTTTAGTGCCTTTCAAGTATCTCAAGATACACTTCACTGCTTCCCAATGCTTTTTGCCAGGATTGCTCATGTACCTGCTTACCACTCCCACCGCAAATGCAATGTCCGGACGTGTAGCAACCATAGCATACATCAAACTGCCAACGGCTGATGCATAAGGAATCTTGGCCATTTCAGCCCGCATATCATCTGTGTTTGGGCAGTCATGTGCAGTCAGTTTTACATATGGAGGCAGCGGAGTACCAAGTGCCTTTCCCCCATCCATATGAAAACGAGATTATTAACATAATCTCGTTGAGATAGATACAGACGCCTGTTGGGTCTATCTCGAGAGATACGCATGCCCAAAATATGATTAGCATCACCAAGATCCTTCATGTCAAAGCGATTCTTTAAGCTTTGCTGTAATGCATCCAACTCCGTGACATTGTTACCCGCAATAAGCATGTCATCAACATACAAAATCAGCAATAGAAGAGATCCATCACTTGCCGTTTTGATATACAAACAGTGATCAGAATTACTTCTTTTGTATCCTTGAGACCTCATGAATGTATCAAACTTGTGATACCATGCACGGGGAGACTGTTTCAAACCATACAAGCTCTTCAAGAGTCTACATACTTTCTTCTCTTGCCCCTTTGACACAAAACCTTCTGGCTGCATCATATAGATCATCTCAAGCAAATCGCCATGCAAAAACGCTGTTTTGACATCCATTTGCTTTTAACTCCATATCTTCAGAAGCACCAGGCCTAAAACAAGACGTAATGTGGCAAGCTTTACAACAGGAGAAAAAATCTCATCAAAATCCACACCATGCTTTTGCTTGTACCCTTTAGCAACCAAACGTGCCTTGTACTTAGAAGAAGCATCAGATGTGACCTTGGTTTTGTAAACCCATTTACATGGCAGAGCCTTATGCCCTTTAGGCAAATCAACCAAGTCCCATGTATGGTTTTTCTCCAAAGACTGCATTTCCGAAACCATTGCTTTGAACCATTTCTTACTGTCTTCCTGTTGCATAGCCTCTTTATAGCAAGACGGCTCACCACAATCAGTAAGCATGACATAGTCCAAAGACGGTTCATATCTATCGGGGGGCCTTGTCACCCGAGTAGACCTACGCACCCAATGATCCATAACAGGTGGATTTTCAGCCTGTAAACCATCAAAAACAGCAGGCTGTTCAGCCGGTTGCATCGCAACAACGGGCGGTCTAGGAGCATCAACCTGTTCCCCTACCTGTGGTGCATCAATGGCAACTTGTTGGGGCTGATTTTCAGCAGCTAATGGCTGATTTTCAGCACCATTTTGAGCATGTGAAGGCTGCTGAACATTGGGCCTTCTTGGCTGTCCATATGTAACATCTTCACGAAAAACAACCCGGCGCACTTCCTCGACCTTTGTGGGCTGTTTGTGCATGCAATTCTCATTGAAGATGACATCATTGCTGCGTATGATTTTCCGTAATGTGGGATCCCATAATCTATACCCCATTTCACCATCCTCACCATATCCTAAGAAAATGCATTTATGAGACTTTGGTTCTAGTTTGGTGCGCAGTTCACTCCGGATGTGAACATAGGCCTCACAACCAAACACTCTTAAATGTGCATATGAGGGTGGCTTGCCAGACCACACCTCCTCAGGCACCTTTCCACCCAAAGCCTTGCTAGGTGAGTGATTAATCAAGTGAATAGCTGTTTGCACAGCTTCTGCCCAAAAACCATGAGGTAATGCAGCATGTGACAGCATACTCCGAACTTTCTCTTGGATAGTCCGGTTCAACCTCTCTGCAACTCCATTCTGAGAGGATTAAAAGGAGCCGTGAGCTCTCTTTTAATACCTTTAGTAGCACAAAAGTCAATAAATGCTTTTGATACATACTCCCCCCCATTGTCTGAGCGCAAAGACCTAAGCTTCTTGTCAGTTTGATTCTCAACAAACGCAAGAAACTTCTTGAAAGTATCCAAAACATCGCTTTTAGCACGTATTGGATACACCCACACCTTACGTGTAGCATCATCGATAAACGAGACAAAATATTTCTTTCCCCCTAAGGACAACTGTGGCATTTCACATACATCGGAATGCACTAAGTCTAACCTGTCAGACCTCAAAGAAAGTGACCTTTTGTGCGGTGTTTGACTGTGCTTACCATAAATACAATGCTCAAAATGAGAAAAATCAGCATACCTCAAACACGGCAAATAACCACAACGAGACAGAGTTTCCATTCCTCTTTTACTCATGTGTCCCAACCGGCCATGCCACAAAGAAACACTTGGCTGCTCGGTTACGGCGACAACATGGTCACGCACACTAGATACATGCAAAGGATACAAAGTGTCCGATTTACAACCCTTGGCTACAATCCGGGCCCCTTTACAAATTTTCCACTTGCTATCACCAAAAATGGTGTGATAGCCTGCATCATCTAGCTGCCCTGTACTAATCAAACTCTTCTTGAGTTGTGGCACATGGCGCACTTTGTGCAAAACAAAAGTCATACCATCAGCAAAGGAAAACTGGACACTGCCAATACCTGCAATGTCACATGCATAGTTGTCTCCCAAATAAACAGTGCCCTGCACCTCACCTGAGTACTGTGTAAACCAATCCCTATGAGGTGTTACATGAAAGGAGGCACCTGAATCAAGAATCCAAGTATGCATGTCCACATCAGAACCCATAGCAAGGGTATGTGCATCCACAGAAGAGGCATTGAGTACATCAGTGCTGCTATCACTGTCACAACTACTAGCAACATTGATTTCCTCAATCAACACAGTGCTCTTCTTGGCATGTCCCTTGTCCTTTGCATCAGTTTCAGCACCCTTGTTCTTCTCTTTCTTCCACTCATAGCATTCCCGTTTATAATGCCCTTTCTTTCCACAATGATGACACACAACATCTTTCCTACGAGATTTGTTGCGTGCCCTGTCCTTACTGTCAGATTTCTTCCTCTGTTGAGACCTGCCTCTCAAGTGCAATGCATTAGAAGACCCACCTGTGGTGTTCTTCCTGTTCATCTCTTCCATCAAGAGAGAACTCTCTACATCTGCATACTTAAGTGACGCACTTGAGTTACTAAGAGCTGTCCGGAATACATCCCAACTCTCGGGCAATGTGCATAGCAGAAAAGTAGCTTTGAACTCCTCATCAATCGTGAATTTCAGCTCTGTCAGTTGGCTGAAAATAGAATTGAATTCATTGAGGTGCACTGACATGTGCGTACCCTCCTTCATGCCGAGATCCATAAGCTTCTTAAGCCAATACACTTTACTGGCAGCACTCTGCTGTGCATACAACTCGTCTAAACGCTTCCACATGCCCCATGCTGTCTGCTCATTCTCTACATTGAAGAGTAAATTGTCAGACACCGAAAGCATGATCGTGGAGCGTGCCAACTCGTCCACTTCTTCCCATTCTTCAACCTCCATATCAACCGGTTTCACACCCTGTAACTTAATAGGTTTCGCCTGTTTCTTCTGCAACATTACATTATAACATTGCTTCTTCCATATAGCAAAGTTATGGGCCCCTTCAAGCTTGCGAATGTGCAACAAATTGCCACTTTCACTGCTAGAAGCCATTCTGAGTGATTGCAAACACTGAAACCCTGTTTTGCCGACCTAAACACGCCCAAATGTGCGCAATCGGGCAAAAAACAGCTTGCTGTTACAGAAAAACAGCGAGCAAATTTCACGCGAAATCACCCCAAAACGGCATACATTCACTGCCAAACCCTTACCAAAGGTTTCCACAAGGTGTATACATCATTTGCTTGCTGAAATTCCTTGTTTTAGGGCAAAAATCAGACCTGTAAACACCTGTTTTGGTGAATTTTCAGAACCTCGTTGGTGGAAACACCTGTAAGATTGACCTGTGAGACTTGCCCTAATGAAATTGCATCAAATTGACCCCGAAATTGGTCAATTTCAGCAGAAATAGGCTGCTGTTCGCCAGTTTTTGAAACTCTAATTTTGGGGAAACTGTCACCGGAGGTCGATTCTACACGGTGAGAGGATCCCTTCGCGACAGAGTTGATCGAAAACGGTTGGATATTCTTCCCGCAGCGAGCAAAAACAGAATTCTGATCTGTGTTGCGAAGATGGCTCTCTTGGAAACCCTAAAGCTCTGATACCATGTGTGGGGGAGCACGAGAGAGAGCCCACTTGCTGTCCTATGCAATGAGAGTGAAGGAGAAGGGGAGATTGGCGCAGAAAGAGCACACGCAGAGAAGAACGTGAGAGAGAGAGAGAACACTCGTTGGGATTTGGGAAAAGCCACGCTATTTTCATTTGGGCTTAACCTTTGAGTATATGAGTAAGTGACTAGGGGGCCATTCACACTTGGGTCCCCTCACTTATAAGTCTTTTAACTTATAAGTTAGTAAGTACAAGGCACTTAGGCCTTTATTCCCTAACAAGAGAGAGAGAGAGAGAGAGAGAGAGAGAGAGAGAGAGAGAGAGAGAGAGAGAGAGAGAGATGAAATGAAATGATATATTAATGTCTTCAAAAGGCCAAAATGACCTATGAGACCAATCTGTTACAAACCGGTGAATCTGATACCATGTCTGAGGTACAAAATAAAAGAGATACTAAATTGAATCTAGAAGTGCTACTAGCTGGAACTGTGTGGGGTATGTGTGATGATTGATATAATGGGTGCCCAAATACAAGGGAAAGATACAATAGGTGATGAATCTATCCTCTCCTGTACTCTGGATGTGGAATCCTCTGTTGTAGTCTCCGTCGATGCTGTGAAGCTCCTCTTCTTAGTCGTGGGCGCCTCGATCTCCCTAGCTCCAATGCTCGGTCAATGAGAGTACCGCGGGTGTGAGTATGAGCTAAGCTTTGCAGTGGTGGTTATTCCTCTATCTTTCCGTTGTCTGGTGTGAAGAAATTAGTAATCTTCTCTGGGATCGTCTCTCTCCAGATCTTCAGTAAACTATCTTTGTGTCTGTGTAACTCAAGTAGATATAGTCTAAGACCACTGTGTACTGACATATATAATGCATCTCTGTCTCTCGCTCTGTATGGCATAGGCAGCCAACGTAATTTACGGAAAAGTTGCCAACGTAATTTACGGAAAATCCGTACACTGTCAGCTCAAAAAGGGAAAAGTCCGTACGATGTTGCCACATCAGCACAGTCAGCGCATATCGCGGAGATCCATGCAGCCAGTCAACGCCAGATGCAGAATTCCACGTCTCTTGATCTCGTGGGTCGTTGACTTCCCAGAAAAATCTCATCCAATAAGGAGTATTCAGTGGTTGGCACATCACAATGCAACACAAATGCTCACATATGCATGTTACAAGGCATAGAAACATAAAGTCACCGATAAACTCTCCCTCCTCCCTGCAAATAACCATCCAGGTCCCGACCATGAGTTGTTCAACGACTCCCTCATCATTCCTCCTGCAAATAACCTAAAAAGGTCCGGGCCATGAGATATAGAGGCCTTTTACAACCAAATGCCCCCCCATACGGCAACTTGCGTCGTTTGGAGGTGCTGAGAGTAACCATTGCTCATACTTCTTAATACTGCTCCCGCATAACCATCCAAGTCCGGACCGGGAGTAACAACAATACTCCCCCCGTAAATAACCACAAGGGTCCGGGCCATGAGTAAAAACAACACTTTTCAATCATTCAATACTCCCTCCGCAAATAACCACAAGGGTCTAGGCCATGAGTATGAACAAGCATTCTCATACATCATTTCTCACTACTACACCCGGGAGTAAATTAGCAAGCATTGAAACCAGTATTAAAACCACAGTCAAACAATTCAAATCGGCACCAAGACATGTTTAAAAAACAAATTCAAAACAAGATCACCAAATTAGTTCCAAACAGAACTCAAACTTAAAAAGCAATCTTGACATTAGTCGAGCTCGAAAAGTCGACTGACTTTCCATCCTGAAACCTGCACCAAAAATTAGGGTTAGGTTCCTTCCATAAGGTCGTAGCCGACCGCAGCATGATCCACAAACTCTTGAATAGTCGAAACAAGCTTTGACAAGCAATGTTCCTGTGGCGGTGATGGTAGTTCCAAGACTTGGCAATCACATTGGACCTCCAAGGTTTTTAGCTCGAAAAGAGACACCTACTGAGAGATGTCGAGAGATTTCAAGTGATAATCTGCTAGGGTTTTCATGGCAAGCATTTCAAGGATACCCCACTCTGTTAGAAGTTGCAGTCCGAAGGAAGATGTTAGAAACCATATAACTTTGTGCAAAAAACTTCTTGAAAGCTTGCCAAGTCCTTGGAGTGTGCGGCTTGGTAGCTATAGACATCAACCTTTGTATGGCATTGCTTTTGAGAAAAACAGTGACTCGAAACAAATCTTGATCCTTCTCTTGCAAGTGATCTTTATGGCTATGCCCTGTAAGACATGAGCGGTGAAGACGGGAGCGGGGCCCAATGCGCGATGTACAAAGGGTAGGAGTGCCTAATAGGTCCGGGGACGGGACCCGAAGATACTTCAAATAAAATTCGAGTAGTCGGGACTCGAAGATACTTCAAATAAAATTCGAGCAGTCTTTGGTTTGCTCTGTATGCTCTTTTGTAGGACTGGTATGCTTTCAGAAAAGCACACTCCTGATGCTTTGATACCACTGTCACAAGACAGGAACCGCCTGCCAATAGAAAAGAATAGACTGAACAGACTTTTAGCACTTCAATAACAACTGAACAGAGAGAGAGAGAGAGAGAGAGAGAGAGAGAGAGAGAGAGAGAGAGAGAGAGAGAGAGAGAGAGAGAGAGAGAGAGAGAGAGGAGAGAGAGAGAGAGAGAGAGAGAGAGAGAGAGAGAGAGAGTGGCGGAATTCCACCCCAGAGAGTATTGGCCCCAAACCATGGCGCCCCTTTCGGTATTTCTTTATATTGCATCAGCACAGTACAAGCCGGTATTCCATGCTCTTCGTCCTAGCCTCATATTTAAAGGCCCTTGGCCATTAAAAGCAGTTTACATGAAAAGCTTAAACTCAAAAGCAACTGGTCCAAAAAGCATCTAGCCCCAAAAGCAGCCAACGCAATTTATGGAAATCCGTACAACTGCCACGTTAGCAAGCCATCGCGAAATCCAGAAATCCGTACAATCTGCCTCGTCTGTGAATTGCAGAAATCCATACAATCTGCCGCTTTTGCTTCTTCACTTGGGGTTTAGGCCAGTGTAACAGGGAACGGGCGGAACACAGCCCAAACGTTCCGAAACTGTGTTCCGGACGAGTCTTGTTCCGAAACGGAGTAGGAAACGGAACGGAATAGTGAATCTAATACCATGTCTGGGTACACAAGAAAGAACTAGAACAAAGATACTACTACTCCTCATCTACACTCTGGATGTCGAGAGAGTATGGCTCGAATCCTCTGCTGTAGTCTCCGTCGATGCCCTTCTCCTCAATCGTGGCCGTCTAGATCTCTGTAGCTCCATTGCTCGGTCGATGAGAGTGCCGGTAGTGGTCGAATGAGTGTAGGCCGAGCTCTTCAGTGATGGCTGCTCCTCTGGCTGTCCCATATCTAGTGAAAAGAAATCTGTAATCTGTCTTTGGGACTGTCTCTCTCTATTTCTCCCTAGTAAAGTGTCTCTATATCTGTGTAACTCAAGTAGATATAGCCCAAGACATCTTTGATCCTCATAACTCATGACCCTAAACCCTAAACCGAAACTCTCTCTGAATAAGCAGTGGAAATGGCCCCGTATCTCATAGTACACTGTGCAATGACATATGTAATGTAGCTGTCTCTGGCTCTAGTTGGCATAAGCGGCATACCCAGTAAAGTCTCTCTCTCTCTCTCTCTCTCTCTCTCTCTCTCTCTCTCTCTCTCTCTCTCTCTCTCTCTCTCTCTCTCTCTCTCTCTCTCTCTTCGTACGAAACTTAAGGAACACCATCCCCTCACTAGGATACACCTGTCCCTAAGCTTCTACACTCAAAACCCTCACTCTAAACCCATCTGCGGAAAACGCGTAGGATGACAGAACAGAATTTTGAAAGTGCTGGAAATTGAAATTTATGAGTACCTATGCGTAGCTTATGTCGCCACGATTCTATAGACTACTAGCACGCAGAAAATAGACATCGTTTGATACACTTACGGCCACAAATAGCTCGTAGATGCGTCGGCATGTGCGCTTCGTCTCGCGTGGAATGCTTGGCGTCGTCGCGTAGCTCTCCTCGAGCCTACAACAATGGTGCAGTCGGATCTCCAATGTGTTGAGCGAGCCGGGCGTAGCGAGAGGACGAAGCTCACGCTCACTCTCTTTCTCTCTCACACAGTAGACGGCAGCGCAAGAGGAAAAACGTCACTCACTCTCTCTCTCTCTCTCTCTCTCTCTCGCGCGCGCGCTGCTCGCTGCCGCGTTGTGTTGCTGTCTGCCCCCCCGCCTCTGCCCCCCCGCCTCTGCCCTCGCGCCCGTCGCCCTGCACCCCCGCCTCTGCCCCACGTGCCCGTCGTCCTGCACCCCCGCCGCCCTGCCCTGCTCGCGCGCTGCACACTGCCCTAGCCCCCCAACCTCTACGCGTAGCATGTCTCTCCCCCCTTTCCTACGCGTAGCATGTCTTTTCCCCCCCCCCCCCCAACACCTCCCCCCCTTTTTTCTTTTACGTGTAGGACGTCCATCCTCTACGCGTAGGACGTCTTTTTTTTTTCCTCCACTTTTTAACTTTCGGGCCCGGTAGGTCATTATGGCCTTTTGAGGACTTTAGTATAACATTCCATTTCATTTCTACCCCCCCCCCCCCCCCCCCCCCCCCCCCCCCCTTCTCTCCTTCACTTTTGTTTTCGAGGCGCGCGCGCACACACACACACAGCTGAACATATTGAGGGCACCGGGCCACACCGCCTCGTGCTCCGCCGCTCGTCGCGATCGCCGCCAGTGTGGGTGCATACGTACATCCAGTGCCGCGCCCGCTGCTAGAGTGGGTACACACGCGCATCTAACCCCCTTGTGGACGGCGATCAAACATGAGGAAAACGAACGAAAAAGCCGAC
Source organism: Adiantum capillus-veneris (assembly GCF_014529385.1). Lineage (NCBI taxonomy): Eukaryota > Viridiplantae > Streptophyta > Polypodiopsida > Polypodiales > Pteridaceae > Adiantum > Adiantum capillus-veneris. The sequence goes on from NC_140940.1 coordinate 20,391,841, forward strand.
CCCCTAGAGGATGCCATTCGAAAATGCAAAGAGGAAATGACGGAGACCATCACCAAGATGAACCGCAATCTCTGGGGCACAATAAACATTCTCGAAGGACGTGTGCTGATCCAAGAGAGCAAGATAAGCACGCTGGAAGACCGAGTGACGACCCAAGAGGAAGAGATCACGTCACTCAAGAAAGAACTCGCCGAAGCCCGATCAAGAAACACACTGGAAGAGGGCGAACTGCAACCCTCAGTAATTGAAGAAATCAACACGATCAAGGAACAAGTACGGGCCATCAAAGAGGGAGAAGAACAACACAAAGAAATGACGACTTCTTGGGTGGATGTTCTTACCAAAACCCAACAGAAGGCAAACGAAGCCGAGAAATGGATCAGGGTGGCCAAGAAAGGAAAAGACAAGGAGATAACGCCCACGTCCACACCCAAGAACATCATTAACCAGACACTAGAGGAGGAGTAGAGGAGAAGGCAATGTGGGCGAAGAAGTAAAAGAACTCAGAGCCTTGATGGGGATTCATGAGCCGACACACACAAGGGCATGGAGAGTGGGCAACATAAAGAAAAATGGAGGCAGTGGAGAAACCTCAAAAGAAAGAGCACTCATTCTCCGTTTTCCCTCCATGGAAGCAAAGAAGTCATTCTTGAAGAAAAGACCAACTCTTAAAGAGACTGGCATCTTGCTTGGGGATGATCTCACCCTCTCACAGATCGCTTATATGCAGGAAGTAATGCTGGAGATTAGAGCGGCAAGGGGAAAAGGCAAGATCGCTTTTTACCGAGACGGAAAAGTGGTAATACTTGAGCGACGCTCCACATGACGGTGCGAGACTTATGGGACCACACTCAAAGTAGCTGCCTGGAACTGCAATGGATCTATGCGTCTTGATGTGGGTGCTTTTGAGGATAGCTTTACTGGAAGAGACATCATCTTCTACTCTGAGACACACCAGGCCCCTGGGCAATCCATGCCCCACATCAATGGATATAGGTGGGAGACAGCCTACAGACAGGAGACACGCTCAGAGCACAGAGGGAGAGGCTCGGGAGGAGTGGCAGTGTTATTTAGAGAGGATCTGCAGCCACTGATACATATAGCCCACAGGGACGAGCTGACTAGGTACATGTGGGTGAGACTGAAAGCAGAGACAGGTAGATACGTCTATCTAGCTATTTGTTACTTTCCCCCGAGTACATCAGTGTATGCACCACCCAAAGGACAGTCCCCTTTCTCTATTTTGGATGATGACATATGGGAGTTCTCTAGGGACGGTGACATTATCATCCTCGGGGACTTCAATGCTAGGACTACCCATCACCAGGCAGTGTTTTATGATACTTCAGAGGAGATGCTAAGAGAGATAGATGTGGCAGAGACGGACCTTTCCAGACTATCACACGATATGGAATATACTGAGTATGGGCGACACCTGATAGACATGGGCACTGCACATGGATTGGCCATCTTGAATGGCCTACAGAGATTTCCTGCTATGAGAGGCTTTACATGCTTCCCACACAGACATGGAGCCTGCACGGTGGACTGTCATGGCACAACCGAATCTCATCTCTAGTATCGAGGATCTCACAGTTGGGCCCAGACCGGTTGGGGTGGCGGTGGATCATGCTCTGGTGTCAATGACCATCTCCTTCCATTTCAGTGCAGCACACATGCCACGAGTAGCAGTCCCTACTCGCTACACATTCACAAGGGAGACGGACTCTGTATACATTGACGGAATCTACAGACGCCTATGCACTGAGGACCCGGGGCGACCTCTGGAGGAGCTAACTACTATACTGACACAGACATTACATGAGGCAGCAGCTGAAGCATACCCACACACCCAGCCTGAGCAGAGCCGCCGATTTGGGAGCATGCCTCAGAACAGCTGGTACGATGAGGAGTGCCGCCAGACTAGAGCCATACTTCAGAGGGAGGTGCTGTTGGGGGACGTCACTCACAGATAGTCACAGATAAACTTCCGACGCCTGGTACGGCGGAAGAAGAGGGCTTTTTTGGCTAGACTCGAGCAGGATCTATATCAGCTATTCTTGAGTCAAGACTCGCGTGAGGCGTGGCGGCTCTTTCATGAGCAGTCCCCCCCCCCCCCCCCCCCCCCCCCCCCCCCCCGCTATTTCCTCCACAGAGACCTGGGGTCAATACGCATCATCTCTGTACACAGTACCTGGACAACCGCCCCTCCCCAACCCCCCCGACCCATGCCCACATACATGTGTCTTTTTCACTGTTGAGATGGTGAAGAAAGCCATTGACAGGATGAAGACTGGGAGAGCATATGATCATGAGGGCCTAGTAGCTGAGCATTTCATGCATGCCAAAGACCTACTAGCAGAGCTTCTAGCAGTTATGTTTAACCGTGCCATGTGTGAGGGCCTACCGGACACTTGGAGCCTATCTACAATCGTACCTATCTTCAAATCAGGAGACCCCATGGAGCCTGGGAATTATCGCACTATTATGATTGGGCACACACTGGCACGGTTATATGCATCCATTCTTGAGCAACAGCTGAGTAGATGGGCAAAGAGGGAAGGAATACGTGCAACTAGGTAGGCAGGATTCAGGAGAGGCTTCTCTACTCCTGACCATATCCTAACACTCAGGGCCATCATCGAGGAAGGCAGATCTCATGGGAGACGGATCTATTGTAGCTTTGTGGACTTCCGCAAAGCTTTCGACACGGTACCCAGAGCTAGACTGATGCGCAGATTACAGGAAATGGGAGTACCCACAGAACTCATTTGGGGGATCATGGCATTGTACAGATCAGTAGTAGGGCATGTACGCACCCCAGAGGGACTTTCTACACCGGTTCACTCCACTATTGGGGTGAAGCAGGGCTGCCTGATCTCTCCCACTCTTTTCGGTATGTATGTGGATGAGATTTCTGACTACGTTGACAGCGATGGGGATGAAGGTGCTCAGTTGGCAGGGACATGGATTCCACTTTTGTTATATGTTGATGACATAGTGTTGATCTCCGAATCCCCAGAGGGAATGCAACGTCAATTGGATGCTCTGCATACGTTTGCCCACGAAAGTGGTTTGTCTGTCAACCTGGGTAAAACCAAGGTTATGGTGTTTAATACCACCCCACAGTGGATCAGGAGGTCAGCACCTACACTCACATACGGCCAGGAGACTGTGGAGTACACAGACGCTTACACTTACCTTGGAGTGGTTTTTAGCGGACCTACATTCTCACTCAGAAGAGCAGCAGAAACCAGACTTACTAGAGCCCACGCAGCATTGGGTAGATTGGAGAGGATGTGTTCGCAGGTTCAGTTTCAGGAGCCCCGGACGAAGCTCTGGCTCTTTGACACCTTGGTGGCTTCAGCATTGCTCTATGGAACCGAGATATGGGGACCTTCACTGGATCACCACGGGAGGACTGGTCGCTCAGACGGATGGGGGAACATGGAGAAACCTCTCGTCTCTATGATCTCGCGGCTCATTAGAGCCAAGGCATCAGTACCACGGGCCATTATCCGAGCAGAGCTAGCGGCCCCCCCACTTGTGGTGGAGGCGCTCACCAGATCAGTCTCCTTCATAAACCGCACATGGGCACTTCCTAGAGACAGATATGCTCGCATAGCACTTGAAGCCTCTCGACAGTTAGCCATACAAGGAGATACAACATGCTGGTATGGGGAGATGACATCATGGTTTCAGGCACATGGGTTTAGCATAGACCGGCTGCCACCATTCCATTACTCATTGGATGCACCATCTCTCACCCTTACACAGTCAGAGATCACCAAGCTCATACGCCAAGACCTGACCCAGCTAGACACCAGAAGGGCATGGATACAACCAGCACAGGAATTGGGCACGAAGATGGCTTTTTACAAAGACCACCTTCTACAGCTTACGGAAGATGGTTTTGTGGCGAGACCTAGATACATGGATACCCACTTGTCTCATGGGATACGATGTGCTATTGGCCAGGTACGCACATCTTCTCACCAGTTGCGGATTGAGACGGGGAGATACAGCGCAGTACCAGCAGAGGACAGGACATGTCCTTTGTGTAACATGGAACCTGAGACAGAGCTACACTATACATGTCGCTGCCCCGTCTACTACGAGATACGAGGCCGCTTCCATTGCTTGTTCAGAGAAGGTTTTGGACCACTCTCAAGAGTCGTGGGATACGAAGATCAGAGATGTCTGGGTTTGTTCTTGCTCGAGTTGTGTAGACACAGAGATAGCCTGATGAATGGCGAGGCTAGCCAGTCTCAAAGACGAATCACAGACTTCTTCAGAGCAGACAGGGGACAGCCGCAAGAGCCACTCCCACAGCAGAGCTCCCCCTCGTCTCATACCAGAGGCACACTGATTGACCGAGCGATTGAACTGGGGAAATCCAGGCGCCCGCGACTGCGAAGAACTACACAGCATCGACGGAGGCTACGACAGAAAATTCGGAGCACGCTGGCCAGGCATGCGCGACGCCCGGTTAGACTACTAACCATGGAGGAAATTGATGAGATTCGCCAACGACCGATGCTAGATCTCTTGTGATTCAGCTATCCCAACAAGCCGCCCATTTTTTGCTTGGTTCACATCGATCAACTTAGGACCCCATAGTATATATCTTTGTTTTGTACTGTTGTTAGGTTATTTTGTTACTCTGACTTTGTATCAGATCCACCACTTTGTAACTTTCGGGTCTCATAGGTCATTATGGCCTTTTGAAGACGTTAATATAACATTTCATTTCATTTCATTCTCTCTCTCTCTCTCTCTCTCTCTCTCTCTCTCTCTCTCTCTCTCTCTCGTGCACGTTTTCATAAAGAAATATCACCTAGGGCACAAATATTCACTTTGTTTTCAACAGATATACGTGCATGCTTTCCATCGAGTTTCTCTTAACAGCTGCAAAAATGTTACAGGCAGCAGATATGGTGGCAGACAGTGGATCAGACTGCTTGGATATATCTTTAGATGCAAAAAAGGAGCTTTTGATGGCCTTGCAAGAGACCTCTGGTATGGGTTTGCCCGATGGCTGGTTGGGCAGTAGTATCGATGAGCTTCTACAACAGCTTGCACTTGCGTGGTCAATAGACATTGAACCGGTTGACACAGAGTTGTGATTTTTGCCTTGATGGAGCTGCGTTTAGTGACAAAAGGTGCTTCTATTTGTCCTTTTAGCATGCTGTGAAGGTTTCTGCCTTTGTGCAGATGATGTCACCGCCATTTTTGTTATGGTGATCTATTCCAACGAGTACAAATACCATAAAACCTTTGGATACATTGCAGAAAAGAATACTGTCAGAGGCATATGATTGTATTATAGAATTGGGGACAATGCTCTGCATATTCATTATTGCGAGTGTTGTTGCTTTATGTAGTTGGACATGATTTGGAAGAGGAGAATGATAGGAGGTGCTGCTGTTCAATCTTATATTTGAGAGTCATTTTGGGAGCAATTTTGAAGAGGTACATTGCAGAGGTGACAAGTGTAATAGAGTGAAGCTATGTGAGCGGAATTATGTGCTGTGACACGCAAGAAGGTGATAACAGGCTCAGATAAAGGCTATTGTATTTATCAAGTGGGGTCTTGAAAGTTTACATGGGGGACTCCATTTAATGGAAAATGGGCCTGCACATGAATCATATTGCTCATTTAAAGCAGAGAAGTTTTCTTTTCTTTTTGAGAGAGAGATGTTTAATCGATGTGTACATTATTCAATGTCAGGGTGAACTGCATGATCTTTGGAGGTATCGGTGATTTAAGAGTTCTGAATGATGAGGACACTCAAAAGGACCTTATCAAAAAGTTTCATGATGGCCATATTCTAGATACAAAGTATCTTGCCCAAAGAAGGAAGCAAACTTCCCTTTTCAAGTACATTGGGATTGGATGAGAGGAGGGATTTGCACCAATCCTCTTCGAGGTGCTCTTCCCTTTTATATGTTATTCCATGTGAGCTAATTGGAATATCTAATGGCTTCAAAAAAATTAGAAGGCTAAAACCTTGAAGATTCAAGTGAGGATCACTAGTCGTTGAAGGGTTCTTGCAACGCCGATCAGCGTTTTCTCAAGCGGCTCATGTTCAATTGATATAAGAAAAGATAGCTTGTTTGATGCCAACTCCAGCAGTTATTGCCCACATTTCATCAAAAGCATGTCCCACAAATGTGCGTGTCCATAGTGGATATAGAAACCATAAACCGGTGCATCAGCTTTTCTGTTATGTTGCGCACATGCAGCCAACCGACAAATTAGTTGAACTTCGTGGGTTGGAGGCTCTTGGGCATATGCAAGGAAGACATCAGAAGTAGAAGCAGTCCCTGTGTCTTGGTATGAGTGCTGTGTGAATGCCTAGCATTGATCATTGGTTTGCTAGGGTCCCTTTAGCTGGTGTGAGAATTTTGAGACCAAGCACAAAGGTCGACGCAAGCTGCTCGAGCCGATGGGAAAAGGTTGGAGGTATGCAGTGCATGTGCGCAGGCTATCTGTGGCCATGCTGCCATCTACCAGTCTGCTCTACCTGTGGCCCTCCTGCTATCCATTGGCGTCATGTTGAGCGCCTTGACCAGCAGCATCAAGAGCAAGGCGATTCGTTCCTTGGAGGAGGACCTCATGTAGATTCCCTACTATGGACGTGCAGCTCTGCAGAGCCTGGGAGGTGTCGACTCCTCCAAAAGTTTACTGAAACGTTTATGTTTTGAGCGACGTTTGCCCTTCCATACCTTCCACAAATTTCTTCATGACCTTCCAAAATTTTTACTTTTCATCATGGGAGGAATCTTCACGCTTTTGCAGCCTTTTACCTTTTTCTGAGATTGGGGAGACCTAATTTGGAGTACGTTCCAAAAATTGGCGGTTTGTTTGAATATGGAAACTGGTCATTTATGTTGAAAATGTTGGGAGTATGCCTCTTGGATTAGAAAGTTTATGGTATTTTATGTGCCCAAGATTATGAAAAAATAACAAAATCTTGTGCAGATGCCTTTTCTTTCTTTCATTTTTTTTGTTTCATTGTCACCATTCCTTCAAGGTCGGGGCTCTAGGAGCAGAGGATCTGCACCCTCCATTCCCCATGCATTCCTCTATGGAATTTTTCTAAGATGTCGTTCCATGCTTGACAAATCAGCGCTTGTAATATTGCGTAGCAACATCAAATCCATGGATGACATCTCAGCAGCCATTATATGCTTCTCTTGTCGAGACGTCAGCAGGGGGGAATTTTGTTGTCAGTCACTCCAGCAAAACACACCAGCCAACAATTGCATGCCACCTTTGTATTGGCGATGGCTGTATCTGCTCGATTCCTGCACAATATTGATTGCTATATTTGTTGCGTGTTTGAACCTGCACAGTTGGTAGGCCTTCATCGGCCCCTCACCCCGAGTGACCATTCCTCTTATCAATGCATTCGACCTCTGTCAGTCGCCCTGATTACGGGGAATGGTCACTAAGCGACCATTCCCTAGAAATATTTGCGATTCTATAGGTCCTCTCTCTTTCTCTCTCTCTCTCTCTCTCTCTCTCTCACACACACACACACACACACACACACACACACACATACACATTTTTTTAAAAATAGGAATATCAATTGATTTACTAATGGGAAACCTGAAGGCGAGGAAAACTCATGGGAAACATTACATGCTGTAAATCAGAAGCAATCAATGTAGAGCTCATATTGTGGAGGAGAGAGCATCCTAATTCCTAGCAAAAGCCAGAGATTGGCGAAGGGAAGTTTTGAAGAGGAAAACAGAGTTCACATGGACTACTAGAACATGAGAAAATTACGTGCTTTCCACACCATCCAGAGTGCCCAGAATCTGACCCAATAAAAAAAACATGCATACGGCCGAAGGAGCGGCGGAAGCCCTTCGGAGGCGGAAGCACCCCAAAAATCCTGAAGTATTGGCCAAATTGTACCCCATCAAAAATTGCAAAGGCACGTAGAGATGCAATCCACAAATCGACATGTGAGAACAGAACCACAACAAGTGTGGGAATATTCTCATCGCCCACACCACAATGAACATATCTTGATGAGGCCACTCTTCTTGAGCAAAGAAATCTACCACTTGGGAGAATCCCAATAACACATCTCCACAAGAACAATTGTTCTTTCAATGGAAGTTTAGCATGCCACACCTTTATAACTCTTTTGTGCCACCATGTAATAGCTATATGCATATGCCATACCTTATTACAGTGTTCCTCTAGCCACAGAGACGGCTGCAAATTATATTATACCTTTTTTTGTGGTCAAAGAGAGGATCAAAGATCATGCATAATGCCAATCACCAAGCCGATCCCCAAAAAAGCGACGGAATGGGAGATCTAGAATCAACAATGTCCTTGATGATTTGCCATGTGTTTCTATAGTGCATCCCAAGGCCAAAAATGAGAGTACATGCCCATCAACATTTACAACGTTCGATACCACATCAATAACTTTCCAGGAAAGAAAGTACGCCCATCTTGGAGCCCGTTGAACAAAATTCTGATAAGAAACCAAACTCCAATTCAAACTCTTGAGTCTAAGAGAATTGCCACTCTTAGCATCCCTACCATGACATGACAACTGCTTCGTTACTTGTTTCCAATCCTCTACCAAACTGGAAGCAAAGGGGCAGCCTAGGATTGTAGATTTCAACTTTCTAAAAACAACATCTCAGTAAGAAGGCTGCCAGCGGTCCAAGGTAGGTGTGAAAACCGCACGAGAGTACAAAAAAGCAAACATCGACGTCCAAGGTTGCTTTTGCTCCACCAATACGAATATCATCGTAGCCTTCCTTGCAATAACATGCAAACACAAGTGTAGGATATTCAGACCACCACACTTTTTTTTTGTACATAACTTATCCATAGCAAGCAATCACAACCCCTTTTTATGAGAGGAAGTAGACCATAAATGATCCAAGATATGAGACATCAAGGCTTGAAGTCGGCGAGCTGGCCAATGCAACGAAGGTAAGAAAAACTGCATATATGCTATCAAGATGGATTGGACTATTCTAAGGCGCACATCTAACAACGAAGTGGACAATTCCCAATATTGTAACTTGGATCTAATATGGTGCTCATCCCAATCCAAACGTTTAGAATTGCTCACCGACCAAGCCAAAAGCTATCCAAAGTGCCTCACTATCTGATCAGGCTTTACTTTTTTGCATGGCCATGATACAAAGTGCCATTCCTTTAGTGTAGTAGGAAAAGCTTCAATTTTCAAAACTTTACATGAAGCCCAACAGCCAACCTATAAATGTGCAAGGCATCCATGATACAACGAACATAATCGAGATGATTCCTAGGCCAAAACATGGAATCATCCGCACACGCTTGCGCCACAAAATGATCACAAGAAAGTAATTCCAATCCATGCAAACAACTAGACGTCGTTAAGGAGTTCAAATACAGCAGTAGAGGATGAGTGGCAATAGCATATAGCATAGCACTCAACGAACATCCTTGCCTGAATGGATGACCAAGATTCCATGACTCTATAAGCTCACTATTTATTATTAAAGAAGATCGACTATGTTTGTAGAGAAAGTAAACCACACGACGCATTTTCAACCCAAAACCTAAGCTTGTCATGATCTGTGCAATAAAATCCCACTAAACAGTATCAAACACTTTCTCTATATCAACCTGCATAATGAGCACACCTTGGCCAGTATACTTTGCATACTCAATGCCAATAAAAGCATTAGCAATATTATCCATAATTTGGATGCGCTGAATAAATTCATATTGAGTGGCATGAATGCCACAAAAACACATGATTTATACATCAATTTGTAAACGGCAATAATAAGGGTAATATGGCCAAGCAGAAAAGAATTCAGAAAGCGCTTACTTAGGCAACAATTTCACCAGACCTTCTTTCCACGATTGTGGTAAGGATTGCATATTCTATGCGTATTGGAATTAGGGTTGCATGAAAACACACACAGCTTGGAGAAGACGAAGGAAGCTCAAGGCACACAACCAGAGAGTGTGTTACTGCCCCGGCGGTCCTAAGTGTGTTCACACACATCACTACCACATGTATATGGTAACAAATCCCCCTGAGAGTGATGCGGTGAACGAGAGCTGGCACATATAGGGAAGTGCCATGCCCTAAGGAAAGGATCAATCCACAAAGGGGAGTAAGCCCAAAGCTTTGCGGAAAGCTTCAAAATTCTCAAGAGACAATGCCTTTGTGAAACGATCTACAAGGTTGTCCTGTGTTGGCACACAAGCCAAGCTGATCTCTCCTGTTGAGAGTCTCTCCCTGACATAATGGTAATGCACCTCAATGTGCTTTGTGCAAGCATGAAAAACTAGGTTTCTTGCAACTTCGAATGTGCTCTGATTGTTAGTGTAGATGATCTTAGCAGTGTCCTGTCCAACACCCAAATCAGCCATAAGGCATCTAAGCCATAGATACTCAACCGTAGCTGTGAAGACTGCCTTGTGCTCAGACTCACAACTTGAAGTGGCCACAGTAGGTTGCTTCTTGCTCAAGCATGATATACATGAACTGCCAAGCATGAAACAAAAACCACTCGTAGACACTTTGTGTCAAAACAACCAACCCAATCCGGGTCTGAAAAAGCATGTAAATCTGACAGCAATGATCTGGGATAAAACAAGCCAAGATGTAAAGTGCCACTCAAGTAGTGAAAGATTCTCTTTACAGCCTACCAATGCTTAGACAATGGGCTATGCATAAACCTGCTGACTTGTAAGATTGCAAGCTGAATATTTGGCCTCATGTTGCATAGATAAATAAGATATCCAGGTTAAGAGTGACATCGGCATCATGAAGACTCAATTTCAAACCTGTTTCCATGGGAGTGGTAATAGGTTTGCAGTTCTCAAAACCAAACTTACTTATCAATGTCTCTATGTAACTTGTCTGATACAAGGCAATACCACCATCACACTGCTTAAATTGTATACCCAAGTAATGATGCAACATCCCCAAATCTTTCATCTTGAAAGTAGCATTCAAATCAACCTTAAATTTAGCAATATGTCTCGCCTTTTTCCCAATGATCAACAAATCATCCACATAGAGAACGACAATGAGAAGTACATCACCCTCACGCTTTACATATACAATGTGCTTTCTGTTGGAATGTTATGAAAGCCTTGTTTGAACAAATGAGTGTCAGTCTTCTCATACCAAGCATGAGGAGATTGCTTCAACCCATACAAAGATTTCTTACATTTGCACATTTTATCTTGCTGCCCTTTAACGACAAAATCGCGAGGCTGCGTTACATAAAATTCCTCAAATATGTCACCATTCAAGAAAGCAGTAACAATGTCTGACTGATGTACATCCCAATCAAAATGAGCTGTCAATGCACATAAAAAATGCACAATAGTCATAAGGCAAGTGGGAGAAAAAGTCTCTTCATAATCTATGCCTTTTTGTTGTGCATAACCCTTTGCCACAAGTCAAGCCTTATAGCGATCAATCTCACCATCTGGCTTGCGTTTCAACTTGTAAACCCACTTCGTACCAATGGTCTTTTTGCCAAGAGGAAAATCACATAAAGTCCATGTGTCATTTTATATAAGTGCATCATATTCTGATTGCATGGCAGCCATCCATCTTTTTGAATTGTGTGCTTCATCAAAAGACATAGGTTCCTCAACATCACATAAGCTAGACAAAACCAAAGCATAACAATCTAATGCATAAGATGCATGGTGAGAACTTGAACAAGTACGACTAGACAAAGGTACATCCAATTTTCTTTCACGCAAAGTATGCACTAGTCATTTTGGCAAACCTCTAGCTTGCTCATTCTCAGCCCTTTTCTCATCAAGTACATCATATACATCTGCATCAGTAACTTGCTGATTTGTAACATTTTGAGAAACCCCCATAGGCTGTACATTTGCCTCATTGGAATCAACATTCGAACTTCCACCACTGAAAAGAGGCAACAAAGTGTCATAAATGTCCTGTGAGCTTACATTATTGTCTCTAGTACATGACAACAAGGGATGAACATAATCCACAAACACAACATCTCGTGAGACCTAGATAACTTTGTTTGCAGATGATACAACCTTTAACCTTTGCCTTACACGCCACACAGGGAAGCCAAAAAACAGAGAGCGAAAAACAATAAAACCAACGTACCCACGAAGTGTACAGGAATAGTAAGCTAAAGCCTATGCAGGAAAAAAAATTTGCCACTCTTACACTCTGTAGAAGAAACAATGCACCCCCTCACACTCTTGCACGCAAAACTGCAATTGGCTGCAAACTGCCCCAAGCTGTAGAATACAATGCAGAAGGCATCTCTCTGAGCATGTCCATGCATAATGCCAGACTAGGCACTCGCGCCAGAGCACAAAGAACTGCTCTCTCTCTCTCTCTCTCTCTCTCTCTCTCTCTCTCTCACACACACACACACACACACACACACACACACACACACACACACACACAACACACACACACACACACACACACACACACACACACACACACACACACACACGGCCCCGCCTTAGGGGTCATCGGTGCAAATGTGGATGATTTTAATTTTATTTTGTGTTTTTTGTTTTGTTTTTTTTTTTTTTTTGGGGGGGGGGGGGGGGGGGGGGGGGGGGGGGTGTTCTCTACTACTACAAGGAGTTTGAAAAAAAGACGAACTCTAGTTTAGTTTTCCTTTTGAAGCCCTTAAAAAACCCCGGGAGAATCGACAGCTCAAAACTAGTTTGAAGCCCTTAAAAAAAACTCTCCTTCTCTTTCTACATCTATGAAAACCTTTAGAAGGCCATTAAAAAACTCCTCTATGAAGATGTGTGTGCATTTGTGAATGTTTTTTTTTTTTGGGGGGGGGGGGGGGGGGGGGGGTGTTCCCCTATCCACAAACGAGGCCACTCTTCGAAGGTGGAGGCTGAATCGGCCGGCAGGCCATCCTCGAGCCACTAGTAATTTAATTTATCAGAAGTATATCCAATATTAATTATTTAGAGTGTGATGGGTAAGCTTCAATGAAACTCGGAGAAATTGGCTAATTTTATGTCTATGTTTTCCATGCCATTCTTTGTTTTCTCGGCTAAATAGCTGTACATGATTGGGAATGTGTGGTAGTTGATGATTGACTTTACATTGCAATAGTGTAGCTTTTTTATTTTTGCAAGATATTCTCTTTTTTCGTTTCGTATTGTAAATAGTATTGATTACTAGAAAGAAGTATATATGCCCAAATGACCAGTCAAAGAACTGTGCTCAAAGACTAAAAGACCAATTCCAAACATGAACATGAAAAGCCCATGAGGAAAATGGAATGCAGTCATGTTATAGAATTAAGCAATGAATGTCACTGCTAAGATGCCATCCTTCCAAACCCGTGCATTTGCCACAAAAATGGCCCTAGTAGTGGTAAGTGACGATATGTCCCAAAGCAAAATGCCTCTCAATCAGAATACGTGTTTTTGAACACCACTTACACCATCATAAACAGTCACTTTTGGTGGTCCAATTATGCAGAAACCCCAATAATGAAGCATACCCAATAGCATGAAAACACTATGAAAACAATATGCAATCATGTTGCCTATATGAGAGTCTTTCCATATGGAAAACTAATTTGAAAAATGAAATGCTGAACAATAGAAATCTATGGCTACATGGAATCAAGACACGTCCCAAAGAAGGCTGCAACACTTGGCTATCTCATGTGTCCATTAATTAAAAATTGATGCCTGACCCATTCTTTTAGGGGTAGATATTTGATGTTGTGAGACCAAGAAATGGACAAATAATAAGATATGGTATTAGATAATAATGAGCTAACATCTTGCCCTCTCTATCTTTGGCTGGCAAAGGCACCATCAAATAATCACTCAAAATAGAAAAAGAGTTATTCCACAAAGAAGGATCAAATGTTATGTACGTTTTGTTTGAAGGACCACTTTCTCCTTTGTGCTTGCTATCTCATGGCATAACCACTTTTTCGTTGTAATCAAATTGCAAGCAAGTAGACGTTTACATAAAATGATCGGAATGATGTCTCAAATGATAAGGGTGATGTTGATTTTGTCCTCACAATTTTTTGAGAAGCCTATCCAAAAGTGGGTTTGTTGTTGCAAGACGCATCATCCATATGTATGAGGAGGTTTTGGAGAACAAGGTTTGACTCCTTGCATGTCTCAACTCAATATCTAGCTTGCAGCCATTGTGGGGAACCACTTCTTCCAATTGATCCTTTTCTTGCATGGGCTATTCGCCCTTGTCAGTCGACACACTAGAAACATGCAGATGATTGCTTTGTTGCTGATCTCCTTGTATATTCCTAAAAAAACATCTTGAGTGGACACATGCTTAGAAATATCAGTAGCCATTCATGGCATGATTAGTAAGTTAATTACGAAAAGATGAGAGAGAGAGAGAGAGAGAGAGAGAGAGAGAGAGAGAGAGAGAGAGAGAGAGAGAGAGAGAGAGAGAGAGATTGACACTATTACAAGTAACAAAACATGATTAGATTAATGGAAAGCTAAATTCAAATGGTGGGTACAAAGTAAGCTAGAGTGATGACTAGTATATGGATATGAATTGGATACAAAGTGTGGAGCTTAGGCTTCTTTTAAAGAGTTGGGAGAGGGAATCTGATGACTTAATCAGTGATATCAAATGTGTAGGCTTTCAATGTAGAGGGGGTTCTCAATTGTGGTGGTGCAGATGTCTCACACACCCCAACATGAAACTGTCCCAAAGCATCCATTGTCTATTCTTGTTTGTTGATCTTATGTAGGGTGGAATAAGCACCTTTCCAAAATGATGCATAGTGGGAATAAAAAGCTATTAATACATAGATGGACAAATTTGCACTTCTAACCATTATTGCTTGGGGAGTGATTCAAACACAGTCAAAGTGTGCCATGCAACTTTATGCACTAATCTCCATTCATAGAAAATAGGCACTCCTGGCAATATAGCATCACCTTGTAGAATCCCTAGGTCTTGAAAAAAAATTTGTTCACA
Organism: Adiantum capillus-veneris; assembly: GCF_014529385.1. Taxonomy (NCBI): domain Eukaryota; kingdom Viridiplantae; phylum Streptophyta; class Polypodiopsida; order Polypodiales; family Pteridaceae; genus Adiantum; species Adiantum capillus-veneris. The sequence goes on from NC_140940.1 coordinate 20,406,846, forward strand.
AGATCATTGGCGACGAGATTATTAAGACACCATTTAATGTGGAGAACATGGCACAACATTTCAGTGAAGAAGACGATGCAATCCTTGATAGTGAGGCTTGCAAATGCACGAAGAGACTCTTTTTTAATCAATAGAAGCATGTAGAACATAATCTTCTTTGAAGTGATCACCTTCTAAAGTATGACTTTTTGCATAATCCCATAACAAGGAGCTATAAAATAAAAAAGAGATTTCTATTTCTCTAATATTTTGCCTTTGACATCATGACCGACTTAGAATGATGCATAACCTAAAGGGGAGAATTAAGAAAACCATATTTTTACCTTTTGTGCATTATACTCTTGCATAGGATTTTGCACTTAAAGAAGCATGCTGGACAAAAAGAAATTCCAATTCTTCTATAACTTTTCTTTGGCATTATCAAATGTAGGCTACCATGTAGGATGCTATGTGTATAGAACCATGTGATAAACCATGTGTTGGCATGCGATGACCTAAGAGCCAAGTAGAAGGGTGAAGGGCAAAGCTAGCCTCTTTCCTTTTCTAGTAGAGTCAATTGAGCTTGGAGTGGTGTAATCACTACTTGCTATGCCTATATAATAAGCCTTTTCAAGTAGAGTCAATTGAGCTTGGAATGGTGTAATCACTACTTGCTATGCCTATATAATAAGCCTTTTAATCACTCCTGTGTTGAATAATCAAGCTACATTTGTCCGCACTCTAGTCCATTGAGCATTCAATTAATCTCTCTCCATAATTATTATGAATTCATGATGAATGCTACATTAATCTATCCACTCTAACATTACAACTGGTATATGAGCCATGCTAGTGTGATTAGCACTTCCTAATCATCCCTATTGATCCTAATTAAAACCCTCTCTACGCTAGATTGTTTTGGCACCCTCTCTTTACCTTGACTATCATCCTTCATACTTCTAATAACTCTCTAATTAGTTCTAGATTATTCCATTGAGGTGCCATCCATGGGCCACTACCCTCATGAAGTGATTAGGATTAATTAACAGCTCAATTAGTCTCCCATTAGTTTGTGTGTTCATTTCATTTTTGCATAACAAATGAGGATTTTAAAAGAAAATCTCCCATTTCCTCTTGTTTGTTTACAGTTGATCCAATCAATTTACGCATGTGCATAGAGTGCATTTTTTAGTGTCAAATTATAATTTCCATCTTGAATTAGTTCTTTTGGGCTAATCATCTGCTTGCATGACATGTGTGTAAAGGAAGTGCCCGTCAAGAAGTCCTTGTTTTTGACGAGCTCTTAAGCGCCCCGAGTTGACACCATTAAGCACTCTAATACCTCTTCTAAATATAGGTTTGTGTGTGATACTTTGTTAGGTTTATATTTGGTACGCCTCAAAAGCAACGTGGGTGGCTCACATGGAGAGCTTACCACATTTGGAGCATTCCGCACAGTGGGTGATAGGTTCAATTCCCACAGTGGGTGATGTCCAATTCTAGTTTGAGATCCCTTGGCGGACGTGGAGAAGGGCCTTAACTACCGCACCTCATATTAGGGAACTCTTCCTTAGTCAGGTAATGGAACAACTAATAGGACAAATGGACGTAGATAAAATGGCATAGGTCATGAGAGTTCTACGAAACGTTTGAGAGAGTTATTACGAGGTGTAGCCAATGCAAAGCAGCCTAGAATACCCGACTCCAAGCCGGTTGGCTTCAGAGCACCAAGGCAGTGTTGCCTCAACACAAGGTGGACAAAATAGTGGTGCATCCTCCGGCCAACACACACACACACACACACACACACAAAGAGCTAGCACTCCGATGGATCACTTGCGTACTAGTTTGGAATGCATGGAATGAGGCAAGTAAGTCAAGAGCAAAGGTTTTGATCAACTACTCTTGAAGAGGCACAGTCTGCTCTTTCACAAGCTATCTATTTTATAGACAGTTCGATGTTGATGGTCACACGAGAGCCATGGAAGCATGCATGGAAGAAGATCGGTGAGTATGGTGTTGGTTTTTCCCCTCCATCATATTACCAGATGTGCACAACGTTCTTGGATAAATGCTTTGTAGACACCCAAAAGGAAGTTGATAGATTGATCTTGAAATCAATTGATCAAACAGGATGCACTATAGTCAGTGATCGATGGTCAAATGTTCAACGTAGGCCACTAATTAATGTGAAGCTATTCAGTCCTCAAGGGGAGGCTTTATTAAAGCGGTTGATAGCTTGGGTGAGATAAAATCAAGGAGCTATATAGTTGATATAATAACATAGATAATTCATCAAGTAGTTGTCCCCAATGTAGTAGAGGTGATCATTGGACAATGCCAAGAATTTCAAAGCAGCTGGTTGTCTCTTGGAGGAGTGCTTTCCTAGCTTGCACATGTTTGGTTGCAATGCGCATAGCTTGAATCTTGTGTTGTAGGATTGGTATAAAATAGATGACACTGATTGGTTCAAAATCATTATAGATAAAGCAAGGAAGGTGGTGAAGTTTATTTTGAAGAGACAATGTGTGCTAGACATGTATCTATAACACATGTCCACAATATTGAAATTTTTGTTGTGAAACAAGATTTTGCACTAACTTCTACACGGTGGAAAGTCTTTGCAAAACAAAAATGCTAATTTGGAGACATTTGTTTGTGCTGGCTTCTATGAGTGGGCAGAGCAACCACAAAGAGTAAAAACAAAGGTGCGGTCCTTGAAGGTGCTTATTGATGATAGACCCTTTTGGTCTGACGTTGGTGACACATACTTGGTGATGAGGCCTCTGATGATATCCTTGCATCAGTTTGATCTTAAGTTACCCAATATAGGGAAGGTGTACATGGGCAGGTATAATGTTAAGGAGATTTTGAACTCTCCTTCAGATCCTACAAATTGTTTGATTACGCCTAGGAGAGAACCTTTTAATAAGGCTAAAAGGGATATCTTAAATAATTATGCACATGCTCGATGGGTCAATGTGTATATTCCACTACATAGTGTTGCTGTTTTGCTTGATCCAAAGTACTGGAACATGGATTTTGATGAAATAGATGAGGAGGTGATTGAATACTTCTATGACATGGTCAGTATTTTCTACAACAATCCAGATGATCAAGCCCAGGTAGTCACCGACCTGACAAAGTACATGTTAAAGGATGGCCTTTTAAATTCAGGGTTTGTGTAGAACCTTGCATTAAAATAGCCAACATGGAGAGGGTGGTCATGAATGGTGCTTTGGTGCATACATTACTACGATTAGAAATCGTGCCTATAAATTGGTATACCTATATTGCAATCACATGCTTCTAAGAAATATTCAATCAGGAAGATATGAAGAAGACAGACCACGGTGGAATGTGGATATCAATGAAGATGATCAAGAGCAAGGGGAAGAGGTGACAGTCAAAGAACTCGAATTTTGTGAGCTTGGTGGATGTACTTTGCTTGATTTGAACGCGAACCTTGAGGTGGATGATTGTCCTTCTACTCGACAAAGACAGGTATTGCAGAGCAGCGATGTAAACATAAATAGCATTGTAGGTTAACACTTTATTGGGATGCAGAACAATTGAAAATCATGTAAACTCTTTTTTTGTGACCTATGGCTCGTGGCCAAGGGAAATACCGCAAATACTATTTTATTGTCTTTCAATATGGTAGTCTGAGTATTGCCATTTATGACTTTAAAAAAGTTTGTTTGCTTGAATTAATTGGTGGCTTTATACACTTTGTTATTTATGACTACTCTAGCGCCTAGAAATCATCATTAGTTTTGTTTGCTTGAATCAATGGGTGGCTTTATACACCTTTCATTTATAAGATTACTTTATACACCATGTAAGACTATCAAAACATTCATAGATCAATTTATCCGCATTTGGTTACAGCGCAGTTTGCTTCAGCGCTCATTGCAAGGATATCATATACTATGATTCAAAACCTCACTGCAAGTTTTACAAGGCTTCAATGTTCATTGTAAGGGGGGCATATACAATGGTCAAAAATTGACTACAATACAGTCCATGTTAAGATGTTTACAAAGATAAATTCTGGTATTTGATGGCTATTTTTCTAGGCCTGGACCATGGAGCAGACCCAAACAAGAAAACCAAGCAAGGATAATACTCAAACCCCCAACCCAAGCCCACCAAAAAGGAACTGTGGCTGGAAATGTGCTGCTAAAATCTGCTACCTAGGAATGTGCAATGCAGTCTCAGGGTCATATCGTATCAATGATTATCCACAAACAAAGTGATCACTTCACCATTCATCGAGAGAGAGAGAGAGAGAGAGAGAGAGAGAGAGAGAGAGAGAGAGAGAGAGAGAGAGAGAAGAATTAAATGGTGTCTTTATTCCAATAGAGAGAGAGAAAGACGAGACGAGCACAAGACACGGTGTGAATTATCGTGCAAAATATTGAGAATATTGTTTTTACAACATTTTAATAAAACATATCTTTTGTCTTCAAAACCTTTTGTCAAGGCAGCTTCGTAGGCTTCAAGCTTCAAATGAAGCGACTCATTCACCCAATAGGGCAGTGCGTCAAGGCTTACGTCACACACTTGCAATGAGCTTACACCCAATAGAGCAACATAACACTCATCATATCCAATAGCACCAAACTTTGGCCCTCTCTCTCTCTCTCTCTCACACACACACACACACACACACACACACACACACACACACACACACACACACACACACACACACACACACACACACACACACACACACACACACACACACACACATACACCTAATAGAGCAGCATAACACTCATCATATCCAATAGCACCAAACTTTGGCCCTCTCTCTCTCTCTCTCACACACACACACACACACACGCACACACACACACACACACACACACACACACACACAAACACACAATAGAGCCTCGTTTCTCTCTCTATTTGCAAACAATACCCGCATTCTCTCTCTTTTGGCCTTCCTTGGCTATGCATACCCAAACGGCGAGAGAGAATCTCTCTCTCTCTCTCTCTCTCTCTCTCTTCTCTCTCTCTCTCTCTCTCTCTCTCTCTCTCTCTCTCTCTCTCCACACTCGCCATGGAGAATGATGCAAAATCTCCAAGGAATTTGGATACTAATCCAACCACATCATCTACAACAATGGAAGCAATGATCATAGCTTACTTGATCTCATTACAAGAAACCGTCAACAAGCAAGGTGAAGAGTTGCGTGCACATGCAATGGAGAATGGTACTTTAAGAGTTCTTGTTGTGGAGAATGAGCACCTCAAGAGGGTTCTTGAAATGCAAACAACACGCTTGGTGCATCTTGAGAATGAAGTTCAAGAATATAAGCGCTCTCTTGTGGACATGAATGTAATGAAAGAGCGCTTGAGCAAAGTTGAGAGTGATCATGTATTGAAAGAGGAAATGATAGATACAATAGGACATGATGTATGTGAGATGAGAAATGCATCCAAATCATGGGCTGATATATGTAAGAATAATGTGGTTTCTACATCTCCTATCATGCAAGCCGTTGTCCAAGCAAAGAATGTAGAGAATGTGGACACTTAAGAATTGCAAGAACGGCAAAAACGCTCAAAGAACATCGTCATTCGTGGAATCAAGGAGGAAAACATGGAAACACCCCAATCTCTTGCGGTTGCTATTGAAGAGTTTTTTGCTACACACTTTGGCATGTCTGGAATCATGGCTTATGGTGCACATCGAGTTGGAAAACAAGGAGTCCCTCGCTCGGGAGAAAGACCTATTGTATGTACCATGGCTAATGAGGTAAAGAGAAAGATCATCCTTGACAATAGTTGGATCTACCTCAAAGGAACGGGTTGTAATGTATATGAGGATCATACTCTTATGCAACAAAATGTACGTCGCAAAGCATATGAGGAAAGAACCAAGAAGGTCAAGGTGTCATCTCAAGAAGAAAAGTCACTTGAGGAGGATGCAAGTCCACCCAACAAATAGGGACACATGATCTATGAGACCAACTCACGCTTGTGAATAAGCTTTTGGAATTGTAATGGCTATCCATGGAATGAAGGAATTGGCATTGATGAGCTTACCAATGACTCCGATGTGATACTTCTTGTCGAAACATGGGAGCATGATGCGCAACGAATTCTTGGATTTGACAAATATGATGTGCATTCTTTGATGTGGACCAAAAATGCAAAGCAACGTAGAGGCCAAGGAGGCATAGCATGTATGATCAAAAAGGGTTTGAAAGATGTTTCCATTGTCAAAGAAGATAATTATAAATGCTACTTATGGCTGCAAATCAGCCCACCCAATGGTCAAGTCATGTTTGTGGTTGGTTGCTACATTCCTCACTATGACTCCAACTTTTATGCTCGCTTGGATATGGATAGAGATCAGCCCTTTGTTGAACTAGAGGAAGACATTTCTCATTACAAGGAACAAGGTGAAGTCATTGTTTCTGGAGACATGAATGCTCGCACAAATACGTTACAACACGACACACAACAAGTTGACATGCTGCATGTTTCAAGAAGAATGGATGACTCATACATGTATATTCGAAGTTCTAATGATGTAAAAGAATTGGATCACTATGGAAAGTCACTTCTACATAGGTGCAATAGTACCGGAATGCTCATTGTAAATGGTGTATCTTTATGGCAAGGCACCAATGACTTTACATGTAGAAAGCACAATGGTGATAGTGTGATCGACTATATGTTGTTTTCGGAAGCCACTCTAGAATGCATACAAAGCTTTACACTTGGTGAATGGAATCCGGAATCGGATCATAGGATGCTATGTATTGACCTCAAGTGTGGTAAAAGACCCGAGCATGTAGCCTCCAATCATGATGTGAATCATTTGTACCTACGTCTAAACTTCAAACGAGCACTTATATATGTTGATATGGTGGACCAAATGTTAAGCATGCCAGAGCATCAAGAGAGCCCAACATTAGAATGCAAGTGGAAAGTTTTCAAAGAAGTAATTTGCTCTTGTGCGAGGGAATGCTTTTCGGTGAAACACATGTCTTGCAAAAGATCTAAGAAGGGTAGCTCCAAGAAGAAATGGTTCGACATGGAATGTAGTCAAGCCCGAAAACACTTGCTAAGGTTGGATGCAAGCAAAGATAAGGAAAGCTACTTGGAACATTTACACACATACAAAGCACTTGGTCAAAAAAAGAGGAGAAGGTAGGAAGTAAAAAAAAACTTCTTTTAGTGCAAGAGAAAGAACATGCAAGTGGCAAGTTTTGGCAAAATCTAAAAGGCAAGCGTGTTGAGAGCTTTGATGACTTGACTCTTGAGGATATGTATATGCATTGCAAGAACCTCTATGAGCAACCCAATGTTGATAAGATGGAGTGTTGTAGCTCCCTTCCATTTATGCCTCCCTTCTTTACCATTGAAGATGTATGTTGTGCGCTTGAGAAACTTGCTACCCGCAAGGCAGGGGACCTTCAAGGTGTCAAAGATGAAATGATTAAATGGAAAAGCAAGAAAACATGATATTGGATATGCGATATGTTTAACCTTGCACTTCAGCATGGCATGCCTCATGATTGGAGTGAAAATTGGATCGAACCTTTGCACAAAGGAGGAGATGTAAACAATGTGAATTATTATCGCACTATAATGGTTGGTTCTTTGATGGCAAAGTTATTTGGATGTATCATGGAGATGAAGATAAGTGAATGGGCTGAAAAGAATGGGAAACGTGCGCTAGGCCAAGCAGGTTTTCGAAAGTATCATAGCACTATTGATCACCTTGTCACTCTTCGAGTTCTTATGGAAGCGTCTCGGTTGAAAGGGAAAAAAATGTATTGTTGCTTTGTGGATTTCAAGAAAGCTTTTGACATGGTACCGCGAGGAAATCTTTGGAGATGTATGCAAAGCCTTCAAGTGCCGAGAGAATTTATGCATGCAGTCTTTCGCATCTACCAAAAAGTGATATGTCGACTACGTATGGGAGATGGAATTTCAGAATTTTTTGCAAGCACCATTGGTGTCAAACAAGGATGCCCACTTTCCCCAACCCTCTTTGGGCTACTCATTGATGAATTGGAATGCATGGTTCTTGATTTTTTGCAACAAGAAGGCATAGAAGAGGTTAAGATCGGAAATGCGGTGATCATGCTTTTGATTTATGACGATGATGTAGTGCTCTTGGCACATACCTTAGAAGATGCACAAAAGCTTATAACTATCTTGGAACGCTTTTTCCTACATAGCGGCTGATCGTGAATTTATCCAAAACCAAGGTTATGCTTGTAAAGACTGTCAATGATGAAAATCCATGCATTGTATACAACAATGAGCAACTTGAAGTGGTAGATAGCTTGAAGTACCTTGGCCTTGAGGTTCCATCCAATCATAGATGGAAGGATTGCGCAATGCGTCGCTTGGAAGCCGGAAAGAGGGCTTATTATGCATTTGAGAATATGTGCAATGCTGGAGAGATCAAGTGTTGGGCTCTCAAAAAGTACCTCTTTGACACATTGGTGACACCAGTGCTTCTTTATGGAGTGGAGGTGTGGGGTGGTAGCATCGGGAAGTCTACTTGGAAAGAGTTTGAGAATGTCCAAAAGCGTTTTCTCACCAACTTTCTCCAAGTCAAGACACAAACACCCTACATGCTCTTACTTCTTGAGTCTGGATCGCTTCCCATTGAGGTCTTGGGCATGCAAAGGGTTGTGGAGTACATGCTTAAGACACAACACGGCCCTTTGTATCGACTTCCTAGAATCGCATATGAAGCAAGTCAAAAGGTCCAAAAGACATGCAAGAGCAAAATTTTAAGTTCGGGGTGGATGCTTGACATCAAGAAATGGTTTGGAAGATGGGATGCATGTCACTTGGTCAAGGATGTGTTGATTGACTCCCAAGTTAATGAGGCCTTCTTACAACGCCAATGTATCACGGCTTGGGAGAAATCCGGAGGTTCTCGCTTCAGCCATTACACCACACACATTGCCCCAAACTACAAATCTCTATTCTTCTCTGAACGAGGTAACTCAACCCATCCCTACATCCTTGAGCCCATCCCATTGAGTGCAATCCGCACCATTGCCTCCATTCGTCTTAGCTCCCATTCTCTACGCTGCGAGACAGGACGTTGGGGCACTGGCGAGGAGTCTCATTGACTTTGCACCTTATGCCCTTGTCAAGTGCGAGAGAGTGAGTACCACACACTACTTGAGTGCTCAACTTTTGACCACATTAGGTCCTCTTTTGCCCATATATTCAGCCATGAGCTCTCCCTACATACCTTCCTCTCCCAACCACGATGTGGACTCTCTATTGCGACGCTCATTTCACCCATTTTTGAGCATCGAGAGTCACTTATGACCTGCACTCACACCACGTGACATGTTCATTTGGTCCCATAGGTCATGTTTGACCTCCAAGGATGATAATAGAACTATCTATCTAGCTATCTCTCTCTCTCTCTCTCTCTCTCTCTCTCTCTCTCTCTCTCTCATTCAACAAATAGAAAACTTTCTCCATGCACAGAAGCCGGCCTATCAAAGGCTCTCTTTCAATTCTCTCTCTTAAATTTCAACAGAGAGATTCTCTCTCTCTCTCTCTCTCGCTTTCAATGAGAGAAACTCTCTCTCGTATTAGCCACCACCAAGAGACGAGCTCTCTCTTCTCTCTCTCTCTCTCTCTCTCTCTCTCTCTCTCTCTCTCTCTCTCTCTCTCTCTCTCTCTCTCTCTCCATCCTCCTCGGTCCCCTTTCTATGGGAGCACCCCCTTAATTGACATTAATAAGCTTTTTTTTAAATAAAATCCCTCTTTTTCGATTCCCTGTAGAGGGTACCTCTCTCCACTCCTTGCAACACAGAGCCAAGCTCTCTCGCTCTTTCTCTCTCTCTCTCTCTCTCTCTCTCTCTCTCTCTCTCTCTCTCTCTCTCTCTCTCTCTCTCTCTCTCTCTCTCGTCAATGTCCCTTTTCACGTGATTATTAGGTGAAGGGTGAACCACCCATAAATCTCTCCCTAGATCAACTCCCTTGAATTGCTCCCCTCAACTCTTGGGAGTTAGCCCTTACCCCCACCTGTATATAAAGAGCTGCACGCTCCACTCCATATCATCAGTGTATTCAGTTTCTAGTCATTAATCAGAGTTATGTCTTCTCTCTATTATGCAATTCTTATTCTAGACTTATGTTTCTACATGGTATCAGAACAACTTAGAGCCTAAGTCTATTTAGTTAGCGCTAATTACATTCTATCCTAATTGATCCACACTAGAAGCTATTAAATCACCCTCTTCAAGGAATCCGGTACCTCGCAAGATGGCTGACCAAGCTTCATCTTCATCATCTACATCTACCTATAAGCCGAGATACGTCATTGACAAGCTCAATGGCTCAAATTACCCAGTGTGGAAATTTAGGATGGAGCTCTACCTTAAGCAGCTGCAACTTTGGGAGGTCACATCGGGCATCGACGAGCAACCCAACCTACCCAAAGAGAAAGACCCTCAGGGCATCGCCGATCTTTATTCTGCATGGGAAAGCAAAAACAATAGTGCAATGATGGAGCTTATTCTCCACTACCAAGATCAGCAAGTCCAAATGGTGAAGAAATTGGCGACGGCCAATGCCACATTAGGAGAAATATGAACCTTGCATGGGCCTTGTAAGGAATCCTAATTTTTAGGGATTAAGGCTAATGTTGTGTGGGGTTTAGGGGGCAAGGGCATTGAAGAAGGTAGTTTTGAGTAGGCTTTTCTAGCTTTTTTTTTAGACAAATGTAGGATGTGGACCTAAAGGGTTACTTTCTCTCTCTAGCTTTTTTTAAAGTGAAGGAAGCATAGGGGTGTGTCCACATCAGCAAAAACGTGGGTCACAAAGAGACAAAATTTGAGTTTTTAAAAAGAAAATCATTTTTACTCGTTTCTAACTTAAAACTCCCTCCCAACATATATACATATCCAAAAATCATTTTTTGACCCATTTTTTAATCCACAAGCTTAGAAAGTCCATTTTTTCAAAACTCTTTTCTCCCAAAAAGTAATAAACATTTTGTTCTCTCCTCCTCCTCTCTCCTCCCTCCTCTCTCTCTCTCTCTCTCTCTCTCTCTCTCTCTCTCTCCCTGCCCCTACCTTCCTCCTCCTCCCCAATCTCTCCCTCCCCCCCTCCCTCCTTCTCTCCTCCCATCTTCCTCAACCTCTCTACCCTTGCCCCTCTATCTTTTCATCATTTGCTTCCTCACGCAACAGCTTCCATGGTGCTCATGGACATCACAAATGGTTTGCTTCCACCACCACGTACTCCGCACACCAAAAGCATACATATTCACTTACCCACGGCATTTGCACCGAAGACCACTAGTGAAGGTGATCAAAAGTCATCACAGGAACGTCGCACCGCTTGTGAGACCAATGTTGATATTTGGGTGGATGGCCATTTGTACCCTTACGATCCTATAAGCCGCTTCCATCCACCATTTAATAGCCTTTCCACATTTCTTCAATTTCTTGGGAGGGGAGAAGTAGGTTTGTTAGGCTATTGCAAGCGGTTGTGTATGGGTGCAGGTGCTTCTTTGCATATGTGGATGCATGAATGTCAAGCTCTTCACCTCAAGACGATGTCATTACAAGAGAGTGTTGCCTCTTCGGAGAGGGTAGTTAAAACTGTTGAACAAGAAATGCAAGAAAAGGAGTGCCACATCTAGAAGCTTACCAACACCATCACATACTTGAAAGAAACACCTCTTGGTGCAAGGGAACGCAAACGGACGTATTCATCCATTGAAACTCTTGCACATTCGGGAGGAGCACGCAAACGACGAGTTACAGCCACAAGGTGATTTGGTCTTTACTTGCATGATGCATTCTTACTTCACACTATTTTCTAACATTTATGTTTATTTGTTGCTAGAAACTTCATCCAGGAGGCATGCGGTGGAACAAGCCAAGATGATCGAGTCAACCTTCTCACTAGTTGTCTCAATACCCAGGACGTGATTTCTATCTTACAATCACCTGGAGGTAAGCACATTAAGGATGCAGTCACCAAGGACCTTATGCGTAAATTAAGAAATGTGGTTAGTGATGATGACGTTCAACAAGCTTGTGATGAGGCTGGAATCAGCACCAAAACCTATCAGGCTATTTTCCAACTCCTAAAGGATGCCCTCAAAGAACATGGCATTGTGGAAAACCTATTTCCCGTTCCTCACAAGGTCAAGCTCGCAAAGAAGGGCACAAACGAAGATGTGTTCTCCCGCATTGGGAAATACCTACACATTGAGGACACAATGCCAACTTCCCTTTATGCTTTGTGCACAACAAAGACAAGGGGAAAAGGTAAGATACAATCCATAAGACCTTCGGAGAAGGGCTTTCCTTACACAATGTGGAACAATATTTTCGTGGATCTTAGAAGGCTTCAAGAAGCCATGCTTAGATTTTATGAGTTACCTGAAGAAGGTGACACACTTTACTTTTTTCTTTGGTATTATTCTTATTATAACTCTAAAGTTTAAGGTCTTAGCACTATTTATTTTGTAGTGCTTGGCACAAAAGTCGCTTTTGTGCTGAAACTCAATGAGTGTCAAATAGTGAAAGGCCGAAGGTTAGAGAGGCTAAGTGTCACTCTAATGAATGAGGCCCTTCTGCAAACCAAGCGAAGGGATTCAATTGAGCCATCTCCCACCCCATCTTTTAGCATGAAATCAGAGAAAGACATTTGATGGTTGGGTGCTATTGAGGTGCCCAAAGAGACCAATGGAGTACTTTCATGGATTTTTGGGAGAACTCCATGGATCACAGAAGTAATACACTCCCAAATTGCAGGTCAGAAGTTGGAGATTGAGGGTTTTGGTAGTTATGATGTGGAGTGGCACTTAGGTGGGGATTTGAAGACCATAAAGTGTTTGCTTGGTTGCAAACAAGGGGCTTCTTCTCTCATGCCTTGTCCATTTTGCACTCGAGGGTACAAACCTAATGGAAACGAATCACATAAGAGCACTGCAAAGGCCAGTTCCATGCTTCCATGGCAAGGGCATGGAGAACAAGGGTTAGCTTGTCGTGATGTCGGAGATGAAGGTAGAGAATGGGAAGCGTCTATTCTGAGATGTCCCATGCTCAATGCCCCATACCGTGATCAAAAGGACCACGCTTGGAATCTAATCTTTCGATTTCCTCTATCGAATGTACATTTTTGTACATTACACGCATTCATGTGCATTTTTGATAGGCTATTGAAGCTCCACATTGACTATGCTTTCACAATGAAACCGTTGGAAAAGTCTCAGGAAGTGATCGAAAGAGTGGAGGTACTCTTGAATTCCATTGGCTGTCACGGTAGAAATGTGTCTATCGTTGCTGCAAAAAACATAGGGGAGGCCCATGAAATTGCTCAATAAGTGTCAATGAGTGGACAAAAAGCTAGACACTTTTTGAAGAAAGTTTCCCAAGGAAAGCCAAGTCGATATGATGCTCAAAACAGCTCCAACCAGCAGGCAGGTAACCTTTGGGAGATTTGGAAGGAGTTATGCAAAGCTACTACCGACAATGATTCAAATGGCGAGCTTGCAAACAAGCGCAAGCAAGTTTGGACACATTTTGATAAAATGGTCAAGCTTATGGGCCTTAACAACACAACAGAAGAACAACGCCAATCATTTCAAGAAGCCTTGGCGGATTTTACCAAGGTCTTCACCCTTTCTTGGGGTGAAAATAACATCACACATTACATGGTAAGTCATTTTACATGGTGTATTCATTACAAGGGATTGTTTTTATTTAATAATGTGGATCGTTTACTCATGTGAACAACATATCTTGTTTGCGCATGGTGCATTTTTTATGCACAAGTATGGATCGCTTGAAATTTTTAGCACTCAAGGCATGGAGAAGTCCCATTATCGAGTAAGGGGAGTGTACTTCAGAAATACTCGACATGGTGGTGGAATGGTGCAATCCAATTATTTGGAGGAGATGTTCAATTGGTTTTTTCACACAACATTTGCTCGTAAGCTCACAATGGAGCGTGCGTGACAATCCAAGATTGCTATTGAAGTGCGAAAATGGAGTCGTCAAGAGCATAGCAACAAGTGGCAAATGTCGCAAGGTCCCACCAAGCATGCTGCATGGTGGCGATGCAGAGTGCGACAAGGATCAAAGTGGATACTGCGCGAGTCACTAAATGTGAACACAAGGTCCAACTCTTAGCGACATGTTTATTTAAAAAATAATACTTTTTAAAAAAAAATTAGTGTGAACAGGGCCCTTTTAAAATGGGCCCTTATAAATATTGCATGCTCTCATAAACCACTCATTTCTTAAGAACAGGTGAGCTCTTACCAACGAAATGGCGCGCACCAAACAAACCGCGAAAGAGCATCCACCTGCCAACAAAAACACCCTCCAAGGATGTGAGAAGCCATCATGGCTTAAAGGCACAAGAAAACGGCCACGAACACCTGGCCGTTCCAGGAACTCATCTGGTAGTGGGCATGGTGGTAGGGCACGAGAGTCATCGAGGACTGTTGAATCTCCACCTCCTCAAGATATAACACCTAGAAGGAGAATGAAGCAACGTGCCCAGCATTGGAGAGAAGAAGAGGGCCAGCATGAAGGAGTACGAGCGGAAGTGTGACGCGAGAGAGAGTGCGAGAAGAAGAGCACGACGATATGGTGAACTCGCTCTACTATAATGTGTAGAGCATAGTGAGTTCTTATTAGGTTTTTACAAAAGAATATGTGTACATACCTGGCGGCCCGCCCACTTACCTGGGCGACCACATTGGGATTTATACCCCAACAACCTCCCACTTAAAGTCCAATGTGGTACTTTAAGTGTGAGAGAAGCTACTATACAAGCTAATATACAAGAGATGTAGAGAAGTGATGTACTACCCTACACCTAACTGCTTGCGAAAATGTGCAAAGCTCTCTGAGGGAAGTCCTTTTGTAAGTAGATCAGCAGGATTTTCTGTGGTGTGAACTTTGACAAGCTGAAGTTGCTTATCCTCGAGCATTTCCCTGATGAAATGATACCATCCACATGCTTTGTCTTTGCGTGATAAACTGGATTGCGAGCCAATTCTATAGCACTTTGACTATCACAATATAACACAGGCATCTCTTCTTTGATTCCCAAATCTGTTACTAGTCGATTAAGCCAAATTGATTCTTTGCATGCCTCTGATGCTGCAACATATTCAGCCTCTGTAGTAGACTGAGTAACACAATCTTGTAATCTAGAACGCCATGATACTGCTCCACCAGCCAATGTAAAGACATACCCTGACGTAGACCTTCGATTGTCTAAGTCACCTGCATAATCTGAGTCTGTAAAACCCTTTACACTTAGCTCCTGACTCCCATAGCATATACACATACTCTTTGTAGCTTTCAGGTATCTCAATATTCCTTTCACTGCCTCCCAATGTTTCTTGCCTGGGTTTGACATGTATCGACTTACTACTCCCACTGCAAATGCAATGTCTGGGCGAGTAGCAATCATTGCATACATCAAACTACCCACTGCAGACGCATATGGAATCTTATCCATTTCAGCCTATTCTTCCTCAGACACAGGACAATCTTGTTTGCTAAGTTTCACATATGGTGGAAATGGAACACTCAATGCCTTTCCCTTCTCCATATTGAAATGTTGCAAAACCTTGTCAATATACTCTGTTTGAGATAACCAAATCAACTTCTTTGATCTGTCTCTCTCAATGCACATACCAAGTATATGACTTGCCTCACCCATGTCTTTCATGTCAAACGATTTTGCCATCTTTGACTTCAAAGCTGAAATTTCTTCCAAGTGCTTGCCAGCAATCAACATGTCATCCACATACAAAATAAGGATCAGCCAACTACCATCCTTAGCCTTCTTTGTATATAGACAGTGATCGAACTCACTACGTTTGTAGCCTTGAGAAATCATAAACTTGTGGAATTTATGGTACCATGCCCTCGGTGATTGTTTTAAGCCATAAAGACTCTTTAACAATTGGCATACCCAATCTTCCTTGCCTTTCTCAACAAACCCTTCTGGCTGCTGCATGTAAATTTCCACATCTAAATCACCATGCAAGAACGCTGTCTTGACATCCATTTGGTGCAACACCAAATCTAATATGGCAACCAATGCAAGAAAGCATCTCAATGTAGTCATCTTGACCACAGGAGAGAAGACTTCCTCAAAGTCAATGCCTTGTTCTTGCTTAAAGCCCTTGGCAACAAGCCTTGCTTTGTACTTTGGCTGACTATCATGAGCGGTGATCTTATACCTGTAAACCCATTTACAAGGTAGAGCCTTTTTGCCCTGTGGTAATTTAACTAGCTTCCATGTCTTGTTTTTATGCAGAGATGTCATCTCTGATTGCATGGCCAATTGCCAATTCCCGGAGTCCTTCATTTGCACTGCTTCCTTGTAACATGAAGGCTCAATGCAATCAGTCAACATGACATAGTTCATAGATGGAACAAACCTATCAGGAGGTCACGTGACACGTCCAGATCTACGCACAATAGGTGGCTCAGGCTCAGCCACAACCTGTGGTTCCACTCTATCTTGTCCTTGCTCCTTTTGAGCCCTGACATTTTGTCTTGCACGTGCAGGTCCATCTTCTTGGAGGACAACTCTTCTAATCTCCTCAACCCTCTCTGGTTTCGAATGATATTTGGATTCATTAAAGTGAACATCATTGCTGCGGACAACCTTTCTGGATTCGGGATCCCAAAGTCTGTACCCCATCTCACCAGAATTACCATAGCCTAGAAAGATACACTTTCTACTCTTTGGCTCAAGTTTGTTCCTAAATTCCTTTGGAACGTGAGTATATGCCTCACAGCCAAAGACTCTGAGATGCTTGTATGAGGGTATTTTGCCTGACCATACCTTCTCTGGCACTGAATCCTTCTGCAAAACCTTGCTAGGAGATCTATTTATAAGATGAACAGCTGTTGATACAGCTTCAGCCCAAAACCCATTTGGCAGCTGTGCATTAGACAACATACTTCTGACCTTCTCTTGTATGGTCCTATTCATCCTCTCAGGAACACCATTTTGAGGAGGATTGTAAGGAGCAGTAAGTTCACATTTTATACCTTTTGACTCACAAAAGTCTTGAAAGGCCTTTGAAACATACTCTCCACCATTGTCAGTGCGTAAGCATTTAAGCTTCTTGCCACTCTGGTTCTCCACAAGTGTCACAAACGTTTTGAAAACACTAAACGCTTCATCCTTGTGCTTGAGAAAGTAAACCCATACTTTCCTCGAGTAATCATCTATAAATGTCATAAAGTAAGAAGCTCCCCCTAGAGATAGGTTAGGCATAGATCCACACAAATCACTATGAACAAGTGCCAACTGTGTATCTCTTCTACTGCTTCTATGCTTATGTGGCTGCTGTGTTTGCTCACCATACAGACAATGTTCACATAATTCAAAATCATTAAATGAAAAGCCAGGCAAATAACCAGAACGAGACAAGATTTCTATTCCCTTCTTGGACATATGTCCTAACCGGCTATGCCACAAAGAAACGTTCGGCTGCTCGGTTACATTGATTACATTTTTAGAGACATTTGATACATAAATCATGTAAAGTCCTCCAGACTTTACTCCATGTGCTACTGTCATAGAATCCTTGGATATCTTCCACATGTTCTGTCCAAAAGTGGTGACGTAGCCAACATCATCAAGTAAACCTGTGCTGATCAGACTTTACCTCATGTGCTACTGTCATAGAACCCTTGGATATCTTCCACATGTTCTGTCCAAAAGTGGTGACGTAGCCAGCATCATCAAGTAAACCTGTGCTGATCAAGCTCTTTGTAATTGCGGGAACATGTCTCACATTCTTCAGCGTGAAAGAAGAGCCATTCTGAAACTTCAATTCAACATCTCCAACACCTAAGATCTCACATGTCTGCCCATTGCCTAGCCGAACATGATCTTTAGTGGTCACATAAGAGGTAAACCACTCCTTGTTTGGAGACACATGAAGTGATGCCCCTGAGTTTATAATCCGGTCACTCAGTGCATTTCCATCAGATGCTGTAAGAAGAGCTGAGTCCATTGTATTCTTCAAGAAGTAGATGTCTCGTGACACTAGACTGTCATCCTCTGCAACAGTGTTTGTCACATTTATTTCTTGAATCTTCACTGAGGACTTGTTCTTCTCACCATGGTCTTCAGCTTTCTCTTTGCCTTTTTCTGCTTTCCATTCTCTGCAGCCTCTTTTCATGTGACCCTTCTTGCCACAATGGTAGCATTCTATGTCACTCTTGCCTTTAGCACTGCGGGACTTGCTACGAGACTGATTCCTCTTTCCACCTTTGTACTTTTCTTTGGTCCTTCCCCTAACAACTAAGGCTGTTCCTTTGCCTTTGTCCATTGTCTTTCTATTGGTTTCTACAGTAAGCAGACTTCCTTCTACACCTGCTATGTTCAAACCATTTGGAGGTGCAAAATTACTCAAAGCTGTGCGAAAAGTGTCCCAACTTTCCGGCAATGTGATCAATAGGAACATAGCTCTAACAGGTTCATCAAACTTGACACCTTGAGCTGACAACTGACTATAGATTGTGTTGAATTCATTCAGATGATTGGACATAGGTGTCCCTTCTTTCATCTTCAAGTCAACAAGCTTCTTAAGCCAGTATACCTGTGAAGCTGCACTGTGCTTCTCATAAAGATCACTCAGCTTTAACCATGCTTGATAAGCCGACATCTCGTCTGCTACATTGAAGTAAACGCTTTCTGCCAAAGTCAGCATAATGGTAGAAAGTGCTAATTCATCCATTTCGCTCCATTCATCTTCGTCCATATCTTCTGGTTTTATCCCCTTGAGCTTTATAGGTTTTATCTGCTTCTTTTGTACCAACACGTGCCAAATTTGCTTCTTCCCCAATGGGAAATTGGTTCCATCCAGCTTCTTGATATTGTAAAGAGCAGTGTCCTGTGATCCAGCCATAGCTACGCTTCACAGTAGTTTAGTTTTCTGGGAAAAATTCGGCAGTGTTTCCCCTGTAAACTGACCTTTGAACCAATATCAACCTGTCAAATGAACCAAGAAAGCTTCAGATTCTGCAGAAATTTTGGCAGAGTCTCCTTTGTAAAATGGCTCTGGTGTACTAAAAACAGACCAAAAAACAGCTCAGAAAACACTGTCTCTCTGACACTGTAAGCTGCGCCCGTACTGTCTCTCACTGTCCTGTCACTGTCCTATAAGCATAGACTGCGACAATGCCTCAACGGCAGTAAAGCAAAGATGCAATCCCAATTGTCTAACTCACAGTCAATACATCCTAGCTGCCTATCTAAGGGTGCTCGAGGGATCGCTCCAGGACCTGTATCACTGAAAGGATCTCAACATTCGAGAATCCCCCAGCTCAATCAAACCTCACTCGACCCTCAACAAAGGCTGCAGTAAATCTGAAAATACATAGACTTCCCACAAAGTCATACATCCACAAATTTCCCACTGTATGCTGTAACCGCTGCGGCGGTTGTTTGCTGCGTGACTCACAGCCAGCAAACCCTCAACAGACATACATCATCTCTGACAATACATCCCATGTGGAAGTACCTACAATGTCAGGATGAAATCTGGAATATCAAGTAGCAAACACAAGCTACCTGATGAACTAGTGGATGTCCCCTACAGTCTGTGTGTAGATGCATCCATCGTATGTGACACGCCTCCAAGAACTGTGACCCGTCCTTCGATGTGTAGACAGCCACAAATCAACACTCTGGGAGTGTCGATATCCTCAGCACCTGCAGTCCTAGGCCAAAAATCCCAAATTTGTAGAGTCGGATCTGCACCCGTCGAGACCACGTAGTCAAAAATGGCCTGCGCAGACCTTTGTTGAAGCCGAACGGTGGTCGAGATGACCTCAAAATGAAATTCTGACAACACCAAGCCCTTAGGCCTCGCCCACGAGATTTGGGGCCGTGTCTTCGCCTGCCGAATTTCACTCCAATCTGAGTTGGTGACTCTAGCCTCCTGCAGTGCTGCCCCGAGCCTCGATCTGAGCTTTGATACCAGTTGAAGGAGTACGAGCGGAAGTGCGATGCGAGAGAGAGTGCGAGAAGAAGAGCACGGCGATATGGTGAACTCGCTCTACTATAATGTGTAGAGCAAAGTGATTTCTTATTATGTTTTTACAAAAGAATATGTGTACATACCTGGCGGCCCACCCACTTACCTGGGCGACCACATTGGGCTTTATACCCCAACACAACAAACAATAGAGTCCGATAGGGAGCAGCCGTCGCGCCACCAATCACAAGCAGGACCATCTAGGACTTGGGTAGTCCATACAGACACTGAATCAGAGAGTGAGCCACCATGGCTGCGAGAAAAAAATACCGCGCACACACCGGGTGGCCGTTGGGGGGAAGACATTGCCTGGAGGCCAGGGAGCTCTCCCCACACGACAAGATCGGCAGCCAAGGGAAGAGGAAGAATCAGAAGAGGCTGCAGAACCAGCCCCTAAGCATGTAAGCAGGCGCAAGTCTAAGTTTTTCAAGAATCCTAAACGCTGCCCGCCAGCAAATGTGCAAGTGCCCCCAAGACAACCGCAGCGGCGCCGAAAAATAGCAAGGGCATTTGCAGAAATCCGCCACTACTAGAAGACGACGGAGCTTTTGATTCGACGCGCCCCCTTTGCTCGCACTGTGAAGGAGGTGCTTCAAAGCTATGGAAATCAGTATAGAATGCAAGCAATAGCGCTAGAGGCCATTCAAGAAGCTGCAGAGGCCCACATCATTTCGTTGTTGGAAGATACCAACCTATGCGCCATACATGCAAAGCGAGTGACAATACAACCAAAAGATATGGAGCTTGCACGTCGATTGCGACGAGACTTCGAGCATTAGCCGAAGTTACCCCTCTTTTTGTATTGCACACCCTTATCTTTGTAATGATTTGACTTTCCAATGACAATATGATCAACAGTTGTGTCTACTGTGTTTATTATCTTTGTAATGAAATGACTTTGTAATTTCAAGTTCTGTATGTAATTGCAGTCAATTTCTGAAAAAATTTGTGCTTTTTAAGTACGCTTGAGGGTAGATAAACCTATAAGGTGCATCTAAATGAATGATACAAAACCAATCCATTGCAATAAATTTGTGCTTTGTAGGTATCCTAGGGGGTAGATTAGCCTACTAGGGGCAAAAAAAAGCCTGGCCACAAGGACGCGCAAATAGCCCATCCAAAACTGATGGATGGGCCATTTGCGCGCCCTTGTGGCCAGGCTTTTTTTTGCCCCTTGTAGGCTTATCTACCCCCTAGGATACCTACAAAGCACAAATTTACTAAAACCTATTGGTTTTGCAACATTATTTTACATGGATCCTCGTGGACACCCTTTTTTGGCCATTTCAAGCTTTGAATTCCCTATAGGATATAAAAATAAATAACATATTGTGAAACCAAGTGTCTATGCAACAATAATTTGGGTTTTTCAAATGTCCAATGTAATTGGACTTTTTGGTGCAGGGGTGTACTAGGTATAGCTGAAGCAGGTGATAGTGTGCTGGAAACTTCATCTCATAATTGATTTCACCTTTTCTAGTGTCCTTGAGTGTGAACATATGCTGGAATTGCCATAAAAAGGGTGCATCTAAATGAGTGATGCAAAACCAATCCATTGCAATCAATTTGTGCTTTGTAGGTATCCTAGGGGGTAGATTAGCCTAATAGGGGCAAAAAAAAGCATGGCCACAAGGGCGCGCAAATGGCCCATCCAAAACTGATGGATGGGCCATTTGCGCGCCCTTGTGGCCAGGCTTTTTTTTGGCCCTTATAGGCTTATCTACCCCCAAGGGTACTTAAAAAGCACAAATTTACTGAAATTGACTGCAATTACATACAGAACTTGAAATTACAAAGTCACCAATCAAAAAAAAATTCATATCACCAATTGAAACAATTTTGAAGATTGAAAAATCACATTCAAAAGAATTTGCAATATAGAGAGACAATTTCAAATATTTTTTATTCCTTCCAAAACGGTGATTTTACATCATGTATCTGAGGAGTTCATAATTTTTTTGATCATTTCCTGGCGCCTATTTTGCGCGTAAGGCAACTCCCCAGTCAAGAGGGACTGCGCTATGGCCTTTGGGTCAGTTGAGCCAATGGAAGCATGTATCCCTATCTGGGCAAGCGCTTTACCACGAAAGCCAGTGCCAAACGCTGTGCATACAAGGGATCTACGCACTAGGAACACTTGATGCGCAGTTTGAGCAATGGTGCTCAAACACAAAAACTTGCTCAAAGCTTTTAACGACTCAGTCATAAAATGGGCTTGGGGAGTAAATTCATTATGGATAATGGCCACATTGCCAGGGGGGAGTTGTCCTAGGTAATGCGCAAGGGAAGCTTGAGGTCCAAAGCCCGTCCGCTTGCCACCCGTCCTTGCAGCAAAATCATCAACCTCCACAACATCCTGTCATAAACCAATGAAGGTTGAGAAAAAAGACAATGAAGGATAAAATAGTAACATGAAAATTAGGATACAGTTTACCTCCTGCTCCTTGTCGTCCTCCTCCCTGTTGCCCTTTGCATCCAAGTCAATGCTCCCATGCACCACAGATACGAGCTTTGGATCATCAGATGGGAGGTTGCATAATGGCATAGGCATCCTAGCAGCCTCAACCTTGGCTTGCATGGCTTGGAAATCTTCATCGGCCACGTGCAACTACTCTGCTGCCAGGACCTCCGCACATACAACTGCAATAGTGTCAGCAACAGAGTCCCCATCTGGCAAGAGCTTGCTTTCTAGGGCATCTGGCGTATTGTCTAAGGGACATTTGCTGATGTTGCATAGCACGCTCAAGCATTCATCCATGCGCAGGCCAAATGCTTTCTCCAAATCATGCAGGAACACATACTCCTCCCCATCCACTAACATTGAGGAGAAGCAGCTTATTTCTACCTCTAGGATAGCCACATCCGTCAGTGGTAGTGGCACTGAAGTGTCACTAGGGCCAGCCGCAACTATGGATTTCTCAACCACTTCCTCAAGACCCCTAGGGTACTCGAGCCGGTGTGCTTTTCCTTCCGCTGCAGGGTTCATGGGTATAACCTGCTGCTCCTTGGTGTCCTTGATAAAGGACCCAACTTGAAGGTGTGGTAAGCGGAGCTCCTCCAGATCAGGTTCCTCGCTCACCAAGAAGATAAATGTTGCGAGCCGAGAAAGGTACTCCACCCCCAACTTGCGCTTCTTGGGCGCTGACACCCCAGGAGCTTGTTCGTCCAAGTAATGGCCTGCATTGGTTGCAATTTCTTGGAATCATTGCAACCGCTTGGAGAATGGGCGATCACCTTTGTATATATAGCACAAAAGATCGCAAGGCACCCAGATCCCTGCATGTGGGGGGATAGATACATAATATTTTATGATGTGCTCCTCCATGAACGCAAAAATCTCCTCAAATGCATCCATGTGAAGGGCAACTGTGGCGTCAAGGTCAGGGAGACGAGTAAAAAAGGTGTGGAGGTCCAACTTCCCTTTGTATTTGGTGTTCTCGAGGAAGAGGATGAAGCGTGACAAAGGGGTGGATGTGGGTGCAGATGCAGAGGCTGTGGCAGCATCCATGTCTAGCCTGGGGTATAGATAGAGAGCGGAGGAGCTCAAGAGTTGCAAAAGTGAAAATAGTGAATGAGTTAGGTGGCCCCCCTTTTATAATGGACCCTTTTTTTAAGACATTAAAAAAAAAGGCACTTTCACGAAAAAATGATTTCTCATCCCAATGCAAAAAATTATATTCAAAGGCATGATTTGCTTTCGGCAAATCATGTTGATTACAGCGGGGATCAATATGAAAATTGCAAGAGTTACAAAGTAATAAGATCGATAGCATAGTTCCATCTATCCCCCAGTCCTCCTCGACCTTCAATTTGTCTTCCATTCTCTTCCCAATCTGCGGACATTCATTACAATAAGCATCCAATGATCGACAAACCATGATGTATTGAAAATGTGGTGGAAGGATTCTCACCTTGTGAGCTTGTAAACGAAATTGTGGTTGTTGAAGGGCCTTAAAACCCATAATAACCAAATGTTCTCGAACATTACTGAGAGTCCAATGCTTGTTCACTTGGACTGTCTCCAAAGCATCGTTGGGCATCTTCACTGCAATGTCAAAGCTTGCAATAGCGCCGTCTACACTCTGTAAGGGAGTCCACACTCCAAGCTTGCACATCCAACGATCATAGTGAAATTGTATGTACAAGGAGGTGCGGGATTTCAAATAGCGCATTCCAATACCTGAAGCTCCAATCTTACAACGGTACCGGTCCCCGTTGTGCATGCCCTCCACAAAACCCCAGTCCTCTTCTAAAAGCCTTCCTAATTCCTCGTAATGCGCATCTTTACATACAAGCATTGTGGTAGTCTCCACAAATCCAAACTCTTTAAAAATGTGCACAAAACAATGAATAGGCAAACACCAACTCAAGCGCACAGACCTAGAAGCTTTAGAGTATTTCAAAGAGTTTTGGACATCCATTATCATCTTTTGCTTGAAAGATGCTACCGACCACAAATCTGGGACCGGCCACTCCATACTTAATAAGGAAGTTACAAATTTAGAGGAATACTGACCTTCAGCCTTGAATATGAACCCTCTAGGGGCCCTTTGGGATTAAGGTTAATTAGAGGCCAGCCAATGAGAAGAGGGTGGTGGACACACTCTATGCCCTCAAAAATGTAGGGGGACAAAGTAGTGTTGGTCGTGTCTGAAGGTCAGTATTCCTCTAAATTTGTAGAAGCATGGCAGATACTTCTTGATGAACTTATCATATCAGGGCTGCTCATCCTTCAAGAGCTGCAAAGTATGCTGCTCTTAGCCGCCTTACCTGCCATTTAGCGAGCTTTTATTACCACGCAGGCCACCTTGTCAAACATGTAGATCCAAAATTTGGTGTCAAAGATCAAGCAAGAGAAGACACTTTGCGATCAGACTAGTGGATCATCAAAGTCTACAGCCTTGATTACACTGGCAAAACATCATAAACATCAGAATCATGGCAAAAGAAACTTCAATCAACCTCGTCAGCATAATCAAAACATGGCAAGAAAGCCCCAACATCAAGGAGGACGCTGATCAAATCCCAATCCAAAGCAATGTACAAAGTGTAATCGGTTTGGGCATCTTGATAAAGATTGTTGAAAACCGCGCCAACAAGGTAATCATAATAGCTTCCACCACTCTGCTGCACCTTCTCATAACTATTCCTCTTACCCTCAATGGGGGCCTCGGCACTATACTTCTTATAATAGCCAAGCTCATTGTGCTGATATACCTCAAGCTGAAATATATACTTATAAAGAGCAACCGCCCTATCCTATGCATCTTTATGCTAGTAATATAGAAAGCTCATTTTCAGACACTTGGTTACTTGATACTGGAGCTACTAATCACATGACATATCATGTTGAATGGCTCACTCATCTCACATATCTTGAGCACCCACTAGAAGTATGTTTCGGTGATAATAGCATTCAGATTGCGAAGGCCTATGGAAATGCCCACATCACTCTTCCCACGGGTCTTCAAATCGTCATTTCTCGCGTCTACCTCGTCCTAGGACTCAAGAAGAACCTCATTTTAGTTAGTGAACTCATTGAAACCGGCATCAACATCAATTTCACCGCCAATGGATGTTTCATCACTGCCAAGGCAAAGGATGGTCGCCGCCACAATCTCCATATTCCTAAGGTTGGCGCCTCTACCCCATAGGTAACTCTGCACCTCTACATGCATTAGCCTCATCAGCTTCTGCATCATCTCATGACACTACGCTCAAATGGAATTATCACTTAGGCCACATTTCACAGCATGTGCTTCGCTCTCTCACACATTGCCGCCTAGCACTAGGTCTGCCAAAGCAACTCATATATATCACGCTTTGTGAAGGCTGCATCTTCGCAAAAGCACATCATGCACAGTTTCCACTCTCTCAATCACGTGCTAGTGCACCTCTTGAGCTCATCCACTCATATCTATGTGGCCCTCTGCCTACCACATCACTCACAGGTAACAAGTACATGTTGATCTTATTGATGATTTCACAAAATACACCTTCACATATTATCCAGCAGAGAAAGGTGCTACAATCTCACACTTTCAAAAATTTAAAGCACTCGTAGAGAATCATCTTAACAAGCGCATCAAGATTCTTCGCACTGACAATGGCGGAGAATACAAATCTCAAGCTTTTGCCACCTTATGTCAACAAGCCGGCATACAACACAGTTCACCATCGCGGACCACCCACAACAGAATGGTCGCGCAGAAAGAAAAAATCGCACACTATTTGAAGCTGCACATGCAATGATGCTCCAAGCAAGCCTCAACGACGCATACTGGGAGGAGGCTACGACTATAGCATGCTATCTCCAAAATTGCATTCCCTCTACGCACAACCCGCTAACCACGCCATATACACTCTGGTTTGGCCACCCTGCTCATCTTGGTCACCTACGCATTTTCGGCTGCGTTGCCTATGCTCTTAACACGCAACCTCCGTCGAAGCTCGCGCCACGCGCACATCATGCTATTTTTGTAGGCTATGGAGATCGCTTTGGATCGAAGGCATACCGGCTTCATCATCTCGCCACCAACAAATTCATCTTCGCCCGCTCAATCATTTTTGACGAAGATTACCTCCTCTCAGGTACTCTCTCATTAGCCGTGAAACCCTCATCTTATACTCCGCATGAGCTTTCACATGAACCTCCCCCATCTCAAAGCTCTGCTCACTCAGCGCAAAATTCAGCCCCTATATCATCTCTCTCGAAAGTTCATAATCACCCTCATCAACCTATACTCAAGCCCATATTGCCTCCTACATTACGGCCACCTTCCACTCCTTCTCTTGAACCATGCCCACCTCCACAATCAGCGCTTCCTCCACCTCTTTACAGACCCCTACTTAGACACAATGGTCGTGTTGATCATGGTGCAGCTCTCCCTTCTGTTGCTCGCCAAGGCACCTCGGCCATTACAGCACCTCTTAGCCCTCACCCGGCTGCCTTTCCACCTCCATCTGTAGCTCGACTTGCTGCCCCACTAGCCCCTACACCTCATGGCGCAGTCCTCCCTCTCCCTTCTGTAACTCACCAACACACCTCAGCCAAAAGCGCACCTCTTCTCCCACACCGGGCTGTTCTCCCACCTCATGGCACAGCTCCTTCGATTGTAGCTAGACCTGCTGCCCCACCGGCCCCTACACCTCTTGGTGCACCCCTCCTTCCATTGCCAGTCACTCTTTCACCTTCTGCTGATCAACCTCATTCTCCACCCTCTTCATCGGCTCCTGTATTTCAGCAACCTCCCACCTCCTAAAGCGCCCTCTTATCACCTCCATCGCCCAGCATGGTGCGCACTTATCAAACTGCGCGCAAAAGAAGCCTCCCTCCCGACAACCTTCGTGTGTCTCTTTATCGTGAGCCAGCTAGAGATGCTCAGCTTTCCACACCACCACCCTCGCCATCACATGTTCCCGCTCTTGAATTCCATGCCACTCCTCCTCATATTCCCATACCTCTGATGTTGATGAAGTAGAACCCTAGTCCTCTGCTTCTGCCACTTCTCCCTCTATTGCCTCATCAAATGGATCCTCACCACATCCTCCTGGGCTGGATCAAGCTGCCTCTAGCCACTGTGTTCGCACCCGCTCCATCCACGATATCTATCATGCGACAGCTTTCTCCACTGTCATGCTCGACGAGCACATCACAGCAGCGCCACCCGACCCCTTGGGAGATGCACTCCCACTCTCTATTGCAGATGCTCTAACCTCAAGTGAGAGTACTCTATGGCATGCAGCCATCATGGAAGAGCTCCACGCTCTCGAAGAAGCAAATTTGGTGCCTCCACCTCAACATCATAACATCATTTCTTGTAAGTGGCTCTTAAAGAAAAAATATCATGCAGATGGCACAGTCGAGCGGTACAAAGCTCGTTTAGTAGCTCGCGGTTTCTCACAGCAATACGGCGTCGATTATTTCGACACGTATTCCCCTGTCCTTGGCATGACCGCTTTTTGCCTACTAGTTGCAATTGCAGCTAAGTTCGATATTCTGCTACATCATCTCGACATCAAAACGGCTTTTCTTCATGGAATTCTGTGCAAACTCATCTACATGTTTCAGCCACCCCACTGCGCCAATCCAGCTTATCCAAACCATGTGTGCCAACTCAACAAGCCCATATATGGTCTCAAGCAATCTGCTCGACAATGGTATACTCGGATGCATGAGTAACTGATTGGCTGTGGCTGGGAGCATCTTCAAATCGACTATAACCTTTACATCTAGCGTTCTGCTGAAGGTATGGCCATACTTGGTCTCTTTGTTGATGATATTCCTCTATTAGGCACTTCCGAACATATCATTATGAAAGCCATAGATTGCCTTTCCCAAGAGTTTCCCATCACTGACAAGGGCCCGATGTCTTATTTCTTGGGCATACAAGTGACGCGTGATCCGATCCACAAAACCATTAGTCTCTCTCAATCACAATACATTGAGGAACTCCTTCTTTATTATGGTATGTCTGCATCGTCCTATGAGCTTACTCCTCTCCCTCTTAAGCACAAGCTTGCACCAGAATATCATGCTTACACTCATGCTGATGCCTTATATTTTCCTAACTTTCATTTTCCTAAGTTTTGTGGCCAGATCCACTACTTAAGCTCATGCACATGCTTTGATCTATCCTATGTTGGACACATGCTTTCTTGCTCTATGGCTAAACCCTCCAAAGCACATAAACAAGCTGCTAAGCGTACATTGCGTTATCTTCGTACTACACAAGCCTATGCACTTACTTACTCTTATGATCCAGATAGTCCTATATCCATCTCTGGGTATGTTGATGCAAATTGGGCCGGTGATGATCCACGTTGTTTCTCCATTGGGCGGCTATGTGTTTAACCTTGCAGGTGTCCCTATCTCCTGGCGAACCAAGTGCCAGCGTCCATCGCTCAGTCATCTACTGAAGCGAAATATGTTGCTACTGCCCTTGCTTCCCGTGAAGCACTATGGCTACAAGAGCTGATTTCTTGAGGAAATCCGTGCCTGTGGCCAAACAAACTGCCTCATGCCATGCCCTCAACCTCATCCCTCTTAGGTGCCCTTCTCCTTGAGGGAGCTATTTTAGAGCTATGTATTAGGCTTCCTTTTTTTCGTATTCAGATGTTGGATCAATCCTTGTAGCAAGTTCTATTTTTATTTCAAGGAGCAGCTCACCCTTCAAGGGGGCTGTCAAAGTCCCTTTCCACATGACTCTAAGGTGAAGGGTGAACCACCCATAATCTACCTCACACATAAATCTCTCCCTATATCAACTCCCTTGAATTGCTCCCCTCAACTCTTGGGAGTTGTTAGCCCTTACCCCCACGTGTATTTAAAGAGCTGCACGCTCCACTCCATATCACCAGTGTATTCAGTTTCTAGTCATTAATCAAAGTTCTGCCTTCTCTCTATTATGCAATTCTTGTTCTAAACTTAAGTTTCTACATCTCTCTCTCTCTCTCTCTCCCCCTCTCTCTCTCTCCCCTCGTTTATGCATAGGGCCGAGTTCTTCTCTCTCTCGACTCCCTCCTCGCTGGCGTTAGCCTACAGAGAAGCCTCTATCGCCTGGCTCGTGACATAGCACACAGAGAGAATCACTCTCTCTCTCTCTCTCTCTCTCTCTCTCTCTCTCTCCTTCCTCATTTTTGGTTCACAGAAAATGGTGCTCCTCATCCTCGCAAGCGGCTCTCATGCTCACTCACGCTCGTCATCTGACTCCCGCCTTGCAAACGTCGGTGTCGCTCCATGGACACACTGGCGCGCTCCCCTCACTCTCCTCTATGGCGAGAGCCTCCCCACGATTTTCTCACGGCCCAGCCAACAAATGGCTCCCTCACTCGCTCTCGGCATCCTGCATCACCCTCGTCATCTCCCCTATCCTGCGCGGGCAGAGCCCTCGACCCTCTCTCTCAATCCTCGCCCTGCTTATCACCCTCTCATGGCGATTCTCCAACTAGTCCCGTGACCAATCGACACCATCTCGCTCTCCTGGTATATATCCTGCAACTCTCGTCACCATGACATTCCAATTAAAAAAAAAAAACTAACACCGTATATAAAAAAAATGTGGGTTATCCTCGAGCCCTCGACCATCTCTCAGTCATCGACCTGCTTTAGGGCGACCCCCCATGATCCCACTTCTCTTTGGACTCCCATTCACACAAAACATATGGGCCTTGCAAAAATTGGCTTCTCTCGTCGTACTTCACTCAACTTGGCAACCGAAAACCGTGCCATCTGTGGCTAACCAACATCACCTTAACATCGACATGGCAACAAAATGGCCTCCTTACTCTCCTCATATGCGCTCCTCCTTCTTCCAAGGCTACATACATACGCACACATAATCCTCTTGTACACATCTTCTTCGGCATATCAACCATACCACATATCTGCTAACAATCAATCTGTATTCCCTTTATGAATTTGAGCCGCATCAAGTCTATTGCTAGCTTGGTCTCTAGCGATTGTAGGAGCACATGCCATAGAATTCAAACAAGTCTCTCTCTTGTATCTCTCAGCTTCCAAGGTTACCCTCCATTGGATTGCTAGGTCGGTGGCTTCAAAGGCCTCCCCCACAATCCGAGCTTGTGCATATGCATCCTCAAATGTTTTTGGATCAAACAACCTCACATGGAGTTGAATATCCCTTAACATACCTTTAAGAAAACATTCCAATAAAACCCTCTCATCAAAACAATAGGGGTCACAATGCTTCTTCTTGAAAGCTTGAAAACGATTAACATACTCAGCAATGGACCCGCTCTCCCCTTGGAATAAGTCTAACAAAGTTCTTGAAGGCTAAATTAGAAGGTAAAATAGGGGAAAATCTGGCAATAAAAGCTCTACCCATTCCATCCCAAGTCTACATCAAATGTGGAGTATGTCGCAGCATACTATGATACCACTGCCTAGCTACAGCAGTCAAAAAGGCAGGAAAGAACCGCATGAAGTCTTCGGGATTGTCATAACCCTCAAACCAACAAGCTTGCACAAATTGCAATAAATGGGAATCAACTGCATCAAATCCAACTCCATCATAAGGTGTCAACTTGACAATCCATTGATCAATAGGTCTCTCCCTAGCTTGGAGAACAATAGGAGGGGGATCAAACTGATCTTTCTCAAGAACATTTTCAATGGTAGCCATTTAATCATCGGAAACATCAAGAGAGTCAAAACTAGAAGCATCAAGAACATCCTCAATAAGAACATCATCTTCAAAAGCATGAACGTCAACCAATGGCTTTACTACAGGCACAAACGCCATCCTTTCTAAAGGCTGAATTTCATCATCAATATGGTCAAAAGACGTGGTAAACCCCATTCCCGACTGCATCTCCTGAACAAGGGTGGGACGGTGGGAAAGAACAAGAGGTAGGGCAACATTCTCCTCCTCAAGAAGACATTCATTACAAGTGGCATCATCCGCTAAATTGGCTAAAAAGCCATCCCAAATGCACTCATCGAGAGTCGCACTGTTGCTATATACTTCTCTCCAAGAAATAACCTCAAAGAGAAATGCCCTCGTCTTTATCCACTTCATCACTCAAATGGGCTAAAAACTCATCCCAAATTCTATAAAAACCTAAAGCCTCACCAATATCATCAACAACGCTCAAGGTCTGGGTAGCAACAAACATTAAAATAATCGTCTTTTTGGAATCCTTCTTGCCTAGATATGCAAGCATCCCAAATGACTGCAAGGAAAGAAACCAACCTAAAAGTCAGGTACACCCAAAAAGAAAAAACTAGCTCCATCTTTGAGAATCGCAGGTACTTCGCTCAAGTGAAAACGTTAGAACCTTGGTCCCAGCGGGCGTGCCACTGAAGGATATTTTTCTAGGCCTTGGCCCATGGAGCAAACCCAGACAACAAAACCACGCAAGGATAATACTCAAACCCCCAACCCAAGCTCACCAACAAGGAACTATGGCTGGAGATGTGCTGCTAAAATCTATTGCCCAGGAATGTGCAATGCAGTCTAAGGAATTGCACGATACCAGGAGAGCGAGATGGTGTCGATTACTCACAAGACGAGTTGGAGAGTCGCCATGAGAGGGTGATAAGCACGGTGAGGATTGAGAGAGACGGTTAAGGGCTCTTCCCGTGTAGCATAGGGGAGATGACAAGGGTGGTGCAGGCTACCGACGACGCGTGAGGGAGCCATTTGCTGGCTGGTGGGCCGTGAGAAAATCGAGGGGAGGCTCTGGCCATAGAGGAGAGCGAGGGGAGCGCGCCAGTGTGTCGATGGAGAGACACTGCCGTTTGTAAGGTGAGAGTGAGATGACGAGTGTGAGTGATCATGAGAGCCGCTTGCGAGGGTGAGGAGCACCATTTGTTGTGTACCAAAAATGAGGAGGGAGAGAGAGAGAGAGAGAGAGAGAGAGAGAGAGAGAGAGAGAGAGAGAGAGAGAGAGAGAGAGAGAGAGAGAGAGAGAGAGAGAGAGAGAGATTCTCTCTGTGTGCTGTGTTGCGAGCTAGGAGATAGAGGCTGCTCTATAGGCTACCACCAGCGAGGAGGGAGTCTAGAGAGAGAGAGAGAGAGAGAGAGAGAGAGAGAGAGAGAGAGAGAGAGAGAGAGAGAGAGAGATTGGCTCTCTGTTGCAAGGAATCAAGAGCATGAAGAGAGGTAACCTCTGCAAGGAATCGAAAAACGGGGGGGGGGGGGGGGAGTTTATTAATGTCACTTAAGGGGGTGCTCCCATAGAGAGAGAGAGAGAGAGAGAGAGAGAGAGAGAGAGAGAGAGAGAGAGAGAGAGAGAGAGAGAGAGAGAGAGAGAGAGAGACCTCTCTTGGTAGAGAGATAGAAAGAAAGGGAGCTCCTCTCTCAGCGGTCGCTAATATGAGAGAGTTTCTCTCATTGAAAGCAAAAGATAGAGCGAGAATCTCTCTATTGAAATTTAAGAGAGAGAATTGAGAGAGAGCCTTTGATAGGCCGACTTCTACGCATGGAGAAAGTTTGCCATTTGTTGAATGAGAGAGGGTGTTGCACAAGACAAGACCAAGCTCCTATCAAGCTATGGCTAGTATAGAAGCTTAGGATTATGTTTTCAATTCACAAGTGGGTTCCCAAAGGAGAATGATAAGTTTCTTTCAACAGTCTTCCTAATCACCAAGAAAGAGTAGCTCAATGTATTTTGAATAAATTCTTCTTACTTGGGATGAATCTCTAGGATCACCTAGAAGGAGGAACTATGAATCTCCTTTCAAAAGTCCTCTTGCATAGAAGGAGGGACCATTGTGACAAATAATTCAACAAAAGAGAGAGATTTTCCTCCTCCAATGTGTGTATGAGGGAACAAAAAAGTCTAACGATGCACTCAAGAAATTCTTGAAGCAATATGATATTGTTTTCCAAGGCCAAAACTGTCCTAAAGAATTGCATGTGACATTGGATACATTGCATTTGAAAGGCCATACCTTTTAATGGTGGATTTCAAAAGTCATTGAAGGTCCTTAGTAAACATTCTTCTCTAACAACTCCAAAGCCTTATGGATGAAGAGACACGTACTTTCTTGTCATGCTAGCATGGCACTACCTTTGTAAGAAATTTTCATTTAGATTCCAATCCAATTGATGGTCGACATGTGTATGAATACAAGTGTTTCAACACAATGCCCCCTCATTGTCTTTTATCTTATTGCACTATCTTTGTTTCATGTAATTCTCTATGGATTGATATAAAAATATATGTGCTTCTACAAACACCTGTCAAAATTCATTTTTGATACGTGATCAGTTAGCCTCTAGAATTACTGTGCTTTTTTTGCTTACATAAGACGTTATTAAAGCTTTGTATTTTTGGAAGCAATTATAGATTTCATGATAAAGCACGTGATTAGTGCCCCATGGCAAGGTAATTAAGGCAACATGTACTCTCTACGTCTGATAATAGAGACATTAACTAGTGGGTCATTTGACATTTGTTTGCGTGTTTCTATAAAGAGGAAAATTGAGTAATGAATTGAACACATTCTTTTTCATCCTCATGTGTAGGCCAATGTGAATTTCATTTTAGAAAACCTGCACTAGTGCACTTTTATTCGTGAAGTTGTTATATAAGTTCATGCCTTTACATAAGTTGTTGCCTTCTCAATTAATATGGCATAAATCTCTCTCTCTCTCTCTCTCTCTTTATATATATATATATATATATATATATATATATATATATATATATATATATATATATATATATATATATATGCATATAGTCTAAGTTTGTTTAAGCTTTAACAAAGACTTTCATTTTAGCTTGTCCTATTTTCATGTAATAATCAATATGTGCTCACCCATTAACATAATTAAGGCATCAAGAATCTGTTATGCCCTTTCACTTATAGTATTAGTTAACACTTGTTCAAGCTATGGAGCAAAGGGTGTCATTAAAACTATAAAAATGTTTGAAAATCATTAGGTTTGAGAAAAAAAGTAGTAAATGTGAAGGAGAAAGCCCGTAACATCTGGGTAGCTTTGCAGTAAAATTCAAGGTTTCATGACTTTACACAAGTATGCTCTATCACAACAACTTGCTCCTTTTTGTGCTTGAAAGGGATTCTGGTTTCCTAATATTGTTGAATTTCAAGTGAAAACACTCTAGATAATGGTTGCCCTCATATACGTGGTCTTATCTCCTTGTTAGGTTATTTTTTCGGTCGATTATGATTTTATTCTTGTTGTATATGTATTTGCTTAAAGTATCACCTTTTCTATTGGCCTTGAAATGACTTTGAAATTGGACAATGCTATGGTAAAATGGCCATGATATTATGGCTTTTGTAAGAGTTTTGCTTTCTCAAATGACTTCTGTGGAGATGACTTGTTTCTTTTTTTACTAAGGCATAAAATAACTTTTGCCATAGATGTTACCATATACATGTGGTAGTGATGTGAGTGAACACACTTAGGACCGCCGAGGCATTTTTCCTCTTACTAGGAGGTTTTTCCCCCCGTGCATTGTATATACGCCCATCATTCTAGGGCTATCTATCTTTCCAATGCACACTAAGTAATACACTCTCTGTTGTGCGCCTTGAGCTTCCTTCATCTTCTCCATGTTCTGTGTGTTTTCCTGCAACCCTAATTCCAACAATTGGTATCAAATCAGGTTGCATCCTCCCGGGCTTAGTCTCCACCAGTAGCTCCAACACACGCCTACTCACTTTCTTCGATTTTAGTGAGCTTTAGCGGGCCTTCGCAAGAAGTCAACAAAATTTTTGGGTTAAGGCAAAGAGCTAGGTTTCTCACATTTAAGATTCGAGCTCATTTCGGCCTTTGTTTCCACTACAAGTAGTACTGCACAGGCTATTTCGTCATTTTGTGCAAAAAATGTGTTAGTGTTGTTTTCAGCATCGCAGGTCCCTTACGGTCTTCTACGGTTTGTGCTATATAGCACATGTTTTTCTTGCTTTCCTTCTTCTCTTTTTGGGTAGTTTTCTCATCAGGTGCATCATATACCATGGTTGACAACAACACAGATGTGTTCAAGATGTTTGCTGCAGAGGACAGATTGGATGGGGACAATTACCCTATGTGGGCTTATATGATGCAACATGTTCTTGTGTCAAAGAGCATTTGAAACATTGTGCAGGGCATTGATGTACGTCCTGGTTCTGAGGATACAACGATGTTGAGGATGTTGCAAGTCTTGTTGCAAGGATTGTTGTTGTTAGAGTTGTTTTGCCTACGGCTGAGCAAGGTCAGTGGGATGTAAAAGATACACAGGTTCATGCATTGATTGTGTTTTCTGTGAAACACACTATCACTCCACACATTTGTTCAGCAAAATTTGCAAAACATGCTCGAGATATTCTGGTTGGTCTTTATGCAAGTTTCAATGAGGGTGTCAAGGATATCAATGAGCAACTTATTTCTACAGGTGAAGTCATTTCAGATTGTTCCCTTATGCCAGACTGTTCTTGATGCCTTGCCAGATTCTTACCAGACTTTTGATAGTACTAATAGACTTATGACCCAAGGAAATCCTGAAGTTGTCAAGTTTGATGCATTGTTCACATTGTTGTTGCAAGAGTCACTTTCTTGAAAAACAAGACTAGACAGCGTGCAATTGAGCAGGCTTTTATTGCTGCTCAAAGAAAAGGTGGTAATAGCAATGCAACCACTTCTCATGGTTCTTCTGCAAGTGGAAAATCACCTGTTTCTAATGCATATGTCGGGAGCAATTCATTTGGGAATTCTAGTGATAAGGGCAAAAAGAAGATGCATTGCCATTACTATAAAGCTAATGATCACTTGATCAAGGAATGTCCTAAGACGAAGGCCAAAGAGGCTTAGAAGAAAGAGGTTAGTTCCACTACTAATGTTGGTTCCACTACAAATGCAGCTATTGCTAAGTCTTTTGTGAAAGGAGACTGTGATGCTGATGTTGATGCAGAATGGGCTTTTAGTGCAGAGTGCACTTATAATCTTGTTGTCCATGATGCATGCATGTCAATTGTTGTAGATTCACATGTGTGGTATTTTGATAGTGGTGCTACAAAGCACATTACCTCACATCATGATTTGTTCACCTCTCTTGAGTCTGTCCCTCATAAGAATTTTGCTACTTGTGTCAACAATGCCTCTTATCCGGTTCAAGGAGTTGGAAAGATTGTGCTTATTGCTGCAAATGGCACTTCTTTCACACTTTTTGATGTACTTTATGTACCTGAGATCATGAAGAATATTTTTTCTGTATTTGCACTTGCTAGACTTGGTCTTGTGGTCAAATTTATGGATGCCAGATGTATAGTACATGATCTCAGTTTTGGTGATGAAATTGTTGTAGCCGTCATTTTATGCCGTGGGCTCTAGAAGCTCACTTTGTTTGACAAGTGTGGGTAGATTTTGCAAATGCAGTTGCGGATTCTAAGTCTATTTCAGATGCAAAACATTGGCATGCACGTTTTAGACATCTGAATTATGCCAGTTTGCTGCATTTGCAGAAATCTGATATGGTTGCTTCTTTGCCGCCTCTTGAAGAACCTGTCATACATGTCTATGAAGGCTATATTTTGGGTAAGATGCAGCCTTCTAAGTTTCCAAAGGATCGGTCAGTTAGAGTCACATGCAGATTGCAGCTTGTGCATAGTGATGTTTGTGGGCCCATGCAAACTCCGTATTTGGGCAATTACCTTTACTTCGTGACTTTTATTGATGATTACTCCAGGCATGCATGGGTATATCTGCTTAAAGCAAAGTCCAAGTATTTATGTGCTTCAAACAATTTCTGGCTATGGCTGAAAATGTCTCGAAATGTACTATGGGCACCCCCCGTTCCCGATCGGGGGGGGGAGTATATGTCTCATGAATTGAATGCATTCCTGGTTGGTTGTGGGATAAGACACCAATGTACAATGCCTTATACACCGCAAAAAAATGGTGTTGTTGAGAGGAAAAATAGATCACTTTACGGAAAGGCATGATACATGGTCAAAAGTCAAGCTTTGCCGCATTCTTTTTGGCGTGAGACCATCATGTGTGCCACTTATGTACTTAACAAGTGTCCTAGGAAAGCTTTGCAGCCTACAACTCCTTATGAAGCATGGCATGATAGAAAGCCTTCTATTGAGCACATGCATGTTTTTGGCTGTTTGGCATATACCTTGGTGCCACAAACACAACACTAAAAACTGGATGATAAGGCTATCAAATGTATTTTTGTCGGGTATAGTGTTGAAAGCAAAGGTAATAGATTGTATCATCCACAAACAAAGTGTATTCTAGTTTCACGGGATGTTGTGTTTGTGGAAGATTCTTGTCAGCCATTACTATCATGTACTAGAGACAATACATGACAAACAAACTGTATTTTGGTTTCACGGGATGTTGTGTTTGTGGAAGATTTTTTTCAGCCCTTGCTCTCATGTACTGGAGACAATAATGTAAGCTTATAGGACATTTATGACACTTTGTTGCCTCTTTTCAGTGGTGGAAGTTCGAATGTAAAATTCAATGAGGCAAATGTACATCCTATGGGGGCTTTTGAAAATGTTACAGATCAACCTATTACTGATGCAGATGTACATGATGTACTTGATGAGGAAAGGGCTGAATATGAGCAGGCTACAGGTGTGCCAAAATGGCTCGTGCATACATTACTTGAGAGTAAATTGGATGCACCTTTGTCTAGTGGCACTCATTCAGGCTCTCACCATGCATCTTATGCATCAAATTGTTATGCTTTGGATGTGTCTAGCCTACATGAGGTTGAGGAGCCTATGTCTTTTGATGAAGCATAGAATTCAAAAAATTGGATGCTTGCCATGCAATCAGAATTTGATGCACTTATAGAAAATGACACATGGACTTTATGTGATTTGCCTCCTGGAAAAAAGGCCATTGGTAGGAAGTGGGTTTGCAAGTTGAAACGCAAGCGGATGGTGAGATTGATCGCTATAAGGCTCGACTTGTTGCAAAGGGTTATGCACAACAAAAAGGCATAGATTATGAAGAGACTTTTTCTCCCACTTGTTGTATGACTATTGTGCGTTTTCTATGTGCATTGGTAGCTCATTTTGGTTGGGAGGTACATCAATCCAACATTGTTACAACTTTCTTGAGTGGTGAAATATTTGAGGAAGTTCATGTAACGCAGCCTCGAGGTTTTGTCAAGAAAGGACAAGAGGATAAAGTGCACAGATGTAAGAAAGCTTTGTATGGGTTGAAGCAATCTCCTCGTGCTTGGTATGAGAAGGCTCACACTCATTTGCTCAAATGAGGCATTTGTAACAGTCCAACGAAAAGCACATTGTATGTAAAGCGTGAGGGTGATGTACTTTTCATTGTGGTTCTTTATGCGGATGATTTGCTAATCACTGGACCAAATGAGAGACATATTGCTGAATTTAAGGCTGATTTGAATGCTACTTTCAAGATGAAATATTTGGGGCTATTGCATCATTACTTGGGTATACACTT
The DNA here is from genome assembly GCF_014529385.1 of Adiantum capillus-veneris. Lineage (NCBI taxonomy): Eukaryota > Viridiplantae > Streptophyta > Polypodiopsida > Polypodiales > Pteridaceae > Adiantum > Adiantum capillus-veneris. Next base: position 20,445,804 of record NC_140940.1, read on the forward strand.
TAAGCAGTGTGATGGTATTTCTTTGTGTCAGAAAAGCTACATAGAGACATTGCTATGTAAGTTTGGACTTGAGGATTGAAAACCTATTGCCACTCCCATGGAAACATGTTTGAAATGGAGTCTTCATGATGCTCGTGATCCCACAGATGTCACTCTTTACCAAGCTGTTGTTGGATGCCTCATTTATGTATGCACCACGAGGCTGGACATTCAGTTTGTAGTCTTGTAGGTGAGCAGATTTATGCATAGCCTAGGGTCTAAACATTGTCAAATTGTCAAGAGGATTTTTTCACTACTTGAGTGGCACTTTACATCTTGGCTTGTTTTATCCAAAGGGGGGTTCATTGCCGCCAGACTTGCATGCTTTTTTGGACTGATATTATGTTGGTTGTTTTGACATGCGAGTGTCCACAAGTGGTTTTTGTTTCATGCTTGGCAGTTCATGTATATAATGGTTAAAGCAAGAAGCAACCTATTGTGGCCACTTCTAGTTGTGAGGCTGAGTACAGTGCAATCTTCACAGCTACGATTGAGTGTGTATGGCTCAGATGCCTTATGGCTGATTTGGGTGTTGGATAGGACACTACCAACACTATCTACATTGACTGTCAGAGTGCATTGGCAGTTGCAAGGAACCCAATTTTTCAAGGCCGCACAAAGCCCATTGAGGTGCATCACCACTATGTCAGGGAGAGTCTCTCAGCAGGAGAGTTCTTCTTGGCTTATGTGCTAACACAGGACAACCTTGCAGATCTTTTCACAAAGTCATTGTCTTGTGAGAAGTTTGAATCTTTCTAGAAAGCTTTGGGCTTACTCCCCTTTGTGGACTGATCATGTCCTCAGGGCAGGGCACTTTCCTTTACTCTATGTTCTAGCTCTTGTTCACCACATCACTCCCAGGGGGATTTGTTACCATATAGATGTGGTAGTGATGTGTGTGATCATATGTGTGTGGTAGTGATGTGTGTGAACACACTTAGGACCGCCGGGAAAGTTTTTCCCTCACTATGAGGTTTTTTCCCCAGTGCATTGTATATACGCCCATCATTCTATGGCTATCTATCTTTCCATTGCACACTAAGTAATACACTCTCTGTTGTGTGCCTTGAGATTCCTTCGCCTTCTCCAAGCTATGTGTGTTTTCCTGCAACCCTAATTCCAACAATAGAGTGGGGAATATTTGCATTTAGAGTCATTCCTTTTGGGCTGACAAATGCTCCAGCCACATTCTAGACTCATTAAAGAGCCTATGACATGTTTCATCTTTTCATAAATAAAACAAACCCTCCTAGGATTTGGGATACTCTTATTTCTTGGTCAAAATATTTGGTTGTCTTCTATACTATGGTCAAATGAAGTGGAAATGAAGCATTCCATTGGGATATTTTACTTAAGAATTTTTTTTTGATTTGATGGATACTAGGTCTTTAACAAGTCCTTGATCTACCTTAAGAAACCTAGAATTGACAAGAGATGATACTTTGATTCTCCAATTTTTAGCAACATCTTGAACAAATGGGTTTCTGATGGTAAAAATACATGAGCATTACTAAACGAAAGGGAATGGCTAGTAGGGTCTCCTTCCCTATTTTTTAATATTTGATTGAAACTTGTATGTGCCAGCCATTTTGGCATACCTCTAGATTGCTCATTCTCAACCCTTTTGACATCATGTACATCTGCATCAGAAATAAGCCGATCCATAGCATTTTTAGAATTCCCCCATAGGCTGTTTATTTGGCTCATTGGAATTTACATTCAAGTTTCCACCATTAAAAAGAGGCAACAAACTGTCACAAATGTCATGTGAGCTTACATTGTTGTCTCTGGTACATGACAACAAAGGCTGCACAAAATCTTCCACAAAGACACCATCTTGTGAATCCAAGATACTCTTTGTTTGGAGATGGTATAACCTGTAACCTTTGCATTCTGTACTATAGCCAACAAAAATGCATTTAAGTACAGCCTTATCATCCAATTTCTGTGCTGTGTTTGTGGCAGCAAAGCATAAGCTAAACAACCAAAAACAAGCATGTGATTAATAGATGTCTTTTCATAATGTCATGATTCATAAGGTGTTATATACTACAATGCTTTTGTAGAGCACATGTTAAGTACATAAGTAGCACACATGATAGCCTCAAGCCAAAACGAATGTGGCAAAGCTTGACTCTTGACCATACATCGTGCCATTTGCGTAAGCGGCCTGTTTTTTCTTTCAGCAACACCATTTTGCTTTGTATATGGCAATGTACATTGGTGTTTTATCCCACGACTAGCAAGAAATTCATTAAACTCATGAGACATATACTCTCCCCTTTAATCTTGATAGAGGTTCCCATAGTACATTTAGAGACATTTGAATACATAGCCAAAAAATGTTTGAAGCACATGAACACTTTGGACTTAGATTTAAGCGGATATACCCATGCATGCCTTGAGTAATCATCAATGAAAGTCATAAAGTATAGGTAATTGCCTAAGGATGGAGTTTGCATAGGCTAACCTCTTTCTTCTTGACATCTACTAAATTTCATTTAGGACACTGTTTGATAACATGATCATTAGCTTTGCAATAACGGCAATGCATCTTCTTCTTTCCCTTTTCACCATAATTCCCAGACAAGGTACTGCCACCAGAAGCATTGGAAACATGTAGAGTTCCACTCGCTGAAGTGTCTACATTGTTGTTACCACCTTTTCTTTGATCAACAAGAAAAGCCTACTCAACTGCATGTTGTTTAGAAGCGTTCTTTCTTGAGAGTGACTCTTGAAACAACAATGTGCATAATACATCAAACTTGACAACATCAGGATTCCTTGGATCATAAGTCTCCAAGTACTAGCAAAAGTCCGGTAAGGATCTAGCAATGCATCAGAACAATCTGCACAAGTGAACTGCCAAAAATGACTTCGCGTGTAGAAATGATTTTCTCATTAATATCCTTGACACCAACAAGGAGAGTTTCCATGTCATCTTCCTCATGCATAAACTTTGATTCCAGCTCTTTACACAACAATGCAAAACCTGCAACATCCTCAACATAACCTATATCCATAGAAGGTGGATGTTCATTAATGCCCTACAAACATTCCAAACGCCCCTTGACAGAAGAACATGTTGCATCATGTAAGCCCACAATGACTAATTGTCCCCATCTAGTTTATCCTTAGTAGTGAACATCTTGAATACATCTGTGTTGTTGTCAGCCAAGGTGAGTGCCTGCACTTGATGTGAAAATTGCCTGAAAAGAGGAGAAACAAAGCAGGCATAACACGTGCTATATAGCACAACCCAAAGAAGACTGTAAGGGACTTGCTATGTATAAAATTGCACCGATAGAAATTTTGCACAAAAAAAAGTAATTGCATGCATAGTACTGCTTGAAGTGGAAACGCAGCCGAAATGAGCCCGATAAAAATTCTTAGCAGACCAAGCTCTACATGCCTTCTGAAGTACTTGTGGATCCGCTGACACTCACCAAAGCTCACCCAAATTGGAGAAAGTGAGCAAGCGGATGCTGGCGACGCTAACAACTATGCCTCTGATACCAATTTTGGAAATAGGGTTTCATGGAAACAAACACAGCTTGGAGAAGATAAAGAAGCTCAAGGCACACAACAAAGAGTATGTATTGCATAGTGCACAATGGAACGATAATTTAGCCCTAGAGTGATGGGCGTATATAGAATGCACGAGGGAGAAAACCTCCTAGTGAGGGAAAAAATGCCCTGGGGGTCCTAAGTGTGTTCACCCACATCACTACCACCTACATATGGTAACAATATCAAAGGTATTGTCTAGCCTTGATAGGCCATATTTTCTACCTACCCAATGTGTCACCTTTCTTGCAAGGCTTGCATGTTCTCGTTAAATATGCATTCTTGTTGTTGCATTCCTATACTGCTGCTAGGCCCAAGAAGAGTTTTGGTCCTCAAAAAAAGAACTGGGAAAACTTCCTAGCAATCACACTACAATATTCCCATTGCTTCTTCATCCACGTGAGTCCATTTAATGAGTACCTCTTGGTACACCTTATGTCAAGTTCGTTTATCTTGATGCCCTAGAACCCTCTCAGGTTCATGGGGTATCCTTGGCGGCTCTATCAAGTCCACCAAAATCTATGGGGAAACTACATTCTCCAAGCCGTAAATTGATTTCTTCAATTTGCTAACACGGAAGTCAAGATTTACTTGAGAATTCTCCAGTAACTCAAGTCTATACGCTATGTCCCCAATCTTCTTAAGGCTTCTAAAAGGACCAAATATTTATGAGAAAGTTTATCATACTTTCCCATTTTTGTGAGAACCTGAAGGAATACAAATACAAAGGCCACTTTTTTGCATCCTTTGTCTACATAAGTTCTAGTGAAACTCTATGCGCTACAAATGCTCTTGCATCCAATTCTGAGCATATCATTCTTGACTTCAAGAAAATACTTGACAAACTGAATCTTCTCCTTCTCTAAGCCTACAACCATAGGAGATCTCGACTAGAAACCATACATCAACATGAATGGTGTAAACCCAATCATTGAATGTTTGGAACTGTTATAACCAAACTTTGTTATGATATTGGGAACCCTCCTCTTATATGTGGTTAGCATCAAAATTGGGAGAGTTGACATGTAATGGTTAATTACTATGTTGTCTCTATTTTTTGAAGTGAAAGCCTTTTTACTAGTTTTGTTTTGCTTTAGAGTAGGTGCTGTTTTGACACGTGCAGTGTGCAATAGCTTGTCTTCCAATTCTTGTCTTTGCATGCTCTCATATGCAAGAAATTGTTGCAAAAGTCCAAATTTAGGTAGTACAACCAATCTTCAAAGCTAGAAATTTCAACTTGATGGAAAGAATATGCAAGTCTTAAAGTCTCAAGAATGATTGTATGGCACAAGGTGAATGCTTATAGGTTTCACCCAACAATTCAAGCGCTTCAACAATTATTATACATATTTCAAAAGCATCTCCATGGAAAAAGCATGCCAATGAGCTTCCAAAAATAATAATTTTAATGTATTGTAGAAAAGAAAATAAATGGCCATATCATTTCAAAATAGAATAGGTAGTACATAAATCTCAAGCCAATAAGAGGAGAAAGGCATCTAGCCTTAACTTTCCATTCCTAGGAGCAAAAAGTAAATGAAAAACATTTCAAAGTGACTAGGAATTTTGTGGTGTTGCCAAATTCAAATGAAGACATAGAAAACCAATTTGAAGTTAGTATTTATGCAAATCAAACATGTAAAACTTTGAAGTCACAACTTTCCAAGCAGAGGCCAAAGAGTCAAATTAGGATCCAAGTGTAGCTTAGATTTTTGTGAGAGGATGCACCTTTTTCTAGTCGTACTCCTTCAGATTTTTGCCATGCATCTTATGCATTTGATTGTTATGCTTTGACTGTTTCCAATTTATGCGATGTGGATGAACCTCTATCTTTTGATGAAGCACATGATTTAGAAAATTGGATGGCTGCCATGCAATCAATATATGATGCACTTATAGAAAATGACATGTAAACTTTATGTGATTTTCTTCCTGGTAAAATTGCCATTGGTACGAAGTGGGTTTACAAGTTGAAACATAAGCTGGATGGTGAGATTGATTGCTACAAGGCTTGACGTGCTGCAAAAGGTTATGCACAACAAAAAGGCATGGACTATGAAGAGACTTTTTCTCCCACTTGTCGTATGACTATTGTACATTCTCTGTCATTTTGGATGGGATGTACATCAATCAGATATTGTTATTATTGCTTTCTTGAATGGTGATATATTTGAGGAAGTTTATTTAATGCACCCTTGTGGTTTTATCATAAAAGGACAAGAAGATAAATTGTGCAAACGTAAGAAATCTTTGTATGGGTTGAAGCAGTCTCCTCATGCTTGGTATGAGAAATTTGACACTCATTTGGGTAAACAAGGATTTTGTAAGAGTCCAACAAAAAACACTTTGTATGTAAAGCATGAGGGTGATATACTTCTCATCGCCGTTTATATGTAGATGATGATCACTGGCCCAAATGAGACACATATTGTTGAATTTAAGGCTGATTTGAATGCAACTTTCAAGATGAAAGACTTGAGGCTTTTGCATCATTACATGGGCTTACAATTTAACAGTGCGATGGTGGTATTGCCTTGTGTCAAACACGCAACATAGGGACATTGCTGTGTAAGTTTGGAGTTGAGGACTACAAACCTATTGCTACTCGCATGGAAATAGGTTTGGAAGTTAAGTCTTCATGATGTTGGTGATCTTGCCGATTTCACTCTTTACCAAACTGCTACTGGATGCCTTATATGTATGCAATATGAGGCCCGATATTCAGTTTGTAGTCTCAAAGGTCATCAGATTTATGCATAGCCCATGGTCTTTGCATTGATAGGCTGCCAAAAGGGTTTTTCGCTACTTGAGTGGCACTGCATATCTTGGCTTGTTTTATCCCAAGGGAGATCATTGCCACCAAATTTACATGCTTTTTCCAACTCAAGTTGGGTTGGTTGTTATGACACACGAGTGCCCACAAGTGGTTTTTGTTTCATGCATATCATGGTTGAGTAAGAAGCTACCAATTGTGGCCACTTCCAATTGTGAGGCTCAGTTCAAGACAGTTTTCACAGCTACAATTGAATGTGTTTTTCTCAGACATCTTATGGTTGATTTGGGTGTTAGACAGAACACTGCAAACATCATCGACACTGACAGCCAGAGGGAATTGGCAGTTGCGAGGAACCCATTTTTTCATGCTTGCACAAAGAAAATTGAGGTGCATTATCACTATGTCAGAGAGAGACCCTCAATAGGAGAGATCAACTTGGCTTATGTGCTGACACAGGACAACCTTGCAGATCTTTTCACAAAGGCATTGTCTCATGAGAAGTTCGAAGCTTTACACAAAGCTCTTACTCCTCTTTATGGATTGATCATGTCCTTGGGGCATGCCACTCCCTTATACATTGTGCTAGCTCTTGTTCACCGCATCACTCCCAGGGGGGGTTTTGTTACCATATATATGTGGTAGTGATGTGTGTGAATACACTTAGGACCACCGATGCATTTTTTCCCTCACTAGGAGGTTCCCCCCACCTGTGCATTGTATATACGCCCATCACTCTAAGGCTAACTTATCTTTCCATTGTGCACTAAGAAATACATACTTTATGTTGTGTGCCTTGAGCTTCTTCATCTCCTTTTCATCTTCTTCAAGCTGTGTGTGTTTCCATGCAACCCTATTTCCAATAGATATTCATGTGTACTATAAGGTGGATAAGAGGGATCACTTCAAGGCACTAGATTAGTGTTGGGCATTGCATCCATCATTTCATCATTTTCGTAACTATTGATGTGCATCATCTCTTTCTCTATCTTCATAAGTTATGTTGCACCGTGCCTATTCGGAAAAGTGGAGAGATCTTCAAGGTGAAACCTGTGCAAGAATGCAACATGTTGGCTATTACAATGTTTTTCACAAAATATCTACCACCTTTGAGAAACCTTTTTCCAATATTGATAACTCACCTATGCAACATATTATAGACTCGTGAAGTTTGGCTATCCAACTCATGAAATAGGGCTCCACTTGATTCAAACCAGCCCTCTCTCGATAAGCACTCACCTAGAGATGACATCACACCTAGAAACTATTGCATAAAATCTTAGTCAATAAGAACAGAGATGGGCATACATCGACACATAACTCCATATCAAGGAGAGGGTATGGAGAATTGCAAAGGAGAAAACTTAACAATGGTACACTTGTAGAAGAGGTGGCAAGGGGCCCACTAGGGAATAATCTCGCTTTAGGATTCATGATGGCAATTTTCATCAACCTGTGGGGACACTAGACACTCAGACGGTATATGTGCATCTTTGAGGGAGAGGGAGAGGGAGAGAGAGAGAGAGAGAGAGAGAGAGAGAGAGAGAGAGAGAGAGAGAGAGAGAGAGAGAGAGAGAGAGAGAGAGAGAGAGAGAGAGAGAGAGAGAGAGAGGGGAGAGGGGGGGGGGGGGGGATGTTGTCGGGGGATATGTGTTCGAAACGTGAGCCGGGCAAGCACCGGGCCTCTAGCTGTGAAAGGTGTGTGTGAGAGAGAGAACGAGAACAACATATGCAAATGGCTCTGGGAATCACCGTAATCTTCAATTAATCAGTTCAAGCTCTAAGTACAACGTAATCGGTAGCCAAGGCGGGCTGTTAGTGACACCAACACTTGGATTAATTGGTAAATAGGAGTTTAAGCTCCCTTCACAGATTAACCGGGCCATTAACGACACCGCGCTTAACATGATGATTAATCAATCTCTAGCTGATGACGATAATGAAAATTCTCTTTTGCCACTTTAACTGCTTCAACTGCCCCGTGGATTCTGCAAGCTTCAATTTTGTTCATTGCCTCAATTTTCATGCTTCCGACTCTATTTTCTTTGCACTGCCTTAATTGCCACTTATAAACTTTGACCCCCGTAATCCACTTGCTCTAATTGCCTTCAGGATCTGTATGCCCTTGGTGATTTGTATTACCGAGCTCGATAGAGTGAGCTTACTTGGTCCTTAAGGAATAAGAGAGAGTCAGATTGTGTCACCAAGGTCGAGAGAGAGAGCCTTTTCTTCTCTTTGCTTCTCCAACACGAGAGAGCCTTTCCCTTGTTACATGCACATCTTCCCCTCTCTTTGCATGCCGAGGACGAGAGAGAGAGCTCCTTTCTTGCTTTGGTAGAAGAGGACAAGAGCGAGCGAGAGAGAGAGAGAGATCTTTATGCTTCCTTTGTTTTGCTAGCCAAGGACGAGAGCGAGAAAGAGAGCTTTGCTTCCTTCTTCTCCCCTTCCTTCTCTCGGATTCCCTTCCTTCTTCTGCCGTCCGTGTTCCTTGCCCTCCCTTGTTCAAGCTCGAAAGAGAGAGCGTTCGTTCTTGCCCTATCTTCTTAGTTCATTTCCCCCTCTTATGCTAAAAAAAATCACTTCTGAAAAATAGCCCCCCCCCAAGCAATGCCGTGGGAAGTGGGAGGATGATGTGGCAGGCCAGATTTTGACCTCCACCAAAACTGTCACACCTGGTGCCGAACTTCTACGCGAGGAGCTCCTAAGCAACTTTCCATTCAATCGCGCAGTCATCCGAGCTCTGTATCAACTGGCGCGATCCCTTCTTCTTCCCTGCGCCCTCTTCGTTGCCTGCATGCCATCTCCCCCTTTTCTTTTTCTTCACTTTACACACTAAAAGCCCTCTTGAATTAATGGGCGGCCAAATTCCATAGTGGGCGGCCGGCTTACCTTCTTGGGTGGCCACTGGCTTAGATAAGGATAATTGTGGCAATCCCGCCATTGTCAATAACCCATTCAAAGGCATCATCCATCATCCCACCATCACATGCCGCAAGCCCCAGTAGAGCCACTATAGCTTAGGGCCCACATGTCGACCAAAGCATTGCCAAGCACCACATTCTCCTCCAACAGTCCTTGACTAACAATATCATCGTGAATTTCAATGCTCATATCAGCTTCTTAGTGCAATACGCCTTCAAGATGCAAGCATAGGTGATTGCATTTTGAGAGAGACCCTCGACTTCGTGTCTGCTTAAGCCATAGCTGTGTTGGGCATTTCCTGCTATCAGCAATTTCCAATAAATAATATTCTTGTCAAGCACAACATATCAAATGGCACAACATATCAACCAAAGCATTGCTGCACGACGTTCCGAAACTTGGTTGAAGTAAAAAATTTTCAGATGGCACACCGGCCGAGCCGACCAGACTGGTATGAAACTGGCCCCCAATGAAATTTAATCTGGCAATATCTTGGTAACTGTAACTCCGATCACTGATCTAAAAAGATCGATGCGCTCCACAAATTGAGCACTTTAGGCCCGTGCATTCACTTCATTTTTGTCCCCTCAACAACAGTTGCCCAATCCGGTACGGATCTGTATTGACTCAAATTTCAAACTGCCATAACTTCCTCACCGTAGCTCCAATCGACAAGCCGTAAAGATAGGTTGGTAGAGCAGTTTAAACACTGCAGTTCTAGATCATAAACTCCCATCTGTGCTCACTTAAAGCATACTCTTTTTTAGCATCACTAAGGCATATGTTGGCCCTTTAAAGCCGCATCTGGCATACATTAACCGTAAAAGTAGCTTGATAGCAAGCCATGCACACTGATCATACATCAAGTAAGCTTCAATTAAGCTCGATGTGCATTTTCCTGGTATCTTTCTTAGCATGAGAGCGGAGCTGCACGACAACGTGGTGGCCACGAGAGAAAGGAGACTGGTCTCAAGAGTCGAGACCCTCCATCATTCTCTTCATAGTAAAAAATGCCCACTAACTTGAGAAACCAATCACCTATTTTCTTCATTCTAACAAGCTAAAAAGAATAGAAAGTGATGTAGTTTTCATTGTGATTAATGAGTTGGGTATTTCACCACCTCGAACGAGAAGACCCCTTCGGTCAGAAATGGTCTCTGCGATCAGCGGAGCTCTTAAAGCAAGCAAGAGATGCATGCAGACGTTATAATGAGCGTGCAGACATTTGCTACACGGCGGGCATTTGCGAGCGCAATGTTGCCTTCTTTGCGTTCTTTACAAAACTTTCTTCGACCCAGTTTCTTGTTGAAGCCTCCATGCCTTTCCTGGTCCTCCCTCTCCACGTAAGTTTATTCATTTGTTCCTTCTTTGATTTTTTTCTCACAGCTAGTCCTGCCGGTGTTTGGTGAACTCTCTGGTGCCCAAGGGGAGAGAGAGAGAGAGAGAGAGAGAGAGAGAGAGAGAGAGAGAGAGAGATTTTATTAGTGTCTCGTAGAGGTCAAAGAGAACTGGCCTATGAGACAATACCATGTACAAAGTATCAGTGTCATCCTGATGTCAAAGATACACTGAACAGGAAAGAGAATCTCTGCCATGGTGTAACTGTGTCGTAGATTGTGGATGTGTGTGTGCCGTATACAAGGTATGAAAATAATGTGGGTGAGATACATGAGGCTAGATGGAGCACTACTCAAAATGGGACTCAGTGCATGTCTATATGCGTGGGATAGTACATCATCATGAAAATGCAAGCCTAGTCAGCTCCGTCCTGTAATAATGGGAGGCTGTAGTATGGTGTAGATAGAGGAACCCTCTGTGAGAGCTTGCATGATCTTTGTAGGACCAACAGTTTTCGGGTGCCATCTCTCCTCGAGAGGTCTCTGATGTCTAGCTCTGATACCCCGAATTGTCTGTCTGTGTAGCTGCTTCAGCACAGCAAGGAGTCGCCCTTAGCCAAGTAGAGGTGATCAGAGCACGTCAATGACTGAGAGCTCTTGGCTATAGACCCGGTGCGATGTCAGGATGGAAGAACTCAGTGAGCCTGGTTTGTCTGATATTGTCCCTCACACTCCGTCTGTAGTAGATGCTCTCAGTGCTGGTACAGCTCAAGTAGAAGTGACCCAACTGTCTCTGGTCTGGGGTCATCATCATTGACTGGAGAAAACTTGTTTCCACCAAACAAAGATGGGTAGCCGGCTTGGATGTTAATATAGCAAGCGCAATTGCATACAAAATGTGCCTTGAATTTAAGTTTATGCCCTGGTCTCTTGAGAAATGTCTGCTGCTTTACCTACCTCAATCTCAAGGTGGTGAGATGAGACTCAGCTAACCAAGCACTACCCTTAAGATGTGTGCTAGGAAGGAATCCAAGTATAAAGGATGCTGGATTAAGCTGCTATATGTTAGAATGATAAACTGCTCTTTTGTAGTAAGCCATCTTTTTCTTTTCTTCTTACCCTTTTGCTTCTTGTCGTTTTTGGAAGAACTAGTGAAGGCTTTGGAGCTTCACTTTTTTCCCGCATTGAACCGCTCATCCTGGTCCAATACCATTAGGACTATCTCCTCCCAAGTAATAGTATTCAATCGACCATGGGTAATCAAGGAAAGATAGGACTTGGAATAACGGGGAGGCAACTGAGTCGCTTCTTGTCGTGCCATCATGTCCATCATTGATTTCACCAAGGCCTCCATAGGATTTGGTGCAATCCCGGGCGTAGGTGGTGAAAGGGGAGGGTCAAGAAAACCTCCATGGTGAGGAAATTCTTCTTCACTACTTTCATGCCCATCATCTCCATGCGAAGTATCCATTCCGCTTCGTGTGATGACCATACACTGTGTTCTTTGGTTCTTAAGTTCACGAGGAACTTGGGTTCTTGTGGGTCTTGGGTTCTTGGGGGTCTTGAGGGTCTTGAGTTCTTGGGGTTCTTGAGGGTCTTGAGGTTCTTGAGGTTGTTCTTTCTCTTGCAATCTATGTTAGAGAAGGATCTTCTCTTCACCCGAGTTCTGCTCTTTTCCGCGGGCGCACCCCTTGGCGGCCTTGCGCTCACACCAAGGTTGCTTTTTCCCACCTCACGTCGATTGGCCGGCCGCTAAGTGCACGGTCCGCTCTCAATGAGTGAAAAGAGGCATAAGGGGAGGCTGTACAAGCCCTTCTTTCTTGGGTTTCTTGTCACTCTTCAAAAACACAATTAGGAATCGACACGCCCAAGTGAACTTGGGTTCGTGTGACCTCAACAAGCAAAAACAAATTCTGTGGTTCTTGTGGTTCTTTCCTTGAGTGATACAGAACACTGCTAAAGCTCCGATACCAATGTAAGGTGCAGCGGAAGTGAATGTGAACTTTGCTCAAGATGAGTGCTCCGAACTGTGCTCAAGGTTCCTTTTACTTATGGAAGGGAGAGCCTTCCGTTCTTAATGAGAGTGCAATGGACACAAACAAAGTGAATGGACACACTGTACGTGAAGGTGCATGAGACTGGGAGATAGAGAGAGAAGAGAATACGAAACCAGAGACGTTGTAAAACCCTCCCACTCTCAATGGCGAGAATGGTCTACTATAGATTGCACAAATCTCTACAATGCTTGGACTTGCCGACGATGTCGACGACGATGAGATTGGCTGAAATCTGGAAATGCTAAGGGCTGAAATCTGCAAATCTTTATCTGCTGAATTCTGACTCTATGTCGATGACGACGGTATGACGACGACGCGCGGAAAACGCAGATGCTGAAATCTGCGTTTTCCAGGCTGAATCTGCAAACTTCGCGGGATCTAACCGTGCGGTGAGAATCTGCTGTAGGAAGGTGAGATCTGCGAGGTTCGGGGGTTGTTCTGCTGTGCCTAAGTGCTAAAAACTGAAAACGCTGATGCTTCTAACTGTTCCGTCGCGAAGGATCTGCAAAACGCTAGGATGGTATGCTGATCCAAAAACGCTAGGGCTGAAAATGGTTCCTGCGGTGGGAATCTGCTAACGCTGGGGCTGATCTGCTGTGGTTCTGTCGCTAGACTGTTGCAATGCGAAAACACTGGCTGATCTGATGCAAAAACGCTAGGCCTTCTGGTGAGTGGAAACGCTAGAGTTGTTGCGCGGGGGAAGTCTTGCTGAGAAGTTACCTGATGAACACCGGGTTCCTGCTGCCTCTTCTGCCAGAAAGTGCTAGCGCTAGGTTTCTATATATACAAATACAAACTTGGCAAAATTGCCCTACCTAGTTTCCAACAAAAGTCACTTAAAAATAATAAGTGAAAAATGTCAAAAATAGGGAAAATAGTTCTATGTACTATAAAAATGCTCCTGATGGGTTTTGATGGAAATCTTATGATCATGCTGTGTGTAACTAGAGGATATGCATCTAATCTAAGTGTCTGGACATGCACGGTCTGCGAACAGACTCACAAAAGTGTCAGATCACTTCTTATTCTAGACTGACTTGACGAAACTGAACCTTGGTCATGGTGTAGCTTGTCCACGGACACATAGGGTTGGATGTGTCACGTGACAAAACTGCTGATGTGTCAAGGCACTGGAGAACGGAGCCAACCTGCAGATCCCGGCTGAGGACTCTAGGCCCTAGAAGAGAAGCAAAAGAAGTTCACACCAACTTGTAAAGTCTTGCCGAGAGGCCTATTTTTAAAGAGAAGTTCAAGCCAACCTGTCACAAACCAGTGACGTGGCATGGATTTATTTACTGTCTTTAGGTTGCTAAGGCCCCATCAGACAGGGTCCCATTGAGTGATGACGTGGCTATCGACAGCAGAAACCCTAATTTTTGTCCGAAACCCTAATTTCAGAAAACCCTAATTTCCTGCAAACCCTAACTGCTGGCTGGAAACCCTAATATGGCGCCAGTTCCACGTGGCAGCAGCTCCGGATTTTGCGGCGTGAATTACGGAAGCTGAAAAAAAAAAAGCACAAGCGACGCAAAAATTGCTTTTGGGCTTTTTCTTGAGGCTACGCTTTGAGAGAAAGAAAGAGAACTTGCTTTTTGTTGCTCTCATTGAGAATTTGCTTTTGCTTTCAAGCTTTTGGGGCTCTGCTTTTGGGCATCCCTTGTAACCTTTTTATGTGCGGTGAGGGCCTCACTTCTCAGAGCATCTGGACGCAGAGTCTAAGAGTGAAACCCTAACCGCCCTTGTACTCTGACATTGATTTTTAATACAAAAAGAAATACCGAAAGGGGCGCCAGTCTTTGGGGCCAATATCTCTAGGCACGGAACTCCGCCCGGCCAGTGCAAATCTATTGTGATCTGTGAATTGTTTTGAAGTGGTTATTTGGAGCTGTCGCGATTGATTCTTGACTTGGAGTGTCCAAGTCTGTTACAATGGTATCAGAGCACGACCGATTTCTCTGCTACGGGAAATCCGATCTCCATTTTTTTTTTCCGCGGCACCTACGGCTTCACGCAAGGATCAGTCGACTCCCTCTGCCTCTAGAGATTTGGGCAGGGATCACAACGAAGATTCAGACAGAGAGTATGGCCCGCCTCGGCCTACTCAGGCGGAGCAAAAAGAGATGAAGCGTCGTCAATTGATCGGCGATGCAACAAAGATGAGGCTCAGTTTTGCGAAGGATCCGAAATTGGCAAAATATATGAGCGAGACTTCTGTTCAAGAAGTGCATGCACAGTGGCAGAAAACCACTACACCACCCCTGAAACCCGCTCTCAAGAAACCTTCTGATCACAAACAGTATTCAGAGAAGGAATTACAAGAGGTGGTTGATGCACGGATTGCTCAGCTTTTTGACGCGCAAAAGAAAGCCAAAAAGCGCGGCAAAAAGCAGAAGAAAAGCACTGACTTCCTGGGATATTTGGGTGGTCAGTCGACTTTTGACAAGGCAAAGAAACAGAAGAAGCGTGTTCGATTTGAAGGAGTACCCAGTTCTTCTTCTTCTTCTTCTTCTTCTTCTTCTGACAGTTCTTCTAGCTCTTCAGATTTGAGCGAAGAAGACAGAAAAGTAAAAAGCGAAGCAAGAAACAAAGCTTCGGAAAGGCCACGAAAAAGACAAAGAAGGCTAAATCTCGCTCAGGGACTGACAGTTCTACTGAGGACTTGTCTACCGACAGCTCAGATTCTGATGATGGAAACTTCTATGCGAACAACAAGATGTTTTACAAAGCCAACCAGTATGATTTTCTCGAAGATAAAAGCAAGAAAGTCCGAGAGTTTAAGGAAGGTGGCCACTTGATCAAGTTTGAAACTTTTTCAAGATACTCAGATGCTTCGAAGGCTTTGCCTTTTATACAGCAGTTTGACATCGCTTTCGCGGGAGGACGCTATTCAGAGCACTCCAAGATTCGGAGAGCTACCTCTTATCTTAAGGGGAATGCTCGTACTTGGTGGTCCGCGCTTCTTTTAAACAAGACTGCGCGAGTTAAATGGCTGAAATTTAAAAATCTTTTAATTTCTTCTTGGTTGACGCAAGAATATGAACGGGATATACGAGCTGCTTGGAACCATCTTCGGATTACCAAGAAAGATACAATCAATGCTTATTGTGAAAGATCCTGTAGCTCTTTTCTACCCGCCTCTTCATTCAAGAAGATCTCGTTGAGAGAACAGATTGAGCGGTTCACCTTGAGTCTACCTACAGAGATCCGAGATCACTGCTTGGAGCAGAAGTCAGCTTCTATTTAGGAGTTGATGAGTCATGCGAAACGGAGCTTTGCCATTCACTCTAGCAGTCGGACCTATCCCACAGATGAGAACATGACACAACGAGCCGAACAGACTTTTGGGAATGAAAGTAGAAAGAAAAAGAGCAACCCAGAGAAAAAGGATGCACGACCCAAGCTTACTCCTTAGGAGCGAGCTCGATTCATCAAGGAGGGGAAGTGCTTTGGATGCGGGGAACAGGGACACATCTCCGCAAAGTGCCCTAAACAGGCACATAAAGAACAGAATGATAAGGACGACGACAAGCCTGAGAGTTCGAGAGCAACTGAGGAACGTGGACGAAAAGGCAAGATGAAAACAGGATTGGTTCCAGATTGTGTGGGCACCGATCCCGACACCATGGATGAGAGTACAGAACTTTGCCGAGCTTGGGGCAAAGTGAAAGATCAAGAGGCCCTGATTTTCTTTGATGGAGGAGCCAACGCCAACTTCATTTCACCGGAATTGGCGGCGCGGCTCGAGATCACTCCCGATCATATGGGACCACTTGTAGAGGCGCCAAGATTTTCTCCACTCACGCCGATTGCTTCTTAGAAGGCCTACCAGGAGAGTTACCACCTGCTCGTCCTGAAGATCATACCATTGATCTGATACCTGGAAGCACACCACCGAACCGGCCACCTTACCGTGTGAGCCGAGCACAGAATGAAGAGATTATGAACCAAGTAAAAGACCTCTTGGAAAAGGGTCTTGTCCAACCTAGTACTTCACCGTATTGCTCTCCAGTGTTGTTGGTTTTTAAGAAAGAATGATCTTGGAGGATGTGCATCGATTATAGAGCTCTGAACAAAATCACCATCAAGAACAGATTTCTCATTCCTAGGATCGATGATATACTCGACAGGTTATAGGGATCCTCGTGCTTTAGCAGGATTGACTTGAAGAGTGGATATCATCAGATTCGAATCGCGCCGGGAGACGTCTACAAGACAGCCTTTCGGACTACTTTTGGGTTATTTGAGTTTTTGGTGATGCCTTTTGGCTTAACCAATGCTCTTGCAACATTTAACCGGATGATGGACTGGATTTTTCGAGAGTACATACTATTTGTTGGCACTTTCTTTGACGACATCATTGTTTTCTCCAAGAATGAGGCAGAACACAGAGATCATCTGCTTCAAGTCTTTTAGGCATTTCGAGATCACAAGTTGGTGATCAATGCAAAGAAAAGTGAATTTTTCCTACCAGAGATACATTGTTTGGGACACATTGTCTCAGCAGCAGTTGGAGTGCAAATGGACCCGACCAAGATAGAGACTATCCGTGATTGGCCCGATTTGAAGAATGTCCATGAAGTTAGAAGCTTCTTGGGACTGTGTTCGTACTACAGGCGGTTCATTCGAAAGTTTGCAGAGGTTGCTTACCCTTTGCATGTCTTGACACAGAAAGGAGTCCCTTTCTCGTGGGGATCCACAGAGGTGACTGCCTTTCGGACATTGAAAGAGAAATTGACTACGGGACCAGTTTTGACTTTGCCGGACTTGCAAAAGTCATTTGAAGTATGTTGGTGATGCTTGTGGTCGTAGTCTGGGTGCGGTCTTGATGCAAGAAGGCCATGTCATTGCTTACGAGAGCCGATTGTTCTCTAGGCCGGAGATGACAACAAAGATATATGAGAAAGAGATTTTGGCGGTTATCCATGCTCTTACTCAATGGCGGCATTACCTACTCGGAGCGAATTTTACTGTCTTTACAGACCATCAGAGTTTGCGCTACTTCTTGTCACAGAAGCAGCTATCGGAAAAGCAGATGCGGTGGGCGAACATCTTGTCACAGTTTCACTTCCAGATTGTCCATGTGCAGGGACAGAAGAATGTGGTGGCAGATGCTTTGTCTCGGAAGCCGTTGGTTCTGGCTATTTCCGCGATACATCATAGGAGCTTCGAGGATATGGTCGATCAGTATGCCACAGATACAGATTTTGCAGATATTTTCACACGGATACGGGATGGGGAGACAGTAGCTGGATACTCCCTTCGGGAAGGCTACTTGATGAGAAAGACTGTGTCGTGCCTTACACAGCCGTTGAGGGAAAAGGTTATGATTGAATGCCACTGTCCACCTTTTACGGGTCACCGTGGCATTGCTACCACCATGAAGGGAGTAGAGAGATACTTCTTTTGGCCAAGACTCAAAAAGGATGTGAAAGAGTGCGCAGTTGCTTAGTATGCCAGAAGGTCAAGTTTGACAGGCATAAGGCACAGGGATTGTTACAGCCTTTACCCATACCCACTTGCCCCTGGGAAAGTATTGCGATGGATTTCATTTTTGATCTCCCGAGAACACAGAGTGGTCACGATGGTATTTGGACTGTTATTGACAGATTTAGCAAACAGGCCCATTTCATTCCAGTGAAGAAAACAGTCAAGCTGGATCACTTAGCGAGAGTGTTTGTGGCCCAGATCTTCAGATTGCATGGCATGCCTGAGACGATTGTCTCCGACAGGGACCCTAGATTTACGAGTTTGTTTTGGAATGCAATTTGGGAGAACATTGGCACGCGGTTGCAGTTCTCGTCGTTGTTCCACCCACAGACTGATGGGCAATCTGAGATTGCAAATTCAGTGGTTCTAGATTTATTGAAGTCTTATATCTTTGATCAGAAGACTCAATGGGAAAAGTACTTACCTTTGGTGGAATTTGCCTACAATAACACGATAGACTCTTCGACAGGGAAGACGCCATTTGAGATTGTTGAAGGTGCTGCGAAGGTTCCATCCTTCTTAAGCACGAAAGATAAAATCTTTGAAGCGGATGAATATACGCGAGATTTGGATACGGCTTTTGCCAAGGTTCACGAGACTTTGCAGAAGTCTCAAGAACGACAGAAAAAGGTAGCGGATCGCCATCATCGCGACATGAAATTGAAGGAGGATGATTGGGTGCTCTTAAGTTTTGAGAAGGCACGCTTACGAAAGAAAAAGGGAAAGGAGAGGCTTTTTCCAAAGCTTAGTATGCGATACTACGGACCTTTCCAAATCACTGAAAAGATAAATCATGTCTCCTTCCGATTGAAACTGCCAGATACTTGGAGGATTCACAATGCATTCCATGTGAGTCTCTTGAAACCTTTTAAGGGTGATGTGCCTGATGATGGGGAGCCTGATGAGCAACCCGAAGTGGAAGAAAACGAGGAGATTCTTGTTCTTGAATAGATTTTGGCACATAAGGATACGAAGAATAAAGGTAAAGTCCGAAGGCGGTTCTTGGTTAAGTTCAAGAACTATCTTGCATTGGATGCGAAGTAGATGGAGGAGGAGGACCTAGCAGATACTCCTCAGATTGTGAAACTTTACCTCGATGCTTTTGGTTTAGCATAGTCTATTCCAAACGGAACCGAGAATTCGGCGTGGCCGCAGATCTGGTGCAGTGGGATGCACAAGAGGGGAGTCGCTCCGCTCCTTTGTCAACAGATGCCTTGATTTAGATAATAGAGTCACTGATGTCTCTTTGAGCTTCAGGGATACTGAAAGCTGACAGTATTCTGCTGTATGACTTTATGAAATGGAATTCCTGATTATGACACTGATTTGTTCTTGACTTCTCTTAAGTGCAGGAACTGATATACGAAATGACTGCAGCATTTTGGTCTGATTGATCTCGAATAGACATGGTTGCAATAGGGGTTAGTCAATCGGACATCGATGAGGTCCCGATTGGACCTAGATGTGATTGCTAGCTACATTGCCGATAAATCATGGTCTAAGATCCGAATGAATGTTGAATGTCATGTGATGTGTGGTGATGTCCTGTGATAACGTGTGATGTGACTGTCGATTTGGTACATGTGCTAGATGTGTGTTCCTAGTACGTAGGTACTAACAGTCAGTGTCTGCTAAGACGGTTTATGGCTTTTGTCGGTTTTGCATGCGTAATCGCGGTTGATTACAATGCTAATAAGACGGGGGTATGTCACAAAGTGATGACGTGGCTATCGACAACAGAAATCCTAATTTCTTGCAAACCCTAATTGCTGGCTGGAAACCCTAATCTGGCGCCAATGCCACGTGGCAGCAGCTCCGGATTTTGCGGCGTGAATTATGGAAGCTGAAAAAAAAAAGCACAAGCGACGCAAAAACTGCTTTTGGGCTTTTTCTTGAGGCTACGCTTTGAGAGAAAGAGAGAGAACTTGCTTTTTGTTGCTCTCATTGAGAGAGAGAGAGAATCTGCTTTTGCTTTCAAGCTTTTGGGGCTCTGCTTTTGGGCATCCCTTGTAACCTTTTTATATGCAGTGAGGGCCTCACTTCTCAGAGCATCTGGACACAGAGTCTGAGAGTGAAACCCTAACCGCTCTTGTACTCTGACATTGATTTTTAATACAAAAAGAAATACCGAAGGGGGCGCGAGTCTTTGGGGCCAATATCTCTAGGCAGGGAACTCCCCCGGGCCGGTGCAAATCTACTGTGATCTGTGAATTGTTTTGAAGTGGTTATTTGGTGCTGTCGCGATTGATTCTTGACTTGGAGTGTCCAAGTCTGTTACACCCATAGGTTGTGTAACAAACTTGGACACTCCGAGTCAAGATTCTACCGCGACATAGCAGAGATTCACTTCAAAATAGGTCATAGTTCACAATTGATTCAACATGGCTTGTGTCCAGATGCTCTGAGAAGTGAGAGCCTAACCATGTATTTAAAGGTTACAAGGGATGCCCTAAAGCAGAGCCCCAAAAGTAGTAATCCAAAAGCTTCTCTTAAAATAAAGCAACTGAACCCAAAAGCTGCCAATTTTTCAACCAGCGCAAAAATCAGGGTTTCCGTACGTGTTGCCACGTCATCAGCTGGTCAAAATCTTCTTTTCCGTACGGATGCCACGTCACCACTACTGCCGCTTTTTGCACCAGAAATTCCAGACTGCCATGTCAGCGTTGTTCCGCGTTTTCCGAGTCTGCACCTAGCATCTAGGAATGTATGCGGGCATGCCATGTCATAGAGTCATAATTTAGCAGATAAAGATTTGCAGATTTTCAGCCTGTAGCGTTTTCAGGTTTTGGCCTGTCTCGTCGTCGTCCTCATCGTCGACAAGTCCAAGCATTGTAGAGATTTGTGCAATCAATAGTAGACCGCTCTCGCCATAGAGAGTGGGGCCTTCGAAGGAGGGTTTTGACAACTGTAACAGACTTGGACACTCCTAGTCAAGAATCTACCGCAACAGCACAAAATAACCACTTCAAAAGAGTTCACAATTCACAATCGATTCAACACTGGCCCGACGGAGTTCCGTGCCTAGAGATATTGGCCCCAAAGACTGGTGCCCCTTTCGGTATTTCTTTTTGTATTAATCTGAGTTCAAAGTACAAGAGTGCGGGGAGGCGCTCACACTCAGACTCTGCGTCCAGATGCTCTCAGTTGTGAGAGGCCAACCCGCATATATAAAGGTTACAAGGGATACCAAAAGCAGAGCCCCAAAAGCTGAAAATTAAAAGCTCAAAAGCTTTGTGAAAATAAAGTAGGAATTTCTCTTTCTCTCTCTCTCTCTCTCTCTCTCTCTCTCTTGCTAAAATAAAGCAAAGAGGCTCTCTCTCTCTCTCTCTCTCTCTCTCTCTCTCTCTCTCTCTCTCTCTCTCTCTCTCGCTAAAATAAAGTAAAGAGACTTTTTTTTTACTCTCTCCCATCAAGTGCATAGAAAAAGCAGTTCCAAAAAGCTGCCAAAAATTGCTAAAAATTCCGCCGCGTTTTGCAGGCTGCCACGTCAGCAAGTGTATGGAAATTTCGCGTTTCATCGGTTGCCACGTGTCATTTCTGCAGTTAGGGTTAGGGTTTTTGCAATTAGGGTTAGGGTTAGGGTTTCTGCAATTAGGGTTTCCAACAGTGGACAACCACGTCATCACTTTGTGACATACCCTCCTCTTGAAAGCATTGTAATCGCCCTCGATTACGCCTGCAAAACAGACAGACCATAAACCGTCTTAGCAGACACTGACTGTCAGTACCTACGTACTAGGAACACACATCTAGCACATGTACCAATCGACAGTTACATCTCACTTGGTTCATAATCTCTTCGTTCTGTGCTCGGCTCACACGGTAATGTGGCCGGTGAATCTTTCTTTTCGGAGCTGCTCTTTCTCTTTCTACTTTCATTTGTCGAAGTCTGTTCAGATCTTTGTGTCATGATCTCATTGGTGGGGTAGGTCAGACTGCCAGAGTGAATGGAAAAACCCCGTTTCGCATGACTCATCAACTTCTGAATGGAAGGTGACTTCTGTTCCAAGTAGTGATCTCGGATCTCTGTAGGTAGACCCAAGGTAAAACGCTCAATTTGTTCTTTGAATGAGATCTTCTTAAATGAAGAGGCGGGTAGAAAAGAGCTCCAGAATCTCTCGCAATAAGCGTCCACTGTATCTTTCTTGGTCATATGAAGATGGTTTCAAGCAGTTTGTATATCACGTTCATACTCTCGAGTCAACCAAGAAGAACCACCTCTTCTAATTCCTTCTCTGAATACTTCTTGTGAGCAGAAGGTTTCTTGAGAACGGGTTTTGGGGGTGGTGTTGTGGTTTTCTGCCACTGCTCATGCACTTCAGGAAAGAAGTCTCGCTCATATATTTTGCAAATTTTGGGTCCTTAGAAAAATTGAGCATCATCTTTGTTGCATCGCCGATCATTTGACGACGCTCCATCTCTCGACGCTCCACCTGAGTAGGCCGAGGCCAGCCATACTCCTTGTTGAAATCTTTGTTGTGATCCCTTCCCGCATCTCCGGATGTAGAGGGAGTCGACTGATCTTGAAGCCATAGGTGCCGCGGAAAAAAATTTGGGATCAGATTTCCCGTAGAAGAGAAATCGGCCGTGCTCTGATACCACTGTAACAGACTTGGACACCCCAAGTCAAGAATCTACCGCGAAAACACCAAATAACCACTTCAAAACATTTCACAGTTCACAATTGATTCAACACTGGCCGGACGGAGTTCCGTGCCTAGAGATATTGGCCCCAAAGACTGGCGCCCCTTTCGGTATTTCTTTTTGTATATATCTGAGTTCAAAGTACTAGAGTGCGGGCAGGCGCTCACACTCATACTCTGCGTCCAGATGCTCTCAGTTGTGAGAGGCCAACCCGCATATTTAAAGGTTACAAGGGATGCCAAAAGCAGAGCCCCAAAAGCTGAAATTCAAAAGCTCAAAAGCTTTGTAAAAATAAAGCAAGAATTTCTCTCTCTCTCTCTCTCTCTCTCTCTCTCTAAAATAAAGCAAAGAGGCTTTCTCTCTCTCTCTCTCTCTCTCTCTCTCTCTCTCTCTCTCTCTCTCTCTCTCTCGCTAAAATAAAGCAAAGAGACTTCTTTTTGCTCTCTCTCCCATCAATTGTGTGGAAAAAAGCAGTTCCAAAAAGTATCCAATCCATTATGGAATACCCTTGGTATTTGGTTTGTTCTACCTCCTAGGAGTCATCATAACAAAGTTGCTGTCATAACAATCCATAAACAGGTAGGTCGGTAGGTGTGTTGATTCCTTATCCTTGATCTTGAAGATATAGATGATCTTCATGGCCGTCAGTTGTCCTGATTTGGCATGCGAAGTCCACATGTCACGTGACACATCCAACCGTATGTGTCTGTGGACAAGCTACTTCATGACAAGGGTTTCGTCAGTCTAGTCAGTCTAGATTACCAAGTGTTCTGGCACTTTTGTAGTCTGTTCGCAGACCGTGTATGCCCAGGCACTTACTGTAGATGCATATCCTCTTGTTGCCACAGCATGATTGTTGCTAATTGGACTATTTTCTTATTTTTAATGATTAAATCTTTTTTTAACGATATTTTATTATGTGCACTGAGAACTGTTAAAAAGATTGTAGCTACAGGAACTGCCATCAGGAACGGACAACTCTGATGTGTCATTTGATGGGTGACGGTAAACATCGCGAAGGAGTTTCCGTAAGTTCGGTGGAAAGGGCCGGGTTACGAGTGCCTCTGATGCGTCACATGATGGGTGACGGTGCATCAGTAAGGGGGCATCCCGTAGGCTAAGGAGGAAATCCGAACTGAGTAAGAAAATACGCGTAAGAACGCAAGCACAAGAATAAAGATGGGTTCAATGACGCTTTTTACGAAAAGCAGGAACGATCGCGGGAGGACAGATGTTTTCCCGCGAGGAGTCTGTGTCTGCATTGCATCTGTGTCGTGTCCTGCACCCGGGGACGCCTGGAATGTGTCCATGTAGCATTGTTTTCACTAACTGAGTGAGTTTTTAAAGTTTGAACAGGTTCACACTTTATTTTATAAAGTGACCGTCTCTCTCTAGAAAACGTGATTTTCTCTCTCCTCTCTCTAGGAGTATCAAGCTCTGCTTTTTTGGGCCGCTATTCCCGCTAGGTGCCAGAGCCTATAAAAGGGCTGCAAGCGTTCCAGTTTTCAGACGCCGGTAGCAGCAGAAAAACACCAGCGCTAGGATTCTGGAGCAGAGTCTGGCGACGGAAACTGCGAGTGTTCGCGTGACGACTGAGTACGGAGGTCGATTCTCCGAGCAAGAAGCGATAGGTATAAGGTGTTGATACGCATTGAGAATTGTTGCTCTGTGTGGTTTGTTTTGCAGGAATCTCCCGTCTTACGGAAAGGCCCTTCACGGGAAGGTACGGCTTCACGCCTAAGTCCCTTACGGGAAAGTACGGCTTCACGGCTAAGTCCCTTACGGGAAAGTACGGCTTCGCGCCTAAGTCCCTTACGGGAAGGAACGGCCTTGTGCCCAAGCCCTTTACGGGAAAGCACGACCTTCAGGTCTAAGATTACAGAACGGAGGGGTTTCCTCGGGTTCTCGTGCTTGTATAAGAATTCTCCCTGAATAAAAGAATACTCTTAACGGGGGGGGGGAGACCAGCCCATCTTCTGGTCCCCAATACTGTGTCGATCTTCTCCCTTCTCTGATATTTTCTAAGAATTATAATTTTCAGATTTTCTAAGTGCTCGTGTACGCTCCCATCTTGTGACAGTGGTATCAGAGCTCCGACTCCTCTCTTTCTCTGCAAAGAAGGACGATTCCGAGAAGAACGGGAAGAACCATGTCGAGCCAAGGGAGAAGCGTTGAAAAGGAGCTTCAACAAGTGCAAGTTCAGCTTGCGGAGTTGCAACAAATCTTACTGTTGCGAGATGTCCAAAAGTTTTTGGGCGGAATGAAGAAAACGAATGGAACTGATGCAGCCCAACATCCAGACAACACTGTTGGCGTGAGACCACAGGAGGCAAGAGAAGAAGAACGTGCCGAGGTGCACAAAGGATCTTCGGATCGGAATGAACGGCCTACTTCAAGGAAAGGCCAGGAAAAAGCGCTCTCTTTTCTAGACGAGAGCAAGGACATCTCTATCTCATCTCCATCCTACTCTCCTAATTATACTTCTACTTCTCAATCATCTCGACAGAAGAAGGAAGCCGCTACTACTACTACCCTACATCAACCTAAAGATAAGCCTTGATTCAAGAAGCAAGGTCGCAAGTCTCAACATCTCATGAGAGTCTTCAAATCAGGTGACAAGGACATCAAGTTCGAAACCTACAACGGACGGAGAGACATCTCCAAAGCACTGTCCTTCATCAGACAGTTTGAAGTCGCCTTTACCAATGGGCAATTCACAGAAAGATCCAAATTACGCCATGTGGGGATGCACCTCAAGGAAACGGCAAGTAATTGGTGGTTAGCCAAGATTCTGGAAGGTTCTCAGGCCCGAACTTGGGAGAGCTTCAAATCTGAATTTTATGAACAATTTCTTCCACCTAACTTCGAGCAGGACATACGGAAGGAATGGGACTGGTTTGCCCAGAAGGAACATGAAAGAGTAACGACTTATGTGGACAAGTATTGGTCGGTTCTTCTGAAGGTCACTCCCTTCATGAAGATTGCCGACGAGGAAAAGAAAAGAAAGTTCGAAGCGGGTCTCCAACCGCAGCTTCAAAAGAGTATGAAGGTGTATCCGCATGATACTCTTCAAAGGATGATGGAGTCAGCAATCATTGCTGAGGATTTGCACTCAACTGGGACGCCCAGAAAAATGGAGCATAGCACTTACCGTGCAAGACAAAGAGGGGTCTACGATGACCATGGGGGCCAAGGAAGAAAACGTCCTCCATCTAGGGACGATGATCATTCTAAGAAGCCAGAGGGCACTGGCAAGCGAACTAAGTATCTTTCTCCTACTCAACGTCAAACTTTCAGAGAGGAAGGAAGATGCTTCTACTGTGGCGAGAAAGGACATATGAAACCGGATTGCCCGCTAAAGCAGCAACGGCAAGAACAAGCCTCTACGAGGCCAGAGAAAGCAAGGAAGGAACCCGCACCGACAAGCTTGAACTCAATTCCAGATGTTCAAGGAAACACAGAAATGGAGAAAGGGAAGCGTCAACTTCTGAAGGGCTGGGGGTCTTTGAACAACCAGCGAGTACTGATTCTTTATGATCCAGGATCCACGGATAACTTCATCTCCCTGGATATTGCAGAACGTTTGTGCCTCACACCGGCTCAACTTGGCACACCGGTTACATCCGGATCGGCATTCGAGGGGTTGACAACCAATGAAACTCCTGTGCAAGGACAGCTCAATCTTCGGATTGGCGAGTACAAGGACCGCGAATCATTTTTGATGGCACCTATCGAGGGATGTGATATCATCTTGGGTATGCCATGGCACTTTCACATGACACGTATTCCCGATTATGTGGAAAAGACCCTCACTTTTGATCATGGGGGTAAGAAAATAAAGATTCAAGTTGATGCAGGAGATTGGCAGTTCCCAATTGTAAGCCATATCTCCATTAAGAAAGAAATGAAGAAGTGTGTTTCTGCTTACTTGATTTTTGCACAGGATAAAGCTAGTAGGGACTCTCTCTCTAGTCTGGATATTAAGCGTCTTCAAGTTATTGAAAAGTACAAGGATTGTTTCACAGAAACACTTCTTGATGAACTCCCTCTGGAGATGGGCAAACTTTTTGTCTATGTTTCACTTCCAGATCCTTCACACGGCTGGGAGTAAGAATGTAGTCGCAGACGCATTGTCTAGGCGGCCAAGGGTGAACGCTATCACTTCGGTGTATCACCTAGAATTAGAAGCACTACCGGATTTATATTCGAATGATCCAGACTTCTCCACCATTTGGGGAAAGCTACATCGTGGAGAGAATGAGTTTCCCTATTCCATTCGGGACGGTTATCTCTACCACCATCAGGCCTTATGTGTGGCGGAACCATTAAGAAAGATCATCATGGATGAAGCACACGCTTCGCCTTATGCGGGTCATCGGGATATTCTCCCTACAACCTTAGCAATGGAAAGATATTTCTTTTGGCCTAGCCTTAAAGCAGACATTGATAAGTATATCAGGGAATGCTTGGTTTGCCAAAAAGTGAAGTATGATCGGCATAAGACGCCTGGGTTGCTACAACCTTTGCCTGTGCCTAATGAACCTTGGGAAAGTATTGCCATGGACTTCATCATGGACCTCCCTAGAACTCAGATTGGAAATGATGCGATCTGGACCATTGTGGACAGGTTTAGCAAGCAAGCACACTTTATACCAGTCAAGAAAATGATCAAAGCAGATCATATGGCTAGGGTCTTCCTGGCACAGATCTTTAAGCATCATGGAATGCCTAAGTCAATTGTGAGTGATCGAGATCCTCGCATGACAGGAAATTTTTGGCGTGCCTTGATGGATAATCTTGGTACAAAGCTGAATTTTTCATCTGCCTACCATCCTCAAACGGACGGGCAAAGTGAGATAGCCAATTCCACAGTATTGGATATGTTAAAAGCTTATGTGTCAGACCGGCAATCTGACTGGGAGAAATATTTGCCTCTCGTCGAGTATGCGTATAACAATACCATACACTCATCGACGGGGAAAGCACCTTTTGAGATTCTTTATGGTAAGCCTTTGCTTCCACCCATCCTTTTAACTAAGGATAAGATCTTTGCAGCAGATGAATTTGTCCGGGATTTGGACACCGCCTACGGGCAAGTTAGGAGAGCTATTCTACGCTCTCAGGAAAAGCATAAGAAAGCTGCAGACAAGCACAGAAGGAATCTAGACTTAATAGTTGGACAGTTAGTCTTACTCAAGTTTGAGAAGGCAAGACTTAAGAAACAAGCGTCTCATAAGGGGAAAGTGGTAAAACTTTCTACCCGTTATTATGGGCCGTTTAAGATCACTGAGCGAGTGAATAATGTCGCTTTCCGATTAGAGCTACCGCCTAATTGGAAGATCCATAATGCTTTCCATGTCAGTTTACTTCGGCCGTATGTAGGACCGCCTCCGAGCCAGCCTAGCGCTGAGGAACCTCCTGAGGTTGAGGAAACAGAAGAAATACTCCAACCGGAGCAAATAGTAAGTCATCAGGAGCGGTCTCTCAAATCTGGAAAGATAACACGGAAGTATTTGGTTAAGTTTAAGAACTATTCGAATCTAGATGCTTAGTGGATGACGCAGAAGGAATTAGCAGCTTATCTCGAGATACTGGAGGTATATGTCCAAGCACTACAGTTGAGGTCAACTGTTTAGAAGCTAGAGGGATGTTGCTAATTGGACTATTTTCTTATTTTTAATGATTAAATCTTTTTTTTAGGATATTTTATTATGTGCACTAAGAACTGTTAAAAAGATTGTAGCTACAGGAACTGCCATCAGGAACAGACAACTCTGATGTGTCATTTGATGGGTGACGGTAAACATCGCGAAGGAGTTTCCGTAAGTTTGGTGGAAAGGGCCGGGTTACGAGTGCCTCTGATGCGTCACATGATGGGTGACGGGTGCATCAGTAAGGGGGCATCCCGTAGGCTAAGGAGGAAATCCGAACTGAGTAAGAAAATACGCGTAAGAAAGCAAGTACAAGAATAAAGATGGGTTCAATGACGCTTTTTACAAAAAGCAGGAACAGTCGCGGGAGGACAGATGTTTTCCCGCGAGGAGTCTGTGTCTGCATTGCATCTGTGTCGTGTCCTGCACCCGGGGACGCCTGGAATGTGTCCGTGTAGCATTGTTTTCACTAACTGAGTGAGTTTTTAAAGTTTGAATAGGTTCACACTTTATTTTATAAAGTGACCGGCCCCTTTATTAATAAAATAAAGCAGGCAAGGCTCTTATAGAAAAAGCCAGCGCTAAAAACGAGGTAGGGGGGCTGAATTGCGATCTCTCTCTCTCCTCTCTCTAGAAAACGCGATTTTCTCTCTCCTCTCTCTAGAAAACACAATTTTCTCTCTCCTCTCTCTAGGAGCGCCAAGCTCTGCTTTTTTGGGCTGCTATTGCCGCCAGGTGCCAGAGTCTATAAAAGGGCAGCAAGCGTTCCAGTTTTCAGACGCCGGTAGTAGCAGAAAAACACCAGCGCTAGGATTCTGGAGCAGAGTCTGGCGACGGAAACTGCGAGTGTTCGCGTGACGACTGAGTACGGAGATCGATTCTCCGAGCAAGAAGCGACAGGTATAAGGTGTTGATACGCATTGAGAATTGTTGCTCTATGTGGTTTGTTTTGCAAGAATCTCCCGTCTTACAGGAAGGCCCTTCATGGGAAGGTACGGCTTCATGCCTAAGTTCCTTACGGGAAAGTACGGCTTCGCGCCTAAGTCCCTTACGGGAAGGAACGTCCTTGTGCCCAAGCCCTTTACGGGAAAGCACGACCTTCGGGTCTAAGATTACAGAACGGAGGGGTTTCCTTGGGTTCTCGTGCTTGTATAAGAATTCTCCCTGAATAAAAGAATACTCTTAACGAGGGGGGGGGGGACGAGCCCATCTTTTGGTCCCCAATACTGTGTCGATCTTCTCCCTTCTCTCATATTTTCTAAGAATTATAATTTTCAGATTTTCTAAGTGCTCGTGTACGCTCCTGTCTTGTGACAATGATCATAAGCATTCCCATCAGAATCCATCAGAATCCTTCAGGGGAATTTTCCAGTGCATTTAACCTATTTTCCATATTTTTGACATTTTCACTTATTATTTTAAGTGACTTTTGTTGGGAGCTGAGTAGGGAAAATTGGGTAAGATATATATAAGCAAACCTAGGCTAGCACTATTTGGCAGAAGAGCAAGGAGAACACAGGTCACAGGCAGCAGGTTCCCCCTATCTCTCTTAGCAAGACTTTCCCCCTTGGTGGCATTTTTTCTCCAAGCAAGACCTCCCACATGCTGGCGTTTTTCAGCAAAGCTTCATCGCCATAAGCACCATCACCGTAGCGTTTTCAGCAGAGCTTCATCGCCACAGATCTTAGAACCCCTAGCGTTTGTCAACATCAGCATCATAGCCCTTTTTCCCTAGCATTTTCAGCAGCGCTATAGTCCCAGCAATTCAGCGATAAGACCTCAGAAATTCAGCGGTTTGAAGCACCAGAAAACGCAGCCAAAACAGCGTTTTTCCCACAGCTTGATCAGCGTTTTTGGACAGCCTAAAACCAGCGTTTTGCATCAGCTGATTTCAGTCCATTGGCGTTTTTGGACAGCAGAGAAACTGCATTAGTTTTCAGCCATAGAGTCGGTCTCGTCACCCCGTCGTTGACATCGACATAGCCTAGACTTGCATCAGTTCTTGTTCATCCACTTTGTACCAGTTTGTGCAATCAATAGTAGACCACTCTCGCCAACGAGAATGGGGCCTTCGGAGGAGCCAAAACAGCGTTTTTCCCACAGCTTGATCAGCGTTTTTGGACAGCCTAAAACCAGCGTTTTGCATCAGCTGATTTCAGTCCATTGGCGTTTTTGGACAGCAGAGAAACTGCATTAGTTTTCAGCCATAGAGTCGGTCTCGTCACCTCGTCGTCGACATCGACATAGCCTAGACTTGCATCAGTTCTCGTTCATCCACTTTGTACCAGTTTGTGCAATCAACAGTAGACCACTCTCGCCAACGAGAGTGGGGCCTTCGGAGGAGGGCTTTACAATGTCTCTAGTGTCGTATTCTCTTCTCTCTCTATCTCTCAGTCTCATACACTTTCACGCACAGTGTCCATTCACTTTGTTGTGTTCATTGCACTCTCTCATTTAGAACAAAAGGCTCTCCCTTTCATAAGAACAAAAGGAACCTTGAGCATAGTTCGGAGCACTCAACTTGAGCAAAGTTGAAAAATTCATTCCGCTGCACCTTACATTGGTATCAGAGCTTTGGCAGTGTTCTGTATCGCTCAAGGAAAGAACGACAAGAACCACATAATTTTTTTTTGATTGTTGCGGTCTCACGAACCCAAGTTCTCTTAGGTGTGTCGATTCCTAATCGTGTTTTTGAAGCGTGACAGGAACCCCAGGAAAGAAGGGCTTGTCCAGCCTCCCCTTGTGCCTCTTTTCACTCATTGAGAGCAGACTGTGCACTTAGCGGCCGGCCAATCGACATGACGTGGGAAAAAGCAACCTTGGTGTGAGCGCAAGGCCGCCAAGGGGTGCGCCCGCGAAAAAGAGTAGAACTCGGGTGAAGAGAAGATCCTTCTCTAATACAGATTGCAAGAAAAAGAAGAACCTCAAGACCCTCAAGAACTCAAGACCCTCAGGAACCCAAGAACCCAAGACCCACAAGAACCCAAGTTCCTCGTGAACTTAAGAACCCACAACTTCAGTGCATGGTCATCACCGGAAGCGGAATGGATACCGGGCATCAGAGGGATGGGCAAGAGAGTAGTGAAGAAGAATTTCAGCAACAACAGGGAGGTTTTCCTGACCCTCCCCCATCGCCATCTACGCTAGAAATTGCACCAAACCCCATGGAAGCTTTGGTTAAGTCGATAATGGACATGATGGCAAAGCAAGAGGCGACTCGCATTGCCGCGGAGCGTGACCGCCAAGACAAACAGGATCGCGATCGCTTGGCGGCCGAGGAACGGAAAGAAAAAAAACTGTCAAGAAAGGCCGACTTGGAGCAAGCTTGCTTGGTGGCCGAAGAAAGAAAGGCTACTATTGAGCGTGAGCTTGTGCAAGCGCGCTTGGCGGCCGACGCAAGAAGGGAAGCGGCCGAAGAAAGAAAGGCTACTTTGGAGTTAGAGCATGAGGCCCAGAGAGAACAACGCATGAATGACTTGGTACTACATGTCCTCACCTCGAAACTCGAACCGGCCAAAGATGTTGGTGGTTCATCAAGTGACGCAAGCCAAGATTCGGACTCCAACAACCCCGTCATCGAAAAGTTGACGTTTAGTAAGTACTATGGCAAGATGGACGTTAGTGTTATTCATTCTTGGTTGCATCAATTAATGCTTATTTTGCGACAACTAAGAAGACAGGAAATAGCAAGGTTTTGACGGGCGCCGCTTTCCTTCAATTGGGCCGACTTCCAAGAGAAGCTCAAGGCGCGGTTTATGCCTCCTCAATACCTAGCACGATTGAAAGAAGATTGGCGCAATCTCAAGCAACATGGTATGCCAGTTGTCAGATGACACATCAAACCCTATGTGTCCGTGGACAAGCTACAGCCTACGACAAGGGTTCAGTCAGTCGAGTCAGTCTAGATTTAGAAGTGATATGGCACTTTTGTGAGTCTGTTCGCAGACCGTGCATGACCAATCACTTGGTGTAGATGCATATCCTCTGGTTGCACACAACATGATCATAAGCATTCCCATCAGAATCCTTCAGGGGAATTTTCCGGTGCATTTACCCTATTTTACCTATTTTGGACATTTTTCACTTATTAAATTTTTTTTTTCCAAGAAAAAGATCCTTCTATTAGTTAATGAAAACTGCCCTCAGGGCTACATCCACCTCTGCAAGAGAGGGCTACAACACGCATGATGGGGAGACTCTCCCAATGAAAAAACAGCATATATACAATGGGGCTAAATCAAGAAATGGGAGTAGGGAAGAGCCACACAGGTGGACAGTAGTGCCATCTGAGCACCCCCTAGACCATGGTGTAGAAAGGCCCAGGGCGCCAGAGTCGAAGGAAAGCCTCGCGGCGCTCCCGCATGCAGTCGGAGCTGCCTTGTAGTCCCTCAAGCTGTCCTCTGAGAGTATGGATCAGCTCTAGCCAAAAGTCACGAACAGTCTCTGTTGGTGGCACAGGGCGAGCCTCAAAGATGCGGAAACAACGGGCCCGCCAGATGAACTAAAGAGCTAGGCCGCTGATGAGCTCCCAGCACTCCTCTCTCTCACTGCACCACTCCTGTGGAGTAAGGTCTGTAGCAGGCTGGAGTGCAGGTCGCCCCCCCTGTATCACTATCATCTTCCTGGTGGAAGATAGCTCAAACTGTAGTGCCGGGCCCGTGAGGGTGGACCAAGCCGCTACCCCCCAAGTGTACTGTCGAGCCGCGGAGAGGGCAGGCATCAGCCGAAGAACTCGTAGCCACACCTGCTGGGCCGAAGGACAGTCCCAAAGACAGTGTCGCTGACTCTCCACCAACTGGTCACAGGCTATACATGCGGCCGAGAGACCAATATGCACAAGCCAACTCCTTAGTGCTGTGGCTCTGTGTGCAACCAACCACTGGAACAAAGTGACGCGCCTCGGCTGTCTGGAGTCCCACAGCCTCTGCCAAAAAGCTGCCAAGAACTCAACTGTAGACCCTCCTCCTGCCAATGACGTGCTGTAGCGGGGCGGGCCTCTCTTTGCGCTGCAAGTATATGACGTCCAAGCCGAACAGTGTACTGGAAGAAAGGGACTCCTGGGCGGTCTGCAGAAGAGAAGGGGTCCCTCCATAGCCACTCACCAGGATCCCATTGTACTCGTGCCAGTGGACAATACTCCCAAGCCCATAGCCTCCAGTGTCCTGTCTCGAGAGCTGCTGGGTCAGGGTCTATGACGCAAGTCCTCCCACAGATGCCCACAACTCGGATCCTCTGGAAACAGCACTCTTCTACCTGCGGGGCCTCTACTGTAACTCGCTGTAAACGTCCCCCACCTTGAAGCTCAAAGAACAGGGCTAGGACAGTCTCTGAACAAGCCCTGACTGAGATGAGAACCTCCAGTCGTGTGAAGGCTCCCATCCATCGGGGTGCTACTGGCTCGAGAGGCGTGAGCCACGCAGCTGGAACTGACTCTGAGATGTCCTGACACATGCTCTGAACCCCTCTCATGCCCTGTAGCTGGACACCCTGCACCTCCTCTGACAAACCTATGAACTCTACCCAGTCACCTAGAGAGCGCGCTGGACCTGCTGCCATGGGACCCCATGAAACATGAGGCCTACTCCCAACCAAGTGGCCTCTCTGAGTGCTAACCATGGGGTTCCAGACGAGGGGCTGTCGTAGGCGCTCCTCCGTGCATGTCGGTTGTCTCTGCTCTAGGCCACGCCGTAAGAGCTCCCAAGAGCGAAGCAAACTCACAGCGAATCGGTCCTCCAGTCTCCTGCTCAAACCAACTCGGCGTAACTCTGTAAAGATCCATCTGGTCGAAGGTTGCCAAGGGCCTCCTGACTGAGGCACCCTGGCACGAAGCCTCTGCAGCAAGAACTCTTTCCAGGGCTCCTCGCGTGGAAGAAGTTCTCTGACGAAAAACATCCCAAGAAGGGCTCTGCTCTGCTGTGCTGGATCAATTATCCCAAGCCCTCCCTGAGAACAAGGAAGTGTGATGACCGACCAAGCCACCTTGGCTCGGGCAACCTGAGTGTCGCGACCTGACCAAAGGAAGTTCCTGATCGGCCTCTCTACCTAGTTGATACAAGAATTCGAGAAGATCCACCAAGAAGTGATGTACCACATAGTTGCCAACAACACCTGGTTGGCAACTACTACTCTACCAGCCAGCGAACGTCGTGCCGAACTCCAGTGTAACAGCTTTCTCCTGATGGACAGGAGAAGAGGAGCAATCTGCTGCTCGGGGGACAAATCCAAACCAACCTGACAACCCAAGTATCGAACTGCAGTCCCTGGGGGAATCCACCTGAAACCCTCTCCTGGCATCCACTCTGGCACAGGAGCACTGCCAACCGAGAAAGCCACTGTCTTTCTCCAGTTGATCAATGCGCCCGATGCACAGCAGAAGGTCTCAAGAGCCTGCCCACACCTGTGTAAATTGGCCTCCTGGCCCTCTAAGTACAAGGCTGAGTCGTCGGCAAACTCAGCGTCGAGAAGCTCATCTCCCCGTATCGGGAGTGCTAAGCCCCTCAAACCAACCTGCTGTGACACCAAAAATCTGCTCATCGCCTCCGCATAGAACAGAAAGAGAAAGGGGGCAAGAGGACAACCCTGTCTGACCGATTGTGTGAGCATGAAGCGCTCACCTCTACCTCCTGCCAAAAGCACCTGACTGTGAGCCTGTCTGTACAAAGCTGACACCCCTCTGATCCAAGCCTCTGAGAAGCCCATCGTGCGAAGCGTGCCCTCTAGAAAGTCCCAGTCAACTCTGTCGTATGCCTTCTCAAAATCGAGAAGAAGAATCACAAGGTCCTCCCCACGGAGACGTGCCAGGGTAGAAGCCTCCCAGAAAGTGAAGATGTTTTCAAGGATACTGCGTTCCTTGACAAAACCTGTCTGAGTCCCATGTATAAGGCTCTCCAAAAGTGGCTGAATCCTCAAACTCAGAGCCTTGGCAAGAATTTTGTAGGCTGAGTTGAGGATGGTGATGGGGCGCCACTGTCGAATCTCATCCAAGGAGCCACCCTCCTTTGGAATGAGGTAAATCAGGCCCTCACTCATGCTATCCGGCATCACTCCTGTGTGCAGAATGTACTGAAAGGCACTATAAAGATTTGGGCCAAGCAAGTCCCAGTACTCCAAGAAGAAGTTGGGAGTCAGCCCATCCTCACCTGGACAGCTACCACGAGGAAGGGCCCTAAGAGCCGTATGCAGCTCCTCAAGCTGAAGAGGTATCTCCAGCCTCTGGCGCATCTCCTCAGTCACAAGACAAGGCATCTGCGCCCAAACCTGCTCCCTGTATGCATCCTGTCTCTCTGACTGGGGCTCAACCGTGAGTAGCTCACGGTAAAAGTCAGTAGCAACTGCACGCATATCCTCAGGCTCACAAGCAACTGACCCATCGGGTCTCCTCAGCTGAGTGACCTTGGCATGCGAGTGCCGAGGTCTTACTGTCTCAAAAAAGGCACCTGTCACTCTGTCACCTATCTGAGTCCACTGAGATGCCTGTCGGTGAAAGGCAAACTCATGGCGCCTCTCCTCTGTGCAAGCAAGCTCCTGTCGAGCCTGCTGTAACTGCTCCTCCAGCCATGGACTGTCTGGATGCTGCTCTTGCATCCTCTGTAGTGAAGCAATGCCTCGTCTGAGACGCTGCTCCTCTCTCGTTGCGGCCCGTCGAGCCAAAGACTCCTGGAGAAAAAAGTGGCTAAGCTGAGCTAGGCCTAAGGCCACTCTGTCTGCCGGTAGAGCCTGGCTATCCATGCCCTTTGTCCAAAGAGCCTCTACCCTTTCTCTCAGTGCTGTGTCCAACAAGACCCGCTCTGGGATGCGAAGCATCGTGCTCCCACTCCTCTGCCTGTCTGCCACTGTGAGGATCACTGGTGCATGGTCCGAGAAGGATGTCCCTGCCAGGATGCCCACTGATCCCCCCAAGTCACTGAAGTGGTCACTAGTGTAGAAGCGATCTATCCACGATAGATTCACTCCTCCCACTCTGCGGTCTGATGTAGAGAAGGCAAGACTCTCTGGAGGCCTCACAAAGCGAGAATGCTGCCATGTATCCGAGACCCTCAAGGTCATACACAACCTCTCTCAAGCTGCTAACTCGACTCCATGTACAGTAGCATGGCTGCCTCCGATCCTGTTTGAAGGGTCCTCCAACATGTTGAAGTCCCCTCCTACACACCAATGGTCAACCTGTGGCAAAGACTCAACAATCTGTGACCAAAACACTGCACGAGCACTCGCCACATTGGGCGCATAGATGTTCAGGAAGCCCACAAGGCCACCCTGAACCTGCAAAGTAATCCACCGAGCCCTGCCTGGCACAATAATCCCTCTGCCCACAATGGCTTGCTGCAATGAGTGCGCAATAGTCATACATACCCCACCTTGGATGCCTCTAGGTCCAAAAGCAGCTGACCAAAAGGTATCATAACGTCCACACAAAATCTGACCACAGCGCCGGATGCGGCTCTGAGACAAATGGTGCTCCTGGAGCATAAGGAGATCAATCTCTCCTCCCACAAGGCAACGCTGAAGCTCCTGCCGCAATCGGCCCCGCTGTCGCTGAAACTGGGGCCCACCTAATCCCTGCACGTTCCATAAGACGATCCTCATGGGGAGCGAGAGAGAATAGATGCTGCCGCAGCAGCAAGACGGGCTATCTTCGAGGCAGGCTTGGATGGGGAGTAATCCGCATCCGAGCGTCCTCTAGATAGGCGAGCCTGTAGTGAGTGCCTGGCCCAAGCCCAAGCAGAGCGAGCCGAGCGTAAAGCAACCTCCTCTGTCCAGGAGTCCTCATGTATGTATACATAGCAAGGCAAACACTGTGTATCAGCAAAAAAGTACACCACAATGTGCCTACATCCTGCTGAGTCTGGGGGTGTCACCGCAAACTTGGCCAGTGGCCACAAAGTCTGCAGCAAATCTGTAACTCCAAGTTCTCCCATGTGGTGAGAGAACTCGAGAACCTGTGTATGCAACCATCCCACCACTGAGTCGAGGGACCACTCTGTCTCGGTCCTACCGCAGAGAGGAAAGGAGAAACCAATTGCTGAGTCCAAGGCCTCTGTCCCCCTAGCGGCGAGGAACAGAGCGTGGACCCTGAAGCAAGTTGCCTCGTGGTCTGCTGCGGAATCGCCGTGAAAGCGAGTGAATCCGTAATCGAAGAAGTCCCAGCGGCGTCGGAGGTCAATGCTCGTCAGACCACGAGGGATAGCTGCAAGGGAAGATGTCTGAATCTGCAAAGGGGGCCGCAAGAAGGGCTGACCTTGTCTCGCTAGGCGACTCGTGGCAAAAGCGCTGCCAAGAGATCTCCTAGCCACCGGCGAGGGGCCAGTCTCCTGAGTCGACTGTGGTACTGAAGCAGGACTGCCTCAATTTTGGTGCCCCCATGGAGGACGGCTTGTCTATGTTTTGTGTAGGCTCAACCTTTAGCATAATCAAGTAGCTTGCATGAATCACGATAATTTGTATGATCCTTTTAGTCCCATTGGAAGGCAAAAGGTGCTCATAATTGTTAGTACTAAGTTACAATTTCAACGAGTAATTCGTAGAATTTTGGGCCCTCATAGGTTGGCCGAGATAAACACTTCAGTAAATTCTTTTATTTTGCCTCTTATTAGGTACGACCTTAGTTTGGACGTCTATATTTTTGTTTTGTTTTAAGAATTAGGTCATGCATAGACCATGGATAATGGCCCAGCAATAGAGGTTTTCCCCTTCCATTTCACTCCACACATTAGAGTAAACATTGCAATTAGTAGAAAAATCCATTTTCAACAACGTATGGTGTTCATGTTTGGTGCCCAAAGAGTAGGAGAAATTCTCGCGTCACCAAACCCTGTCATCCTACCTCTTATTGATTATCATAGGTCATTTGATGTGAATATTTTTATTTTGTTGTAGAATAGATTGCAATTTAGAACATATTATTGAAAAAAACAAAAACGTGTTGTTACTTTGAAACCAATTCAATGGAGGCCCAACACCAAATGTCCGGATATCCTCTTTTCTTTGGAGAGCCTGGAGAGGATACAGAATTATTTCTAGCAAATTTCAAGATGTCTTGTCGTATCAAGAGGATAGTAACTGATCAAGAACGTGTAGAGATGTTTGAGGTGGTCCTTAGGAAAGATGCTAGCACTTGGTTTGACTCTTTGTGAAACCTGTAACAAACTTGGACACTCCAAGTCAAGAATCAACCGCGACAGCACTAAATAACCACTTCAAAACAATTCACAGATCACAATAGATTTGCACTGGCCCGGCGGAGTTCCGTGCCTAGAGATATTGGCCCCAAAGACTGGCGCCCCTTTCGGTATTTCTTTTTATATTAATCAATCATCAAAGTACAAGAGAGCGGTTAGGGTTTCACTCTCAGACTCTGCGTCCAGATGCTTTGAGAAGTGAAGCCCTCACCACTAATTTAAAGGTTACAAGGGATGCCCAAAAGCAGAGCCCCAAAAGCTTTTAAAATCAAAAGCATCAGTTCTCTCTTTCTCTTAGAGAGTCTTTTCTCTTTTTTTTTTATAAAAAAAAAAGCAAAAGCAAAATTCGCGTCGCTCATCATTTTCCAAATTTTTTTTTAAAAAAAAATTTAATAATTCGCCTCCGCGATTTCCGGAATTTAGGGTTTTTGGCAAAAATTAGGGTTTGCAGGAATTTTAGGGTTTTTGGCAGAAATTAGGGTTTCTGCTGTCCGCCACGTCATCACTTTGTGACATACCCCTCTCTTGAAAGTATTGTAATCGACCGCGATTACGCCTGCAAAACCGACAAAAGCCATAAACTGTCTTAGCAGACATTGACTGTTAGTACCTACGTACTAGGAACACACATCTAGCACATGTACAAAATCGACAGTCACATCACACGACATCACAGGACATCACCAGACATCACAGGACATCACATGACATTCAACATTCATTCGGATCTTAGATCATGATTTATCGGCAATGTAGCTAGCAATCACATCTAGGTCCAATTGGGACCTCAACGATGTCCGATTGACTAACCCCTATTGCAACCATGTCTATTCGAGATCAATCAGACCAAAATGCTGCAGTCATTTCGGCTATCAGTTCCTGCACTCACAAGAAGTCAAGAACAAATCAGTATCATAATCAGGAATTCCATTTCATAAAGTCATCCAGCAGAATACTGTCAGCTCTCAGTATCCCTGAAGCTCAAAGAGACATCAGTGACTTTAGTATCAAAATCAAGGCATCTGTTGACAAAGGAGTGGAGTGACTCCCCTCTTGTGCATCCCACTGCACCAAATCTCCGGCCAAGCTGAATTCTGGGTTCCGTTTGGAGTAGACTATGCTAAACCAAAACATGGAGGTAAAGTTTCACAATCCGAGGAGTATCTGCTAGGTCCTCCTCCTCCATCCACTTCGCATCAAATGCAGGAAAGTTCTTGAACTTAACCAAGAACCGCCTTCGGACTTTACCTTTCTTCGTATCATTATGTGCCAAAATCTGTTCAGGAACAAGGATCTCCTCGTTTTCTTCCACTTTGGGTTGCTCATCAGGCTCCCCATCATCAGGCACATCACCCTTAATAGGTTTCAAGAGACTCACATGCAATGCGTTGTGAATCCTCCAAGTATCTGGCAGTTTCAATCAGAAGGAGACATCATTTATCTTGTCAGTAATCTGGAAAGGTCCGTAGTATCACATACTAAGCTTTGGAGAAAGCCTCTCCTTTCCCTTTTTCTTTCTTAGGCGTGCCTTCTCAAAAGTAAGAGCACCCAATCATCCTCCTTCAGTTTCCAGTCGCGACGATGGCGATCCGCTGCCTTTTTCTGTCGTTCTTGAGACTCCTGCAAAGTCTCGCGAACCTTGGCAAAAGCCGTATCCAAATCTCGCGAATATTCATCCGCTTCAAATTTCTAATCTTTCGTGCTCAGGAAGGATGGAACCTTCGCAGCAGTTTCAACAATCTCACATGGCATCTTCCCCGTCGAAGAGTGTATCGTGTTATTGTAGGCAAATTCCACCAAAGGTAAGTTCTTTTCCCATTGAGTCTTCTGATGCGAGATACAAGACATCAATAAATCTAAAATCACTGAATTAGCAATCTCAGATTGCCCGTCACTCTGCAAGTGGAAAGATGACGAGAACTACAACCGCGTGCCAATGTTCTCCCAAATTGCCTTCCAAAACAAACTCATAAATCTGGGGTCTCTGTCGGAGACAATCGTCTCAGGCGTGCCATGTAATCGGAAAATCATCGTGATCATTCTGTATTCTCGGGAGATAAAAAAAAATGAAATCCATTTCAATATTTTCCCAGGGGCGGGTGGGTATGGGTAAAGGCTGTAACAATCCATGTGCCTTCTGCTTGTCAAACTTGACCTTCTGGCATACCAAGCAACTGCGCACAAACTCTTCCACATCCTTCTTCAGTCTCCGCCAAAAGAAATCTCTCTCTACCCCTTTCATGGTGGTAGCAATGCCGCGGTGACCCGTAAAAGGTGGACAATGGCAATCAATCATAACCTTTTCCCTCAACGGCTGTGTAACGCACAACATAGTCTTTTTCATCAAGTAGCCTTCCCGAAGGGAGTATCCAGCTACTGTCTCCCCATCCCGTATCCGTGTGAAAATATCTGCAAAATCTGTATCTGTGGCACACTGATCGACCATATCCTCGAAGCTCCTATGATGTATCGCTGAAATAGCTAGAACCAACGGTTTTTGAGACAAAGCATCTGCCACCACATTCTTCTGTCCCTGCACATGGACAATCTGGAAGTGGAACTGTGACAAGATGTTCACCCACCGCATCTGCTTTTCCGAAAGCTGCTTCTGTGACAAGAAGTAGCGCAAACTCTGATGGTCTGTAAAGACAATGAAATCCGCTCCGAGTAGGTAATGCCGCCACTGAGTAAGAGCGTGGATAACTGCCAAAAGCTCTCTCATAAATCTGTGCTGTCATCTCCGGCCTAGAGAACAAACGGCTCTCGTGAGCTATGACATGGCCTTCTTGCAGCAAGACCGCACCCAGACTACGACCACAAGCATCACAAAATACTTCAAATGACTTCTGCAAGTCCGGCAAAGTCAAATCTGGTCCTGTAGTGAATTTCTCTTTCAATGTCTGAAAGGCAGTCACCTCTGTGGGTCCCCACGAAAAAGGTACTCCTTTCTGTGTCAAGGTATGCAAAGGGGAAGCAACCTCTACAAACTTTCGTATGAACCGCCTGTAGTACGAACACAGTCCCAAGAAGCTTCTAACTTCATGGACATTCCTCAAATCGGGCCAATCACGGATAGTCTCTATCTTGGCCGGGTTCATTTGCACTCCTGCTGTTGACACAATGTGTCCCAAAAAGTGTATCTCTGGTAGGAAAAATTCACTTTTCTTAGCATTAATCACTAATGTGTGATCTCGTAATGCCTGAAAGACTTGAAGCAGATGATCTCTGTGTTCTGCCTCATTCTTCGAGAAAACAATGATGTCGTCAAAGAAAGTGCCAACAAATAGCCTGTACTCTCGAAAAATCCTATCCATCATCCGGTTAAATGTCGCAGGAGCATTGGTTAAGCCAAAAGGCATCACCAAAAACTCAAATAACCCAAAAGTCGTCCGAAAAGCTGTCTTGTAGACATCTCCTGGCGCTATCCTGATCTGATGATATCCACTCTTCAAGTCAATCCTGCTAAAGCACGAGGATCCGTGTAACTTGTCGAGTATATCATCGATCCTAGGAATCGGAAATCTGTTCTTGATGGTGATTTCGTTGAGAGTGCTATAATCGATGCACATTCTCCAAGATCCGTCTTTCTTCAAAACCAACAACACTTGAGAGCAATACGGTGAAGTACTAGGCTGGACAAGACCCTTTTCCAAGAGGTCTTTTACTGAGTTCATAATCTTTTCATTTTGTACTCGGCTCACACGATAAGGTGGCCGATTCGGTGGCGTGCTTCCAGATATCAGATCAATGGTATGATCTTCAGGCCCTCTCAAAAGCAATCGGCATGAGCGTGGAGAAAAAAATCTTGGCGTTCTTTTCTTCAAGTCAAAACATATTCAACTTTTATCCATCGTTCAGTTCTCCCAAAAGAATGAGTAAGAAAACTGAAGTTCATCAAGTACAATCTCTAAGCCCTTCATTTATCAAAGTCCCTTTCTCGGCCCGGTAGTTAACCACGGCGTAGTTCTTGTGGTACCAAGGGATCCCGAGTAGAACGTCACTCGCGTGCCCTGAACACCCCTGTCATTGCAAACGAAGTTAGCCAATGCTCGGTGTAATGGCAACATCCCATCCGGGTGCCAGTCGAACTACCTCCGCCTGTGGCGTCAGTCTGTCGGGCGTAGTTCCAAAACGAGCCGCCAATTCCAAGTGAAAAGAAGTTGGCCTTGGCTCCTTCAAAAGAGCTTCCTAATCCTTCACTTTGCCCTGAAAGCGGCAAAGTTTGTACTTTCATTCCTTAGATTCGGTGCAGGTTCCACGCCATGTGGTACCAGTTCTACTTTTCTATCTGCCTTTTCTGCCACATTCCTCAGCTGCTCTCGAACTCTCAGACCTGTCGTCGTCTTTATCATTCTGTTCTTTCTGTGCCTTATTAGGGCACTTCGCGGAAATATGTCCATGTTCCCCGCATCCAAAGCACTTCCCCTCTCTGATGGAGCGAGCTCTCTCCTCAGGAGTAAGCTTGGGTCGTGCATCCTTTTTTTTCTCTGGGTTGCTCTTTTTCATTCTACTTTCATTCCCAGAAGTCTGTTCAGCTCGTTGTGATATGGCCTCATCTGTGGGGTAGGTCAGACTGCCAGAGTGAAAGGCAAAGCCCCGCTTCGCATGACTCATCAACTCCTGAACAGAAGC
This sequence comes from Adiantum capillus-veneris, assembly GCF_014529385.1. Taxonomy (NCBI): domain Eukaryota; kingdom Viridiplantae; phylum Streptophyta; class Polypodiopsida; order Polypodiales; family Pteridaceae; genus Adiantum; species Adiantum capillus-veneris. The sequence continues at coordinate 20,489,091 of NC_140940.1, forward strand.
TGTCTTCTGTTCCAAGCAGTGATTTCGGATCTCTGTAGGTAAACCCAAGGTAAACTGCTCAATCTGTTCTCTGAACGAGATCTTCTTGAATGAAGAGGCGGGTAGAAAAGAGCTCCAGAATCTTTCACAATAAGAATTCACTGTATCGCTCTTGGTCATCCGGAGATGGTTCCAAGCAGCTCGTATATCTCGCTCAAACTCTTGAGTCAACCAAGAAGAAATAAAAAGCCTCTTGAATTTCAGCCATGTAACTGGCACAGTCTTGCTTAATAGAAGCGTGGACCACCAAGTACGAGCATTTCCCTTAAAGTAAGAGGCAGCTCTCCGAATCTTGGAGTGCTCTGAATAGCGTCCTCCCGCGAAAGCGATGTCAACCTGCTGTATAAAAGACAAAGCCTTCGAAGCATCTGAGTATCCTGAAAAGTATCAAACTTGATCGAGTGGCCACCTTCCTTAAACTCTCGGACTTTCTTGCTTTTATCTTCGAAAAAGTCATACTGGTTGGCTTTGTAAAAATTCTTCTTGTTCGCATAAAACTTTCCGTCATCGGAATCTGAGCTGTCTATAGACGAGTCCTTAGTAGAACTGTCAGTCTCTGGGCGAGATTTAGCCTTCTTTGCCTTTCTCTTGCCCTTTCCAAAGCGTTGCTTCTTGCTTCGCTTTTTACCTTTTCTGTCTTCTTCGCTCGAATCTGAGCTGCTAGAAGAACTGTCAGAAGAAGAAGAAGAAGAACTGGATAGGTCTTCAAACTTGACGCGCTTCTTCAATTTCTTTGCCTTGTCAAATGTCGACCGACGACCCAAATATCCCGGGAAGTCAGTGCCTTTCTTCTGCTTTTTGCCGTGCTTTTTGGCTTTCTTTTGCGTGTCAAAAAGCTGAGCAATCCGTGCATCAACCACGTTCTCTAGTTCCTTCTCCGTATATTTCTTGGAGGCAGAAGGTTTCTTGAGAGCGGGTTTCGGGAGTGGTGTTGTGGTTCTCTGCCACTTCATCTGTACCTCTTTCAAAGAGGTCTGGTTCATATATTTTGCCATCTTTGGGTCCTTGGCAAAATTGAGCATAATCTTTGTTGCATCGCTGATCAACTGGCGACGCTCTATCTCTCGCCGCTCCGCCTAAGTAGGCCAAGGCGGGCCATACTCTCTGCCTGAATCTTCGTTGTGATCCCAGCCCGCATCTCCAGATGCAGAGGGAGTCGATTGATCATTGCCTGAAGCCATAGGTGCCGCGGAAAAAAATTTGGGGATCGGATTTCCCGTAGAAGAGAAATCGGCCGTGCTCTGATACCACTGTAACAAACTTGGACACTCCAAGTCAAGAATCAACCGCGACAGCACCAAATAACCACTTCAAAACAATTCACAGATCACAATAGATTTGCACTGGCCCGGCGGAGTTCCGTGCCTAGAGATATTGGCCCCAAAGACTGGCGCCCCTTTCGGTATTTCTTTTTATATTAATCAATCATCAAAGTACAAGAGAGCGGTTAGGGTTTCACTCTCAGACTCTGCGTCCAGATGCTCTGAGAAGTGAGGCCCTCACCACTAATTTAAAGGTTACAAGGGATGCCCAAAAGCAGAGCCCCAAAAGCTTTTAAAATCAAAAGCATCAGTTCTCTCTCTCTCTTAGAGAGTCTTTTCTCTTTAAAAAAAAAAAAAAAAAAAGCAAAAGCAAAATTCGCGTCGCTCATCATTTTCCAAATTTTTTTTTAAAAAAATTTAATAATCTGCCTCCGCGATTTTCGGAATTTAGGGTTTTTGGCAAAAATTAGGGTTTGCAGGAATTTTAGGGTTTCTGGCAGAAATTAGGGTTTCTGCTGTCTGCCACGTCATCACTTTGTGACAAAACCGGCCCGTAGGGCGGTAGGCGTTGGCTTTCACCCGAAATTCTTTACTTTAGACACACACACAGAGCACTTTGCAAAGAGAACCTGCGACGAGAATTAACACTTAATTGCACACACGGCTCGGAAGCTAGAATGCTCCGAGCAGACGCCGACAACCTGTAGGTCCCAAAATTGGCGCCCCTTTCGGTATTTCTTTATTCTTTAGGAGGGTAAAGTACAAAGAAGAGTCCTGGGAATCCTTTGACTGTATCCCACTAGATACCGCCTGTTTTGGCCAAATTTCGGCAGCATAACAACCCCAAAACTTGCGCGAAACCAATTCCCCTGCTGGAACTCGCTTCTACTGGCGTATACCCTCTGATTCGTGCCCAAAAACAGTAAATTCAGCACGCTGTATTTACTGGTTTTTGCCCTGTTTTCAGCCCCAAACAGTGTCCTGACTGTCCTCTGCCAGTGGGGCACTATTCCCAATGGTTCTGGCGTCCGTATGGTTGAAAAACAGTCAATTTACAGCGCATACACAGCGCTGAAAACGCACCTGTACGGTGAGGTTATGACCCTCACCGGTGCCTGCTTTAGAGTAGCAGTTAGCTACCCCTGTTCCTGCTCAAGGAGGCTCTTGCCTCAGCACAAAAGCATGAACCCACATAGCTGTACATCAGTCAAATGAAGAGCCCTCTTGTGGGGCATCACATAACTGCACGTAGAGGAGAGAGAGAGCAGTGTGTAGTATGCATGTCATCACTCCTAGCACCACACTGTACATAGAGAGGAAAGCATGCACTCCATAGCTCTTAACCTGTGATAGGTTCTCAATGAAGCATCCTCCCAGCATAAATCGAGCGCCTCCTCTGCTGCCCTTGACCTGTAATGCATCTATGAACAAATAGATGCAAAAAGGGAAAGATTTCCATGACTGCCAAAACCTGTGTATCACCGAAAACGCAGCAAAACAGCCCTGCAAACATGCATCTGATGCCTTCCAATGCTGAAAATGAGCTCCTTGGACCTAGGCAAAGTCATGGGAAGCTCAAAAATTGAGAGAAATGGCTGAAAATCAGCGTTAACAGCTTCCAAAACTGCTCCAGACAGTCAGTTACGAGTTCTCTTCTCCCAAACTTGGTAAATTGACCAAAAAGTGCCACTTGGCACTCACCGCATTGGGCTTCCTGCTTAGAAATCTCTCAACTGGTGCATCAGTTGACTTTGCAGCAAAGTACTAAAATGTTCCCCTTGTCATACCGGAGGTAATGACGCGAACACATTTCACGGCCCAAAATAGCAGTTCCTTAATTTTTAGGAGATGGTTCCGTCGGGCTCCCGCTGGTCTTCTGAACATCTATCCTCATTGGGACTGCATCCAAAAGTGCAATGTGGCCCAACTGTTGGATACTTTCTGTTGGTGATCCCACCCTGACTTTATGCCTTTATTGAGTTCACTTCCTAGTATCCACCAACTTGCTAAGTGCGACTGGGGGACCTGTATGATCTTGCTCTGAGCCTAGACATCCTCTTATTGTACGAATTTCAGTGCCGACCAACTTCCCGTCTGCGGGTGAAACTACCGTTCACATTGGCCATACAATGTCCAACCATTTGTAACTTCAAAAAGAGGGTCTCAAAAAGTAAACAAAAATCATTGGAAAGAAACCAACAACTAAGGTTAGCAGTTGCCACGTCCTCGTGACACTTTGCCTGAAGAAGTTAAAGGGAATTACACGGAAGTTGTGAATCATTTTAAGAGGTACTTCTTTGATCCCCAAAACACTCAAAAGCTATGGCAAAACATTGTCTCTCACAAACAAAAAGACTTAGATGACTACTACATGTATAAACAAGAGCTTCTACGTCTTTGGGCTGTATGGGTGAGAAATGTTGCTAACCTTGGTGATGGTGCAGAATTTTTAAAGAAGGAGAGGTTCATAGCTGGACTCTTTCCTGACCTTAAGGTAAAAGTTGAGGCGGGTGCACCTGCTACCTTTGATGCAGCTGAAACTAGGACTGGTGAGAAATATAGGAAACTCAAGTGCTTAAGGGGGGAGGTTCCAATAGAAGGTCTTAGACCCAAAGGTAAGTCACAAGCATCAACATCTAGGGAGCTTCCTGAGGTAACGGCGGAAGTGATTGAGAAGTTAAATGAATCTGTAAGCAGCCTGTCAATTCACCTTGCACAAGCCGTAGGCCCAAAGGGACAAGCAAAGAAGTCTGAAGAGCGAGATTCACGACCTAGGAGAGTCTTGCAATGTTGGAATTGCGGTGAGTCTGGACATGGGATGTATAATTGTTCTTGGCCCCGTGGGGAGCCAGGGAGACCTAACTTGAATTACCCGGTGATGAATGCAGGTGAAGGAACTAGTCAGCAACCACGGCTTCTACAAAGGCCAAATAGAGCAAGACACCTCCACAAGGAGTAGAAGGAGTTTCGCCTTTGCCAGACCCAAATGTGCATGTGGTAGAGGTGACAAATTCCAATGAGGTTGACCTGGAAGCAAATGGCATTAAGCGTGGCCGAGGAAAAGGTAAGGAGAAAGGAGTTACATCACAAAGTGACCATGGACAAAAAAAGAAGACAAAGGAGACCAAGGAAACCAAGAGGACGCGACGTCGTATTAACCTCCAAGACTTCCCTCTTGGACATGGAATGGCTCCATACAACTTGTTGGAAGACATGAGAGGTAAGGGTCCTCATATCTCATGGCCTCAGTTTCTTGCATTATGTCCACAAGTTAGGAGGGATTTAACAAAGGCAGTTAGCACGAGGAGAAAGGTAAAAGAGAGTGTGTCTGTTGTAAAAATTACACAAGTTGAAATGAATGAGGATATTACACCTGTGCTAGATTGCTACTCCAAGGGAAGATTGGTTAGGAAAGGTCTAGTGGATGGGGGTGCACAAATTTGCATCATGACAGAGGGGCTCATGCAAAGACTAGGCATGCACATCCATGAGACACCTGAAATTAAAGTCAAGATGGCAAACAATAGCAAGGCTAGGTGTGTAGGCATTTGTAAAAATGTTTTTGTGGAGGCCTTTGGTATTAAGAAGGCAGTGGATTTCTATGTCATGTGATTTCTATGTCATGTCTACCAATGGAAATGGTTACCCATTTATCCTAGGAAGACCATGGCTAATGAAAATGCGAGCTTTGCAGGATTGGGAGAGTGGAAAGCTAATTTGCAGGAATGAAAATCATAAGAAGGTTGTCTTTGACATGAAGGAGCAACGCCAAGAGAAGCTCCATGAAGAATCATCTCAAAGTGAGACGGAAGAAGATTGGACCGATAACACTTTAGAAGAAGAAAGTAGCGGCAACATTACTAAAGAGAGTCATTTATCGAAGTCATGGGGGTAAGGTTTAAGCCAACAAACCAAGAGACCTCTTGTCAAGGTTTGGAGGAGGTAGGTTCCCAAGAGAACCAAAATGTGGAAGATGAAGGAATGTTAGAAGGTATGTTGTCTACAACACTTACAAAGGATGAAAGAGAGGAGTTCAAAGGTGTGTTAAGGAAATTTCCTAAGCTTTTTGTTAAAGATTACACGGACGTGCGTGGAGTAGATGATGTTCAACACAAGATTGAGCTAAAGCCAGAGGCCAAACCTAAAGCTCAAAAGCTACGAAGGCTAGGAGTCATCAAGGAGCAGGCTCTACTCAAAGAGGTAAGAAAGCTTTTAGCAGCAGGTTTCATTTATCCAGTGGAGAATTTAGAGTGGGTCTCTCCCGTTGTTGTCACTCCCAAGAAGAACGGCAAGTGGAGGGTGTGTGTGGATTACCGTCCACTCAATGAGGCAACAAAAAGAGATCACTTTCCCCTCCCATTTCAGGATGAGATACTAAATGAGGCAGCTGGGCATGAGAAGTACACTGTGTGTGATGGCTACTCGGGTTACTTTCAAATAGGTATCGCATTGGAAGATCAGTTGAAAACAACCTTCATCACTCCTTGGGATTGTTATGCTTTTAGAGTCATGCCATTTGGCCTGACAAATGCTCCTGCAACTTTCCACCGCTTCATGAACATGGTGTTTCAAGCATTCTTTGGAAAGTCCATTAGGGTTTTTATTGATGATTTTTGCATTTATAGCTCAAAATCATTGCATCTACAAAGGGTAGAAGAATGTTTAAAGAAGCTCTATGACATGGGAGGTCAACTCAACCCCGACAAGTGTCACATAGGTGAGGATGAAGTGATCTTGCTTGGTCACAAGGTTTCTTATAAAGACATTGAGGTGGATCCTTCAAAGGCAAAGGCTCTTATTGAGCTCCCATCACCCAAGAATCTCAAAGAGGTCATCTCATTCATTCAAAAGGTGAAGTATATGTCACGCTTTATTCACTTAGCTTCGGAGTTGCTTCATCCTTTGCAAAAGTTGACACAACAAGTAGAATTTGCATGGTCTGATGAGGTTGAAGAGTACTTTTGTAACATTAAAGTCATTTTGTCAGAGCTACCAACACTCATGCCTCCTTGTTGGGAGTACACATTCTTTGTTAGCTCTAGTGTTGGAAAGGAAACAATTGGTGCAGTTTTATTACAACAAGATCCCCACAGTACCAGGATGCGACCGATCTACTTTGCTAGTAGGGTCATGAATGCTTTGGAGAGAGGCTACACAGAAGCAGAACTCATGATGCTTTCTCTCATGTTTACGGTGAGAAAGTTTAGATCCTACCTGCTACCAAAACCTTTTGTAATTCTCATTGCAGAAAATTTGTTCTCTTGGGTGTCATCTCAAATGAATCTTAGTACTAGGATCTCATAGTGGATTATGGAGTTGCAAGAGTTCCAATACTCTTTCAAGGTAGAAGATAGTGTGCGTGCACAATTGGCAGGGATTCTCACTTATAGGGTACATGAGAAGGAAATTAAGGTGCCTCAAGTAAAGACCCTACCATTGCCACCACCAAAAAGTATTCCTAATGCTTTTACTTTGTTCTTTGATGGAGCTTTTCGACGAGCCACAGGGAAAGCAGAGGGAGGGCTAGTATTGCTCAACCCAAGTGGAGAGGTGGTCATGAAAGAGAAGGTCAATCTACCAGGTTCAACTAGCAACAATGAAGTAGAATACGACACACTACTTCATGGTTTGAAGATGTGCATTGGCCAAGGGATACAACGTCTCATGGTAAAGGGAGATGCACTTCTCATTGTTAAAGAAATTTTAGGCATTTGGGCATGCAAGAATGAAAGCTTAAGGACAAAAGTTTATGCCATTCGTAGGATGTTTAATCAGTTTGAAGAAGTGCAACTATATCATATTCCTAGGAGACAAAATAAAGATGCCGATTTACTTGCACAACAAGCAGTTACATGTGTTGAGAAAGAAGTGCAGGTCATCATGGTGGCAGCAGCTGTCAAGCAACCGAGATACCAAGGATTGGAGTCATTGGCTCCCATTATTGGCTACATTTTGGAGGGCGAGTTTCCACAAGACTTCACTAAAGCTCAGAAAAGGAGACTCATGAAGAAGACAAGTTTCTATCTCTTCCTAGAAGGCTCCCTCTATCAAAGAGGGAAGGAGAAGTGTGCAGAAGAGTACCAACTATTGAGGGATCCCAGCCATTCTAAAAGGTTTGCATGAAGAAACATGTGGTGGTGATTTTGCCCAAGAATTAACTGTGAAGAAGATTTTGCTTGCGGGGTATGTTTGGCCAAGTCTGCATGTGGATGTCCAACATTGGTGTAAAAGTTGTCACAATTGTCAGATAAATGGGAATAGAAGATTGGTTTATGGTCCAAGGCAAATCATGCTTGCAAATGGACCCTTTGAAAAGTGGGGCATTGATGCTATGGGTCCTCTGCCTAGGACAAAAAATGGTAAACTCTACATTCTAGTGGCTGTAGACTATATGACTAGGTGGGTGGAAGCACAAAGTGTGGCAAAGGTAAACGAGAGGACAGTGAGCAAATTTGTCTACACTCACATTTGTTGTAGATTTGACACACCTTTGGAGATTGTTTCTGATAATGGTCCAGGGTTTAGGAAGGGCTTGCTCACAGAAGTCTTTGAAGAACTTCACATTCTATATCGTCATAGTACACCCTACTATCCCCAATCAAATGGTTTGGTAGAAAAAGCTAATGGTGTCATTGCAGGCATCATTAGAAAGATGGTGAAAAACAAGACAAAGTTGTGGGATGACTTCTTGGACGGTGCCTTGTGGGCATATCGAACCACATATAGGGAAGCCACGGAGTTTACACCATTTCACTTGGTCTATTGTCAAAAGGCTTTACAACCACTTGAGCTCAACATTCTAACAATGCGACTCCATGGAAAAGGTGCACAAGATGATCAAGAGGTATGGATGGATCGACTTCTTACGTTAGTGGAGCTTGAGTGGAAAAGAGAAGCAGCTTACGAGTGCTACAAGAGAGGAGCTTACGAGTGCCAAGTTTGAAACTAAATGGCAAGGGCCATACATAGTCAAGAAGGCTTTCAATTCAAGTTACTATCAGCTTATGGACTTGAATGGTAAAGAGCACTCCAGGAAGGTAAACGGGTATCGCTTGAAGCCTTATTTGAGTCGCCTTCTACCAAAGGATCTACCAAAGATCTGTCCAAAGGCCGCTGTCTCATGTAAGTATTGTTACATGAAGCATGAGTGTAACTCCAACCAAAATTCTGAGAGGCCAAACAATGAAGATCTCGTCAAGGACTCTAAAGCACTCTCTTTGGAAAAGATGCTCTATGATGGTACATGAATATACCATCATTATGGGAGAGGGCTAATGATAGCTGTTTTTTGGCTCTCCGTAATTGCCATAGTGAGTTATCCCACCTTACCAAAATCACCTAAACACTGTGGCTGTTCTTACCTTTTCATTGTACATAGGTGTGTGTGAGTTTGGGGGCTTTTCCCATATCTTCTTAAAACCCTCAGCTAGCCAGTCACTGGGCTAGTTGAGCCAAAAATAAATAAAAAAAATAAAAAATATTATGGCTCATTTGTGTGTAAATATTGCATTGTATATATGGCCTAAATTTAAGGGTTTTTATAATTATTTTTGTATTTTATTTAAATATTTATACTTAGGTGTGTGTTTTATTAACCCTGTGTATGCCTTTTTTCATTCTCTTACACCATAAGCATATTTTTTGCCAATGTGTATATACTCTAACCTCATATTTTTCTTTTATACAAATCATCCCCACATTTTCACCCTCACTCTCGTGAAAACAAAAATTGATTTCTACTCTCTTAGTCACGTTTATTATATTATTTACTTGTATACCTTTTCCTCTTTTACCCAAAATAATACAAAGAGGGACCATATCATATGATTCCAATATCTTTCCATATCCATAATTTCTCCACATTTATTTTATTTTATTTTTTTCTCATTATTCTAACACCATGGGCTCATTGAGCTAAAATCCATGAATAGTCCATACACTAGTCCCACCATGTATATGATGCTTTATTCACCAATAATCCTCCTCCATGCATGTATAAAGGGCAACTTGGATGCTTTGTATTATGATATGACAAAGGAGGGGCTCACTCTTGGATGCATTGTACAAATTCAACAAAGGAGGGGGCCACTAAAAGACTTTTGCAGGCATAAAAAACCGGCTTTTTGGTGAGATTTTTGGCACCCATCTCCACTTCGAATTTGGAGCAGTGGTCAAAAGCGAAAATGTGGAACAAAAGCTGAATAATCACCTCAAAAATTTTGGTGATTTTTGGAGCAACCACCGGTGAGCTATGATTTTTTGAGTGGACCCCAGTCGACCCACTTTTCTCACAAAGTAACCCATAGTGTTCTCTCACCTCCTTTTCCACTTCCACACACATACACTCATTCCTCTCCATCCCTCACTCAAACCTGCAACTTTCATGGCTTACTTCATCTTCTTCACCATTTCCATCTCTCCTTATTCCATAGCTCAAGAGATTATCATCTCTACACACATATAGCTCAATTTCTCTCTTTAGAATCAAATTCATATTACCATAATCTCTTCATCCTTTCATAAAAAGAGAAAAAATCAGCAAATAACCAAGCTCAAGCCCTGCAAAAAGGGGAGTTTGATCATGGAAAATTCAACTTCCCCATGGTCACAAGAACTGCACCGGCAAAGTTCTACAACCGCTTCATTCACTGGAGGAGAAGGTGGAAAATTTCATTTATTCTTGTGGTTTCCACCAAATTGTCTCATCCTTCTCTTACTTTTATCATTGTATAAATCATATAATGCACCTTGAGTGCATATGCCATGTAATTTTACCCCATCCTACTAACTTCAAACTACTAACACTAACTGCTAACCTTTTTTTTTGTAAATTGCACCCACTCTACTCTACCGTGGAGTAGGCAACCTCACACAAAAAATCACTCACCTCTCTAGAATCTTCTCTATTTCACCTCAATAATTCTCTCCTTTTGAGCCCACATCCATGTGACTCAAGAGACAAGAGAGCCCCACTCTAATAAGAACATATAAAAAATTTCATAAACATGGTTTTCTATAAAAATGTTGATTAGGTATAATCCTAATTAGAGCTTTCCTCACCTATAAATAGAGCCCTTCTCACTTTGTAAATAGCAGGATCCTTACACTATTGCTCACTACTTTGAGCGTGCCATTCACCATCTTAGTTTTAGGGAGTGAGAGTGAGCTCTCTATGTACCATTACATGTGGTGTATAGGAAATCTTCTTTGAGCTAGTTGTAACATTGCAAGGGAGTGAGTGACTCATAACTTTCAATCAAAGTTGTACCTACTCTTGCGCATTAATTTAATCGATAAGTTGGGTGCAAATCGCGGGTCAAAACCCTCTTGAGTCTCTCCAATTTACGCTTGGCAACCTCATCTCGTTTGGTTTAAGGTGACGCGTTTTCATTTTGAGATTCTTTTGTAGTATCTGCTTGTATGTGACTCGAGAGCTCTTGTGTTTGTTTTTGTTGCTTGGGAAAACATTATAAGAGGGTTGTATGGTGAGAGGTCTCCCATAACCCTAAGATAATGTGTAGATTGCAACATCATCAAACTTAATCGTGTCTCTTGACTCTCCTCCAAGCTGTTCATACACCCACGTCAATCATTAAAATTGAAGCTAAATTCTTGCTCAAAGATCTCTCTCTTTTGTGTGTGTGTGTGTGTGTTTTTGGTGCGTGTATTGGTAGCATTTAAATTAGTGATAGTGTACCCTTTCTTCTCGCTTGTATTGCTAAGGGATTCTCCTCTTTTGCGTCCTAGTTCGCTCTCTAACTAGGTGGTGCTCCTATCTTGTTTGGGTTTGGCTGTGGGTTGGTTGTTGTGTTATGCTTGTGGTTGCCCGAGCCCCAATTGAGCAGCACGGGAGCCTTGAGGGGTGTTTAGAGGTCGCCTCTCTTGTTGCCCGCTCCGGATCGCCTCAGTATCAAAGCTTCGGCAGTGTTCTGTATCACTCAAGGAAAGAACCACAAGAATCACAAGAATTTTTTTGCTTGTTGCGTTCGCACGAACCCAAGTTGACTTGGGCGTGTCGACTATTAGTCGTGTTTTTGAAGAGTGACAGGAAATCCAAGAAAGAAGGGATTGTCCAGCGTCCTCTTGTGCCTCTTTTCACTCATTGAGAGCGGACCGTGCACTTAGCGGCCGGCCAATCGACGTGAGGTGGGGAAAAGCAACCTTGGTGTGAGCGCAAGGCCGCCAAGGGGTCCGTCCGTGGAAAGAGCAAAACTCGGGTGAAGAGAAGATCCTTCTCAAACACAGATTGCAAGCGAAAGACAACCTCAAGACCTTAAAGAACTCAAGAATTCAAGACCCTCAGGAACCCAAGGTCCTCGTGAACCCCAAACCACAAGAACCCACAAGAATCCACGACTTCAGAATGGTCATCACTCGAAGCGGAATGGATACTTCGCTTGCAGGTGATGAGGATGAGAGAGGCGAAGAAGAATTTTCCCCACCAGGAGGTTTCTCCGACCCTCCCTCTTTCCCATCTATGACAAGGATTGCACTAACTCCTATGAAGGAGTTGCCGCAGTTGTTTATGGACAGGAAGTTAGACCACGAAGAAAGAAGGGCAGCCATAGATCGTGACTAGGAAAAAAGAATGGCAACCATAGATCATGAATACGATGCAAGAATGGAAGCCATAGAGCGTTAGTACGACTTGTAAGAAAAACAAAGTGAAGCCAAATTTGATCGCAAGAACAAAGCAAGACAAGTAGAATTTGATCGCGAGAACAAAGCCATCAAAGAAAAGAGTGACTAACACATGCAAGAGTTCTTGCGACTCTTTTCTCAGGTTTAGGCACAGATGCAAGAGATTCAGGAGATGGAGACTCTCTTAGTCTCTTCTTCTGCCAAGCATGCTACACAGGATTTGCATGATTATGAGAAGCATGATGATTTGAATGACAATGACAAGCATGTTGAATTGAATGACAATGATTTGCATGATGATTTGATTGACAATGATAAGAATGATGATTTGGATGATTGTCACGTGACACATCCAATCCTATGTGCCCGTGGGACAAGCTACAGCATGATCAGGGTTCATCAGTCAGTCCAGTGAGTCTAGATTTAGAAGTGATCTGGCACTTTTGTGAGTCTATTCGTAGGCCATGCATGCCCAGTCACTTAGTGTAGATGCATATTCTCTGGTTGCACACAACATGATCATCAGTAATCCTATCAGAATCCATTAGAATGAGTTAGGGGATTTTTGAAGTGATTTTAGCCTATTTTTCCTATTTTTGACATTTATTACTTATTAATTTAAGTGACTTTCTAACAAAAGTAGGTAGGGCAATTTTGCTAAGTTAATATATAAGCAAACCCAAGTTAGCACTAAATGGCAGAAGAGGTAGCAGGAGCTCCCCGCTCAACAGGCATCTTCTCAGCAAGAACCCCGCAGTACCTTTCAAGCACCCCATTAGACTTGGCGTTTTTCCTCCACACCCCATTAGACTTGACCGTGCACTTAGCGGCCGGGCACTCGATGTGAGGTGGGAAAAAGCAACCTTGGTGTGAGCGCAAGGCCGCCAAGGGGTGCGCCCACCGCAGAAAAGAGTAGAACTCGGGTGAAGAGAATATCCTTATCAAACACGGTTTGCAAGCAAAAGAAAACCCCAAGAACCTCAAGAACCTCAAGACCCCCAAGAACCCAAGTTCCTCGTGAACTTAAGAAGCCAAGACCCCAAGAACCCACAAGAACCCATGACTTCAGAATGGTCATCACTCGAAGCGGAATGGATACTTCGCTTGGAGGTGATGAGCATGAGAGAGGCGAAGAAGAATTTTCCTCACCAGGAGGTTTTTCCGACCCTCCTCCTTTTCCATCTACGACAAGGATTGCACTAACTCCTATGGAGGCTTTCGACAAGAGAATGATGGACAGGAAGTTAGAAAGCGAAGAAAGAATAGCAGCCATAGAGCGCAAATACCAAGAAAGAATGATAGTCATAGCGTGTGAGAGCGAGCAAGCACGCTTGGAAGCCAAAGCAAGAGCAACAAAATTTGATCGCGAGAACAAAAAAAGACTAGCAAGACTTGATTGCGAGACTCTTTTCTCAAGTTCAAGCACAGATGCAAGAGAATCAGGAAAAAGAGACTCTCTCAGTCTCTTCTTCTTCAAAGCATGACCCACAGGATTTGCATGATTGTGAAAAGCATGATGATGATTTGATTGACAATGATAAGCATGATGATTTGGATGATAATGATGAGCATGATGACCAGTATGATGTTTTGCATGATCAATCTGTGATTTCTCACAAGCATGTTGAGTTGCATGAAGAAGAAGTGATTGTTCACAAGGATGATGTGTTATTGGATGCTTTTTCTAGCAAAGCTAACCTCGTTGTAGATTCGATCAATCACGAAGAACCGATCTTGGATTTCGAGCCTAAGTCCAAAGAAACCTCACATGAAGTATTATGTGTTCCCATGATTGATACGCACGCATTGTTCGAGTGTTTTATTCGTGATCGTTTCCTGTATTGTAGTCAACGTCTTTATGTGATCCCTTTTCCTAGGCATGACATAATGTACGTTGAGCACGTTTCACTCATAAATGAGCACAGTTGTATGTGGATTTTTCATGAAAAGCTGAAAAGTATGCATTCAAGGAAGTCACATTCCATGTCTCTTCCTTGGCACGGCACAGTGGTAGAAGAGCACATGAAAGTAAGCATGGGTATCTCCGTTGTGAATTGCCACAGTTGATTGCTTTCGATCAGAAGAGAAAGATTCGATCTCATTGTTTACGTTTGTGTGGTGAACGGTTTGGCACTTTGTCTCTTTGTTTATCTACATTGCATGCAGAGGCTTTCTGGAAGCCAAGCTTTTTTCCACGCACTTTACATGGAATAGGTATGTTCATGGTTTTGTGTTGGAAATGGTTTCAGGAATTTTCAGCCATGGAGATTCTTGAAGACGAAAGAAGCACGTCTCTAGATGAAGTTGAAGCAAGGAAGGACCCACTGAAGCCTTTGTGTCGCTTTCGGCGCGGTCCAAAGAAGCAAGCGTTGCAGACCTTTATGAAGTTCAAGTACCGCTCACCCACACATCCGAGTGGGCCGGCGAAGAGTCCCTTCCAGGATTCCGGATGCTATTAGCGATCTCCCTCGACGCCATACAGTCCGGTACCAGTACCTCACTTTGATAAGGAGGGGATGTCACGTGACACATCCAACCCTTTGTGTCCGTGGACAAGCTATATCACGACAAGGGTTCAGTTAGTCCAGTCAGTTTAGATTTAGAAGTGATCTGACACTTTTGTGAGTCTGTTCTCAGACCGTGCATGACCAATCACTTAGTGTAGATGCATATTCTCTGGTTGCACACAGCATGATCATAAGCATTCCCATCAGAATGTCTGCTAAGACGGTTTGGGGCGTATGTCACAAAGTGATGACGTGGCTACCGACAACAGAAACCCTAAAATTCTTGCAAACCCTAATTTTTGCCAAAAACCCTAATTTTCAAAAACCCTAATTCTTGGAGACCCTAATTGCTGGCTGCAAACCCTAATTTGGCGGTAAATGCCACGTGGCAGCAGCGTACGGATTTTTGGGTTTGACGGAAGTAAGCGATGCAAATTGGACAAGAGAGAGAGAGAGAATGAACTGCTTCAATTTTTTACTCTCTTGAGAGAGAGAGAGGGAATCTTTGCTTTTAATTTTTGAAAGCTTTTGGGGCTCTGCTTTTGGGCATTCCTTGTAATCTTTATATACGCGGTGAGGGCCTCACTTCTTGGAGCATTTGGACGCAGAGTCTGAGAGTGAAACCCTAACCGCTCTTTGTACTCTGACATTGATTTTAATACATAAAGAAATACCAAAAGGGGCGCCAGTCTCTGGGCCAATATCTCTAGGCACGGAACTCTGCTAGGCCAGTGCAAATCTACTGTGATCTTTGAATTGTTTGAAGTGGTTATTTGGTGCTGTCGCGATTGATTCTTGACTTGGAGTGTCCAAGTTTGTTACATCAACTGCTGTATGGACTTAGGTTTTTGTAACAAGCAGTAGTCTCGTATCTCTTTGGGTCGTTCACATCAAAATCGCTCGATTTGCTGCTTAAAACTGATCTTCTTAAAGGATGAAGCAGGTAGAAAAACATCCCAAAATCTCTCGCAATAAGTATCCAGAGTATCTGCCTTCACCATCCGAAGACAATTCCAGGCGGTAATCACGTCACATTCGTACTCGAGGGAGCCACAAGGAAATAAAAAGTTTCTTGAACCTTAGCCACTTTGTCCGTGCTTCTTTTCGTAACAGAGGAGTGGATCACCATGTTTGTGCATTTCCTTTCAAATAGGATGTTGCCCTTCTGATCTTGGAGTGCTCTGAATAGCGCCCTCTAGAAAAATCTATGTCAAACTGTTGAATGAAATCGAGGGCCTTGTGCGCATCTCGAAAACCTGAAAAGGTATCAAATTTTATTACTTGTCCCCCCTCCTTGAATTCTTTGGTCTTCTTGCTCTTATCTTCGTGAAAGTCGTATTGATTGGCTCTATAAAAGTGCTTCCTCTTTGAATAAAACATGTTGTCATCAGAGTGTAAACTCTCAGAAGAGGATGAATCCTCGTCAAAATTGTCAGAAAATTGCCGGGATCTTCAATGAGATCTGCTTTTCTTGTCCTTCTTGTTCTTTCCATGTCTCTGGTTCTTTCGCCGTTTCTTGCCCTATTTGTTCTTAGCACTTGAATCAGAAGAGGAACTGTCAGAAGAAGATGAGGACAAACTAGACAAACCCTCGAAGCGTACTTACTTCTTTGGTTTTCGTGCATTTGCAAAAAAAGACTAACGACCCAAATAACCAGGGTAATTTGTTCCCTTGTTGCGCCTCTTTGAATGTATCGTGGTTTTCAAAATTTGGTTGACTCGTTGTTCCATCACATAATCAAGTTTATCTTGAGTGTACATCCGCGGGGCAAGTGGTTTCTTCAATGTGGATTTCAATGGTGAATCGATGGCGGTACGCTATTGGGAATGCACCTTGTCAATCGGATGCGCGATGAAGTAAGGGTGGGAGTGCCTAATAAGTCCGGGGTTGGGCCACGAAGCTTTTTTGATAGAAGACCGGTATGCTTTGAGAAAAGCACACGCCTGAAGCTTTGATAACACTATTACAAAACTTGGACACCCCAAGTCGTAAATCTGGCATGACACACGAGAGAATTACTTAAAATAATTCGAGACTTTATCACACTTAAAAAATAGAGTCGACACGGCCCGATGTAGTTCTGTGCTTGCCCCTTTCGATATTTATTTTTATATTAATGCTTGAGCAAAGTACAATGTTTGAGGGTCCTCTCCGCTCAGTGTTCCCAAGCCAATCTGAGAGAGAAAGAGACCCTAGCAATCAATTAATAGGCCCATGGCCTTTCAAAAGCAATTACATGAAAAACTATAGGTTCCAAAAGCATTAGATCCCAAAAGCTGGCGCTAGAGGGAGGTTCCATAATTTGCGAAAATCATACGGATGCCACATCGGCTGTCAGCGCAATTCGCGGGGCTGTGCGTACAGCGTGTGTTTGTTATTTATATAATCGAAACAAGAAGATTCATGTTACCTCATACTCGTACATGTGTGTGTACCATTGTTAATCGGATTCCATGCAACTCAGGGAGAGAGTAAGAGTGTAGCAGGTGGGTGAGAGGCTCACAATTGTTGGGTCCAGGGAAAAAATTCTATTTGAGGTTGGTAAGTTGAACTCAACCATTTGATGTGATGACAGACGCTTCCGATCGAGCATTAGGAGGCCTTCTTATGTAGAACGGTCCTGTGAATGCTTTCGACAATCATAAATTTTAAGCAATTCAAATGCAATATCCAGTTTACGACAAGTTTTTGGCCATTGTTTATGCTTACCGCACTTGAAAGCATTATTTTTTTTTTCCAAGAAAAAGATCCTTCTATTAGTTAATGAAAACTGCCCATAGGGCTACATCCACCTCTGCAAGAGAGGGCTACAACACGCATGATGGGAAGACTCTCCCAATGAAAAACAGCATATATACAATGGGGCTAAATCAAGAAATGGGAGGAGGGAAGAGCCACAGGTGGACAGTAGTGCCATCTGAGCAACCCCTGGACCATGGTGTAGAAAGGCCCAGGGCGCCAGAGTCGAAGGAAAGCCTCGCGGCGCTCCCGCATGCGGTTGGAGCTGCCCTGTAGTCCCTCAAGCTGTCCTCTGAGAGTATGGATCAGCTCTAGCCAAAAGTCATGAACAGTCTCTGCTGGTGGCACAGGGCGAGCCTCAAAGATGCGGAAACAACAGGCCCGCCAGATGAACCAAAGAGCTAGGCCGCTGATGAGCTCCTAGCACTTTTCTCTCTCATTGCACCACTTCTGTGGAGTAAGGTCTATAGCAGGCTGGAGTGCAGGTCGCCCCCCCTGTATCACTATCATCCTGCTGGTGGAAGATAGCTCAAACTGTAGTGCCGGGCCCGTGAGGGTGGACCAAGCCGCTGTCCCCCAAGTGTACTGTCGAGCCGCGGAGAGGGCAGGCATCAGCCGAAGAACTCGTAGCCACACCTGCTGGGCCGAAAGACAGTCCCAAAGACAGTGTCGCTGACTCTCCACCAACTGGTCACAGGCTGTACATGCGACCGAGAGACCACTATGCACAAGCCAGCTCCCTACTGCTATGGCTCTGTGTGCAACCAACCACTGGAACAAAGTGACGCACGTCGGTTGTCTGGAGTCCCACAGCCTCTGCCAAAAAGCTGCCAAGAACTCGACTGTGAGACCCTCCTCCTGCCAATGACGTGCTGCAGCGGGGCGTGCCTCTCTCTGCGCTGCAAGTATATCACGTCCAAACCGAACAGTGTACTGGAAGAAAGGGACTCCTGGGTGCTCTGCAGAAGAGAAGGGGTCCCTCCATAGCCACTCACCAGGATCCCATTGTACTCGTGCCAGTGGACAACACTCCCAAGCCCATAGCCTCCAGTGTCCTGTTTCGAGAGCTGCTGGGTCAGGGTCTATGATGCAAGTCCTCCCACAGATGCCCACAACTCGGATCCTCTGGAAACAACACTCTGCTACCTGTGGGGCCTCTACTGTAACTCGCTGTAAACGTCCCCCACCCTGAAGCTCAAAGAACAGGGCTGGGACAGTCTCTGAACAAGCCCTGACTGAGATGAGAACCTCCAGTCGTGTGAAGGCTCCCATCCATTGGGGTGCTACTGGCTCAAGAGGCGTGAGCCACTCAGCTGGAACTGACTCTGAGATGTCCTGACACATGCTCTGAACCCCTCTCACGCCCTGTAGCTCGACACCCTGCACCTCCTCTGACAAACGTGTGAACTCTAGCCAGTCACCTAGAGAGCGCGCTCGACCTGCTGCCATGGGACCCCATGAAACATGAGGCCTACTCCCAACCAAGTGGCCTCTCTGAGTGCTAACCATGGGGTTCCAGACGAGGGGCTGTCGTAGGCGCTCCTCCGTGCATGTCGGTTGTCTCTGCTCTAGGCCATGCCGTAAGAGCTCCCAAGAGCGAAGCAAACTCACAGCGAATCGGTCCTCTAGTCTCCTCCTCAAACCAACTCGTTGTAACTCTGTAAAGATCCATCTGGTCGAAGATTGCCAAGGGCCTCCTGACTGAGGCACCCTGGCACGAAGCCTCTGCAGCAAGAACTCTTTCCAGGGCTCCTCGCTTGGAAGAAGTCCTCTGACGACGAACTTCCCAAGAAGGGCTCTTCTCTGCTGTGTTGGGTCAATGATCCCAAGCCCTCCCTGAGAACAAGGAAGTGTGATGACCAACCAAGCCACCTTGGCTCGGGCAACCTGAGTGTCGCGACCTGACCAAAGGAAGTTCCTGATCAGCCTCTCTACCTGGCTGATACCAGAACTCGAGAAGATCCAGCAAGAAGTGATGTACCACATAGTTGCCAACAACACCTGGTTGGCAACTACTACTCTACCAACCAGCGAAAGTCGTACAGCTTTCTCCTGATGGACAAATCCAAACCAACCTGACAACCCAAGTATCGAACTGCAGTCCCTGGGGGAATCCACCTGAAACCCTCTCCTGGCATCCACTCTGGCACAGGAGCACTGCCAACCGAGAAAGCCACTGTCTTTCTCCAGTTGATCAATGCGCCCGATGCACAGCAGAAGGTCTCAAGAGCCTGCCCACACCTGTGTAAATTGGCCTCCTGGCCCTCTAAGTACAAGGCTGAGTCGTCGGCAAACTCAGCGTCCAGAAGCTCATCTCCCCGTATCGGGAGTGCTAAGCCCCTCAAACCAACCTGCTGTGACACCAAAAATCTGCTCATCGCCTCCGCATAGAACAGAAAGAGAAAGGGGGCAAGAGGACAACCCTGTCTGACCGATCGTCTGAGCATGAAGTGCTCACCTCTACCTCCTGCCAAAAGCACCTGACTGTGAGCCTGTCTGTACAAAGCTGACACCCCTCTGATCCAAGCCTCTGAGAAGCCCATCCTGCGAAGAGTGCCCTCTAGAAAGTCCCAGTCAACTCTGTCGTATGCCTTCTCAAAATCGAGAAGAAGAATCACAAGGTCCTCCCCACGGAGACGTGCCAGGGCAGAAGCCTCCCAGAAAGTGAAGATGTTGTCAAGGATACTGCGTTCCTTGACAAAACCTGTCTGAGTCCCATGTATAAGGCTCTCCAAAAGTGGCTGAATCCTCAAACTCAGAGCCTTGGCAAGAATTTTGTAGGCTGAGTTGAGGATGGTGATGGGGCGCCACTGTCGAATCTCATCCAAGGAGCCACCCTCCTTTGGAATGAGGTAAATCAGGCCCTCACTCATGCTATCTGGCATCACTCCTGTGTGCAGAATGTACTGAAAGGCACTATAAAGATTTGGGCCAAGCAAGTCCCAGTACTCCAAGAAGAAGCTGGGAGTCAGCCCATCCTCACCTGGACAGCTACCACGAGGAAGGGCCCTAAGAGCCGTATGCAGCTCCTCAAGCTGAAGAGGTATCTCCAGCCTCTGGCGCATCTCCTCAGTCACAAGACAAGGCATCTGCGCCCAAACCTGCTCCCTGTATGCATCCTGTCTCTCTGACTGGGGCTCAACCGTGAGTAGCTCACGGTAAAAGTCAGTAGCAACTGCACGCATATCCTCAGGCTCACAAGCAACTGACCCATCGGGTCTCCTCAGCTGAGTGACCTTGGCATGCGAGTGCCGAGGTCTTACTGTCTCAAAAAAGGCACCTGTCACTCTGTCACCTATCTGAGTCCACTGAGATGCCTGTCGGTGAAAGGCAAACTCATGGCGCCTCTCCTCTGTGCAAGCAAGCTCCTGTCGAGCCTGCTGTAACTGCTCCTCCAGCCATGGACTGTCTGGATGCTGCTCTTGCATCCTCTGTAGTGAAGCAATGCCTCGTCTGAGACGCTGCTCCTCTCTCGTTGCGGCCCGTCGAGCCAAAGACTCCTGGAGAAAAAAGTGGCTAAGCTGAGCTAGGCCTAAGGCCACTCTGTCTGCCGGTAGAGCCTGGCTATCCATGCCCTTTGTCCAAAGAGCCTCTACCCTTTCTCTCAGTGCTGTGTCCAACAAGACCCGCTCTGGGATGCGAAGCATCGTGCTCCCACTCCTCTGCCTGTCTGCCACTGTGAGGATCACTGGTGCATGGTCCGAGAAGGATGTCCCTGCCAGGATGCCCACTGATCCCCCCAAGTCACTGAAGTGGTCACTAGTGTAGAAGCGATCTATCCACGATAGATTCACTCCTCCCACTCTGCGGTCTGATGTAGAGAAGGCAAGACTCTCTGGAGGCCTCACAAAGCGAGAATGCTGCCATGTATCCGAGACCCTCAAGGTCATACACAACCTCTCTCAAGCTGCTAACTCGACTCCATGTACAGTAGCATGGCTGCCTCCGATCCTGTTTGAAGGGTCCTCCAACATGTTGAAGTCCCCTCCTACACACCAATGGTCAACCTGTGGCAAAGACTCAACAATCTGTGACCAAAACACTGCACGAGCACTCGCCACATTGGGCGCATAGATGTTCAGGAAGCCCACAAGGCCACCCTGAACCTGCAAAGTAATCCACCGAGCCCTGCCTGGCACAATAATCCCTCTGCCCACAATGGCTTGCTGCAATGAGTGCGCAATAGTCATACATACCCCACCCTGGATGCCTCTAGGTCCAAAAGCAGCTGACCAAAAGGTATCATAACGTCCACGCAAAATCTGACCACAGCACTGGATGCGGCTCTGAGACAAATGGTGCTCCTGGAGCATAAGGAGATCAATCTCTCCTCCCACAAGGCAACGCTGAAGCTCCTGCCGCAATCGGCCCCGCTGTCGCTGAAACTGGGGCCCACCTAATCCCTGCACGTTCCATAAGACGATCCTCATGGGGAGCGAGAGAGAATAGATGCTGCCGCAGCAGCAAGACGGGCTATCTTCGAGGCAGGCTTGGATGGGGAGTAATCCGCATCCGAGCGTCCTCTAGATAGGCGAGCCTGTAGTGAGTGCCTGGCCCAAGCCCAAGCAGAGCGAGCCGAGCGTAAAGCAACCTCCTCTGTCCAGGAGTCCTCATGTATGTATACATAGCAAGGCAAACACTGTGTATCAGCAAAAAAGTACACCACAATGTGCCTACATTCTGCTGAGTCTGGGGGTGTCACCGCAAACTTGGCCAGTGGCCACAAAGTCTGCAGCAAATCTGTAACTCCAGGTTCTCCCATGTGGTGAGAGAACTCGAGAACCTGTGTATGCAACCATCCCACCACTGAGTCGAGGGACCACTTTGTCTCGGTCCTACCGCAGAGAGGAAAGGAGAAACCAACTGCTGAGTCCAAGGCCTCTGTCCCCCTAGCGGCGAGGAACAGAGCGTGGACCCTGAAGCAAGTTGCCTCGTGGTCTGCTGCGGAATCGCCGTGAAAGCGAGTGAATCCGTAATCGAAGAAGTCCCAGCGGTGCCGGAGGTCAATGCTCGTCAGACCACGAGGGATAGCTGCAAGGGAAGATGTCTGAATCTGGAAAGGGGGCCGCAAGAAGGGCTGACCCTGTCTCGCTAGGCGACTCGTGGCAAAAGCGCTGCCAAGAGATCTCCTAGCCGCCGGCGAGGGGCCAGTCTCCTGAGTCGACTGTGGTACTGAAGCAGGAGGAGGGGGAGAAGGAGCTGGGGGGGGGGGGGGGGGGGGGGGGCGCAGGAGAAGAGAAGCGGGGCGGGACGACAGAGACAGGGGGGCGAGGTGGGGAGTGGGCGGGAGCAAGGGCGGGGGAGGGGATGAGGAGGAAGAGGGGAAATCTGAAGGTGGAGGGGCTGGCGAGGGTGAAACGGAAGAGAAGGCTGGCGTAGGAGGCTCCTCCTGCTCAAGAGGACCAAAGCGGTTCCCCGTGGGAACCCACTGCTGCTGAGTAGGCACCTGAGGGCCACTCTGAGTGCCAGGCTGTCGCTGTGGCCCCTAGCGTCGACGGCCATGGGCCTGCTGCCACCCCTCCTCCGCTGGAGCCCCAGGCTCGAAGGGTGGCTCAGAATCTGTGCGTTGTGTCGTTGGTTGAGGCTTTGGCCCAGCCTTGGCAGGCTGGGGCGGAGGTTGAGGTGCAGGCTGTGGTCTCCTCCGTGGACAGGCCTTCGCTAGGTGGCCCATTTGTCTGCAAATGAAGCACTGGTTTGGGAGACCCGAGTACTCGACACTCTGCGTAAACCAACCCCCACTCACGCGAGGCAAAAGGATGACCTTCGGGAGCGTGTGGGTATCTCTGACCAAAACTCGAACCGAAGGGATGCCGGCCGCCTTGGCAGCTACTGATGCTGCCGTACGAGGTGTCTCCAGAACAGTCCCGATGGCGGAGCCAATCCTGGAGAGCAGTGGAAGGTACTCTCTCCGTAAACCCGGAAAGCAGACTGAGATGGGGATGTCTGCCTCCTCTACGAGTACATCCGAAGTCGGGTCAAAACCGTGTCGCCACTGTCGAAAGTGGGCGCGTGATGCTCGGATAGCCAGTGGACTCATAGCTATGACCTTGGAGGCCATCTCGGAAGTCTCGAACTCGATCTGGTAGTACCCCCGTCCGAGGATCTGGACATCCAAAATCTTGCCCACCTCTGCAAGAAGGCGGGCCTGGAGAAGGTCTCACAGCTCTCCTCTGCTAGGACGGGTGCCGATAACCTTGCAGATGACAGAAGTCGCCTGCAAGCGCTCTACCTCTGCGGCAAGGCTCACTTGCTCTGTCGGCGAAACAGCAAGTCGAATGGTGGGCTCAGCGGGGTCGGGCGAGGGGGCTTCAGGTGAGTCCCTCTGTGGCGGAGCTGGAGCCTCCATTTGTGTCTACTGCTGAGTCGAAGAAGTGGACGGAGAAGAACAATCTGCAGCCGAGAACGCCGAACACCTGTTTTGAAGAAAAGGTGTTGCAGAGCCGGGCGAGCACGGGTATAGCGGGAGGGCTAGGGGGGGAGGGCGGCGGGCAGCAGGGGGTAGGAGGTGGCGGGTTGGGCAGGGTGGGGGGCTGGGCAGGGTGGCGCGAGGGCGAAGGGGGGGGGGGGGGGGCAGCGCGGGGGTGGCTGAGGGCAGCGCGAGGGTTAGGAGGAGAAAAGGGGGGGGGAGAGGGAGCGATGGCGCAAGGGGGGGGGGAGCGTGCAGCAGCAGCGGGCCTTCTGAAAGCATTATTTTAATTTTTCTTGGCGCAAATTCAGTGGTTAAAACAGATGATCAGTCTTTGACATATATTTTCACTCAACCAATGATGAATCCTCGTCAAGGAAGATGGGTGGAATTTTTGACAAATTTTCACATGGTGATCCAGTATGTGCTTGGTCTTCAAAATGTGGTGGTAGATGCTTGCGGATGGAAATTCCTATGTTTCAAAAATGAGTAGCTGATAGATAAAGACTTGGAGATGTTTTTCGAGGCTTCAAATCTCTCACTCCCACTCCTATAGAGATGAACATGTTTGAAACCTATACAATCATGGATGAGTTATTATATCATCTTGATCGTCTTTGGGTTCCTCACAATGGATCTTTGAGGAAAATCCAGATTCAAGAACATCATGAAGCTCCATTTGATGTCACCTTGGAATAAACAAGACCTATCGTCTTTTATCAACAACATATTTTTTACCTCAGATGTAGCAAGGTGTTATCAAGTTTGTCAAAGCTTATGATTCATGTTAAATCACGAAGGCCTCAAGACAACTTCCTCAAGGGTTACTTCAACTTTTGCCAGTACCTAGAGAAAGATGGTAAAGTAAAAGTATGGATTTAGTCAGCATTCTGCCTTGTTCAACTAAAGGCAATGCTCAAATTCTGGTGGTGGTTGATGAATTTTCCAAAATGGCACATTTTATACCTTGCAAGAAAGCTGGTTCTGCCGGAGATATTGTGACATTGTTTGTGCAATATGTTTTCAAAATACATGGCTTGCTAAGATCTATTGTTTCCAAAATTCACTGGACATTTTTGGACTTCTCTATTAAAGTTATTTGGACTTCTCTATTTAAGTCACTTGGCACGAAATTGTTGTTTAGTTCAGCTTACCATCCTCAAACAAATGGAGAGTTAAAACAAGTGAATCAGATATTGGAAGAGATGCTGAGACACTACATTCAAAATCTCTTAGCATCTTGGGACGATTACTTGCCACTTTTGGTGTTTTGTCCTCATTCAGTCACAAGCATGACTCTATTCCAAGCAGCATATGGCCATACTCTGCTTGTGTCTACAAACTTTGTTCTTCAACACAAAGTGGCGTTAACAGATCAATTGGTTCAAGAAATGCAAGATACTCTTGTTCAAGTGAGTGATAAATTGGTTTATGTTCAAACAAAATATCAGAAGTAGGCCAACAAACATTGACGTCATGCAGAGTTTCAAGAAGGTGATGTGGTACTATTATATGTAGCATGTCATCGCTACAAGACAGTGAAGTCAGTTTTTCCAAAATTGTGACCTCGCTTCAATGGACCTTTCAAGATCATCAAGAAGAATTCAATCGCCAGTTACAAGTTGGAACTTCAGTCCTCATGGGGAAAGATTCATCCAACTTTTCACATTTCTTGGCTCAAAAAACATTCAAGGAGATTTGTGTAACAGACTTGGACACTCCAAGTCGAGAATCTACCGCTACAACACAAATAATCACTTCAAAGTAGTTCATAGTTCACAATTGATTCGACACTAGCCCGCCGGCGGAGTTCCGTGCCTAGAGATATTGGCCCCAAAGATTGGCACCCCTTTCGGTATTTCTTTTCGTATTAATCTGTGTTCAAAGTACAAGAGTGCAGGCAAGCGCTCACTCTGAGACTCTGCGTCCAGATGCTCTGAGTTGTGAGGCCCTACCCACATATTTAGGTGTTTACAAGGGATGCTAAAAGTAGAGCCCAAAAGCTGTTCCCAAAAGCATTCAAAGTCAAAAGCTTTGAAAAATAAAGCAAGAGGAACTCTCTCTCTCTCTCTCTCTCTCTCTCTCTCTCTCTCTCTCTCTCTCTCTCTCTCTCTCTCTCTCTCTCTCTGATCTTCTTGCATAGCCAAAAAGAAAAAGAGTTCTCTCTCTTTCTCAAATTGTGTAGGATAAAGCAATGTCCAAAAGCTGGACCTCGCCGTAAATAACGCCGCAAATCGCGGGTGCCTGTACAGCTTGCCACGTGTCAATGGTTCCGCAATTTTCGGGACTGGACATCACGTCACCATTTGCCAACCCTAGCCAGTGTGTGTGTGTACCATGGACAGCCAGCAATGTGGGCAGCCACGTCACCAGATTGTGACATACCCCCCTCTTGAAAGCATTATAATCGCCCTCGAGTACGTCTGCATAGACAGAAGCCACAAACTATCTTAGGAGACACTGATTGTTAGTACCGACACACAAGGAACACACATCTAGCACATGTACCAATCGACAGTCACATCACATGACATCCCTTGACATCACACGACATCACATGACAAATCACATTCAACATTCATTCGGATCTCAGACCATGATTTATTGCCAATGCAATTAGCAATCGCATCTAGATCCACTCAGGACCTCATAGATGCCCGATTGACTAATCCCTATTGAAACCTTGTCTATCGAGATCATCTAGACCAAAATGTTGCAGTCATTTCGTCTATCAGTTCCTGCACTTAAAAACAAGTCGAGAACAAATCAGTTTCGTATTCGGGAATTCCATTTCATAAAGTCATACGACAGAACATTGTCAGCTCTCAGTATCGTTGAAGCTCAAAGAGACATCAGTGACTCTAGTATTCAAAAATCAAGGCATCTGTTGACAAAGGAGTGGAGTAAGTCCCCTCTTGTGCAACCCACTGCACCAGATCTCCGGCCAAGCTGAATTCGGGGTTCCATTTGGAGTAGACTATGCTAAACCAAAAGCTTCAAGGTAAAGGTTCAAAATCTGAGTAGTATCTGCTAGTTTCTCCTCCTCCATCCACTTCGCATCCAATGTAGGATAGTTCTTGAATTTAACCAAGAACCGCCTTCTCACTTTACCCTTATTCTTTGTGTCCTTATGTGCTTTATGCCTGTCAAACTTGACCTTTTGGCATACCAAGCAACTGCGCACAAACTCGTCCACATTCTTCTTGAGTCTCGGCCAAAAGAACCGTGGTGACCCGTAAACGGTGGACAGTGGCATTCAGTCATAACCTTTTCCCTCAACGGCTGTGTAACGCACAACATGGTTTTTCTCATCAAGTAGCCATCCCGAATGGAATATCCTGCTACTATCTCCCCATCCCATATCCGTGTGAAAATGTCTGCAAACTCTGTATCCATGGCATATTGATCGACCATATCCTCGAAGCTCCTATGGTGTATCGCGGAAATAGCCAGAACCAACGGCTTCCGAGACAAAGCTTCTGCCACCAAATTCTTCAGTCCTTGAACATGGACAATCTCGAAGTGAAACTGTGACAAGATGTTCGCCCACCGCATCTGCTTTTCCGATAGCTGCTTTTGTGATAAGAAGTATTGTAAACTTTGATGGTCTGTGAAGACAGTAAAAAATCTGCTCCGAGTAGGAAGTGCCGCCACTGAGTAAGAGCATGGATAACCGCCAAAAGCTCTTTCTCATAAATATGTGAGCCAGAAGAGGTAGAACATGATTTTGATGCTCCTAATGAGGATGCACAGCCACTTGAATTGGCTGAAAATGATTTTCAGCAGCATGATAGAGCTGAAAATGAGTTGCCTTGTGATGTAGAACCGTTGCCTGAGAATGTAGATCATTGGGTACGCAAGTCAACTCGTTTGAGAAGGCAACCGCAGAGATTTAACCCCTCTTTGGATCATGTAATGTTGACAGATGAGGGTGAACCTCTTACATATAAAGAGGCCAAATCATATGAGTCAAGCAGTAAGTGGGAGCTTGCGATGCAAGAGGAAATGAAATCCTTGTATGCAAATGATACTTGGGATCTTGTGCCATTGCCTAAAAGGAGAAAGGCTCTTCCTAACAAATGGGTATACAAGATTAAGATAGTGGATGAAAAACCCAAGTACAAGGCAAGATTGGTTGCAAAAGGATATGTACAGAAAGAAGGAATTGATTTTCAAGAAATCTTTTCTCCTGTTGTTAAGCTGACAACTTTACGTGTCCTTTTTGCTCTCGTTGCGGTGCTTGATTTGGAATTGAATCAAATGGATGTAAAGATAGCGTTTTTGTATAGTCACATTGAAGAGGACATATACATGAAACAGCCTGAAGGTTTTGTAGTTCCTACATGCGAGGAACTTGTATGCAAACTGAAAAGGGCTCTGTATGGTTTGAGACAATCATCACGACAGTGGTATAAGAAGTTTGACACTTTTATACTATCTCAAGGCTTTAAACGCAGCCTGCAGATCATTGTTTGTATACGAAAAGGGATGAAGATGGTAGTCCCATCATACTTGTTCTCTATGTTGATGACATGCTGCTTGCCAGGAAACATAAGACTAGTCTTGATGCTCTGAAACGTAAGCTAAATTCAGCATTTGCTATGAAGGATTTGGGTGATGTACAACATATTTTGGGCATGCGTATTAAAAGAGATAGAAAGCTGAAATTGTTGTTTTTATCTTAAGAAAGGTACATTGCAAAAGTACTTGACAGATTTAATATGGCTGATGCTAAGTCTCTTGGGGTACCTTTACCTCCATACACTAAGCTTAGCAAAACAGATTGCCCAAAGGATGAGGTGGCATTGAAAGCAATGAAGGGAATCCCTTATGCATCAGCTTGTGGTTCTCTTATGTATGCTATAGTTGCCACTCGTCCCGACATTGGTTATGCAGTGGGAGTTGTTAGTTGATACATGTCGAATCCTGGCAAAGCGCATTGGGAAGCTGTCAAATACATTCTGAGTTATTTGAAAGGTACACAATCGAAGTGTATCTATTATGGCAAAAGTGACTTAAAGTTCCAGGGATATTGTGATGCAAACATGGCAGGTGACATGGATACCAAGAAATCTACCAGTGGATATGTATTTGCCATTGCTGGTGGTGCAGTCTCTTGGTGTTCTAGGTTACAGAAAATTGTGGCATTGAGTACTACTGAGGCTGAATATATTTCAGCCACAGAGGCTTCAAAAGAGGCCATTTGGTTGGACAGACTTGCAAAAGAACTTGGCATGCCTGCTCATAGACCCGTGTTGGCTTGTGATAGCCAGAGTGTTGTCTATTTAGCCAAAAATGCCATGTTTCATGCGCGTACCAAACACATAGATGTGCGGTAGCACTTCATACGACAGGTATTGGAGGATGGTCTAGTCACCTTGACTAAGATCCATACACAGGATAACCCTGCAGATGTTCTAACCAAGAGTCTTGCTAATGCTCAACATGAGCATTGCATACAGCTGGTGGGAGTTGGTTAACTTAAAGGCGTCATTTATGCCTTTAAGTGGAATGTTGTTGGGTTAAATTCCTAAATAACCCCTTTTTGTACATTTTTATACTTTGTCCAGGTTCAATATCTGGACACATTTTTTTAAAAGTCACTTATAATAAAAGTGGGAAAACTTTAAACTCACTTATTTGAGTTTTCCCCAAAAACGTGAGCTCTCTCTCTCTCCCTGCTTCGATCCCTAGCGCTTCCTCTCTGTTGCACTCTGCCTCCTGCTTCTTGCCCCAATCCTGCACTACATCGCGACGCGCACCTACCGGTACTTTCTGCTTCGCGCTTTCAGAAACCCAAGAAAGAAGTGCTTGTCCAGCCTCCCCTTGTGCCTCTTTTCACTCATTGAGAGTGGACTGTGCACTTAGCGGCCGGCCAATCAACCTGAGGTGGGAAAAAGCAACCTTGGTGTGAGCGCAAGGCCGCCTAGGGGTGCGCGCGCGGAAAAGAGCAGAACTCGGGTGAAGAGAAGATCCTTCTCTAACACAGATTGCAAGCTAAAGAAGCACTTCAAGAACCTCAAGACTCCAGAACCTCAAGAACACTCAAGACCCTCAAGAACCTCAAGAACTCAAGAACCTCAAGAACCCAAGAACCCAAGATCCACAAGAACCCAAGTTCCTCGTGAACTTAAGAACCTAAGACTTCAGTGGATGGTCATCACTCAAAGAGGAATGGATACTTTGCTTGGTGGTGGTGAGCATTCATGGTGGCGAAGAAGAATTTTCCCCACCAGGAGGTTTTTTCGACCCTCCCCCTTCCCCATCTACGCCAACGATTGCACTAACTCCTATGGAGGAGTTGGAGCAGATGTGTCTGGACAGCAAGTTAGAACGCGAGGCAAGGAGGTTAGAACGTGAAGCAAGAAAAGCAGAAATTGATTGCAAGTACGAAGAAAGAATGGTAGCCATAGCGCGTGAGCGCGAGCAATCACGCTTGGAAGCCAAAGAACGACAAGCCAAACTGGACCGGGAGCGCGAAGAAAGACAAGTAGAGAACAAAAAAAGACGAGCCAAATTTGATCGTGAGAGAAAAGAAAGACAAGCAGAATTTGATTGCGAGAACAAAGCAAGACAAGAGATGAGCGACCAACACATGAAAGAGTTGTGGCAACTTTTTTCTATTGTGCAGGCACAGTTTGAACAGAATCAGGAGAAGGAGACTCTCTCAGTCTCGTCTTCTCAAAAGCAAGACACACATGATTTGCATGATGATTTGGATGATAATGACAAGCATGATGAATTGCTTGATCAAGATCACAAGCATGATGATTTGCAGGAAAAAGATATGATTGTTCACAAAGATGATAGTTTAGTTGATACTTTGTCTAGTGCAGCTAACCTCATTGCAGATTCGATCAATCTCGAAGAACTGATCTTGGCTCTGGAGTCGAGGTCCACAGAACCCCCACAGGAAGATTTGATCAATCATGAAGAACCGATCTTGGCTCTCGAGCCTAGGTTCCAAGAATCCCCACAAGAAGTATTATGTGTTCAAGTGATTAGTCAGCATGCATTGCTCGAGTGTTTCATTCATGATCGTTTCCTGTATTTTAGTCAGGGTCTTCATGTGATCCCTTTTCATAGGCATGCCATATTGTACATTGAGCACGATTTACTCATGAATGAGCATGGATGTATGTGGATTTCTCGTGAAAATCTGAAATGTTTGTATTCAAGGAAGTCACATTCCATGTCTCTTCCTTGGCCTGACACATTCGTAGAAAGAGCACAAGAAAGTATGAGCACCAAGCATGGGCATTTCGGTTGTGAATTGCCACAGTTGATTGCTTTAGATCAGAAAGACAAGATTCGATCTCATTGTTTGCGTGTGTGCGGTGAACGGTTTGGCACTCCGTCTATTTGTTCATCTACATTGCATGCATAGTCTTTGACGAAGACGAGATTTTCTCCACTCACTTTACATGGAATGGGTATGTTCATGTTTTTGTGTTGGAAGTGGTTTCAGGAATTTTCAGCCTTGGAGATTCTTGAAGGTGGACCTACATCCATAGACAAAGTTGAAGCATTGAAGGAGCTACAAATCATTTTGTGTCGCTTTCGGCGCGGCCCAAAGAAGCAAGCGTTGCAGACCTTTATGAAGTTCAAGTATCGCACGACCCACACCTCAGAGTGGGCCGGTGAAGAGTCCTTTCGAGTATTCCGGATGGTGTTGGCGATCTCCCTCGACGCCATACAGTTCGGTACCCGTACCTCACTTTGAAAAGGAGGGGATGTCACGTGACATCCAACCCTATGTGTCCGTGGACAAGCTACTTCACGACATGGGTTGGGTTCAGTTCAGTTAGGTTAGAATAGGAAGTGATCTGGCACTTTTGTGAGTATGTTCGCAAACCGTGCATGTCCAGACACTTAAGAGTAGATGCACATCCTCTGGTTGCACACAGCATGATCATCAGATTTCCATCAAAACCCATCGGGAGCATTTTTACAGTGCATGAACGTATTTTCCTTATTTTTGACATTTTTCACCTATTATGTTTAAGTGACTTTTGTTGGGAACTAGGTAGGGCAATCTGACTAAGATTATATATAATGAAACCCTAGCGCTAGCAATTTTGGCAGAAGGAGGAAGGAGAGCAACATGCACCCAACGCAGCAAGCCCTCTGGAGCAACTTCTCAAGCAAGATTCCCCCATAGAACCCCCAGCGTTTTCAGCCCTGCATTGTTAGCGTTTTCAGCCCTGCACTGTTAGCGTTTTCAGCCCTGCACTGTTAGCGTTTTCAGGCCAGCACATCGGCGATTCAAAGCCAGAAGTTCAGTGCTTAAAGGGACAGCAAGTCAGCGTGTTTGGACAGCAGGAAACAGAGTTTTCCAGCCAGCCAAATCTGCGTTTTTCAGCAGCAAGTCGGCAGTAGATCCAATGATTTTCAGCAGATAGAAACAGCCCGAAAGGAGCGATTTCAGCGTGTCGTCGTCGCATCGTCGTCATCGCATCGTCGTCACCACCGTCATAGAGTCAGAATTCAGCAGATAAAGATTTGCAGATTCCAACCCTTAGCATTTTCAGATTTCAGCCTGTCTCGTCGTCGTCCTCATCGTCGTCGACATCATCGGCAAGTCCAAAGCATTGTAGAGATTTGTGCAATCATAAGTAGACCGCTTTCTCCATAGAGAGTGGGGCCTTCGGAGGAGGGTTTGACAACATTCTGATGTCGTATTCTCTTCTCTCTCTATCTCTCAGTCTCATGCACCTTCGTTCACAGTGTCATTCACTTTGTTTGTGACCATTTGCACACTCTCACTAAAGGAATGGAAGGCTCTCTCTTCCGTAAGAAAAAGGAACCCTTGAGCACAATTCGGAGCACTCATCTTGAGCAAAGTTCAACATCCACTTCCGCTGCACCTTACACTTTTCCACAAGGCAGAGAGAAGCTTCCTCCACCAAAGATCAGATTTTTTCATGTGCCAAAGGGCATTACAATGATTAGCAAGCCACGATTGTGGTAGAAGAAAAGCATAAATTCGACTGGCAGAAATATCTTGACAAGGCGTTTCCCGAAGATCCCAATCAGACATGAGATCACCGTAAGGTAAAGGTGAAACAAGCAAAAAGTCAAGCAACATGCTTTGAAGTTCTCTCCAAAACTGACGGTAATGCATGCCACACACACACACACACACACACACACACACACACACCATACACTTATCTCATGGTTGTAGATACGAGAAATGGCATGCCAAGGAGGACCTCTACACTTGGATGGTCACGCCTCTTCGCTCTAGAGAGACGTCTCTTCGTCAAATGTCACTCCTCCGACGACTGGTTGCATCGCTTTGCCCAATGGTTGCAGCTATTCTTCTAAAGGATGTGTCTTTACATCAACAATCATGTCGATTCACCATGAGCTGTGTCTTTTCATTTATGGCTCTTCGTGTCCTATATAAGGTGTATTCAATTTCAATCATTTGAACATCTGTGTTTCAAGTTTTTCAAGTCTAATCTACAGCTTTAAGACTGAGTCTTAAGGATACACAGATAATTAGGATGAAATACTTAGTAGTAACAATTTTTGGATTAAAAAAACAGCCATAAAAGGCAATAAAATGCCCAAAATATACCCACTTTGGGTCAAATGTAGCTCAAAATGCGACATCACTCATGGTGCAATAAATTTAAGCAAGGGGGATGCGTGCTTATCGCTGAATATCAGCAGTTTCACCCTCCTTGAGAGGGGGACACACAAGGTTTCTCTATGATGCACTGGGAGTCTCTTGCAATAGCTAAGCGTAAGTTGCAATTTTCATTCCAGTGTTTCTCAGCCAGAGAGCATAACTAACAGTTTGAGGAGTCCAGAGGTTGAATTCCAGGTGACATCCACTGGTAAGACTCACTTTCTTTGCAAACAGCTGGTGGACCTATCATGTTTCATTTGTGGAACAAAATGATTATTTGTCTTTGATGTTCATCAGGTGCATCAACTTTAACACCATCAAAGGTAGTGGAGATACTGGATCGTTTTATTGTTGGGCAAGCAGAAGCAAAGCGTGCAGTTGCAGTGGCTCTGCGTATGTGTCTTATAGCCTTGATCCTCAAAATGTACTTAAAAACTGAATTGCATACTCCATCTGTGTAAGTAACAAAGGGTTTCTGCAGTACATACTGTTGAAAGGATAGTTAGCTGGGAATTATCCCATTTCAACATGATTTACACATGGTTTCTGCAGCACATATTGTTGAAAGGCTAGTTGACTGTGGAGAACACAGAAATGGGAAGGTGGCGCATGATTCCGACTGTTCTATTCTGAATTTTGCTTGCAGTTCGGCAATAAACTATCCTTACCTTTCTGGGAATTGCACATGTAGACCCAGTCTCAATGAAGCTGAGAACCCTCTCTAACAATAGTCCTCCCTCTTCCCTGCATCTGTCAATGGTCATCTGCCATATCTCTATGAATGTGCTTTGGTGTCCACTAGGCTCCTATCATAAAAATGACCGGGCACCTTCAGATGGTGCTGCCCAGTCTACTAAAGATCTCCATATTTTACCGAATCCTAGACTCCATCAAAGTGGCTGGAGAAGTGCTATCAGCATCCAAATAAAAGGTGCATGCCTAACCCCCTTTGAGACTTGAAAAGCTCTCGAAGTAATTTATCTAAGCAAAAGCAAATGAAGAGCTATCCATGAGACAGATCCAATCAATTTCTGGCTTTCACCAATGGCCTCTACTCTCCAAAGACAGGAGAATGGGGAGTAAAGCTTGAATAGAATGGATGGGAATTTGTTTGTGAAATTCAATTTGAGCAAATTTAGGTTTCCTATTCTCAAGAAGCAATTATCATCCATTCTTTTTTTTTTTAATGGCACATCACAAAAGTTAAAATATTGCAATTTTTATAGATATTATAGTGTTTTAGGCTCAAATTTTTATGATTTATGCTGTTGTGTCAGGAAACAGATGGCGCAGACATCGGGTACCTTTTCATTTGAAGGAAGATATTGTTCCGAAAAACATACTTATGATAGGCCCTACAGGTTGTGGGAAAACAGAGGTTGCAAGGAGGCTCGCAAAACTTGCGGATGCTCCATTTGTTAAGGTTTAGCTTCATTTCATTTTTGTACGTTTGAGTATTTCCTCTTGCATATGTTTCTTTATTCTGAGGACACTCAGAACAATGTCATCTGTCTCTCATTTCCTCCAATCTTAAATGCACAAAGAAAAGTATACAACTTACACTCGTAAACTACTCACTGCTTATGCCAGGTTGAAGCCACTAAATTTACAGAAGTAGGATTTCATGGTCGGGATGTTGATCATATCATTCGTGATCTTGCAGAAAATGCAATCCAGCTGCAGCGTCAGAAGGTACAGATGCACAATATAGAACAATCTATGAGTGCTCTTTTGAAATTGACTGTATTAGGAGAAACCTTTGAGTGTTTAGGTTGTTTATCCATCATGACATGCGTTGGTTATGTGGGCTTTATCCTATGACCCCTCTGTTGTTTATTTTTAGATATATTTTGGTGTGTATCTATTCTTGTCTACATGGGGCCTATGCTGCAATTATTCATGTGATGTCTAGGTGGCATGTCTACTTATCTAATTAATCTTCCATAGTCTCAAACAACATGTAGGTGCGGGATCAGCTAATAGAAGAAGTTGAGGAGACTGTAGCACAGCATATCTTGTTCAAGTTGACAGGACTAAACGGATCAATAGAGGTGCTGAAATTAACCTTAGTGGTGTTTTCATTACGATTCCTTCACAAACAGCTCTGATTCAATGTTGCTTGGCAGAGTGGCAGTCTTTCCCCAGAAGAGGAAGAAGCTTATTATGGGTATAGACAACTGTATTATAGTGGAGGACTTGATGCCAAGATAGTAAGTGTTGATCTTCCAGAAGGAAGAATGCGCATGCCAATTGATGTGGCTGGTCTAGGGGGATTCGGATCCTCTGCCGACTTTGTTTACAAGGTATGTCAGCTGCCTTGTAGTTGCTAAAAGCGTGGGCTCCATTTCATTGACTTTTGCTACATGTTTGCTAGATAATTATTTTCCATTTAAATTGCATGCAAGGCATTGTCCGCTACATTTGATCTGCAACATATATCATGGCCTAAAATTCCTCAACATGCTATCATAATGTTTACTGTAATTTCATGGCTGCTTTAAGCCTAAGAGGAGCTAGGTAAAGACTTCGGAGTGGTACTTAAATCAATGCGACATTCATAACTTGATCAACGTTTTCCTAAAAAGCCAAGGAATGTGCAAAAACAAGTGATTCCTACGATCATTAAGAGTGATTGCATCTGATTTAGTGCCCATTGATAGTGATAATAAGAGCATTAGCAGAGATTGAGGTTGAAGCTGAGTTTGATATTCTCTATCAACGTGACAGAGCTAAAAACATTAGAACCATTGCCTGAGATTCGCATACACGAAGAACCAATCACTGTATCTGTCCAAAGCATGTGCTTACTGGACTAAGAGGTGATAAAAGAGCATAAACACTCCTCATTCCAGGATGAGAGTGATCCTAACTGTGTACCCGTAGTGAACATAACTCTATTGTAACTCCCTTTATAGGAATGCTGTCAGGTCCTTTTCAGACTGTTCTATAGATGCTATGGACTTTCATGATAACTTTTCAATTTCGAGAAGGAAAACTCGTTAGTATGTGAAGACGCAACTTCGAAACATATAAAGCTAGTGGCCAAGCAGTCCAGCTGGAACATGCGTTAGAAGGGAAAAATGGATGCAATGTTGTCATGAGAGCTCATTTGGCTTTGGTTAGATCTTGTTCTTTGCTTGTGACACTAGTTAAAAGCAAGAATGATTTCAAGGAAAATGATGAAGTAATGTTTTGAGCAACTTAGTAGGCAAAATTGCAGTTTTGTTTAGATGCAAGCTTTCTGCAATTTTTTTGTACTGGTTTACAGATTGAGAAAGTCAGCAAAGGTCATAAAGTAGAAATGCCTGTGAGGGAGGCAAGGGAGAGAATGGTAGAAATTGAGATGGAGAAACACCTGAGCACTGACCAAATTACCAGAGATGCTTTACAGGTCAGGTTATTTCAGTCTGAAGGCTTTCGTTCTTTTCCATAAAATTCAGTTTACATTGTTCTGCTGGTTGCTTGGCAGCTTGCAGAGTCTGATGGGATTGTGTTTATAGATGAAATAGATAAGATTGTGAAAACATCAGAAATGACGCATGGGGCTGATGCCAGTGCAGAGGGTGTGCAACGGGATTTGTTGCCCATTATTGAAGGAAGGTGGCCTTCTTCTCTTAGCCCTTCAACATTAAGGATGGCTTCAAACATAATAGTAATAAAATACACCGCAGTTCTTTGTATCAGATGACAAACTTGCTTGAAACCCCTGTTCAATGTGAGTGTGTTTTTGACGGCTTAGAGATTTGAACTTGACCTTTGTTTTCTCATGTAGCTAAGTGGAACAACGCTAATGAGGTGAACTGTTTCTCTAATTATTGTTTTTTGTCCCTTAACAGTATGGTTAGCACCAAGTATGGCAATATCAGCACAGATCACATTTTGTTTATATGCAGTGGTGCTTTTCATTCCTGCAAGCCCAGCGACATGCTTGCAGAGTTGCAAGGTCGCCTGCCAATCCGAGTAGAACTTAAAGGACTTACGAAGGAGGTAAAGGGACCTTTTCAAGTTTTTTCTTAGATAGAGTGATATTGGCTTTGTTTATTGTTGTTTAAGGGGACACTTTTTGTACTTCAGGACCTTTACCGCATCCTAACAGAGCCGAAGACAAATCTTATAAAACAACAGGTGCTACTTATGAAGACTGAGGGTGTCGATCTGGTTTTTACAGATGCTGCTGTTCGAGAGCTGGCTAATGTTGCAGATGAGGTATAACAGATTTGAAATCAAAAGAAAGATTTAGGTTGCTTTTTAAACATTGCTATGTGGGAAAGTAAGTTGCAAGCTTGCCTGCTTTGAGAACGGGTAAAGTATGCTACAATGTCTTTGATTTACAAAAGAGATTGCCTGTTGTGTCTGTTCTTGGGATACTGTATAACCGATTTCCATATGAGCCTTTCTCCCACAGACAAAACTATGATCTGGGAGCCCAGTGAAAACCTTTTGCAAAATGTCTCCACCATGTCACTAGGTAGAGATATCAAGGAGGATACTTAATCAGGAACTAGTGAAGAATCATCATGATTGTGGGAGTAAGGTCTCCGCCTGCAGGTGTCTCAGGTCCATGCCCCAAAGTTCTCTCCATCTCCTGAATATTTGGAAATAAAAATCTAACTGTAGCTGCAAGTCCACCTTCCAGACTAGTTAGTTCCATAATCTACTCCACTTGTCCATTCTTCTTCTTCTTTGCTGACTCAGAGTCTTGCTTCTTCTTGTCTTTACCGTCCCCGCCCTTAGCAACAAGGGTGCCATCCGCCCCAACAGCCTCTTGATCTCGATAGGCAGAGTGGCCCACAATTGTCTTGAGTGGGGGGGACAACCTCCTCTTAGGTCGGGAAAGTCGTATGGTTGGAGGTGAGCATACTTTAAAAGTATGGGTGAATTGCTTAAGAAGCTCAAAGAGTAGAAGTCCTGCCATGCGCTCAGTAGACATCTCTCCACTGGCTGTGATCAGGTTATTATAGATATCACGCATCCTGCTCGTCAACCCTTAATGGAGTTGAATTGGTGGTTCTGAATGTTGTATAGGTCGTGCTCTAGTCGAAGTATCTAGGCAAAAGACTTCCCCTTGTACACATTAACTATCCTCCACCAAAGGCCATGTGCATGCTCCTCTTTGCAAACCTCCTCCATGTCTTTGTCAGATAGATTGATCATAAGTACGGTGAAGACTCGAAGGTTGTATCCTCCCACTTGGCAATCTCATTATCGTCGTTCTCTCGTTTCTTGGACTGATACTGGAAGTTCTTGATACCATGTGAGAGTGCACGATTACGTCTTGAAGGATGGGTACTAATGGAAGCATCCTAAACAAAAGAGATGGAACACCATTGTGGGTAAAGAAAGGTATTGGTGGAAAGGGATGTGTAAGGATGTAGCCAAATGTATTTAAATGTATGGCATCGTGATGCGCTGCATCCTACTTATGCATTGACCATTTATTATAAATGGGTTGTGGATTTGTTCACAATGCCTTTGGGACTTTGGCAAGCAAGTGAAGAAGATGATGGATCTGACTATGTGCAAATTGAGGATGAAAATGAAGTTAGGTGTGTCGTGGCACATTCACAATGGGAAAGAAAATAGTTCACCCCACTTTTTTTACTTTTTGATGTATGGAAATAAAAGAAACAATGTATGTATTGTGATATATGTGAAAGCGCCTTTTGTGGTTGTTGTCGCGTACATACCTTATCGGGGAGTCATGGACCTAGACATGGCTCCATTGCGTGTTTTATCACTTTAGAACATGCCTAATTTGGTTTAAAAATGTATATATGTCAAGTGTTTTATGATGACCCAGGGATAGTGCTGAGTTTGCTGCTCACTGTACGCCCCACCCTCGCCAACACTAGCGCTGCCCCCCCTCTCCTCCTCACATCCCCTCAGCCCATGTGCGTGCTGCTGTTGCTGCTGGCTGCTCAGCACGCTGTTGCCCCCAGCGTGCAGCCTGCACGCCTCAGCCCCGCGCCACCCCAGCCTCAGCCCCGCGCCCGCCCACCCCAGCCTCGTGCCCGTCCGCCTCAGCCTCGTGCTCCCTCTATCCGCCACCCCTTTTTCCCAGCCTTATCCTCCTTCGCATCATGTTCTCATCTCGCAGGTAGACTGTATTTCAGCCTGTTGTGAGTGTCTCGTCACCATCGCCCTTCTTGATACAGCAGCAGATATGGAATGGCGGCTTCTGCTCCACCTCAAAGGGACTCTACAATGGCCACCTCGCCCGACACCCCGGAGCCGACCCTTCGACTTGCTCTCTCACCAGAAGAGCAAGCGAGCTTGATGGC
Organism: Adiantum capillus-veneris; assembly: GCF_014529385.1. Classification (NCBI taxonomy): domain Eukaryota; kingdom Viridiplantae; phylum Streptophyta; class Polypodiopsida; order Polypodiales; family Pteridaceae; genus Adiantum; species Adiantum capillus-veneris. The sequence goes on from NC_140940.1 coordinate 20,528,607, forward strand.
CGAAGTGGAATTCTTGCAAGCCACTTCGGTTATCAGCAAGATCATTGGCACTCGGCCGAGTCGGGGCGAGGTTCGGGATCTACTTCAAGCCCGCCTTCTCTCCGATGTGGGCAAGATCACCGATGTCCAGATCCTTGGGAGAGAATACTACCCGATAGAGTTCGAGTCTCGAGAGACGACGGCCAAGGTGATTTCGATGAACCTGCTCGGCATCCGAGTAGCTCGAGATTACTTCAGGCAATGGCATCATGGTTTTGAACCTACTACAGATGTGCTTGAGGAGGCCGCCGAGTTGCCGATTCCGTTCTGCTTCCCAGGCCTGAGGCGAGAGTACCTCTCTCTTCTCCCTAGGATTGGTTCCATTTTTGGGACAGTTCTGTAGCCTACGCACACTGCAACTTCAGTTGTGGCCAAGGCTGCAGTAGGTAGTGGCCAAGGTTGTAGGTTTACCTACTGTGCGGGTTCTTGTTCGAGACACACACTCCCTTCTGAAGGTGATACTGCTGCTCAGGTGAGTGGGGGTTGGATCAGACAGAGTGTGGAGTATTCGGGTCTCCTGAATTAGTGTTTCATTTGCAGACAGATGGGCCATTTAGCAAAGGCCTGTCCTCGCTGGAGACCTCGACCCAGAGCGCATGCGTAGCTTCCTAAGGCTGAACATGCCCAACAACCAGATACACAGGATGCACAAGCTGGCACCTCGACAGAGACCAGCGATCAGGCAGCTGACGGTTGGTAATAGGTGCCTGGCCGCCGCCGATAGGGACGGACTCGTCCCAGTTCTCCCCTTGATGGCTGACCTCCTGCAACTCAGCAGCACCGGGTTCCGACAAGGAATCGTTTTGCTCCCCCCGGTGGTTGACCTACTGCAACTCAGCAACACTGGGTTCCGACAGGGAACCGTTTTGACCCCCTTCAGCAGGACCCGCCTGAGGAGGCCCCGTCCACTTCAGATCCTCCGTCTCCACCTCTTCCCTCAAATGCTGCCGCTCCGCTTCCCGCGCCTCCTCCTCTCCATCCTCATCCCCGCCTCCCATCCCTCCTCTCTCCCCGGTGGGGCCCACAACCTCATCTCTTGACCCCTCCCTCACTCCTCCTCAGATGCAGGGGACTGGACACGCGTCTGCCGCGAGGTGATCTCTTGGTAGTGCTTTCGCTACGAGCGGTGTGGCTTGGGAGGAGGGATAGCCTCATCTGAGGGCCTTTTCTGGTGCAGACGTCTCCTTTTGCAACAGTCCCTAGAGGTTTGACTAGCTTTGACATTCGCAGACGCTAAGACTTCTTCGACTACAGCTTCACACGATTCCTGGGTGACTCATCTCCCGACCTAGAGGAGGCCTGCTTTCGAGTCTGCGTCCTCTTTCTTGCAACTCGAGGCATTGAGGCTTTGGACACAACGGTGGGTTTCTCCTTCCTACTGTGCGGTAGGGATCCTATAGAGTGGACCCTATACACAGTTCTTGACTGGCTCCAGATTCAGGCTACTGAGTTCTCACACCACACAGGGGACTTAGGGGTGACAGATTTGGTACAGACTCTTTGGCCTTTTGCCAAGTTCAGCGTGACGCCATCGAATGCAGCGGGTTGCAGACACATTGTGGTGCATTTGTTTGTTGATACTCAGAGCCTCCTTGCTATGTATTTGTACATGAGGATTCTTGGACTGAAGATGTAGCCCTACTGGCTGCACGCTCGGCTTGGGCCTAAGTAGGATAGTCACTCCATACGCGCTTGTGTAGAGGTCATTCGGATGCGGATTACTCCCCATCCAAACTGACCTCAAAGATAGCAAGGTTGGTTGCTGTTTATAGCATCTGTTTTCTTACACTGACTCCATGAGGATCGTCTCATGGAATGTGCAAGGATAAGGAGGGCCCTAGTTTCAGCGTCAGAGGGGTCGGCTGCGTCAGGAGCTTCAGCGATGCCGTGTGGGTGGTGAGATTGATATTCTTATGCTACAGGAGCATCATCTGTGTGAGAGCCGCATTAGACGATGTGGTCAAATTTTGCGTGGTCGCTATGAGACGTTTTGCATTTGGACCTGGAGGCATCCAGGGAGAGGTATGTATGACTATTGTGAATTCTTTGCAGCAGGCCATTGTGGGCAGAGGTATTATTGTACCAGGCAGAGCTAAATGGATTACTATATGCAGGTTTAGGGTTGCCTCATGGGTTTCCTGAACATTTATGCGCCCAATGTGACAAGTGTACGGGCAAAGTTCTGGTCTCAGGTTGTGGAGTCTTTGTCGCATGCAGAGTAGTGGTGTGTTGGGGGGACTTCAACATGCTGGAGGACCCCTCTAATCGGATTGGAGGTGTAAGGTGCAGCGGAATGAATGTTTGGCTTTGCTCAAGATGAGTGCTCCGAACTGTGCTCAAGGTTCCTTTTGTTCTTATGGAAGGGAGAGCCTTCCGTTCTTAATGAGACAATACTATGATCACAACAAAGTGAATGGAAACTGTGCGTGCAAGTGTATAAGACTGAGAGATAGAGAGAGAAGAGAATACAACACCAAGACGACGTAAAACCCTCCTCCAAAGGCCCCACTCTCGTTGGCGAGAGTAGTCTACTTATGATTGCACAACTGGTGCAACTGAATGCAAGTGATTGATGCAAGTCTAGGCTGTGTTGACAATGACGACGGGGATGACGAAGTCGACCTAAGGGCTGAAATCTGCAATCTTTCTACTGTTGTCCAAAAACGCTATGGGTTGAAATCTGTGACTAGTCCAAAAACGCTGATTTTGGGGCTGTTTTCTTTGGGTCTTTGATGCTGAAAATCTGCAGGTTTAGGGCTGAAAACTGAAGTTTCTTCTGGGCTGAATCTGCTACTTCTCTAGGGCTAAATCTGCAAGTACATTGCTGAAAAAGGCTGCAGGCTGATGTGGTATCTGTTGAAAACGCTAGGTCATTGATTCCCAAAAACGCTAGGCATGCTGATGTCAAAAACGCTAGCTGTGTCTGGAACTTCTTCTGGCGATGAATGTTGATGCAAAACGCTAGTAGCTGGAACTTGCTGGCGCTCGCTACCTGATGCAAAACGCAAAGTGCTGGGAGGTGTGGCGATGACCCTCTTGATGGAAACGCCAAGTTGCTGAGTCCTTTGCTTGGAGGGGAGACCACCAAGTTCTTGTTGAGAAGTTGCCTGCTCAGCTTGGCTCTTGTTGCCTCTTGTGCCAAATAGTGCTAGCTCTAGTTTGCTTACATACAAACTTAGCAAAATTGCCCTACCTACTTTCCAACAAAAGTCACTTAAAAATAATAAGTGAAAAATGTCAAAAATAGGTAAAATAGGCTAAATGCACTGGAAAATTCCCCTGAAGGATTCTGATGGATTTTGATGGGAATGCTTATGATCATGCTGTGTGCAACCAGAGGATATGCATCTACACTAAGTGACTGGGCATGCACAGTCTACAAATATACTCACAAAAGTGCCAGATCACTTCGAATCTAGATTGACTGGACTGACTGAACCCTTGTCGTGCTATAGCTTGTCCACGGACACATAGGGTTGGATGTGTCATGTGACAGGAGGTGGCCATGTCACGGTGCACGGGGTTGAGCTAGCAGCTTGGGAGCGGAGCGGCTATGTATGACTATGAGGGTTGCTGATGTTTGGCAGTATTCAGGTTTTGTGAGACCCCATAACAGCTTGGCTTTCTCTCGTTCTGATCGCAGAGTTGGAGGAGTGAATCTATCCAGGATAGATCGCTTCTACGCTAGTGACCGCATTTGTGACTTGGGTGGGTCAGTTTGCGTCTTGGTTGAGACATCATTTTCAGACCATGTACTAGTGATCCTCACGGTGACAGATAGACAGAGGAGGGGGAGCAGAAGCTACGCATCCCTGAGAGGATCTTGTTGGATTCCGAGCTCAGAGAGCGAGTGGTGGCTCTTTGGACAGAGGGCATGGACACGAGGACTCTCCTGCTAACAGAGTGGCCTTTGGACTTGCTCAGCTTAGTCGTTTGTTTCTTCAGGAGTGTAGGGTCCGCCTGGCTGCAGTGAGGGAGGAGGAGTCCGCATGTAGAGTCCGCATCCTCCTCCTTTGCTCCTCTTCGATGATCATGTTAATAAGAATGGGTGTACAAGGAGCTTCCTTACCTCTCGCTTTCTTGGTGACCTCAATCCATTTCTCGGTCTGCTCTACTTTCTTTTGTGTTGTGGAGATGTTTGCGGCTCATGACTTCTTCCTCTCATCTTCCTTGATAACCCATATTTCTTCTCTCATGGTATTCAATCCTTCCATCATGGATTGCTGAATTTCGCCTTCTTCAAGCTGTCCTCTTTTTGCTGCAAGAAGTTCACCTTGGAGAGTTCGGATTGTGGCTTCTTGTGAAGCCACTTGCTCTTCAATGCGAGAAATCCTTTCGCATAGGTTCTTCTTCTCCTCTTTCAATTCCTCCATGTTTGAAGAAAGGTTGCTTCCATCTCTTTCATCCACTCCTTCACTTCAACTTCAAGTGTTGATATCCGCTTGTTGGTGATCGAGAACTTCATGTTGAGAGAGAGGCGGGCTATAGCCACTAGGGAGGCCATGTGAAAGGGGGTCAATGGGTAGCCCAATTGAGAGAGACCATGAGAGAGCGAGAGAAAGAAAAGAAAAAAAAAACAAGAAACTCTAAAAAACAGCAAGAAACGCTTCTGAAATCCTAAAAACAGAGAAAATCAGCTTCGAAACTTAAAAAAAGAGCAAAACCACATTTTAAATCCTAAAAAATAGTAAAAAATAGTGAGGAAACCCTAAAAAATAGCAAGAAACAGTGACGAAACGCTAAAACACAGAGAAATAGTGGCAAAACCTTAAAAAACAGTGAAAAAACAGTTTTGAAACCTTAAAAACAACAGAAAAACAATGACAAAACCCTAAAAACAGAAAAAAAGAGGTGACAAAACCCTAAAATCAGTGAGAGAGATTCCAATACATGTGGGAGAGAGAGAGAGAGAGAGAGAGAGAGAGAGAGAGAGAGAGAGAGAGATGAAATATTAAATTAACGTCTTCAAAAGGCCAAAATGACATAGTTATCAAGGAACGTGTTCCCTAGGCCCCGGAACGCCGTTCCCTCCCGCCTACCAAGCCGGAACGTCCCTGAACGTTTTGCCCTTTTGGGTGGTCGGCCCAGAACGGCATCGGAACGGCCAACTCTAAAAAATGGGGAGAAATGGGCAGTGTTTTGCAAATTTGTAGTGAACATTAGGTGCTTTTGAAAGTGTGCAAGGACTCAAAATGAACCCCCTCACACCCATTCCCTTCTCAAGCAAATCCACATGCCCTCAAGGTCTAAGGCTTAAGCCTTAAGCTCTCTCGACTCTCTCACTCTCTGAAGCTCTCTCCCTCTCTTGAGTCTCTCCCTCTCACTCTTGAGCTCTCTCCCTGTCTCTCTCTCTCAAGCTCTCTCCCTCTCCCTCCCTCTCGAGTCTCTCTCTCCCTCTCCCATCATCCATGGTCTAGGGGTCTTCAAATCGAGTTTTTTTGTGAGTATTAGAGTCAAAGGACTCTAATACTACTTGTATTCAAATTTCAAATATGTAGAGCTAAAAAATTACATTATTTGGGTGTTTTTTATGCCTCCCGTTTTGGACCCCTGGCTGTTCCCCTATTCCGCAGGGGTCCCAGTCGCCGTTTGCGTTCCACGTTCCGGGTAACTATGCAAAATAACCTATGAGACCAAACCCATAGAGAGAGAGAGAGAGAGAGAGAGAGAGAGAGAGAGAGAGAGAGAGAGAGAGAGAGAGAGAGAGAGAGAGATGTAATGAAATGAATTGTATTATTAACGTTTTCAAAAGGCCAAAATGACCTATGAGACCAAAAGGCTACATGTGGTGAATCTAATACCAGGTGTGGGTACAAAAAATACAAAGAATTGAAAAGAAAATAGTGGGTTGGGGTGGGGTGAAAGCTGATACAAAGGGAATACAAAGGGTGAGTTGATACAATGGAGCTCTCTGATAGTTGAGGCATCATATACATATACATCAGTATCCGGGACAGCTCCTATGTCGCGCCAGTATAGTATGGATCGTCTGTCGCAATCTGCATCGATATCGAGAGTGCCCTCTCATCCGTGGGCGACGGGACCGCCCAAACTCTATCACCCGATCAAGCAGTATGCCTCTGGTGCCTCTGGTATTGTTATGTTGTGGGGGCTGCTCGAACTCCTCTGTCAAAGAAATGTGTAATCTTCCGCTGTCGCTAGATCTCTCTCAATGTGCCCCTCTTCAAGAGGTCCTCTCTGTGTTTGCAAATCTCCAATAAGTATAATCCGAGGCATCTCTGATGCTAGTATCTCATGACTCTAGAAAGTGGCCCAAAACCCTCTTTGAATAGACAGTGAAAGCGGCCTTGTATCTCATAGTATACTGGGTAGTGACATATGTAATGTAGCTCTGTCTGTGGCTCTATTTGGCACACCTGAAAAATCCTGGACTCAGCGGGTACTCCTCTAAATCTGCCTGTTTCGATTTCTAGCTGATGTGAGGATGTGCGTATCTGACCAATAGCACATCGTATCCCATGGGATAGATGAGTATCCATGTATCCTGGTCTAAGCACAAAACCATCCTCTGTGAGTTGGAGAAGATGCTCTCTATAGAAAGTCATCGTCGTACCTAGCTCATGTGTAGGCTGTATCGATGTCCTTTGCGTATTCAATTGAATCAAGTCTTGTTTGATGAGCTTGCCAACTTCTGCCCTAGTGAGGGAGATGGAGGGTGCATCTAGAGAGTACTGAAATGTGGGGTAGCCGGTCCATACTAAAGCCATGTAAGTGAAACCAAGATGCCATCTCTGCATACCAACATGATCTATCTCCCTGTAATGCTAGCTGTCGCGAAGACTCTAGTGCTAATCGAGCATATCTGTCTCTAGGGAGAGCCCAAGTGCTATGCGTAAATGAAACTGATCGAGTGAGTGTCTCCACTACCAATGGAGGAGCAGGGAGCTCTGCCCTAACAATGGCATGTGGTACAGAGGCCTTGGCCCTAATCATCCAAGAAATCATAAACACCAAGGGCTTCTCCATACATCTCCATCCATCAGTACTGGCAGCTCTGCTATGATGATCAATTGAGGGGCTCCATATCTCCACTCCGTACAGCATGGCTGAAGTGACCAACGTGTCAAAGAGCCAAAGCTTTGTCTGAGGTTCTGAACTTGCGAACATATCCTCTCAAGTCTCCCCAATGTTGCATAGGCTTTAATCAATCGTGTATCTGTTGCACGCCTCAGGGAAAATACTGGACCACTGAAAACCGCCCCAAGATAAGTGTATGTATTTGCATACTCCAGAGTCTCTCGACCGTATGTAAAAGTGGGGGTGGACCTCCTTACCCAGTGCGTCGTGGTGTTAAACACCATTACCTTGGTCTTACCAAGGTTCATAGACAATTCACTGTCCTGTGCAAATACATGCAATGCATCCAAATGACGCTGTATCCCCTCTGGAGAATTAGGGATCAGCACAATATCATCAGCATATAATAGCAACGAAACCCATGTCCCTGCAAGTTGAGCACCTCTATCACCCTCTGTATGTACATAATATAAAAACTCATCTTCATATATCCCAAAGAGAGTCGGAGATAGGGGACAACCCTGCTTCACCCCAATGGTGGAGTGAACCATGTCGGACATGCCCTAAGTAGTGCATACTTGTCCTACCACTGTCCTGTATAAAGCTAAGATCCTCGAGATCAGCTCTGTGGGCACCCCCATGTCTTGCAATCTGCATATGAGTTTGGCTAGTGGCACTGTATCAAAGGCTTTGCGGAAATCCACAAAGCTCTACCCTCCTCAATAATGGCTCTGAGTGTCAAAATCTAGTCAAGAGTGGAGAAACCTCTCCTGAACCCTACCTGTCCTGCAGCCCGTATGCCCTCTCTCTCTCTATCTATCCACTCAATTCATGCTCAAGAATTGCTGCATTTAGCCTAGCCAGAGTGTGACCAACCATGATGGTTCGGTAATTCCCAGGAAGCATAGGATCTCTCGACTTGAAGATAGGCACAATAGTGGACATACTCCAAGTCTCAGGGAAACCCTCATACATGGCTCTATTAAACATCATAGCAAGAGGCTCTGCAAGCATATCTCTGGCATGGATAAAGTGCTCTGCTACCAGACCATCATGATCCTGTGCTCTTCCTATCTTCATCTTGTCAATGGCTTTCCTTACCCTCTCAGCAGTAAAGAAAGTACATGTTGCTGCGTATGCCTCTGGAGGGTCAGGCAAAGGTGGCTGCCTCGACGCTCTATAGAGAGATGTAGCATATTCCCCCCATGTCTTTGTGGAAGTGATTGCTGGCGGTGGAGAGTGCTCATTGAAAAGCCTCCATGCCTCACTAGAGTTCTGACTCATAAACAGCTGATACAGATCACACTCTAATTGAGATAGGTGAGCCCTCTTTTTTCGCTGCACTAGGCGGCGGAAGGTAATCCATGAAGGTCTGTGTAGTAGTACCCATGAGCACCTCTCTTTGTAATTTGATCCTCGTCTCTCTACACTCCTCATCATACCAATTGTTCTGAGGCATGCTCCCAGGTCGTCTGCGTGTAGGCTGGCTGTGGGGATATGCCTCTGATGCTGCATCATGTAGCATCTCTGTCATAATGTTGGTGAGCTCATCTAGTGGTCGTCCTGGCTCCTGAGTGCATAGCTGCTTGTATATCTCATCAGTGTATACGTGATCCGTCTCCCTCTTGAAGGTATACCGAGTATGTGTGGAGGCCTCTCCCAATGGAGCTGTGTTGAACCGGAACGATAGAGCGAAAGACAAGATAGCATGATCGACTGCTACCCCAACCGGCCTCGTTCCTGTAATAAACTTGGACACTCCAAGTCGAGAATCTACCGCAACACCACAAATAATCACTTCAAAACAATTCACAGTTCACAATTGATTCGACACTGGCCCAGCGGAGTTCCGTGCCTAGAGATATTGGCCCCGAAGACTGGCGCCCCTTTCGGTATTTCTTTTTGTATTAATCTGCAAGTCAAAGTACAAGCAAGTCGGCGGGACTCACTCTCAGACTTTGCGTCCAGATGCTTTGAGAAGTGAGAGCCCAAAGACCCTGTTAAAGATTTACAAGGGATGCCAATTGTAGAGCCCCAAAAGCTGTCCATAAAAACTGCCCCTAAAATAGGCTTGCAAAAATAAAGTAACTTAAAAATTAACCCCTTTCTCTGTTGCTGCAATACGTTCAATAAAGCAACTATCGCGTAAAGCTTTCAACCATGCTTGCGTAGCCCAAAAACAGCCCATCGCGTAGAAACAGCCAGCCACGCAAAAAGCCCTGCTTTTTCGTACGCTCAGCTACGTGTGGCGCCGCTTTTTTTCCGGACTATCCTTTTATGGGACTGCTCTGTTATGGGACTGCTGCTAGCCGGAGGCGAGTGTGTGTGTGTGTGTGTGTGTGTGCCACGTCAGCAGTTTGTGACATACCCCCCTCTTGAAAGCATTGTAATCGCCCTCGATTACGCTTGCAAAACAGACAAAAGCCATAAACTGCGTTAGCAGACACTAACTGTTAGTACCAACGCATAGGAATACACATCTAGTACATGTACTAATCGATAGTCACATCACAAGACATCACAGGACATCACATGACAATCACATTCAACATTCATTCGGATCTTAGAGCATGATTTATCGGCAATGCAATTAGCAATCACATCTAGATCCACTCAAGACCTCATAGATGCCCGATTGACTAACCCCTATTGCAACCATGTCTATTCGAGATCATCCAGACCAAAATGCTGTAGTCATTTCGTCTATCAGTTCCTGCACTTAAAAACAAGTCAAGAACAAATCAGTTTCATATTCCGGAATTCCATTTCATAAAGTCATACAGCAGAATACTGTTAGCTCTCAGTATCCCTGAAGCTCAAAGAGACATCAGTGACTCTAGTATTCTAAAAATCAAGGCATTTGTTGACAAAGGAGCGGAGTAACTCCCCTCTTTTGCAACCCACTGCACCATATCTCCGGCCAAGCTGAATTCGGGGTTCCATTTGGAGTAGACTATGCTAAACCAAAAGCTTTAAGGTAAAGGTTCACAATCTGAGGAGTATCTGCTAGTTCCTCCTCCTCCATCCACTTCGCATCCAATGCAGGATAGTTCTTGAATTTAACCAAGAACCGCCTTCGTACTTTACTCTTATTCTTTCGGTCTTTATGTGCCAAAATCTGTTTAGGAACAAGGATCTCCTCGTTTTCCTCCACTCTGGGTTGCTCCTCGGGCTCCCCATCTTCGGGCACATCACCTATAAAAGGTTTCAAGAGACTCACATGAAATGCATTGTGAATCCTCGAAGTGTCAGACAGTTTCAGTCGGAAGGAGATATCATTGATCTTTTCGGAGATCTGGAAAGGTCCGTAGTATCGCATACTAAGCTTTGGAAAAAGCCTCTCCTTTCCCTTTTTCTTTCTCAGGTGTGACTTCTCAAAACGTAAGAACACCCAATCATCCTCCTTCAATTTCAAATCGCTACGATGGCGATCCATTGCCTTTTTCTGTCTTTCCTGAGATTTTTGCAAAGCCTCGCGGACCTTGGCAAAAGCCATATCTAAGTCTCGCGTGTATTCATCTGCTCCAAAAATCTTATCTTTCGTGCTTAGGAAGGGTGGAACCTTCGCAGCACCTTCAACGTCGACGAGTGTATCGTGTTATTGTAGGCAAATTCCACGAAAGGTAAGTACTTTTCCCATTGCGTCTGCTGATCCGAGATGTAAGACTTGAATAAATCTAAAACCACTGAATTGGCAATCTCAGATTGCCCGTCAGTCTGCGGGTGGAATGATGACGAGAACTGCAACCGCGTGCCAATGTTCTCCCAAATTGCCTTCCAAAACAAACTCGTAAATTTGGGGTCCTTGTCGGAGACAATCGTCTCAGGCATGCCATGCAATCTGAAGATCTGGGCCACAAACAGTCTCGCTAAGTGATCCGGCTTGACTGTTTTCTTCACTGGAATGAAATGAGCCTGTTTGCTAAATCTGTCAATAACAGTCCAAATACCATCGTGACCACTCTTTGTTCTCGGGAGATCAAAAATGAAATCCATCGCAATACTTTCCCAGGGGCGGGTGGGTATGGGTAAAGGCTGTAACAATCCCTGTGCCTTATGCCTGTCAAACTTGACCTTCTGGCATACTAAGCAACAGTGCACAAACTCTTCCACATCCTTTTTGAGTCTTGGCCAAAAGAAGTATCTCTCTACCCCCTTCATGGTGGTAGCAATGCCGCGGTGACCTGTAAAAGGTGGACAGTGGCATTCAGTCATAACCTTTTCCCTCAACGGCTGTGTAAGGCACGACATAGTCTTTCTCATCAAGTAGCCTTCCCGAAGGGAGTATCCAGCTACTGTCTCCCCATCCCGTATCCGTGTGAAAATATCTGCAAAATCTGTATCTGTGGCATACTGATGGACCATATCCTCAAAGCTCCTATGATGTATCGCGGAAATAGCCAGAACCAACGGCTTCCGAGACAAAGCATCTGCCACCACATTCTTCTGTCCCTGCACATGGACAATCTGGAAGTGAAACTGTGACAAGATGTTCGCCCACCGCATCTGCTTTTCCGATAGCTGCTTCTGTGACAAGAAGTAGCGTAAACTTTGATGGTCTGTGAAGACAGTACAAAATCTGCTTCGAGCAGATAGTGCCGCCACTGAGTAAGAGCATGGATAACCGCCAAAAGTTCTTTCTCATAAATCTGTGCTGTCATTTCCGGCCTTGAGAACAATCGGCTCTCGTAAGCAATGACATGGCCTTGTTGCATTAAAACCGCACTCAGACTACGACCACAAGCATCACAATATACTTCAAATGACTTCTGCAAGTCTGGCAAAGTCAAAACTGGTCCCGTAGTCAATTTCTCTTTCAATGTCTGAAAGGCAGTCACCTCTATGGGTCCCCACGAGAAAGGGACTCTTTTCTGCGTCAAGATATTCAAAGGGGAAGCAACCTCTGCAATCTCTTGATTGAACCGCCTGTAGTACGAACACAATCCCAAGAAGGTTCTAACTTCATGGACATTCTTCAAATTGGGCCAATCACGGATAGTGTCTATCTTGGCCGGATCCATTTGCACTCCTGTTGCTGACACAATGTGTCCCAAAAAGTGTATCTCTGGTAGGAAAAATTCAGTTTTCTTTGCCTTACACTAACTTGTGATCTCGTAATGTCTGAAAGACTTGAAGCAGATGATCTGTATGTTGTGCATCATTCTTGGAGAAAACAATGATATCGTCAAAGAAAGTGCCAACAAATAGCCTGTACTCATGATATGGTTAAATGTCGCAAGAGCATTGGTTAAGCCAAAAGGCATCACCAAACACTCAAATAACCCAAAAGTCGTCCGAAAGGCTGTCTTGTAGACATCTCCCGGCGCGATTGGGATCTGATGATATCCACTTTTCAAGTTGATCCTGCTAAAGCACGAGGATCCCTGAAGTTGGTCAAGTATATCATCGTTTCTAGGGCACTTCGCGGAGATATGCCCAGTTTCCCCACATCTAAAGCACTTCCCCTCCTCTATGTAGCGAGCCCGCTCTTGAGGAGTAAGCTTGGGTCACGCATCTTTCTTTTCTGGGTTGCTCTTTCTCTTTCTACTTTCACTTGTCGAAGTCTGGCTCTTTGTGTCATGATCTCATTGGTGGGGTAGGTCAAGCTGCCTAAGTGAATGGCAAAACACCGTTTCACATGACTTATCAACTCCTGAATGGAAGCTGACTTTTGTTCCAAGCAGTGATTTCGGATCTCTGTAGGTAGACCCAAGGTAAACCGCTCAATCTGTTCCTTGAACGAGATCTTCTTAAATGAAGATGCGGATAGAAAACAGCTCCAGAATCTCTCGCAATAAGCGTCCACTGTAGCCTTCTTGGTCTGTTGTCATCAGAGTCCGTGTAACAAACTGCTGACGTGTCAAAGCCTAAAGAATGGAGCCAACTTTCCGATGTGGCCGAGGAGCCTAAACCCTAAGAAGAACAAGTAACAGAAGAAGTGTCACAAAGTGATGACGTGGTTGTCCGAGAGCTGAAAACCCTAACCCTAATTTTTGCCAAAAACCCTAACTGCTGAAACCCTAATTTTGAAAACCCTAACCCTAAAACTGCAACAGCGTAGCTGATTTCCGAAAATTGTGCTGGCATGATGACGTGGCAGGCTGTACGGATTTCCGTGATTTACGCTGGTAGCTTTTGGCATTGCGTTTTGGACCAGAAGCTTTTGAGTTTGAAAGCTTTTCATGTAAACTGCTTTTTGGACCAGAAGATTTTGAGTTTGAAGCTTTTCATGTAAACCGCTTTTTAGGCCAAGGGCCTTTAAATATGAGGCTAGGGCTCATTCTCTAGCATGCTTCCTGGAGAAGGTGCAGAGTCTGGAGTACCGGCTTGTACTTTGATGATGCAATATAAAGAAATATCGAAAGGGGCGCCAAGGTTTGGGGCTACTCTCTGGGGTGGAATTCCGCCACTCCGTGTCGCGTGTCGTCTCTCTCTGTCTTTCAGTTCAGTTGTTATTGAAGTGTTAAAAATCTGTTTAGTCTGTTCTTTTCTATTGGCACGTGGTGCCCGCCTTGTGACAGTCCGAACTGTCTGAAGACGAGTCCTTTGTAGAACTGTCAATCACCGGGCGAGATTTAGACTTCTTTGCCTTTTTCTTGCACTTTCCGAAGCCATAGGTGCCGCGTAAAAAGGATCGGATTTCCCGTAGGAGAGAAATCGGCCGCTCTTTGTTACCACTGTAACAGACTTGGACACTCCAAGTCGAGAATCTACCGCAACACCACAAATAATCACTTCAAAACAGTTCATAGTTCACAATTGATTCGACACTGGCCCGGCGGAGTTCCGTGCCTAGAGATATTGGGCCCAAAGACTGGCGCCCCTTTCGGTATTTCTTTTTGTATTAATCTGCAACTCAAAGTACAAGCAAGTTGGCTGGACTCACTCTCAATCTCTGCGTCCAGATGCTCTGAGAAGTGAGAGCCAAAAGACCCTTTTAAAGATTTACAAGGGATGCCAAAAGCAGAGCCCCAAAAGCTGTCCATAAAAACTGCCCCTAAAATAGGCTTGCAAAAATAAAGCAACTTAAAAATTAACCCCTTTCTCTCTTGCTGCAATAGGTTCAATAAAGCAACTATTGCGTAGAGCTTTCAGCCATGCTTGCGTAGCCCAAAAACAGCCCATCGCGTAGAAACAGCCAGCCACGCAAAGAGACCTGCTTTTCCGTACGCTCAGCCACATGTGCTGCCGCTTTTTCCCCGGACTGATCCGTATGAGCACTGCGCTGTGCTGGGAGTGCTGCCAGCCGGAGGTGAGTATGTGTGTGTGCCACGTCAGCAGTTTGTGACAGTTCCCACCACGAAATCCTGAAAGGAAGGAACGAGTCTTGACGGAGCCATAACATAATCCACTATACTAGCGCCCTGCCGATGTGGAAAGCTTGTAAAACCACCAGCTTGCAGGGAATCTCTGTAGGCTATTGAAAATGGCCAATCCATGTGCAGTCCCCATATCAATCAAGTATTTGCGATACTTAGTGTGCTCCTCAAGGCTCATCCTGTAATAATCTAGACAGGCCCATTTCTGTAATGTCAAGCTTCCACATCAACTCCTTTGAGGTATCATAGAATACTGTCTAGTGATGGGCAGTCCTAGCATTGAAATCCCCCAAAAATAATAATGTCTCCATCTTTGGAAAACTCCATAGATCATCAAGAAGTCCTTTGCCTCCATGGATGGGAAGCGCATGATTAGAGCTCTTTCTTTTGAAGTCTCCCCATTTCCTTGCGTCTTCTTCCTCGCTGCTCCTCCATTGGTAGTGGAGGTACTCACTCAATCAGTTTCATTTATGCATAGCACTTGGGCTCTCCCTAGAGACAAATATGCTCAATTAGCACTAGAATCTTCGCGACAGCTGGCATTGCAGGGAGATAGATCATGTTGGTATGCAGAGATGGCATCCTGGTTTCACTTACATGGCTGTAGTAGGGACCGGCTACCCCCATTTGAATACTCTCTGGATGCACCCTCCATCTCCTCGCTAGGGCAAATATTACGAGGCTCATCAGACAGTACTTGATTCAGTTGGATACGAAGAGGACATGGATACAGCCTACACATGAGCTAGGTACGAAGATGACTTTCTATAGAGAGCATCTTCTCCAACTCACGGAGGATGGTTTTGTGATCAGACTAGGATACATGGATACTCATCTATCCCATGGGATACGATGTGCTATTGGTTAGATACGCACATTCTAAGATCAGCTAGAGATCGAGACAGACAGATCTAGAGAAGTACCCGCTAAGTCCAGGATTTGTCAGGTGTGCCAAATAGAGCTAGAGACAGAGCTACATTACATATATCACTGCCCAGTATACTATGAAATACGAGACCACTTTCACTGTCTATTCAGAGAGAGTTTTGGGCCACTTTCTAGAGTCGTGAGATATCAGGATCAGAGATGCCTCGGATTTTACTTACTGGGGATTCGTAAACAGAGAGAGGATCTCTTGAAGAGGGGCACAATGAGAGAGATTTAGCGGCAACGGAAGATTACAGATTTCTTTCAGTCCCACAGACAGAGGAGTTCGAGCAGCCTCCACAACATAACAATACCAGAGGCATATTGCTTGATCAGGCGATAGAGTTGGAGAGAGAGAGAGAGAGAGAGAGAGAGAGAGAGAGAGAGAGAGAGAGAGAGAGAGAGAGATGAAATGAAATGTTATATTAACGTCTTCAAAAGGCCAAAGTGACCTATGAGACCAGAAAATTAAAATGCGGTGTATCTGATACAAAGTCAGATGAACAAAATAAATTAAACTAGGATAACAAAATATAAATACTGCAAAATCCTAAACTAAGCTGATAGGTGTAAAAGGTGAAAGGCGAAATGTGTGAATTAAGCAGTACAATGTGTAGACAATATGTGAGGGAAGTAGAGATCCATCTTCATGTGCACTGTGGACGACGAAAAAGTATGACTTGAATCCTTTGCTGTAGCCTCCTTCGAAATTGTGTAGCTCCTCTTCTCCATTGGGGTCGTCTAGATCTCCCTAGCTCCAATGCTCGGTCTATGAGAATGCCAGTAGTGAGGGCAGACCTCTCGACTGTTCGCTGCTCTTCTTTTTGTTCTTCTGGGTGTACAATATCTAATGTAAAGAAATCTGTGATCTGTCTCTGGGGTTGTCTCTCTTCAGCTCTCCTCAGTAAAGTTTCTCTATGCCTGTGTAACTGAAGTAGATATAGCCCAAGACATCTCTGATCCTCATAACTCATGACCCTAGATAGAGGCCCAAAACCTTCTCTGAATAGATAATGAAAACGGCCTCGTATCTCATAATACATTGTGCAATGAAATATGTGATGTACCTCTGTCTCTGGCTCTAGATGGCATAAGCGGCATATTCTGCTATCTGTTGGTGTCCCTCTGAATCTGCCAATCTCAATCTCGAGCTGATGTGAGGACGTGCGTATCTGGTCAATGGCACAACGCAAACCGTGAGAAAGATGCGTGTCCATGTAGCTAGGTCGAATCACAAACCCATCCCCTGTGAGGTGGAGAAGATGCTCTCTATAGAAAGCCATCTTTGTGCCCAACTCCTGTATCGGCTCTATCCATGTCCTCCTCATGTCCAGCTGGATTAGATCTCGACGAATGAGTCTATGAATCTCTACCCGCGTTAGAGACCTCAAGGGTGCCTGTAGAGAGTATTGAAAAGGAGGCAACCTGTCCATGGGGAAACCATGTGTCTGAAACCATGATGCCATCTGTGCATACCAGCATGATGTATCGCCATTAAGAGCTAATTGTCTGGAGGACTCTAGAGCCACCCTGGCATATCTGTCTTTGGTAGTATCCCACAGACTGTGGACAAAGGAGACTGATCTGGTAAGCGCCTCAATCTCCATAGGGGGGGCAGCTAATTCCGCTTGAATGATATCATGCATTACGGAAGCCTTGGCTCTAATCAGCCGAGAGATCATAGATACCAGGGGCTTCTCCATACGCCTCCAACCATCTTGGCCTACAGAAGGTCCCCAAACCAGCACCCCATATAACATAGTAGAGGCAACCAAAGTATCAAAGAGCCATAACTTTGTCCTAGGTTCCTGGAACTGAACCTGCAAACACATCCTGTCCATTCCTTCCAGAGCCGCACCAGCTCTAGTTAGTCTAGTCTTTGCTCCTCTTCTCAAAGAAAATCTCAGCCCAGTAAAGACTACCCCCAGGTAAGTGTATGCATCTGTATACTCCACAATCTCCTTACCATATTTGAAAGTAGGTATTGATCTCCTGACCCATTGCGGCGTGGTGTTAAACACCATAACCTTGGTTTTACCTAGGTTTACACACAATCCACTATCCTCTACAAAACTGCGTAGTGCATCCAAATGTTGTTGCATATCTTCTGGTGAGTCAGATATCAACACAATATCATCAGCATATAGCAACAATGGGATCCACGTCCCTGCCAGCTGGGCACCCCTATCACCCTCTCTGTCAATGTAATCAGATACCTCATCAACATACATACCAAATAGAATAGAAGACAATGGGCAGCCCTGTTTCACTCCAGTAGTAGAGTGAACTAATTCAAATACCCCTTCCAGAGTGCGTACATGTCCCATCATTGATCTGTACAAAGCCATAATCCCCCAAATCACCTCTATGGGCACCCTCATCTCCTATAGTCTGCGCATCAATCGAGCTCTTGGTACCATGTCAAATGCTTTGCGAAAATCCACAAAGCTACAATAGATCCGTCTTCCATGTGTTCTGCCCTCCTCAATGATGGCCCTGAGTGTCCGAATATGATCAAGAGTGGAGAAACCCGTCCTGAAGCCGGCCTGACCCTTTGCTTGTACACCCTCGCCCTCTGCCCAATTACTCAAAGTGTTGCTCCAGAATAGATGCATACAACCGTGCCAATGTGTGTCCAACCATAATAGTGCGGTAGTTCCCAGGCTGTGTAGGGTCACCAGCCTTGAAGATGGGCACAATATTAGACAACCTCCAAGTCTCAGGTAATCCCTCACACATGGCACGATTGAACAACACTACGAGAACCTCCATCAGCATATCCCTGGCATGTATAAAGTGCTCCGCTACTAGACCGTCATGATCATATGCCTTCCTTGTCCTCATACTGTCTCAATGGCCCTTTGTACCATCTCAGGTGTAAAGAAAGTGCTCGTAGCTGGGTAAGGCTTGGTAGGGTCTGGAAGGGGTTCCTGTA
Source organism: Adiantum capillus-veneris (assembly GCF_014529385.1). Classification (NCBI taxonomy): domain Eukaryota; kingdom Viridiplantae; phylum Streptophyta; class Polypodiopsida; order Polypodiales; family Pteridaceae; genus Adiantum; species Adiantum capillus-veneris. The sequence continues at coordinate 20,546,865 of NC_140940.1, forward strand.
CAGGAGCCGTAGACAAACGGCGGTCTGCGGTATGAAGCTACTCAACGACTACCTCATCACTCCCCCCGCAAATAACCTAAAAAGGTTCGGGCCATGATCTCAGAGGACTATACAACCAAACGCTCCCCAAGCATTGGCCTACGTTGTTCGAAGGTTTTCTAGCATACAACGGAATGCTCCCTAGGCATCGACTTGCGTCGTTTGGAGGTTTTCTAGAATACAACGAAACGCTCCCCAGGCATCGGCCTGCGTCGTTCCGAGGTTTTCAAACATACAACGAAACGCTCCCCAGGCATCAGCCTGCGTCGTTCCGAGGTTCAAACAATACCAAAACAGTATTTCTCACTTCTCCACCCGGGAGTAAAATCACCAATCATTGAAACCGGTATCAAACCAAAGTCAAACAATTCAAATCGGCACCAAAACAGGTTCAAAACAGATACCATCCATTTCAAACAAATATCAAACAGGATCATCAAACAAGATCAAACAGAACTCAAACTTAAAAAGCAATCTCGACATCAGTCGAGCTCGAAAAGTCGATTTACTTTTCATCTTGAAACCTGCACCAAAAACTAGGGTTAGGCTCCTTCCATGAGGTCGTAGCCGAGCACAGCATGGTCCATCAGCTCTTGGACAGACAATGTTTCTTTGGCGGCGATGGTAGTCCCAAGAGAGAGCAATCACACCGAACCTCCGAGGTTATCAACAAGAGACACATGCTGAGAGATGTGTAGAAATTTCAAGCTTTAATCTTCTAGGGTTTCCATGGCAAGCATTTCAGGATACCCCACTCTGCCAGAAGTTGCACTCCGAAGGAAGATGTCAGAAACCATACAACTTCGGGCAAAATTTTTCTTGAAATCTTGCCAAGTACTTGGAGTATGGTGCTTGGTAGCTGTAGACATCAACATCTGCATGGCAATGCTTCTGAGAAAAAAACAGTGACTTGAAATAAATCTGGATCCTTATCTTGCAAGTGATCTTAATTGGCTTATGCCGTGTAAGACATGAGCGGTGAAGACGGGAGCGCGCCCGACGCGCGATGAAGTAAGGGTAGGAGTGGCTAATAATAAGTCCGGGTTGCAGGGCGAAGATACCTCAAATAATAATTCCAATAGCTTTGTCTGCTCTTTTGTAGGACCGGTATGCTTTCAGAAAAGCAGACGCCTGATGCTCTGATACCACTGTCACAAGACGGGCACCACGTGCCAATAGAAAAGAGAAGACTGAACAAACTTTTAGCACTTCAATAACAACTGAACTGAAAGAGAGAGACGACACGCGACACGAAGTAGTGAAATTCTACCCCAGAGAGTATTGGCCCCAAACCTTGGCGCCCCTTTCGGTATTTCTTTATATTGCATCATCAAAGTACAAGCCGGTACTCCAGACTCTACACCTTCTCCAAAGAATGAGCCCTAACCTCATATTAAAAGGCCCTTGGCCTAAAAAGCAATTACAGTGAAAAGCCTTCAAAACTCAAAAGCTCCTGGTCCAAAAGCAATGCCAAAAGCTACCAGCTTTTTGTAAATCGCGTTGGTGTCCATAAAGCAGGCCACGTGTCAACCCGCCACGTCAGCAAATCAGGGTTAGGATTAGGGTTAGGGTTTTTGATTTTAGGGTTAGGATTTTGGGCAGAATTAGGGTATCTGATTTTAGGTTAGGGTTTCAATAGAATTAGGGTTTTTGATTTTAGGGTTAGGGTTTCAGCAGAATTAGGGTTTTGACACGTCAGCAGTTTGTTAATCACTGGCTGGTTTTGCTGCTTTATTTTCCAGGTGGCTGCCCACTTATTAAGTGGGCGGTTGACATATTTTAAAATTGGTATGAATCTGCCCAAAACCTCAATAAAACCTTATAAGTTAAAAACAATGCTTTTCACAACACTTCCCGGGCGTCCCTAGATCCAACCACATGCACAAATGCAATGTAGACATAGATTCCTCGCAGGAAAGCGTCTGCTCTTCCCGGAAATCTCGTTAAAATATGCTACTTTTTAAGAAAAGCTTCTTAAACCATCTTTATTCTTGTACTTGCGTCTTTACGCGTATTCCTCTTTCCAGTTCTAGTTTCCTGTCAAACCAACGAGATATTCCCTTTCCGATGCTCTCGTCACCCCATCACGTGACGCATCAAGAATATTCGTTTCCTGATCTCTCCTATCGAACTAACGGTAAAACCCCTTCGCGATGCTTGATGTCACCCATCATATAACGCACCAAAGTTTTCCGTTCCTGATGGCTTTTAATACTTCCAATAGATCTACAATTCTTAACCTTATGGTTCAAGTGCACATATTTAAATATCCTAATTTCAATAAAAAGAAAGTACTCGAGAAAATAAGAAAATAGTCTATTTAGCAGCATCCCTCTGGCTTCTAAACAGTTGTCCTCAACTGTACTGCTTGTACATATCCTTCCAGAATCTTGGGATAGGATGCTAATTCCTGTTTGGTCTTCCACTGAGCATCTAGAGTAGAATAATTCTTAAACTTTACCAAATACTTCCGTGTTATCTTCTTGAACTAAAGTGGCCGCTCCCGATGATGAATGATCTGCTCCGGTTGGAGTATTTCTTCTGTTTCCTAAACCTCAGGAGGTTCCTAAGCAATAGGTTGACTTAGAGGCGGCGGTCCCACATATGGCCGGAGTAAACTAACATGGAAAGCATTGTGGATCTTCCAATTAGATGGTAAGTCTAATCGGAATGTCACATCGTTCACTTGGTCAGTTATCTTAAACGGCCCATAATAGCGATTGGAAAGTTTTACCACTTTCTCTTTATGAGTCGCTTGTTTCTTTAGTCTTGTTTTCTTAAACTTGAGTAAAACTAATTGACCGACTGTTAAGTCCAGATTCCTTCTGTGCTTGTCTGTAGCTTTCTTATGTTTTCCCTAAGAGTGCAAAATTGCTCTCTTAACTTGCCCGTAGGCCGTGTCCAAATCTCGAACAAACTCATCTACTGCGAAAATCTTATCCTTAGTGACAATGATTGATGGAAGCAAAGGCTTACCATAGAGAATCTCAAAAGGTGCTCTCCCCGTAGACAAATGCACAATATTGTTATACGCGTACTAAACAAGGGGCAAATACTTCTCCCAATCAAACTGTCTTTTTGACACATAAGATTTCAGCATATCCAAGACTGTGGAATTAGCGATCTCACTCTGTCCATCCTTTTGAGGATGATATGCAGAAGAAAAATTCAACTTTGTGCCAAGGTTATCAAACAAGGCAAGCCAAAAGTTGCCTGTCATGTGAGGATCTCGATCACTCACAATAGACTTGGACAGCCCATGATGCTTAAAGATCTGTGCTAGAAACATTCTAGCCATATGATTTGCTTTGATTGTTTTCTTGATTGGAATAAAGTGAGTTTGCTTGCTAAATCTGTCCACAATGGTCCATATCGCATCATTTCTAGTTTGAATCTTTGGGATATCCATAATAAAATCCATGGCAATACTCTCCCAGGGTTGATCAGGCACATGTAGGGTTGATCAAGCACATGTAAAGGTTGGAGTAACCCAGGCGTCTTATGCCGATCATACTTTACTTTTTGGCAAACCAAGCATTCCCTGACATACTGATCAATGTCTGCTTTAAGGCTTGGCCAAAAGAAATATCTTTTCAATGCTAAGGTCGTAGGGAGAATTTCCCGATGACCCGCATAAGATGAAGCATGTGCTTCTTCCATATTTTTCTTTCTCAATGGTTCTGCCACACAAATTACTTGGTGGTGATAGAGGTAACCATCCTGAATAGAATAGGGATATTCATCTTCTCCATTCTGTAACGTATTTCAAATGGAGGAGAAGTCAGGGACATTCAGATATAGCTCTGGAAGTGATTCCAGTTCTGCGTTCACCCTAGGCCGTCTAGACAATGCGTCTACAGCCACATTCTTGCTCCCAGCCGTATGGAGGAGTTGGAAGTGAAACATGGACAAAAAGTTGGCCCATCTCATTTGCTTCTCAGATAATTTCCGTTGCATAAGAAAATACCGCAAACTCTGGTGATCGGTTTTGATTGCAAAATCCGCTCCTAGAAGATAATGCTTCCAGGTAGACAAGGCGTGGATCACAGCAAGTTCCTTCTCGTAGATTGAGACATGCAATTCTGCATCCTTAAGTTGTCTACTTTAATAAGCCACTACATGGGCTTCTTGGTTAAGCACTGCACCGATGCAATCACTTGAAGTATCACAGTAAACCTCGAATGGTTTCCTTAAGTCCGGCACTATCAAAATAGGTCCATGGCTTAATAGGTACTTTAGCCTACCAAAGGAACCTTGTTGTCTCGATCCCACCCTGAAAGGGATCTTTTTCCTTGTTAGGTCATGAAGTGGTCCTGCTACTACTTGAGCAAAGCCTCGGATAAACCTTCGATAGTAAGAACACAATCCGAAAAAAGTTTGTACATCATGTACCATAGTGGGAGTTGGCCAATCTTGCACGACTTGGATCTTTGTGGGATCCATTTTCACTTGGTTGTGTGAGACTATATGGCCGAGATAGTATATCTCAGTGAGGAAGAACCCACTCTTCTTTGCATTCACATGCCACTCATGCTTTCGCAATTCCTGAAACACTATGTCCAAGTGCTTCCGATGTTCCTCCTCAGTCTTTGAAAAGACGAGTATGTCATCAAAGAACACTCCTGTGAAAGCTCGATGTGGGCTGAAAATTCGATCCATCATTCGATTGAATGTGGCGGGAGCATTGGTCAAGCCAAACGGCAATACCAAAAAATCATAGTCTAAAAGTTGTGCGAAAGGCAGTCTTATGGACAACCTCAGGGGCTATGCGTATCTTATGATACTCGCTTTTTAAGTCAATGCGACTAAAGATGCTTGCTTCCTGCAACTTATCGAGAATATCAATCAATCCGGGGTATCGAAAAACGATTCTTGATAGTGATCTTGTTTAGAGATTGATAATCTATGCATACTCGAAACGTGCCGTCTTTCTTCTGCACCAGTAGAACTAGAGAGCAGTAAGGCGAAGTACTTGGTCGTACTAGACCTTTTTCCAGAAGCTCGTTGACTTGCTTCAAAATTTCCTCTTGCTGAGCAAGACTAACCCGATAAGGAGGTAGGTTTGGGGGAGATAAGGGGGTAGGTTTGGGGGAGAGTTACCTGGTACGAGATCAATGCGATGATCTTACGGACGTTCCGAAGGTAGCTTGTCTAGTAGAGTATCCGTGAAACAATCTTTATACTTTTCAAGAAATTGAAAACGTTTAATTTCCAAACTAGAGAGTGAACCCTCATTAGTATTATCTCTTTCACGTGCGAAAATCAAGTAAGCAAAAACACACTTCTTTATTTCCTTCTTAATGGAGATATGGCTTACAATAGGGAATAGCCAATCCCGTGCATCAGCAAACATTTTAATGTTCTTGCCCTCATGCTCAAAAGCGAGGGTCTTTTCTACATAGTCGGGGACCGGTTGCATATGGTAATGCCATGGCATACCCAAGATGATGTCACATCCCTCGATGGGTGCGATCAAAAAGCATTCACGGTCCTTGTATTCACCAATCCGACGATTGAGTTGTCCTTGCACGGGAGTTGTATTGGTGGTCAACCCCTCGAATGTCGATCCGGAAGTGACCATAGTTCCAAGCTGAGCCGGTGTAAGGCCCAAGCGTTCTGTAGTTTCCAATGAGATAAAGTTGTCCGACGATCCAGAGTCGTAGAGGATCAACACCCGCTGGTTATTCACAGATCCCCAGCCTTTAAGAAGTTGGCGCTTCCCTTTCTCGGTTTCTGTATTCCCTTGCACATCAGGAATGGAATTCAAGCTCGGTGGAGCAGATTCCTTCTTCGAAGATGCTTGTTCCTGCCGTTGCTACCGAACAGGGCAGTCGGGCTTCATATGTTCTTTTCCACCACAATAGAAGTACCTTCCTTGTTCTTTGAAGGTCTGTACTTGGTTCGGCGTGAGATACTTAAGCCGTTTCTTGGTACCCTCTGGCTTCTTAGGTTGATCCGGGTCCTGTGGGGAACGCTTTTTGCCTTGGTTGCCATGGTCATCATAAACCGCTCTTTGCCTTGCACGATATGTGCTATGTTCCATCCGTCTGGGGATACCAATGGAATGTAAATCCTCGGCAATGATTGCCGACTCTAGTATCCGCTGAAGGGTGTCGTGTGGGTACACCTTCATGCTGTTCCGAAGCGGTGGTTGAAGACTTGCTTCAAACTTTTGCATCTTTTCCTCGTCGAATATCTTTATTAAAGGCGTAACTTCCAAAAGAACCGACCAAAGCTTGTCAACATAAGCCGTGACTTTCTCTTGTTCCTTTTGGGTGAGCGAGTCCCATTCCTTCCGAATGTCCTTCTCGAAATCAGGTAGAAGAAATTGTTCATAGAAATCAGCTTCCAATTGAGCCCAGGTTCTGGCTTGAGTACCTTCCAGAATTTTGGCTAGCCACCAGTTGCTTGCAGTCTCCTTGAGATGCATCCCAACATGATGCAACTTGGATTTTTTAGTGGTCCGTTGGCAAAAGCAACTTTTAACTGCCTGATGAAAGAGAGTGCCTTGGAGATATCTCTCTGTCCTGTGTAGTTATCGAACTTCACATCCTTGTCACCGGATTTGAAATATCCGCATCTTGCGGTTATCCCTCTTGAGCAGGGGCTTCTCTTTAGTAGTAAGTAGGGAAGTAGTAGGAGTTTTCGTCTTGGGAGAAGATTTAGATACTGTATAAGAAGTAGATGTAGTAGTATAGTCAGAAGAGTATGATGGAGAAGAGGTAGAGACATCCTTACTTTCGTTAAGGAGAGAAAGTTCTTTTTCTTGGCCCTTGCTCTTGGAAGGCCATTTCGTCGTGATCCGGAGATCCCGTGTGCGTTTCAGCACCTCTTTCTGCACCATCCCCCTGCGGGTTACTCCCATTAGCAGGATTTTCCTGACGCCCATCGACATCCGTTCCTTGCGGCTTCTTGATTCCGTCCAAAGCCTTTTGGACAGCTGGCAACGAAATAAGTTGTTGCAATTCCGCGAGTTGGGCTCGCACTTGCAGAAGTTCGTCTTCAGCGGTTCTTTTGTGGCTTGTCATGGTTCTTCTCGTTCCTTCCCGGAATCGTCCTCCTTTGTAGAGAAAGGGAGGAATCCGAGCATTGATACCACTGTCAAAAACGGGAGCGCACAGGAATAATCAACAAGATGAAAATAAATAATCTTTCAACTAAACAGAGTTGAGGGAGAAGTTCGACACAGTATTTGGGACCAGAAGATGGGCTGGTCCCCCCCTTAAAGAGAATCCTTTATTAGGGAGAATCTTTTTACTAGCACAAGAAGCGGAGAAAACTCTCAGACTCGATGGTTGTCCCTTCTCGCGAGGGAAATCTGAGAGACGAGCTCTCGATCATTTTCCGTGTATACTCGGAGTCGAGACTCCGCAGACAATTTCCAAATTCTGTTCTCGGAATTCCCAAGCGTAGACCGATGCCCTCCCGCTTCTCCATCGCGATGAAGTACGTGCAAACACACAGAAACACGGGACAACAATTCGTATGGCGAATCCACAATAGATACTTGTCGCTCTTGCGTGGGAAAAGCGACTTCCGTGCTTCGTAGTCTCGCGATCTCTTGCGTCTACTGGCGGCAGAGTCTTCTCTTGCTGGCACTGGCAACTCCTCGTCTGAGTGAGGGCATGTGATGCTTTCAAATTTCCTTGGCCACAGCAGGAATAGCTGAGTCGAGGCTGCCCGCGTAGAGATCGTGGCAGGATAAAGTCCATTTAGCAATAATAAGAGTCAGAGAGGGTGCATCCAATGAGTACTGGAAGGGGGAAATCTGTCCATGTTGAACCCATGTACCTAAAACCATAATGTCCTCCCCATACCAGCATGTGTATCTCCTTGCATAGCTAATTGTCGAGAGGACTTAAGTGCTAAGCGGGCATTTCTATCTCTCGAGAGGTCCCACAAGCGGTGTATAAAGGACACCGATCTGGTAAGCGTCTCAACCACGAGAGAGAGAGAGAGAGAGAGAGAGAGAGAGAGAGAGAGAGAGAGAGAGAGAGAGAGAGAGATTTTATTTACGTCTTCAAAAGGCCAAAGAAAACTGGCCTATGAGACGGATCCATGTACAATAATGTGAATATCCTCTGGATATCTGGTAGGTGCAAAATGACCGGGTAATAATAGCATCCGGTGTACAAAGTGTAATGTGGTAAGTGACCGGGTAATAACAAAGCATCCGGTGTGCAGATGTGGGGGTGACCGGGTAGTAACAAAACATCCGGTGTACATAAAGAGGCATGTATGTGTGTAGTGAGAGTGAGGGGAGGAGGGAGGGGGGTGGTGTGGTACATCAGCTCCATCCAGTAGTGATGGTAGGGTGTAGGAGAGGGAGAGAGAGAGAGAGAGAGAGAGAGAGAGAGAGAGAGAGAGAGAGAGAGAGATATTAACATCCATTGGAGTCCGAAACTGACCTATGGGACTGATCAAAGTACACCTTTTACATTGTCTTCTAGGCTCTAGCTCAACAAAAAGGCAAATAGAATAGAACAATCTCAGTAGCTCAGAGCTCCATGGTGATGAGCTTACTGTTACAAACATGTATCACCCATGCTTTCCATAAAAGGAAAAAAGATGTACAACCATGTTTCTCTCATCATGTATCATGTTTTGGAGGTGATTTCTGGACAAAGTCTCTAGTGACGGCTTTTCCTCCTCTGTAGACTGCCCACTTTCCCTTCGTTCTTGCTTCTCTTACTATTAACTAGTGATCTGTTCTTTAGTGGGGCTGGGGTTAGCTGATCTAATATCCAAACTGATTTACCTTCTAAGCACCTTGTTTGCTTCATGACTGGGATCTTTTCTCTCATATCATAGTATAAGACCTTTGGCTATTTTCCTTTGATTTCCACATGCATTGGTTCTCTCAGCTCGATGAAAGGGACCACCCGAGACAATCGTTTAGTCAATATATGTGTTTCTACAGTATATTCAAATTCATCTTGTTCATGTTCATGTCTTTGTGTGTCCCATCCATCGGGAAGACCTCTAATTCGGATATGTCTTTCTATGCTTTGTACTCTCTCCTTTTCTTTAATAACAGACAAAACTTCTTCCAAAAAGCTTTGCTGGTTTACCTTAGCAGTAGATTTGTCTTCTTCAATATTTGGTGGGCGTTGTTCCATTGTTGTTTGCTTTGTTGTCAAATTTTGTACTTTTGTTTGAAGCTCTGCTATGTGTTCCTCCCTCTACAGCTTGTGTTTGACAAGATTAAGTTTAGCCTGTAGTTTCTTCATTTCCTGTAGCAAGTAAGATTTCCATGCTGTTGGTTTTGTGAACGGTGGAGGGATGTGATCTGGTTGTGTCAGATGTCGGTAAAAGACTTCTTCTACTTCCCTGTCATAGTGTGGGTGTGTATGTGGGCCCGGGGGGGGGGGGGTTAGGGAGCTGCCCGCTACTACAGTCCATCAGGAAGAAACTTTTCCATTGGTCATCCTGGCATTTATCTTTGGCTGGAAGAGCCCTTGTGGTGAATCAGGTTCGTCTTGTGACTGCCTCGTTCACCACATCCTGCATGACTCTTCACTCGGGCATCATGTTGTGTTTAAGGTGCCTTGTACGCAATTTTTTTTGGGGTGGCATGGATGTCTCTAGTGACACTTGACCACGAGTCCATTGGGACACAATCATTTTGCCTAGAGAGGAGGGAGGATTGGGATTATTGATCTAGAGATGCAGAGCAAGGCATTGCTTGTGAAGCTCATAATACGCGGATGGTTTCTAGGGGTAGAGCCTTGGAAACAATTTGTGCATCATGCTCTGTCACATACCTCTCCAAATGTTGTCGGTGTTTGGATCTCTAGATGTTGTCGGTGTCTGGCGCCCAACCATCAGATTCATCTTCACAGATGCACCCTTGGATACATCCCATTTGTCACCATTTATGTGCTGCTTGCTGCGGATTTGAGAAGGACTTACATCTTGCTGTGATCCGACACTTGCCTTCTTTTGTTGAGGAGGTTGCGAGGCAGCCATGTATGAAATGCATATGTGACATATGCAGAACGTCGTCTGCTAGGTGAGAGGACTCACATTGATTGGGCTAGTTGGGATGACGGGACCGGCAAGCTCTTCACGCCGTTGGTCAGATGCTTCCTTGGTTGGGGACATGTTATTGGAGAAACCTACAGGATTCACAGAGGGGTTACTGCCCGTTTGAGAGAGATTGATGAGGCCATTCCACCCTATTGGCATGCCTTGATCGAGATTTTTTTCTTATACAGGAAACAGCACAGGAGTAAAGCCCCAACCATGACTCCACAGAAATAGTTTGTGTTTGAAAGTACACTTGGCAGACCAGATTCTTATTAAACTTCTACCCCACCATGACTCATTCCTGACCAAGCCCCAAGTCTTGTTACATTTGTTGGATACATTTTTTTGAGGTAACAGATGATAGTAGAAAACCCTGGTTGAAGCCCTCCACCATTCCCTTGATAATAAGAAAGTTTTTAATCTTTGATTCTTTGTTCTGTATTCAGCCCTGTGATGTTTCCCAACTGTGCCTGAGCATCTAAAAAGGTGAACATGGGGTGGGTGGCCACAGCAAAGAAGAGGAGGCTTAAGGGGCACCCTTGCCTCACAGACCGGCCAATGTTGATCACATCTGACAAACCCTTGTTCAGAATAAGTCTTGAGTAGGCACCCTTGCCTATGACAGCTCTGCAAATGTTGAGTAAGAACGCTACCAGACACCGCCAAAAGCAAAGCGCACTCTTTGGAGAAAGATGTGAGAGAGCATGTTGTCGCCACGTTTGTTAAGAGCAGGGAAGCTTGTGTTAGAGTTCAATCATCTCTCTGGATTCGTCCAACCGGTCCGAGTATCTCCCATGAGCAGGTCTTAGGGAGTGAGGGCTGTTTTGTGGCTATGCCCGGCCAGTGTGAGGTAGGTTTCTCATGTTAGGTTGTGTTTAGCCATGTTTTGCCTTGGGTTTTGGTTCTTTCCTAGCCATGTAGCCTCCTGCAGGCACAAATGTTTTTTCCTTCCCTATTTTTCTCAGGATTTCCCTCTTTATGAGGTCATGAGGGGTCAGCTCTTGGTTTGGGCAGCCTGGACTAGGGCCTATATATGGGCAGGAGGTCCCCTCTAGAGCATTGCAGTTCAGCCCCAGAGCGGGGCACCCTCCCTTGGGTGCCCTAGAGTGCAGAAATTGAGGAGGCTGAGGGCAGCATGTAGAGGGGAACAGCCCTGCAGTTTTTGGGAAGCCTAGATCTACGTTTTGGGCAGCCGCTATGAGCAGCAGTAGGAGAGGCACGCAGCAGGAGATATCCCATCAGATACCCTGGAGGTTCTGCCACCCAGCTGCAATCAGTTCTCCATGCACTCGGTATAACAATCCTAGATTCGATGATCCGAAGGGCACATCTTGCTTTGCTAGGAGTAGATCTAGATTCGCTGTCCTAGTGCTTGCTCAGTGGTTTTCCAGTTGTTGCCGGGGTCTCATGTGCAAGACCAGTGATTACCTCTCCCGAGATTTGGGGTCAGTATGCAGCATCATTATATACAGTACCTGGGCAACCACCATTACCAGACCCTCTAGAACCATGTCCAGCCACTAGTACCTTCTTTACCACTGAGATGGTGAAGAACGCCATTGACAGGATGAGGACTAGGAGAGCATATGATCATGATGGTTTGGTGGCAGAGCACTTGATACATGCTAGAGATTTACTGTTAGAGGTTCTTGCGCGGTTGTTTAACCGTGTCATGTGTGAGGGACTACCCGAGTCCTGGAGATTATCTACTATTGTACCTCTCTTCAAGGCAGGGGACCCCACTGTGCCAGGGAACTACCGTACTATTATGATAGGGCACACATTGGCACGGTTGTATGCATCCATTCTTGAACAACAACTGAGCAAATGGGCAGAAAATGAGGGCATACGAGCAGCAGGACAAGCTGGATTCAGGAGGGGTTTCTCCACTTTGGACCATATTCTTACACTCAGAGCCATTATTGAGGAGGGTCGGGCACATGGGAGACGGATGTATTGTTGCTTTGTGGACTTCCGCAAAGCATTTGACACAGTGCCGAGGGCTAGATTGATGCACAGGCTACTGAAGTTGGGAGTACCCACAGAGATCATATGGGGGATCATGGCTTTATACGGCTCAGTGATTGGCCAGGTACGCACTCTTGAGGGGATCTCTGACATTGTTCATTCCACTATTGGAGTGAAGCAGGGGTGTCCTTTGTCTCCTACACTTTTTGGTATGTATGTAGATGAAGTCTCTGATTACATTGACAGAGAGGGTGACTCAGGCGCTCAGCTAGCAGGGACATGGATCCCTTTATTATTATATGCTGATGATATTGTGTTGATATCAGAGTCGCGAGAGGGCATGCAGAGACAGTTAGATTCATTGCACAACTTTGCAGAGGATAGTGGACTGTCTGTGAACCTTGGTAAAACCAAGGTTATGGTGTTTAACACCACACCACAGTGGGTCAAGAGATCGGCACCTACACTCGTATATGGTCAGGACACTGTGGAGTACACAAATGAATATACATATCTGGGGGTGGTATTCACGGGACCGAGGTTTACTCTGAGGAGAGCAGCAGAGACTAGACTGTCCAGAGCCTATCCGGCATTGGGAGGGCTAGAGAGGATGTGTTCGCAGGTTCAGTTTCAAGAACCACGAACAAAGCTATGGCTCTTTGATACTTTGGTTGCTTCAGCTATGCTTTATGGGGTCCAAGTTTGGGGACCATCTGTGAATCATGACAGTTGGAGGAACATGGAGAGACCCTTGGTATTTATGATATCCCGGATGATTAGAGCCAAGGCCTCCGTACCACATGCGATTATTCGAGCGGAGGTAGCCGCCCCTCCTATTGAGATTGAGGCTCTTACTAGATCAGTGTCCTTTATGCACAGTCTATGGGATACACATAGAGGCAGATATACTAGATTGGCTCTTGAGTCTTCTAGACAGTTAGCGATGCAAGGAGATGCATCATGTTGGTATGCGCAGATGACCTCATGGTTTCAGAGGCATGGTCTCAACATGGATAGATTGCCTCCTTTTCAGTATTCCCTAGATGCACCCTCCCTGCCAGTCACACGGACGGAGATCACTAGACTCATTCGTCAGGATCTAATACAGTTGGACACCAGGAGGACATGGGTAGAGCCGATGCAGGATTTGGGCACGAAGATGGCTTTCTACAAAGAGCACCTTCTCCAACTTTCGGGAGATGGGTTTGTGACTCGTCCGAGCTACATGGACACTCATTTGTCTCATGGTCTGCGATGTGCTATTGGTCAGATTCGCACATCCTCACACCAGCTGAAGACTGAGATGGGTAGATTCAGAGGGATACCGCCGGAGTCTAGGATATGTCAACTATGCGGTAGAGAGCCAGAGACAGAGCTACACTACATATGCCACTGCACTGTGTATTATGAGATATGAGGGCGCTTCCATTGCTTATTCAGGGAGGGTTTTGGACTCCTAGATAGAGTCATGAGGTATGAGGATCAGAGATGCCTTGGCTTATATCTACTTGAGCTACACCGACATAGAGATAGTTTGTTGAGGAGACATGGAGCACGACAGTCTCAGAGACAGATTTCAGACTTCTTTGGATCGAGGGAGCCAAGAGACCAACCACTAGCACAAGGTTGTACCCGCATTCATACGAGAGGCACCCTCATTGACAGGGCGACTAAGCTCGGGAGATCGAGACGACCACGACCGAGACACAAGAGCACACTCCATCGACGGAGACTGCAACAGAGGATCAGAGGCATTCTAGCACGACACCCAGATTGTCATTGAGGGCCTATTCTACATTTTCACATTTCACACTTCATTTTCAATTTTCATTTTTACTTTCAGTACTTTTTGTACTTGTACTTCAGACATTGTATTAGATTCACCACTTTGTATCTGATGGTCTCATAGGTGATTTTGGCCTTTTGAAGACGTTAATATATCATTTCATTTCTCTCTCTCTCTCTCTCTCTCTCTCTCTCTCTCTCTCTCTCTCTCTCTCTCTCTCTCTCTCTCTAGGGTCATGAGTTATGAGGATCAAAGATGTCTTGGGCTTTATCTACTTGAGTTACACAAGCATAGAGAAACCTTACTGAGGAGAGGTGAAGAGAGACATCCCCAGAGACAGATCACAGATTTCTTTACACTAGATATTGTACACCCAGAAGAACAGACAGAGGAGCAACCAGCGACTGTGGAGAGGTCTTTCCGCACTACTGGCATTCTCATAGACCGAGCATTGGAGCTAGGGAGATTTGGATGACCCCGAGGGAGGAGAGGAGCTACACAATTTCGAAGGAGGCTATGGCAAAAGATTCAAGCCATACTCTTTCGTCGTCCAGAGTGCAGATGAAGATGGATCTCTACTCCCCTCCCATATTGTCTTCGCATTGTACTGCTTAGTTTAGGATCCCGCATTATTTATATTTTGTTATCCTAGTTTAATTTATTTTGTTAATCTGACTTTGTATCAGATACACCGCATTGTAACTTTCTGGTCTCATAGGTCACTTTGGCCTTTTGAAGACGTTAATATAACATTTCATTTCATTTCTCTCTCTCTCTCTCTCTCTCTCTCTCTCTCTCTCTCTCTCTCTCTCTCTCCGCCTTTGTACGCACGCTGCACATAGCATAGCGACCTTAATTTCACTATCGTGAATTTAATTGTTTAATCTCATAACCTTAGCATAGGTTAATTTAACAGGTTTGCTGCTTTGCGTTACTGCTTGCTGCGTTTGTTTCAGCTGCCTGCGTAGACTTTTGAACTGCAAATCAGTGCAGATTTTGTAGCCTCAAGGCCACCGGTCGTAGCTTTACCACCAGCACACCTAGGCTGCTTCCCTAGTGCATGAGGCTTTCCAACTTGTATCATCATCAACACAGCAACCATTGCATGGCGTTTGCCTATAGCTGAGAGAGGTGTTGAAGCTTGTAGGTGGCTGGTTGCACTGGGGCTGTTATGATGGAGGTCATGAGCGCTTCACTAGTTTGCAAGTTCCGTACGAAGGCAACCTTCATGCTTACAAACAAGCAGATAACACAAGTGGAAAGGGAGATGAAGGAATGGAAAGCAGAGATGGAAGGATGGTGAAAGAAGAAGGCAACCTTCTTCAAATGTTCCTCAACGAAGGCGTGCAATGGAAGAAGGAGAAAGAGGACCTCCACGCAGATACAAGCACTTAAGGAGGATTCACAAGCACTCCAAGAAGAGGTTTCAGCCCTCAAGCGAGAGCTTGCTGATAGAGCAAGCAATGCACTAGAGGAAGGTGAATTCCAGCCCTTGGTGATAGAGGAAATCAAGGTTGTCAAGGAACAGGTACGGATGATCAAAGAGGAAGAAACAGAACGTGGTAAAGACGTCTTCGTGGGTGAATGTGATCACGAAGACATAGAAGAAGGCGGATGAGGCCGAGAAATGGATAGAAGTCGCTAAGAAAGGGAAAGGTAAAGAAACCACATCTATCCCCACTCCTACAATCATCAACATGACTTTAGAAGAAGAGCAGCGAAGGAAGACTGGAGCTTTGCATGTACGAGTAACCGGTCTAAAAGACCGAGATGACGTGGAAGGGGAAGTCAAAGAAATTCTCCACATGATGGTGGTGAGGCTACTCATACAAAGGCATGGAGGGTAAGGAAGAAGACACAAGGAAATGGGGAGACTTTAAAGGAGAGAGCTCTAATCATGCGTTTCCCATCCATGGAGGCAAAGAAGGACTTCTTGAAGAGGCGTCCTATACTAAAGAAAACGTGCATATTCCTTGGAGATGACCTCACACTCTCACAACTTGCTCATATGAAAGAAGTTATGCCCGAGATAATGATAGCTCGAGAGAAGGGGAAAGTGGCCTTCTACAGGGATGGACAAGTGGTTAATCTGGAGAGGCGCCCCGCATGATGGCGTGAGACCCGTGGAATCACACTTAGAGTGGCTACATGGAATCGTAATGGATCTTTGCGCTTTGATGTAGGGGCCTTTGAGGATAGTTTCAGAGGGAGGGACATCATTTTCTACTCTGAGACGCATCAAGCCTCGGGGCAGTCCATGCCACACGTGAACGGATACAGATGGGAAACAGCTTGCAGACAGGAGACTTGATGAGAGCACAGAGGATGAGGTTCAGGAGGAGTGGCAGTCTTATTGAGAGAGGAGCTACAACCTTTAATACATATAGCTCGGACTCCAGAGGGATGAGCAGGCTAGGTATATGTGGGTGAGACTGAAGGCAGAGATAGGCAGTTACCCCTACATCCCTATTTGCTATTTCCCTCCTAGTACGTCAGTATATGCATCACCTAGAGGACAATCCCCCTTCTCTATTTTGGAGTTGGTATGATGAGGAGTGTAGAGAGACGACGATCATATTACAAAGAGAGGTGCTCATAGGTACTACTACACATAGACAGTGACAGGTTATCTTTCGCCGCTTAGTGCGACGAAAGAAGAGGGCTTACCTATCCTGATCTGTATCAGCTGTTTATGAGTCAGGACTCTAGTGAGGCATGGAGGCTTTTCCTTGAGCACTCTCCACCGCTAGCCATCACTGCCACAGAGACATGGGGGGAATATGCTACATCTCTCTATATAGCATCAAGGCAGCCACCTTTGCCTGACCCTCCTGAGGCATGCCCAGAGACATGTACTTTCTTTATTGCTGAGAGGGTTAAGGAAAGCCATTGACAGGATGAAGACAAGAAGAACATGGGATCATGATGGTCTGGTAGCAGAGCACTTTATTCACGCCAAAGATATGCTTGCAGAGCCTCCGCTATGATGTTTAATAGAGCCATGTATGAGGGTTTTCCTGAGACTTGGAGTATGTCCACGATTGTGCCTATCTTCAAGTCGGGAGATCCTATGCTTCCCCGGAATTACCGCACCATCATGGTTGGTCACACTTTGGCTAGGCTATATGCATCATTTCTTGAGCATGAGTTGAGTAGATGGGCAGAGAGAGAGGGCATATGGGCAACGAACAGGTAGGGTTCAAGAGAGGTTTCTCCACTCTTGACGAGATTTTGACACTCAAAGCCATTATTGAGGAGGGTAGACACCATGGCAGGAGGATTTATTGTAGCTTTGTGGATTTCCGCAAAGCCTTTGATACAGTGCCACGAGCCAGACTCATACGCAGATTGCAGGACATGGGGGTGCCCATAGAGCTGATTTGGGGGATCTTAGCTTTATACAAGACAGTGGTAGGACGGGTACACGCTACTCAGAGCATGTCCGACGTGGTTCACTCCACCATTGGGCTGAAGCAGGGCTGTCCCCTATCTCCGACTCTCTTTGGGATATATGTAGATGAGTTTTCAGATTATGTACAGACAAAGGGTGATAGAGGTGATCAGCTTGGAGAGACGTGGATTCCGTTTCTATTATATGCTGATGATATTGTAATGATCTCAAATTCTCCAGAGGGGATGCAACGTCATTTGGATGCATTGCATAGTGGAATCGTGGATTGTCTGTGAACCTTGGTAAGACCAAGGTAATGGTGTTTAACACTATGGCGCAGTGGGTAAGGAGGTCCGCCCCCACCTTTACATATGGTCGAGAGACTATGGAGTATGCAGATGCATATACTTATCTTGGGGCGGTTTTCAGTGGTCCAGTATTTTCCCTGAGGCGTGTAATTGACCAGAGCCTATGCAGCATTCGGGAGGCTTGAGAGGATATGTTTGCAGGTTCACTTCCAGGAACCTCGGACAAAGTTTTGGCTCTTTGACACTTTGGTCACTTCGGCCATGCTGTATGGAGTGGAGATATGGGGCCCCTCAGTTGATCATCATAGCAGAGCTGGTAGTACTGATGGATGGAGATGTATGGAGAGGCCCTTGGTGTCTATGATTTCTTGGATGATTAGGGCCAAGGCCTCAGTACCACATGACATTGTTAGGGTGGAGCTCGCTGCTCCTGCATTGATAGTGGAGGCACTCGGGCTCTCCCTAGAGATAGACATGCTCGATTAGCACTAGAGTCTTCGCGACAGCTGGCATTGCAGGGAGGTAGATCATGTTGGTATGTTGAGATGGCATCTTGGTTTCAGTTTCATGGCTTCAGTATAGATCGGCTACCCCCATTTCAGTACTCTCTGGATACACCCTCCATCTCCCTCACTAGGGCAAAGATTACCAAGCTCATCAGACGACTTGATTCAGTTGGATACGAAGAGGACATGGATACAGCCTACACATGAGTTGGGTACGAAGATGGCTTTCTATAGAGAGAATCTTCCCCAACTTACGGAGGATGGTTTTTGGATCAGACCAGCATACGTGGATACTCATCTATCCCACGGGATACGATGTGCTATTGGTCAAATATGCACATCCTCACATCAGCTAGAGATCGAGACATGCAGATTTAGAGTACCTGCTAAGTCCAGGATTTGTCAACTATGCCAGATAGAGCCCGAGACAGAGCTACATTACATATGTCACTGCCCAGTATACTGTGAGATACGAGGCCGCTTTCACTGTCTATTCAGAGAGGGTTTTGGACCACTTTCTAGAGTCATGAGATACCAGGATCAAAGATGCCTGGGATTATACTTACTGGAGATTTGCAGACATGGAGAGGACCTCTTGAAGAGGGGCACAATGAAAGAGATCCAGCGACAACGGAAGATTACAGATTCCTTTCAGTCACAGACAAAGGAGTTCGAGCAGCCCCACAGCATAGGGGTCCAAGGATGTTTACGAGGACGTAAACTTTGCTTCAAAGGTAGACAATGTCACGTCATCTGTAGGATCGGGACCAAGGAATACAGATGGCATGCGTAGGGTGCATTGTGAATGCATAGTTCAAGGGTGGAGTCCACACGGGGTTTGAGGAGGCCATGCCATGGCCATGGGGACCTGGTTACTGGTATTGGGGGCTTCTTTTTTCGTGGGAAGGGAGTCCGGTATCTAGCCAAACCCTTGCTGGTGTAGCGTGCAGACTTAAATTGTGCTGTAAAATATAAATGAGAATGCTGGATGTAATCTTTTCGTTGTTGACCTGGAACATACTCTGGAGACTAAAGAGCAGGGCTTCAGGGCCACTACCCAATCGTGGATAGTTTGCGTAATTTTGCAGAGAGCCGAATGCTGATCTGATGCAGTGTGGCTGTCTCTGGGGGCCACCTAAGGGAGAGCACCATGGGGTATCCTGGAAGATTTTTGTTTGTACATATATCAACATTGCTTGAATACAGACGTGGCTTGCTATCTAAAGGGGCTGAGAGACACAACCTAGGGCTGAGAGAGGTGTGCAGGCAATGGCATGTGTGAGCTACCTTGGAAAAGAGAGTAGACATGGCAGAGGGAAGGGCAAAGGGTGCACAGGTCAGGGGAAGAGTGTGGGCGATGGTGTGCGACGAATTACTTCAATGGCACTCCCTGCCTACAACTCTCCCTCCATCAGTTACTTTTCTGAATGTCAGAATAGATATTTTCCTTGTTTCAAGAATCTAATGCTGGCAATCCACAGTTGTAAAAATCTAGTTTTTCAATGGTGTTTCAGGTCAACAGATTTGTGGATAATATTGGTGCACGGCGGTTGCATACGGTGAGCTGGTATTACCAATAAGGAAAAGCTGACATTTGTTTGACTTACTGTACCATTGTAATTGTACCAAGTATCGATGCAGGTCATTGAGAGAGTAGTTGAAGACATCAGTTATAGTGCCCCTGAAAAAGCAGGGACTACACACACTATTGACAAGGAGGTGTGCATTTTTTTTTTCTTATGCCTTCTGTTCTCCCTAGATGTTATGGGACCTGGTGGCATGACCTCTTGCAAAGAAGAGAAATGTTGATGTGCATATCATACGACAAGCACATCTGCAGCTTATTTCTGCAGAGCCAGCAAGAAATTAGAGCAGATTAGCACTTGTTATTCAAAAGGCATTGCATATAGACCTGACATTGTTGCATATTGAGTGACGGAAGCTGATGCTTCTCATTGTGAAGGAAGAAGCAAGATGACGTACTAATCTGCGAGACAATCCTTTGGGCGTATTTGGGAGTCTTCGTTTTGTTTGCAGAGGCGCGTCTGTTCCTTCATCAGATTTTGCCTCTCCTTCGAACTTGTCACACAGGGTGCCTTTTGCTGACTATTTCTTTCATTAGTTATATCTCGAGACGGGCAGGGGCGGGCATAGGCACTCTTGGCACCCATCATAATGGAAGAGTGCATTACCGATGTGAGATAAGAAGAAAGACATCATTCAGCAAGGGAGTACCCATGTAGAAAGATATGAGCTGCTGCTACTCTATGAGCAACCCTCTGGACTTGCTATTCTTATTCCATGCATTTCTAATGACACTGCGATTGTGGCTTTACTCATTTAATGCAAGGCAGCTTAACCCTTGAATTGTTTGGCTAATAAGAAGCATGGTCTGTTTGTATTCTGGTGATCAGAAAGTTCGAAGTGCTGTCGGACATCTCTTAATGAAAACAGATATTTCAAAGTTCGTCCTGTGACTGCAAATCCTTTACCATCCATTGCTCCATTGGAGTCCCATAGCTTCGTTGAGCAAAGCGCCACATGGGAGTATTTCAACTGGCTGCTGGATAATGTACATTAGGGTAAAGAAGCCAGTTTAGAGATTTCAAACTGCCTTTCTAAAAACAAAGCTTAGTGTGCTATTTTGTATGTGTGGTGCTTGAAACATCACCATGATGGGTATGCAAAAATCCTCCTCTCAAATTGCAATAGAATAGGAGTTAATTTCTTTAATCCTTTTCATTTGTCTCCATTGTCCTAAAACATGATTATTATACAAGGAGGGACAATGATGAAAAATGCATTTTACTCGATCTGCTATGCTAGTTGTCAAATGGTGTGGAAATGGGCATTTATAGGCAAGGAGTCTTAAATTTGCAAGCTTTATGCAGATGTATTCATGTAGAGGTTGCTTACATGTTTATTGCGCGGATGCTCCATTGCTTAATATTGAATTAAATTAATTGTACCTCAAATAGTTGCTAAAGATACAACTAGAGCTCTCTAATACATGAATTGGAAATAAATTATCTTTTGCGAGCATGAGGTCCTCTAGGGTTGGCCTTACCTTTATCACAGGGTTGGTCACACAAGGATGATCCAATATTGTTAATCCTCTCTTGCATTGGTTAGCACCACAAGAGAACCAACACTTCAATGTGATTTGTAAAACTGACTATTCAACCCCAAGGATGACCTTGTCGTCATAAACACAATTTGAGTGCTTTCTTAGAGAAAGACTGTTGGGATAGACATGCTTGTAAGAATGCCGTCTTGCACTTGGACGAAAAGATTTACTTCACCGTTTCTTGCCGTTGGCATAGGGTTCTTCTTGTATAGATTGGAGGGAAGGAAAATATTCTCTTGAACATGCTTACTTTTGCTTTGGAGTCATTATCCTCATGGGCAACATTTTGCAGGTGATGAGTAGACTTTTTATTACAAGTTGAGATTAGTATTCTAAGCCGATCGAATTAGTGCATGTAAAGCTTGATTAGCAAGTAGGACTAAGTACCAATTTTCATATGCGTCTTTGTCACTCACAATTAATATCGACTCAACTTGCCTTTGACTTTGGCAATAGTCCATGATAATTTGAGATGGTGTGAGAAATGGTTAGGAAGCTAGGTTTTTGCCATGCCCAAAGGGCAAAGGCTATAGAGATCACTTCTCTTTTTGCTGACTAAAATAGGAAAAAGGTTGAGTTGTATTTTTAAGCATTTTTGGACATGTCAAAAATGTTGATTGGTACTCATTGAAATGAATTGTGTAAATCTAATGATGGGCATGTCTTGAGTTTTGAAATATGAAATGAACTCTCATATATCAAGGAAAAGATTTTGGGTTTCCCATTGCCTTTGGAAGCATGAAACTTTGACAGCCTTACATGTTAAATGATAAAGCCTTAGACTCTCCACAAATCCCAAGAGTCACCTTTTCATTTTGAAATTTGTGTTATCCACCTTTTCATTTTGAGAATTTGGTTCACCCCTTTAAACTTGAGGAAATAGACTAAAGTTGTCATTTTTGTTAGTTAAAACTTTATAGAAGGAATTTATCATTTGGGACTTTAATCTTTAAAGATTTTTTTTTAATTTTTTTTTAAGATTTTAAAGCTAAGTTTAGAACTTAAAGATGTAGAACTTTTAAAGTAAGGTCTCGGATGATCCAATGAGAACCTAGAGTTTTTTTTTTAATAGAAGGTAAAACTTTGAATTAAAGAAAGTGAAAATGTTACATGGATCCACAAGTAGGGGAAGGGTCACCCCGAGACGCTAAAGTCTTAGGACTTAGAACTTTAAAGCTTTTAAAGTGGGATTTACAACTTAAGGATCTACAATTTTAAATTTGTAAAAAGGGCTCTAGAGCTTAAAAATTTAGAGTTTTTAAAGTGGGGTGTAGAGCATAGGGATCTAAAGCTTAGGATGTAGAGCTTAAGGGTGCTCTTTTAATTCAATTCTATGTGCACGCTTATGTTTTTTTTTTTAAAAGCTTAGAGATGTAGTGATTTTAAAATAGGATCTAGCCTCAGATCAAGGCTTAAAATTGACGCCTACTTTTTTTTGTCAAGGGTTATTTTGCCTATCAAAACAATCTCAAAGTTGCCTCTCATTTTTTGTATTTATATCTTTAAGTTAACGTTATATATGGTCAATTATATAAGTTGATTGCATTACACAAAGCATATGAAAGGGGGCTTGAAAAATTGGATGTCAAAAAGAAATTTTTATCATGTCTGACAGGCCTTGTGATTTTATCACTTGTTAGTATCGAAATGATATGATTATAGTCCACTAGAAAATAGGCACACAATAACACCACACAAGGACACTATCCTTGACCTTATCATCGTGGGCCCACACAAGTGCCTCTCCACAACTACTTTAAGTATCACGTGTGTTGTGGATATCAACTTGGTCACCCATAGAGTGCTCCCTTTAGAAACACGACCAAGGAAGATCGAATCTCTTAGAATCACGGAAGATAGTGTCTCTTTTATGTGGGATCGTCAATATGTGGCTTTTTTTTAGCAAACTCTTTTCCAATCGTTGCAGATGCTGCAACGGTTTGATTGAACATTGTTTGAATCTATGTCCCAAGTCCGTTGTGAGACCAATGTAGAGATTAGGAATTTAGGTATGGCACACAATGCTATAGGAAGACTTCATGCAATTCCACAAGCTATAATTTGACCTTGGGAAGTTGCCCTGTTGGGCATGTTTGGATCAAACCTTGCATTTATTGCCAATTTGGAAGAGGACCGAACATCTTCTTTATGAGCATTCTAGCAATTCAAATCCTCTCCTTGCACAAGGAGCTATAGTTATCCTTATCCGTGAAAAATCAAACATAACTAAGATTATTAAAAAAAGCAATGAGAATGTAAAAGTTTCTTTCTTCTTCCATTTTGTGAGCGATTTTCTAGTTTTTAATAATTTTCTTTGTGTATCTTTATTTTTTATGTAATTTCCTCATAAGTTCCCTTCTCACTTTTGCTTAGGTTTTGATCCCCCCCTTTTTTTTGATGAATGACTATTTTTATTTCATGACCAATGATAAAAACGCTTTGTGAGCCGTATAGAATCATCATGCACTAGGATAGGATGATTAGTTAATTTGTGTTGGTGAGAATAGAATCCATCAAAAGTGCAACAAGTATTCATGAATAAGTAGCTTCAATATCTCGCAGAAGTCAATGTATGTATTCAATATGAGTAAACCATACAAAATTTAGTGTGTTATCAATCCATCAAAATATCTTTGTATCTTTAATACATGCAAGCTAGATTGTTGTGCAGATGAATATTTAAAGCATTTTTAGGTTCATATGTTCACTTGGTTGGAAAACGAACAATCTATTTGGAATCGATATGACTTTGATTGAAACTCTAGGAAATTTTTCATCTCTTCAACACACAAAAGGATCAAAATTAGTAATAATAAGTGACCCCCATTATGAATAATATATCAAATCATAATACAAGCAAGCTTCAATAAGATTTTTTTGAGATTAGGCATATGCTTGAAATCAGCCTAGCTATTAAACTTTAGAGTAGAGACACGTATAAGGAGAACCTAGAGACCATAGTGGAGCTTCGGATAAAGATATGCTTATGACGTAGGCACATAGAAATTGGATTGGCTAGACTTGGGTTCTCAATCGGTAATTTACATTCCATTCTTTTTCACTTTCTTGTGTAAACTTACATTAGCCTTCTTGAATTACTCAAGTCCTTCTATTTCGATCACAATGCTCACTACTACTATATGTGTGCTTTTGTAAAAGGTGAATTAAGGGAACGATTGCGGATAGATTATCACCCAATTAGCCTTGATTAAGAGGTAACAAAGGATTTAACTAGACCTTTGGATAGGGGATTCAGGCTTCTATGCATGTGATTTGTAGTCACTTTGATCAAACCTTTGTTCATCTCGAAGGTGGCCTTTGGTTGATATTCTAGTCAATATTGCATTTGGTAGCTCGTATCCGAGCCCGGTCAAAGATAGTAATGCTAGAGCATTTGGAAGGTGGTGCAACATGGAAGAGTATAGAGCTAGTGAGCTTGTGTATGATAAGCTTTAGAGTGACCATGCCCAGTGCATTGAATAAGGTTCAAGGAGGAGTCAAATAGTGTGGTGATAGGGTGTGAATTGACTCAGTGTGATAAGAACAGAAGGTTTGGAGTCCTCATTAGAGGGTAGGCTCACACAATTTTCCTATTGTAGTTTAGCCTTGCAACTCTCTTTGATGCCTCCCCTTGAGATATTTGGTTTAGCAAGTCCTTACATTTCTTCTTGTTTTTACATGCATGCAATTACTAGAGAATTTTATTGGTTAAAGGCTTTGCATACCACTTGATCCTAACACCAATAAAAGCTCATGGGTGTGCCATTGAGAATTTCTAAGCAAACCGCACTTCTAGGGGTAATGTCAACTAACATAAGTGGTCCTCACCCATTTAAATGGTCACTAAAAAATATGTAAGATACACGAGTTCAACATAAGGGTAATTTTTTTCTTGTAAAGTTACAAAAGATCTACATACATAAAGGGATTTTTATATGAAATAGTAAAAAATTTGGTAGATAAAGGATACTTTATTATGAAAATTGCTACATAAGGGGGTTTTAAAATTTAAATTTCTAGAGGTAGGGGGTTTTTAAAATACCCTTGAACACATGTGAGATAGAAGGTTTACAAATAGTGATCCCTCCCTAAGCCTAGCCCCCTAGTGGTGAATTTGCACTTGTTTTTGTGAAGTGTGTGAAGGAGAACCAAGTCCTTTTCAAAAAAATTGGGAATGTATATTCCTATAAAACAAAGCTTTTGTTGTGTTTTTTGTATACATAGCATGGATAGACATGAGCCATATCTTTGACCCAAATCTTATCCAATTTCTCAAGATAAGATAGCTTGATAGGAAAAGCATGGGTAGTCCATTTCAAACAAAGTCCTAATCATAAAGCAGGGAGAAGATATTCTAGAAGAAGAACAATATTAAGCCCGTAGATCAACTTAAAAGGTGTGGTTCCTATAGATTTTTGGTACATGATTCTACAAGGTCATGGAATGCTTGGTAGTTTTGTGACCCATGTTTTCTGGTCCATCTACAATATTTGTGAGTTCCACATACAGTACTTTATTTGTACTCTCTACCTACCGATTACAATGTGGATGATAGGGCATGGAGCTCTGGTGAGTCAGGGGAAAACCTTAAGTAGAACCCTAATGACTTTGTTGAGTAAATGAGAGCCTTGCTCACCAATCTGTGGGTTGGCCAAAGTGCACAAAGATGTTTTGGTAGAAAAATATGGTTGTGGTATGGGCATCCGCTTTTGTGCTTGGCATTGCTCACACTTCGTGAGATTTTTCGCTCACTATGATGTATTGTTCTTTGGGGTACTTGGCTGGGGGAATCGGTCCAACAAAATCTATATCCCAATTTTTGAATGCACGAGGGTTGATGGAAGGGTTAATGGTTGTTGATTGAACGATATGTGGCCTTTGTCAATGTTAAGTACATAGATTAACGGGATAGATTAGGCTTGCATTCATGATGATGGTGAAAGAATCATGTGCAACCACACTAAGCACTATATGGTGTGGGTGTGTGTACCATGTGGAGTCAATGCAAGCATTTAAAAGTGGTAGGCAAGTCTAGTAGGCATATAAATTACATCTAGAAAAAGGGAAGTAAGTGGAGAGCTCAATGGTGTGTTAGACACAAAACCTAGCAGGCAATGATCACATCAAGCTACATAGGCATTGGAGTCCATGTGGACAGTGCACCACCACAAGCATGATTGAAAAATTAGGTTGGTAATAACCTAATAAAACATATAACATATCTCTGAGGTAGCGATATATACGTATCCAATGTTCAAGAAATCCCATAGTGGGATACAAGATTAAGTGCTTGTGAAACTTAACGGCAATAGTGGATGTAGGATTGAATTTTCCTCCTAAAAATGCAAACAAACTTTGCACATGGCTTGTCCTCTTGTCAACTATACATATTTACCTATTGATAGTTTGGGCAAATTTTATGCAAAGTGGTTAGCATAAATAGAAAAAAATGAGCAGGGTGCATGCACTGATCCATGGTTTATATATGGGTTTGAAATTTGTGTAATTGTCATGTGAAACAAAAATTCTTTGTGACTAGAATTAAATATAGAAAGTCGTGTGGCTCAAATATGCAATGCTTATAAGTTCAATTAATGACCACATAAAACGTTTAGTTCATCTAAACTTGCAATGTCTTATGATGCATTCATACTAAAATTACAATTCCATTACTTAAGGTGATACTATTTGATGGTTATGAAAGCCACATTGGATGAGTCATGTCATATCCCACAAACTGCACATATAGTCATTCTTATTTCTTATTTATCAAAGATGACCCTTTAAATAAAGTCCATTTTTGAATTTTTCCATTCATCTCACTTATTTGTATACCGATACCTCATATGGACACAGATAGGGAATTTATATACGCACTTTTATGAGTTTTCACAGCAATGTTTTTTTTGCAAGCAATCATGCACTTAATTTTTGAGCTTAAAGCACAAGATACATGTGAGTTTAAAACCTTGAAAAATGCTTGGGAAGAGCTCTCTCCCATATATAGCCCCAATAAGCTTAAGCTTCAAAAAGTTCATCTCTCTCTTGCTCTCCCTCAAGCTCCATAGCTTGATCTCCGTTAAGCTCCCATAGCCAAATCTCTCTCTCTCTCTCTCTCTCTCTCTCTCTCTCTCTCTCTCTCTCTCAAGCTCCATACCTCGATCTCCATACCTCGATCTCCATTAAGCTCCCATAGCTAATTAATCTCTCTCTCCTTATCCATTGAGTTCATATAGCCAATGAATCCCTCTCTTGATTTCCATTACGCTCATATAGCTAATTAATCCCTCTCTTAAGCTCCCACAGAGAAAAGTTCTCTCTCTTGCCATCATAATCGAGATATTATATCCTGAAGATCACATAATCTCTCATAAAAGCAAGATACCATAATCTTCTTATCTCTTCCTCATCCACCTAATAAAAAACCTTAGCCTAGACTCCGTAGCTCTCATATCTCGCTCTCTCAAGGGAGGATTTTGCATTAAAATGGATCACATTAAGGGGGCCAAGAAGTTAAATGATGGGAGATAAAGGAGGGCAGTAGAAGTGCTAACAACATCGTTAACGACATAGTTTTGTAATTGATTTTATGTTAAAAATTTATAAGTTATCAAAGAAATATATAAACTTTAAGTTTTCCCCCCTAACCTTATCATGTTATTGAAACTTGAAAGACCAAAATTTTCCACTTCGTCAGCATTTTCAAGATAATAAAAAAATCCAATTTCATAACTAAGTTATGAAGCTCAAATTCTTGCTATAATGAGTTTTTTTCCTATCTATACACTGTGAGATCAATGCAAAATCTTATTTGATGCGAAGTTCTCATCGATTTATGGAAATTTTGTTAAAAATTGCACTAAGTTTGTATGAAATTTTCATTTTAAAACTTATCACCATAATATTAATTTGGTATTAATTTTGGAAAAAATTAAATTTGGCTATGTTCTTCACTTCTTAACTAACCTATGGTATGAATGTGACCTATAAATATTTTTTCTAGCTTCACCAAATTATTATGACAAGTTACTGGAGAAATATGACATTTTAGTGTCTCAAGACACTTGAGTGTCCGATTATAGAACTAGTGTTAAGGGTTCACAAAGTGAGCCGCGGGCTGCTTGTTGTGGGAAAAGTGTGACAGAAAGATGTACAACACCAAACAATTGTCTTAACAAACTCTTTGACAACTTATAAATGATATCTTGAATGCTTTAAATTGTTAACATAAAACCGATATAAAATTAATTACAAATCTATGCCGTTAACGATGTTGTTAGCACTTCTACCACCCTCCTTTATCTCCCCTCAGTTAACTTATTGGACCTCTTAATGTGCTCCATTTTAAAGAAAAATCCTCCCTTGAGAGAGAGAGAGAGATATGAGAGCTACAGAGTCTAGGCTAAGGTTTTTGATTAGGAGGATGAGGAAGAGATAAGAAGATTATGGTTTCTTGCTTTTATGAGATATTATACGATCTTCAGGCTATAATATCTCGATTATGATGGCACAAGAGAGAATTTTTATCTATGGGAGCTTAAGAGAGAGATTGATTAGCTATATGAGCTTAATGGAAATCAAGAGAGGTATTAAGTAGTTATATAAACTCAATGGATAATGAGAGAGAGATTAATTAGCTATGGGAGCTTGATGGAGATCGATCTATGGAGCTTGAGAGAGAGAGAGAGAGAGAGAGAGAGAGAGAGAGAGAGAGAGAGAGAGAGAGAGAGAGAGAGAGAGAGAGAGAGAGAGAGAGATTTCTATGGGAGATTAACAGAGATCAAGCTATGGAGCTTGAGGAAGAGCAAGAAAGAGATGAACTTTTTGAAGCTTAAGCTTTCTGGGGGTATATATGGGAGAGAGAGCTCTTCCAAAGCTAGAGGGAGAACTTTCCAAAATTGAGTTTTAGTTGCACCATGTGACAACTCCCCCTTTGCATGCTTATTGCAAATGTACTATTAGTGGCCTTGTCGATTAAGATATTGCTATCCTTTAGCACAAAAAATGGCCCCTTGGTGATGTGGCAAGCATAATTGAAACTTGCATGGATTCTGATGGTGTTAGTGCCATATGGGAGTGCCCTTGCCTGCTAGACATTTTTGATTCCATAGCAAAGCTCATATGATGCTCGTAGCCACCATCGCGAGCAGTTCTCTCTCCTCTATGCCATCGCCCTCTTTGCTTGCTACAATTATTTTTTTTTGGCATTTTAATTCACATTGAATCTCCTTAGAACCCCCCCATGGATAGCCATTGTGGGTGGCCATTGGAAAATTCACAAATCACTGCCAAGCTCAATGAATTCTCTTCGACCAAGCATTGCTATGCACAACTTCCTCTGCACGATCAAAAGCATCATCAAACACATGGTCTGATGCATACATACCATCAACCCTAGTGGATGATCTGAGCTTTGATCTTCAAGATTGAACTTGCCCTCATATTTTTATTATTTTCCCTATAACAGACACTCTAATCTCAATGACATGGAGCTCAGTACATAATTTGTATGTCGCATTGTCATAAGCATAAAGTATCACATACGGTTCAAACCAATGTTTGACAATCTTTCACATAGAAATGTATTGATTTTCCAAGCTATTATTGTAAACAAGTACCCGATCACCATCTTTGATAGCATAAGGTCACAACCTATACTTCTCATCAAACACTGCTTTATTCTCAGAATCACCTTGCTCAATATCTGCATGATGTGGATCAAGTTGGCAAATACCTAAAGCAAGTTTCTACTATAGACATACCTAATTTGAGAGTTTGACAATAAGGAATTATAGAAAATCCTAGAAAGCAAAGAGAGACAAAACGAAATATAAAAAAATTGAAAGAAAAGACTAACTCTGATACAGAGCTGCAACAAACTAGAGAGTATCTCAAACATAAAAAGGAAAACAAGGAAAGGGTAGAAGGAGTAGAGTCTTCCAAAATATCACTAGGAGGTTCAACCTTAGTGGTTGAAGTACTAGAACCCTTAGAGTCTCTACTGCAAGCTAACAAGGCAAGACTAAAGACCAAATAGACTTTGGAGCAAAGATGGTTGACATATCTGCACGTGAATTTGAAACAAAGAGATTCAAAATGTGCAAATGGCTCATAATCTTTAATGCGGCCAGAAATAACACAAAAGGAGAGTGAATGCGAGTACAAGAGAAACAAATTAATTGATTAGATGAGACCTGAAATTGAAACACCATTGGATAGGAGGGTAGTAGCAAACACCACGGATGAGGCCAAGTCACGAGGAATGATACCCATTCCTGAAGTGGAAGAGCCATGGACACAAGATTTGTGGGAAACAATCCAAAATTGCAAAGCTGGTAGTGTGACTTTTATGTCTACATCTATCATAGAAATCAACATGGACCATGAGTTTTATCTAAGGGATATACAATCATTATACGGTGATGCAGGGATGGAAATATCTGCAGAGATCAAGTCTGGAATGTTAAAGATTTTACCTTCCTTTATAGGAGAGCACAAAACTAGACTAGAGGTCAAGGTTGTGCCCTCTCAATGGAAGCGAGTTCCAAAGATGATGGATACCAAGAGACTCCATGAATTGATTTTGGCTCCTATACAATATACACATTAGACCACATCTATGGGCTAAGGTGGATAGAAACTTGGAAAATATGGGGATAAAAACATGGGTAAGACTCTACAAGAGACACCAAAAGCGAAACCTGTACCTGTAAACAAGATAGGCGATTATTGCAAAGGAGAAGATAAAAATACCACCTTGCCAGTAGAGCACCAAGGAGTAAAAACCATAGCTATAATTAATAACGGTGTTGGAGTGGCCATAGGTAAAAAAGAAATATGGGAAAATTACGACAAACCAGCTCTCAGGAAAACACAAATGAAATTGCACTTTGGAGATGGATTTGTAGAAAGACCTTTGGGTATGTTAGAGAAGATCATGGTATCCTCATGCAAAATTGTGTACAAGCATACATTTGCCATAGTGGACTTTGGAAAGAGCAACAATTTTGACGTCATTTTGGGGAAACCATTCATGCATCAACTTAAAATGGTGCAAGATTGGGGCTACCACCACATCTACTTTTGGCATAAGTATGTTACCACGATGGTCAATATCAAGGACCATAGTTATAGAGATGTAAGTGAACTCTTGTAGGGGAATTTGACTCAGCTACAATCCATGGAAGGCAAATATATGCATGTTTACACAAAAAAACATATTGTGGAACGGTTCGAATGAAGGATCCTGATAAAGAAGGTGTGCACACCCTAGAGAGATCAATAGAGGATAAGGACTACGTTCAAAAGCCATTTCCAAATGATAGTTGAGCCTTTTGGATGGGATAAAATACTCGCTGCTTTAGATGGATTAAATTCTATGACGAAGTGGGTTTTGACATAATGCCCTTCCAAATGGTGAGTGCTATCTTGGAATTAGAGTGGAAAACTGAGGACACAATGGCTCAAGATGTGATTGAGTGAAAACGCATAGTGGACGTGGTGTCCATTAGAGATATGAGCATTAAAAGAAATGAAGAGCTCCAAGATTTGCGAGAAGATGAACTAGAGATTGGAGTTGAGGATGAGCTATCAAGTAGCTATGAGAACAAAACTAAACCAAACCACTATGATGTGTTCTTTTAGGATTTTCCAAACCATAAGTCAAGAAGACAAAAGAGGTATCGAGCAAAAGGAGTGAGAAAGCAGAAAAACATAAAATGGAAACCTCCAGTGGGGTTGCACCTTGTTGATTTGTAGGTGTATCACAAGCACTCAACATGAGGATATATTTTAGTTCTAAAAGTTAGAAATTTACACTTAAAGGAAGGGTTTCCAAAAAGATTGAAGAGGAGATAGAAAAGCTCAACAAAGCGGAGTTTATCTCTACGAGATTGAACACACAGATTGCATGTCACCAATTGTGGTAGTGCCCAAGAAAAAAACAAACTAAAAGTATGTGTAAATCTCAAACTGGTAAACTCTACCACCATAAGAGATAACAATTCCCTCCCTAAATTACTGATCATGTTATTGAGAGAGTTGCGGTGGCTAAGGAAGATTACAACTTTTGTGATGTTGATTCGGTGAATCTTTCTATGTAATGGTTTGACTTATGTATTGCTTTCTTTTTAAACATGCCATCTATTCATTGCTTTGCCTTATGTAATTCTTTCTTTGTAGACATGCCATCTATGCATTTCTTTGCCTTATGTAATTCTTTCTTTGTAGACATGCCATCTATGCATTGATTTGACTTATGTACTGCTTTCTTTGTAGACATGCTATATATGTATTGATTTGACTTATGTACTGCTTTCTTTGTAGACATGCTATCGATGTATTTCTTTGACTTGTATTGGTTTCTTTGTAGACATGCTGTCTATGTATTGCTTTTTTTTGTAGACATGCTATTTATCCGGACAAGGGAAACACTGAGCCATAGCCATTAGGGAATCAATTGAAGCCCTTGATAAACAGTAGTCTTCCAAAAGATATATTCCATCACTAGAAGTTTAAGGTTTTGCACTGGGATACCGTGGACCTCAAAATGTAGTGCCTGTCACAAAGATACAAGGCACACTTGACTCACTTGGTTGTGTTAGTGAGAGAGGGTAAATTCAACTATTCAACAATATGTCTCCTCCATATTTGTGAATAAGGGAATAAATTTTAAGATACTATGTATTGGAAATGGCCTATGAACTTTGAGAATAGCAAAATTAAGAGAACTAAAGTGAGCATTTTTATGAGATTACTTCAAGAACATAGAGGGTGAACTTAATTAACGGTACAAACATAACCATTATACTTAATTAACTTGGCATGAACAATAATCTTGCAAGAGAGAGAGAGAGAGAGTTAAAAAACTTGATAATAGTTGAGGACTAGATTTATGTGGAGCTGGTCCCTTCCATATGCTTTTGTATTATAGATTCTCCCATAAAGAAAGACTTGGTACAATATAATCTTTGTGTTCCTTGTGATCTACATTGGTACAACTGAAGATGGTCGACCCATGGAGGTGCAAGAAGTCCATGCATGGCGGTTTGCAGGCAAGTAGCAGGGACATTGGGTAAGTATTTGATGGTGCTTGGGGGTAGGTACATCGAGATGGAGCATTTACTAGTGGAAACTGCAAGGGTTTCCTGCTATCATAGGTGACACGATCGAATGTTGATATTGCAAAGCTGGGAGTGGGACAAGAGATGTTGGATACAGGTGCTGTGAACTTTATGATATGAGATTGTGAGCGAGATGTTTGCAGGGCACTCTATTTGATAATGTGCGAGACATTGCTAGTGGTTCGAGGGTACGGAGGGCTCTTTTTATACTTGACGAAGACGTGATCGGGCCTTGTGGATAACTATTGAGTGATGGGACTAACATGGTCAAATTGGTGCTTGACCGATGCTTTGTGCTCAAAATTGATAATCTTTATGATCGAAGGTGATTGATACGACTAATTTGAACCTATGGCAAGGAGCCATGCGGGAAGCGGTGCTTAGAGCGGAGGATTATGCTATACTCGAGCCCAGCTCGGTGGGAATGCCCTGAGAAGGGGAATTGTATTTTTGGAAGGCTTTAATTTTTAAAAGCCATGCAACTATCAGAGGAGTAGCGCTATCAAGGGAGGTCGTCCAAGAATAGAAGGGGAAGCACCCGACTGCATATGGAAAGAAAGCAGGTTGCGCCACTTGGGGGCCATGCAGGAGGGTTACGCCATCAGGGGAAAAGAGGGGCTCGCAGTCCAGAGGAGGAGGAGAAGGGCGGCCCTGCAGAGAAGAGCCTCAGGTGACGCAGCTCAAGGAGGGCGGCCTGCAGGTGTACGGGGCTGCATGAGGCAGTAGGCAGACCGAGGGGGGCTCGGGCCGACAGGTGTATGAAGCCCCAAGGAGGGAAAGTGGGTGAGCTTAACCGTGAGCAGGCCAGGAGGAGCCGCAGCTTCCTGTAAAGACCAAAGAGGGAAGCAACCCGCTATACAGAAAGCGGCAGCCCGTTATGGAGGAGTGGGTTTGGCTTGACGAGAGGTCGCCATCGGAGAGGTAGGGCGCAGAGGGCCGTTGGCTGTTGTCCATCAAAATCAAGGGCTGGAGTTGGATATCGAAGGGGGCTGCAGGGCCGCCATGTGAGGAGGAGGGCCGACAGAGGGCATGCAAGAGGAGGGGTTGCAGGATAAGAGAGGGGAGTCGATTGCAGTGGCGGGCAGGTCCAGGGGCTTCATGAAAGGGGAGGTGTGAAGGCGGCATGAAAGGGGATAGCACGCGATATACAATCAAGGGGAGGCCTCGAGCTGAGGAGTGCTGAGTGCAGCATCATTAGAGAAAGGCCGTCAGTGGCTTGGTGCAGAAGCAAGGTGGTGTGGGCTGCAAGTCAAGAAGGATAGAGCCGCCAAATAGACAAAGGTTTTGCCAAGCAAGAGCAGCCATCGAGGACAAAGTGCAAGGAGTATCAAGCAGCACGAAGTATCACGCTATGCAGTCAACAATTTCGAAGTCGTCATCCTTGTATTGATCGGGTTGATGTGATACATAGTTGATTGTGTTTTTTTTGTCGAGTTTTCTGTCAATATTATCCACCTCGTGTTCTTTGCCAAATGCCCGTGGTAGCGGAGGCTCCGGGTTTGTGTGTCTGTGAGCAGAGAGAGAGAGAGAGAGAGAGGTAGATATGTTGTGCGGGCAGCTTGTATGTGCGGTTGAGGCGTGTGTCGCCTCCCTGTGTGAGTGTGTATAGCCGTGATTTCTCGAAGGTGGTTTGTATTGTGAAGGTCGGCAGAAGGTGTGCATGGGTGTGTGATTCTGTGTGGCTTGGGGTGTTGGATATCTGCTGGGGTATAAAGAGGCATCTAGTTTGTGTACTGTGTGTGTTCCCATTTCCCCCATCCCATCAGTGGTGCCCCCACTGAGGATCTACTGATTGCTCCTCGATGAAGCTTTAAAGCCTGAAGATGATGCATGATATTGTCTTGGTGCTTGCTGGAGAAGAAGAGGCTGCAGATTGGTTTTTCGATCTGGAGATATACCTATTGCAATTGAGAATTTGTGGATATGAAGACAAATTGAAGGCTCTACCATTGGTTCTACAAGGACGCACCAAAGCCTGGTTTGAGGGATTGAAGGTTGCAGATCGTCACTCGATGAGCAAGATTCGCAAACAGTTTGTTGAAGCTTTTCAGAAACGGATTTCTCCATCGAACTTGGGTGAACAATTGAGCAAGCTAAAGCAGGATGTTGAAGATTTAGCTTTGTTTTTGGATAAATTTGAGTCTATTTGGGAGAGACTAGCTGCTATTACATGTGTGCAAAATGGAGAACATTTCAAGCAAGAGCAGTTTCTAGACTGCTTGCATCCACGAATCAAAGAGAAGGTCGAGTGCGGTGGTGCAGAGAACTATGCGCAAATGGTTTGCTTGGCAAAGGCAAAGAAAAGGAAAGCAAAGAAGAAGCTGGAGATGGGTTTGTTGAAGCCGGCAGACTATGGGTATAGCTCGACAATGGAGTTGCGTCATGCCATGAAGCCAAAGGGGAGTTCAAGCATCAAAGAGGTAGCTACTTTGCCATTGGTAAGCCATTCTGGTCATTCGTTTCAGCTTGTACCTCCAATTTGGTATGCTGCTATACAAGAGTCTGTTAGCCCGGCTAGCAAGGATGCGGTCCTATCCAAAGAGGAGATGCATGACGAATCAAATGAAGCTTTGGATCAGAGCTCACAAGACAAGTTTGAAGATGTTGACAAAGCAAAAGGTCGAAGCTGTACAGGACGAAGCTAGCAAGGGGGTTGGGCAACCTTGCCCTACTGAGTGTATTGAAGAGCGGCAGTGCATTCCACAAGGTGTTGATGATGTCGACCTATCAAAAAATGAGGTAATAGATCATGGCTTTCTTTCTCGCTTAGCAGATGATGTGGTCGTAGACGAATTCCTTGAAGAGCAGGCAAAGGTAATCGAGCAATCTGATTTGCTCTCGCATGAAGTGGTTGAAGATGAAGTATCAAAAGCTATGGCAGACAAAGACTTGCATGGTGAGTCAGGTATGGAGTGTATGCCATTTGAAAAACCTACAATAGAGGGTATGCTTGGCAAACATGTAGGCTTGGATATAGTAGCAGGTGGAGGCAAACTGCAGTGTATTGATACTTTATGCTATGCTATGGATACATATGGTGTTGCTTTACAAGTATTTTTGTGTTAGTGGCGAGGCTTTTTTGAAGTGGTCTATACTATGGAGGGTTTTGTAGCACATGGCAGGATAGCTGCTTATGATTCAGGTTTCTCAAGTGATGGCAAGTATGCTTATAGCGGACACGAAGGATTGTGGATATAGGGTGACAAAGCTCCATGCTATGGAGAGCTGGAAGGGTGGCGTGTCTATTGGCATTCAAGTGCAAAGAGGAGCCTCAATGTGCATAGTTTACAGGTGGATGGCCATGGCCAGTATTTTGTTTTTGATCCAGGTGGACTCTATGTCATGTTTGGGGAAGCTTCGAGCTTTCCATTTGACCATGGAGGGTGATATAGTAGCAGATAAATTTCTCTCTATATATATCCTATCTATATAGACACTATTCCTTATGCAGTCTATATATCTATGTTATATCATTCTCTCTATACAATCATCTTTTACCTAAATAATACTATGGTTGAGCATGAATGCTCAATGAGGGGGTGGGCAATGTTCCATAGCCAAGAGTGTTGGTGTAGGCTCTCAACTTATCATCAAGCTTGAAGAAGGCGATGGAGCTCTTGCACTTTACACTTCACACAATGAGTGTGTGTGTGTGGGAGAGTACCTCTCAAGCTAGCCCCCAAGTTGCTTGGTTTGAACCCCTCCATTTGGCCTTGCTGGAAGCTCATTGGCCCTCTCAAGCCTAGCCAATCACAAGACTGGGTCATAACTAGCAATAGGGGTAGTCTTTGGACACGTGTCCTCATTTCCCCTCTGAGAGAGAGGACTTGATAAGTGCTTAAACAATTAATTTAACTAGTTAAATTATCATTGGACCCCTTTAGAGGCCAACCAATAGGCTTTAGGCACCTTATGAGGGCAACATGGAGAAGAGCTTGACATGTGTCCTTGTTGCCTCTTTAGACTAGGCTTGCCTTGAGTGAGGATGTGTGTGTTCTCTCTCATGCTCCTACAAGTAGGGATCCCCCCCCCCCCCCCCCCCCCCCCCCCCTTTCCCCCATGTGTAGGGATCCTTGTTGACTTTTGGAACAACTTAAGACTCTCAAGAAACTTAGTCATGGAGCACCTTAGCACCTTCAATTAGGCACCTCAACCACCTTAGTCAGCAAGCACGACAAGCACCTTAGTTATCATGCACAACAAGCACCTCAACCTTGGGCTAGGTTCACACCTCAAGCAGAGCCCTAGCTTGCCTAAGGTAATAGGTAAAATGACTTTTAACACTAGCCTTTGAAGGTCTTTAATGAAGCTAATCCTAAGGTCTTTAAACTTCATTAGCTAGAATTGCTCTTTGACACACCATCTCTCATTTGGACCCTTTAACTTTGGCCACGTGTTGAGATAAATCCATAAGCACATGTCTATATTATAACCCTTGTTCTCATTTATTCTCCCACATGAAATGATCAATTTAATATGAGAAAATCATTTGGGTTGGTTAGATATTAGATTTTATGGCATACTACCAACAACAACAAGTGTTTGGAAAGAGAGACTTCTGCTCAACAATGAACATAATGACTTCCTTGGTTCTCCCGAAGTACTTACAAAGGCCAAGGAATAGCTACAACCTATGATGAGCATAGCAATATCTTCATGGATGTTACTTTGCTACATACGAGAATGTTAGTTCTACAATGTCATATTCCAATGGTGCCATCTATCACATAATCCTTCACCGCATGCATCAAAATAAAGTATTAGCGTCTTCAGCAACAACACATGCAATCATACTTTTACAACAAAGAAAAATTAAACACTCTGAGTCTTTTAACAACTCCAATGCTCATGAAGGCCAAAGAAAGTGGAGAGAGACAATGGAATATGTGAACCATAGGTTGAGCAAGAGGCTCTGAGTGTTTAATACAACATGTAGTTACAACACAACATGTACAAATCTGTCACGTACAAGTCACTAATTGTGTGTCAACTTGTTGAAAATTTAAATATATTTTTTGGCACATTGCCTTGGTATCATATCATCAAGTGCTTTCCACAATCTAAGAGCTCATCTGGGTCTTGTTTTCCTAAGGATAGTGCCATTTTTGTGTATGTGTAGTAATATGTGGACCGAAAGCCTATATACCCTAGAGTGTACCCGAAACACTCTCTTGCAAAACTTTATCGACAAGAATGACTTTGTCCGCGTTCTGTGGTAGCATTGGTCCACCTAGGAAGCAGGGGGACGTCTTCTGGAAAAAATTTGCCATACTCCCCTCTTGCAACATTCCATTGTGAAAGACCAAGGTTGGGGCCTTGCAGAGTTTTTCAAGATATTGTGAAAGAATTACATCCCTTCCACGGTACTCGAGTGAGACGATGGAGAAATGCACCCTTTTCAGCAATCCAAGATTGCAACCAAAAAGAAGTGTCAAATTTCAGAAAGAGACATTGGGGGGGCGGGGGGGGGATTACCATGAAACTCTAATTTTGCATCCAAAGTTTATCCTTCCATAGGTCCATCGAGTGGCTCGAGGGCCTGTGTTGGGTGCTTATACCAATCCTCTACTTCTTGATTGCTAGTTGAGGGATTTAGGCTATTCTTGATTTCTTGAAAAGTAGCCTCATTAGGGAGTGTCTCCTTATATTTTTTTGCTTTTTGGAAATAGATTTTGAGGCACTTCGATGGGTTATTGGAGGTTTCCATTGCCTCCTCATCACTACTATCTTAAGAAACAAATCCATTCCTCTCCTCGTGGATTTTCAAGATGGTGCCTAGTGCAAAGTCTTTCCTCAGACATAATATACTTTAAATGTCATGGAGGGAAATGTATGTTCTGTTGCCAATATTAAATTCTGGCACACCAGGAAGCATCAACTCAGCTTGTTTCTCATTGAATCCAGACACATCCAATGGCAGCTTGATTTTTGATGTTTTCACAGAGAGTATTTTGCATTGTTCAACCTCCTTTGCTTCAGCTTCAAATTTATAGCCTCCTCTATCTCATCCACTTCATTGTAGTCTATCTCCTTGTCCTCTCTTTTATCTGGTGGTAGATCTTGTTCCTCCATGATTTCCTTTGCATTTCTTCATAAGACTAGCAAATAGTAAATTCAAATCTAAAAGAAACCCAAAGGACTCTTGGATTATCTTGCACTCATTTTTGTGCATAGGGCACCACAAGTGTCTGTATGACAACAACATCAACTGAGTGTATTTTTTGTACAAATGCCGTTTGGGATCACAATCTCTAAAGTGAACTACCACCATGTTATCAAGGATGACCTGCCCTTTTGCACCTCTAGCTCAAACCCTTCTCTTTTAGGCTTTAAGAAGTCATCTTGCTGAGCTAGAAGATCATCAAGACTAAACGTGGCATTAGGGATGCCAAATACCTTATGAAAGTTAGCAGTAGCTCTTGACTAATTTGCAAATTCAAAAAGACTTTCATTGATGATTGCAATGTCTTCTTCAGTAACTGTGTCTTTTTCTCCTCTCCTCTTTTGTGCTGCGCTTTGTAGGTGACCCACATGCAGTGGATGAGAGAGAGAGAGAACCTTTTCTGTGGAACACAATCAACACACACACACACACAAATATATATATATATATATATATATAGAGAGAGAGAGAGAGAGAGAGAGAGAGAGAGAGAGAGAGAGAGAGAGAGAGAGAGAGAGAGAGAACCTTTGTTGTGGTACACAATCGACACACACACACACACACACACACACACACACACACACACACACACACACACACACACACACACACACACACACACACACACACACACACACACACACACACACACACACACACACACACACACACACAGGGAGAGGGAGAGGGAGAGGGAGAGGGAGAGAGAGAGAGAGAGAGAGGGAGAGAGAGAGAGAGAGGGAGATGTAGAGTTTCTACTCTTTTAGGACAATGGCAAGAACAAAGGCGACTACCAGGAAGACTGGCAAAAGTCTAGGTTTAACTGCGAAAGTAGGGGGTAGGTCAGTAGGAAGAAGAAGAGACCCGAAAAGCCAATGAAAATTTTGAAGGCTCCAAGAATGAAGAAGATCCAAAGAAGCCTGAAGCTAATTAAGGAGATCAAGAAAGCTCAAAAGTGCATTGATATTTGTGTACCAAAGGTTCCCCTCGAGAGGTTGTTCAGGTCAATCTATAAAGAGGCATGCTTTGGCACAATGAAGTGGAAAGGTGTTGCACTATTGGCACTTCAAGAGGCAGCAGAGGATTTCTTGCTTGAGTACTTTAATAACATAACTATTGTTGCAACACATGAAAACATGCTAACCTTAATGGACAAGGATAACAAAACACTAAAAAGAAGATGGAGGTATGATGAAATTATTGTGCCCAATGAATTCAAAGACATGAAAATGATAGATATTGTGCTCATATTTCCAGCAAGGACACAGACAGAGGTGAAAATACTAGAGTCACCCATGATGTCAATACCAGAGCCAGCGTTTAACAAGGACACTGGTGTGCAAAGGAGAGCAAGAAACAAAGAGAGAAAGAAAAAGTCACAGTTGTCATGGAAGAAGAGATAAAAAGCTATGACACAACAACTTTTGAGATCAATGCAAGAAATAGTGAAATTTTATCAACAATCAAAGAAGGACTGGTAGCAGATATACCACTAGTAGATGGTTCAAGAAGACTAGAAATTGATTCTGTGGATCAATATTGATATATTGCAAGATCCAGATGCACAAATTACTAATTCAATTGTGTATATATGCTTGAAGTAAGCCCGTTCACTAGCTTCAACTTATCTAGCTTGAGACTTGATAATAGAGAATAACTTCCATTAAGTGTTTTGTAGTTTGATCAAGAGCTAGCTTCCTCAAAAAAGTCAATCAAAAATATTAATCTTGGACCCACAAATGTCTATCCTACTCAAAATGATTAATACCCCTCAATGCACATTTAAAGAGGTGGTTTTTCCACTACCCTATGCTGAAAATAACAATATTAATTTTTCCATATGAGAG
Organism: Adiantum capillus-veneris; assembly: GCF_014529385.1. NCBI lineage: Eukaryota > Viridiplantae > Streptophyta > Polypodiopsida > Polypodiales > Pteridaceae > Adiantum > Adiantum capillus-veneris. The sequence goes on from NC_140940.1 coordinate 20,588,151, forward strand.
CAACTACCACTGGATACTCATATGCATTGAGCTCGACAAGCCGGTGGTGTGTACTTGCAACTCAATTTGAGGAACTCATCCAGAATTAAGACTAAGTATTCAGATTTTCAATTTAGTTTTATGTGGGATAAGGTTTGCATGCAATGATTGTTGTGGTTGAATAACAAATTTCATTATTTGCAGCTACATAAAAAGACTATTGCATGCATATGGCAAGCTGTGTGGTAGTTACAAATTGTACAAGGCAGTCATAAAAGAAGTTACTATGCCAAACCAAAGGGATGCAAACTCATGTGGATGGAGATGTCTCCTCCATGATGAGTACATATTGTAGAGCTTCTTTGCACTGGAGCCATTCATGTCAAAGGTGAAAATTTTGCAAAGCATTTCAATAACATGGTGGTTGAATAGCAATAAAAATTAGTCTCAGTTCCTTTTTTTGCTCTTTTGCTTGTTCTGCAGAGTGCATTGGAGAAGTACATAATACAATAGTTGCGTCGATACCGTGCCACTCTTATCCAACATCTACTTTCTATTTCAAATTTTGTAAGTTTGGATCGTGAAGACACCCAGTTGGATGACCATGCAGTAGAGGTGACAATTATAGGTGAGGGGAACAAGGCAACGGACCTCCATGATTCCTTTGATTTTTCAAGACATGTGAGAAGGGACAGGAGGAGAAGAGTGATTATGCCGTGGGAGAGGTTGACATGGAAGAGGTGCATGATGAGGAGAAGGTAAATTTGAATGCCGAGAAGCCAGAGATACATGATGTCAATGGAAGGGTTCAGAAGGAAGACGATAATGCTGAGGGAGGGTCTAGAAAGAAATCTATATTGAAACTCCCATCCCCCAAGAAGAGCCCTCCACCATTCCATCAGTAGAGATTGAACATCATCAACAATCAACAATGCTTGACCCCCAAGAAGATCATACCATAGTACAAGCCATTTCATTTGCTATGGACCACTCGGCAATGGAGACACAAGAGTCTTGATTTGCAAAATCACAAGGGATTGAGGAGGAAAACCTGAAGGAGAGTAACACTAGACATGAAAAGCTCAATACCAATCAGACCAAGCATGGACGTTTGCTAGACGTTGACATGGTTGTTTCATTAATAACTAATGTAAAAGAATATGAAAGTGATCTTGTTGTCTGAATACTTATTTGTTTTATAAAATGATTGTGGAGATTGATTATTTTGGACCTAAATGGTGTGTTGCTGTATCACGAGCCATACAATCTAGATGCAAAATATATCAATATGTGCAATTTTTGGATAGGCAATCATAGGGTCACTGTACGACCGGGTACCAAGTAATTTTTGCAATTTCTTCTTCCAAGGTTCCAGGTTGCAATATAGTCTTATGTGAAGCAAAGAAACCTTGATCCCCTCATAAGCATAGTTTGCATCATGGCCGAAATTCAACGTTCAGATTTTAATTTCCAAAGGCACTGCATTGCCATTGACGGCCACTACCACCCTACAAAACCAAATGTATACCTTTATTACAAACCTTTTTCTCAAATTCATGTGCCATTTGATGATGAAAACACTTTGCTAAAACACAACACAAGGGTTTGCTAAATCCATCGGACACAATTATCTCCCCTTTCTCATTTCAAGGGCATGAGCATGACTTCTACCAAGAGGACATTTTGATCCAGTATCGGCAAAGATTATATTTCAACTTATTGATTATTTGTGAATTTGTACTTTCCAATACTCTTTGAAATGCTAACTATGTACATTAGAATGCTTCTTTGTACTTGTCAATGTGGTGCCAATGATGTGTGTGTGTGTGTGTGTGTGTGTGTGTGTGTGTGAGAGAGAGAGAGAGAGAGAGAGAGAGAGAGAGAGAGAGAGAGAGAGAGAAACATACAAATTTATCTTACTGTTGAGATAAAGATACTTCCAAATGATCATATTCATCTCACTGTTGAAAAAAAAGAGTTCAATTGAAAAAATGTTACAATAGAATTCATCAATAAGATTTCAATTGAAACCCTTATTGATAGAAAACTTACAGCCTAATAGAACTCATTCAAGTTACATTGGCACAATTTGAACTTGGCCACCCAAATCTCTACATACAATTTTTTCCCCCTTTGTCGTATTAGTTTGTGTCCACCCACCAAGAAATAAAACTATGAGGGAAGACCATATTAGGTAAAGTGGGAAAATCCCAATTCCCAGGTTGGACAACTTTCAATATATCATGTATAACATATAGATATTTTGTCAAAAATTTGAGTTTTCTTAATTTCTCATTCCACTTTATGCACATACTTTATGCACATACAATACACAATGAAAACAACTAAAATACCATGGTTTCAATCAATTGGATTATTAGGAACGAGTATATTGCATCCATTATCAATGTCTATGTTCTATTGTCCTACCTACAACTTATCTCAACATGGAGAGCTTGGTTTCTAGGTCCACCACTTGTCCAAGTTAATGTAAAAGTGACTCAAGGTTCACAACTTGTGAAAGCAAGGATCCATTGAGGAATACAATCCACTTGGCTATTAATTTATTGCATGTGACATTCAAGCAAGGTCCATTTCTAATCTAGAGCTTCTTAATTTGAGGCATGGGGCATACATAAAATATGTAGCATATGCACTATTGCCTCATAGGAAGGTTGGTTTCAAGGTGCACTTATCCAGGCTAGCCTATCTTGGAGAAATGATGAAGCTTGCATCTCTCCTTGTTTCAATGGAAACTAGCTTGGACAAGTGGTGGACCTTTGCTTCTCTCTATGTTTCAATAGAGTTAGCTTGGACAAGTGGTGACCTTGGAACAAAACCCCCATGTAAAACATATCATGGGTATTCCAAGTGATTAGAAAGATTACCATTTAAGATATAATCTTATAGGTTGGACAACTGGAGCCTAGCTTGGAGAAATGGTGGACCTTTGATTCTCTCCATCCTTCAATGAAGCCTATCTTGGAGAAATGGTGCAGCTTGCTTCTATCGATGTTTCAATGGAGCCTAGCTTGGACAATTGGTGGACCTTTGATTCTCTCTATGTTTCAATAGAGTTAGCTTAGACACGTGGTGGATCTTCAAACTAAACCAACTACTATCAATGTTTCCTAGCTTGGACAAGTGGTGGAGTGTTTCTCCTCTCCATGTTTCAATGGAGCTTAGCTTGGACAAGTGTTGGACCTTAAAACAAAAACCCCATCTACAACATAGCATGGATTTTCTAGATTTCAATGGAGTCTAGCTTCAATAAATGGTGGAGCTTGCCTCCATCCATGTTTCAATGAAACTAGCTTGGACAAGTGGTGGACCTTGTAACAAACCCCCCCATGTACAACATATCATTGGTTTTCTAAGTGATGGAAAGGAATACCATTCAAGATATAAACTTATAGCTTGGATAAGTAGTTGACCTTAAAACCAAATTCATCATAATACAATGAAATACAAGTCAGCCAATTCCTAAATCTTGAGACCAAACCTCCCATGCTATTAGAGATAATATATTGGATAAGTGGTGGACCTTCTATTATTTTCCCATGCCTAGTTTAGACAACCGGTACACTTTGCAGCTATAAAGGTTGGACGAGTGGTGGAGCCTTGTTTCTATCCATGTTTTAATGGATCCTAGCTTGGACAAGTGGTGGACCTTGGAAAAAAGCTTCCATGTACAACATATATGAGGTTTTCCATGTTTTAATAGAACCTATATTGGACAAATGGTGAAGCTTGCTTCTCTCCATGTTGATTTTGGAACTACCTTAGACTAGTGGTGGAGCTTTGCTTTTCTACTCTTCATAATACAATGAAGTATAGGCTGGTTACATGGTGAATCTTAAGGCCAAACCTCCCATTTTACTAGAGATGATAGGTTGGACAAGTGGATCAACCTTCTATCATTTCTCCATGACTATATTAGACAATTAGTAGACCTAGCATCTCTCTATGTTGTCTAGAGATGAGCTTGGACAAGTGATGGACCCTGCTTCTCTCTTCCCTTGGTTTACTAGTTTGAAGACTCAGTATATATACTTTCTTAGATCTAGCTTGAACAAGTGGTGGACCTTGTATCCACAATCTTAATCCATTACAAAAAAGTATATGAAAAAATAACATAGGAATCTTGGTTTGAAGGTAAAGCAATTAGGTTCCAAATTCACATAATAATATATTTTCCACCCATAAGAAAAGAAAGTTAAATATGTTATTTCATACCAAATTGACAAAGGTAACGTGCAAGAATTCTAGCTTTGCATCTTGTTAGATCTAAACCTTAATCAAGGAGACATGCATGTATAAATCAACTTTCAAGCCATTCAAGAATACATGTACTTAAATTCCATAGTTTTCTTTTCAAAGTCTTTTAGGTTCTAAAACTCTTTCACATAAAGGATGTAATGATAAAATTCTTGAAGCAAACATTTGTGCCCAAGAAAAAGATCCCTCTCACATATTTAAAGTCCATGAATTCTCTGATCCACACTTACAAGTTTTATTTTGACATTAAACATCAATTCTCTCCTAGTTACAAATACATGCAACCTCGATATGAATTTCTTTTACTATATGATCCAACATAGGCCCCAATCAAATAAAAAATGAGTCCCCAAAAATTTGGGTGCACTCTAGAAATACATCAGAGTCCCCTTACAATAGGATGCACTCCAATAGTACATTGAAGTCCCCTTAGAGTAGGGTGCACTCCATTGAAGTGTTCATAAAATTGTCACACCTTTGTTTTAAAAAAAAAAAGACTATATCAAATTATACAAATGTTAAAAGATACACACTAGAATAAAAAAAGCATCTTATGGCCATATTTATTCAATGCTTTCGTGTTGACAAGTACACACCAAGGACATAATTTGTCTCAGAATCACTATATTGATTTACAATTGTGTTGTATTTATGGACTCTCTTATCTCTTGCATACAACCATCCTACCAACCATGGAATTATGGTTCTCTGCAAGAAGTTTTGAAGTTGCTCGGAAGTTTGCCTCCACATCTTTGGAAATATAAGATATGTCCCTGGCATGTTCCACATCACTCTATATGGAGTGTCATAAAAAATTAAGGTATTGTTTGCATCCAAATCCTCAAATATCTTCCAAATATCACTCAAATTTTTGCGATAAATCCTTGTAAATCCTAACATGGTATTTGGATTTTGGCAATTTTTGTTACTCATAAACACCTTGAACTTGGTATACTGCTCAGGAAAACATTTTTGTGTGATGCGTTGCATCCTTGTTAAGTTATAGCAACTCCATATCCACAGCTCAAAGTATTCAACACAAAAATCCAAAAAACTTTGTGTGTCTGGTCGCACCACATGATAAACTTCATCTTTATCCTCCACAAGTCGCATGTGTTGAGCCCAAGCTGGCATAGAATCTCCATGTTTCATTTCAATTTTCTTGAGAAGTAACCCCTCTAGATCCAAGATAAGTACTCTTTTGATGTCCTTGAAAGCAAGTGGTAGGTGATAAGGAGGTGGTTGATTCCTTGGACAAGGTCTTGGAGGAGGTTGGATGGGTAATTCAATAGTTTTCTTCAATTTATGCAAGCATATAGCCAATCCATTTTTTTGTAATGATTCTGAAATTAAAGAACAAGAACACTTAATGCAAACACAACAATAGACATGAGTTTTACATTGTCTACCCTAAGGTTTTATTAGATACCAAAATCCATCTATGATCTACTCATTAATAGAAAGAAATTCAAATTAAAATCCCGACTCTTTTTTATGCTACACTCTCTTAGTCTCAATACCATGGAGTTCAACTAGACTTAAGTCAACTAATAACTACTACTTGTTGTTCAAGGTATGATTGAAGTTCATAAGGATTAACCAATGGTCTAGTGTAGAATGGGTATTTAGGTCTCAAGGTCTACCACTTATCCAAGCAAAGATCCATTTAGATATAGAAACCCAATTTTTCTTAATATAATGATATAGAGTGGACAAGTGGTGAATCCTGAGACCAAACCACTCATGCTACTAGGGATAATAGGTTGGACAAGTGGTGGACCTTGAATGTAAACCCCCCATGTACAAAGTATCATGGGTTTTGGGTATTTCAATGGACTCTAGCATCTTGGAGACATGGTGGAGCTTACTTCTCTCCATGTTTCAATGGAGCCTATCTTGGATAAATGGTGGAGCATCATTCTATCCATGTTTCAATGGAGCCAAGCTTGGACAAGTGGTGGACCTTGGAACAAAACCCCCATGTAAAACATATCATGGACATTACAAGTGGTGAGAAAAAATACCATTCAATATATAACCTTATAGGTTGGACAAGTGGTGGACCTTAACACCCAATTATTCTTAATATAATGACATAAAGTGGACAAGTGGTGAATCTTGCGACCAAACCTACTAGGACAAGTGGTGGACCTTGAATGACAACCCCCCATGTACTTGTAAAATATCACTCATTCTACTAGGAATAATTTGGTATTAAGGTCCATGTTTCAATGGAGCCTAGCTTGGACAAGTGGTGGACCTTTGTTTCTCTCTATGTTTCAATAGAATTAGCTTGGACAAGTGGTGAACCTTGGAACAAAACCCCTATGTAAAGCATGTCATGGTCATTACAAGTGGTGAGAAAAAATACCATTCAAGGTATAACCTTATAGGCTGGACAAGTGGTGGACCTTAACACCCAATTCCTCTTAATATAATGACATAGAGTGGAAAAATGGTGAATCGTGAGACCAAACCTACTAGGGATAATAGGTTGGACAAGTGTTTGACCTTGAATGTAAATCCCCCATGTACAAAATATCATGGGTTTTGCGTATTTCAATGGAGCCTAGCATCTTGGAGACATGGTGGAACTTACTTCTCTCCATGTTTTAATGGAGTCTATCTAGGAGAAATGGTGGAGGTTCCTTCTCTCCATGTTTCAATGGAGCCTAGCTTGGACAAGTCATGAACCTTTGTTTCTCTCTATGTTTGAATATGGTTAGCTTGGACAAGTGGTGGATCTTGGAATGAAACTCCCATGTAAAACATATCATATGCATTTCTAGTGGCGAGAAAGGATACTATTTAAGATATAACCTTATAGGTTGGACAAGTGGTGGACCTTAATACATTGTTCTTCTTAATATAATGACATAGAGTGTACAAGTGGTGAATCTTGAAACCAAACCACTCATGCTACTAGGGATAATAGGTTAAACAAGTGGTGGGCCTTGAAATAAAACCCCCTAGAGTGTTTCAATGGAGCCTAGCTTGGAAACATGGTAAAGCTTTCTTCTCTCCATGTTTCAATGGAGCCTATCTTGGATAAATGGTGGAGCATCATTCTCTCCATGTTTCAATGGATCCTAGCTCGGACAAGTGGTGGACCTTTGTTTCTCTCTACGTTTGAATAGAGTTATCTTGGAAAAGTGGTGGACCTTGGAACAAAACCCCCATGCCCCGGGAGGTCACCTAATAAAAAAGTAACCTATCATGTGAGTTCAACAGAAGGGTATTTAAAGTTCTTGAAACTCACAGAAATATAAATATAGAAGGGCACCATTTTTTCAAATTTGAAAAAAACTTATAGACTTTAAAAGAAAAGGGTGCATTATATTCCTAACAAAATTCACAGATAAGGGGTTTTATAAACATGTCTTGAACGCACATGATATGGTAGTTTTACACATAGTGAACCCCCCGAGCCCCCATGTAAAACATATCATGGGCATTACAAGTGGTGAGAAAAAATACCATTCAATATATAACCTTATAGGTTGGACAAGTGGAGGATCTTAACACCCAATTATTCTTAATATAATGACATAGAGTGGACAAGTGGTGAACTTGGGACCAAACCTACTAGGGAAAATAGGTTGGACAAGTGGTGGACCTTGAATGTAATTCAAGCTATAACATTATAGGTTGGACAAGTGGTGGACCTTAACACCCAATTTCATTAATATAATGACATAGAGTGGACAAGTGGTGAATCATGAGACCAAAACCTACTAGGGATAATAGGTTGGACAAGTGGTGGACCTTGAATGCAAACCCCCCATGTACAAAATATCATGGGTATTGGATATTTCAATGGAGCCTAGCATCTTGGAGACATGGTGGAGATTACTTCTCTCCATGTTTCAATGGAGCCTATCTAGGAAAAATGGTGGAGGTTCCTTCTCTCCATGTTTCAATGAGCCTAGCTTGGACAAGTGGTGGACCTTTCTTTTTCTATATGTTTTAATAGAGTTAGCTTGGACAAGTGGTGGACCTTGGAATGAAACCCCCATGTAAAACATATCATGGGAATTTCAAGTGGTGAGAAAGGATACCATTTATCATATAACCTTATAGGTTGGACAGGTGGTGGACCTTAACACATACTTATTCTTAATATAATGACATAGAGTATACAAGTGGTGAATCTTGAGACCAAACCACTCATGCTACTAGGGATAATAGGTTGGACAAGTGGTGGGCCTTGAAATAAAACCCCTCATGTACAAAATATTATGGTGGTGAAGATATAACCTTATAGGTTGGAAAAGTGGTGATGGATCTTGACAAGTGGTGAAGGATACCATTTAAGATATAACCTTATAGGTTAGACAAGTGGTGGACCTTAACACCCAGTTCTTCTTAATATAATGATATAGAGTGGATAAGTGATGAATCTTAAGACCAAACCACTCATGCTACTAGGTATAATAGGTTAGACAAGTGGTAGACCTTGAATGTAAACACCCCATGTACAAAATATCATGGTTTTAGGGTGTTTCAATGGAGCCTAGAATCTTGGAGACATGGTAGATCTTGATTCTCTCCATGTTTGAATGGCACCTATCTTGGAAAAATGATGGAGGTTACTTCTCTCCATGTTTCAACGGAGCCTAGCTTTGACAAGTGGTGAACCTTTGCTTCTCTCTATGTTTGAATAGAGTTAGCTTGGACAAGTGGTGGACCTTTGCTTCTCTCTATGTTTGAATAGAGTCAGCTTGGACAAATGGTGGACCTTGGAATGAAACCCCGATGTAAAACATATCATGGGCATTTCAAGTGGTGAGAAAGGATACCATTTAAGATATAACCTTATAAGTTGGACAAGTGGTGGACCTTAACACATAGTCCTTCTTAATATAATGACATAGAGTGTACAAGTGGTGTATCTTGAGATCAAACCGCTTGTGCTACTAGGGATAATAGGTTAGACAAGGGGTGGGCCTTGAAATAAAACCCCCCATGTACAAAATATAATGGATTTAGGGTATTTAAATGGATCATAGCTTGGAGACATGGTGGAGCTTGCTTCTCTCCATGTTTCAATGAAGACTATCTTGGAGAAATGATGGAGCATTCTTCTCTCCATGTTTCAATATAGCCTAGCTTGGACAAGTGGTGGACCTTTGGTTCTCTCTATGTTTCTATGTTTCAATAGAGTTAGCTTGGACAAGTGGCGGACATTGAAACAAAACCCCCATGTAAAACATATCATGGGTAGTTCAAGTTGTGAAAAAAAATACCATTTAAAATATAACCTTATAGGTTGGATAAGTGGTGGACCTTAACACCCAATCCTTTTTAATACAATGACATAGAGTGGAAAAGTGGTGAATATTGAGACAAAACCTATGAAGCTACTAGGGATACTAAGTTGGACAAGTGGTGGACCTTGAATGTACATCCCCTATGTACAAAATATAATGGGTTTAGGTTGTTTCAATGGATTCTAGCATATTGGAGACATGGTGGAGCTTGATTCTCTCCATGTTTCAAGTGGTGGACCTTCAATTATTTTCCAATACCTAGTTTAGACAACCCATACACTTTGCAACTCTAAAGGTTGGACGAGTGGTGGAGCTTTGTTTGTTTCCAAGTTTTAATGGATCCTAGCTTGGACAAGTGGTGGACCTTGGAAAAAAGTCCCCCTTGTACAACATAGCTGAGTTTTTTCATGTTTTAATGGAAGAGAGCTTCGACAAATGGTGGAGCTTTCTTATCTCCATGTGGATTTTAGAACTAGCTTGGACAAGTGGTGGAGCTTTGCTTTTCTACTCTTCATAATACAATGATGTATAGGTTGGTTACATGGTGAATCTTAAGGCCAAACCTCCCATCTTACTAGAGATGATAGGTTGGACAAGTGGTCAACCTTCTATCATTTCTCCATGCCTATAATTAGACAATTAGTAGAACTAGCATCTTTCTATGTTGTCTAGAGCTGATCTTGGACAAGTAGTGGACCTTGCTACTCTCTTCCCTTGGTTTATTAGTTTGAAGACTCATTATATATACTTGATTAGATCTATATACTTACTCATTAGTTAGGTTACAAGTAGGTATGTAATTTGTTAGCCTCAAGGGACTTTGAATATTGAATAGTAAGAAAGTCAAGTGCTGGTTTGAAGATCTTTTGCTTATCTAAACTAGACTCTAACTCAATAATAAGTTTCTTAAGTTCCATGAAGTGTCCTATCTAGGCTCCAAAAGAGTCCTAATTGGTTTGTGCTAGATTCTAACTTCCTTGATGGGGTAGAATCCTAGAAAAATGAGGCACTATAAGTTTTACCTTAGCTCAAATGGATTTTCACTTGAACTAGACTACAATTTGGCACTCTAGTATCTTTGTCTCGATGGAGTTTAACACTAGATACATAGTATTGATATTTAAGCTTCATGTCTCTTCACTTGATCAAGATATAAGACCATACTTTCAAGGTCACCACTTGTCTTACCTAAAGACCAATGTGAGACATGGGAGCAAGAAAGCCATCCGATATTGTTTTAAGGACTATTACATAGACAGTCAATAACTTAAGTAAAGCAAAAAGACTTGGATCTTTCACAATTACTAACTTAAGTAAAGCCAAAAAGACTTGGATCTTTGACAGTTTTTTTCAAACTAAAAAAGCATAATCTAATACTAACAAAACTATAAATCACAATTGAAAGTTTTGAACAAGAAAAAGATCAGCAATCTTAATAAGAAGGATACTTTTCATTTCATTTGATGATTACAAATTAAAAGAAAGTCTCTCAAGAAATTGATAAACAAAAAATGTAGGTGACTGCTTCATTATTTTGAGCAAAAATATCAAAATCTCTATTGATTGAGCTCCATCTAGTAGTATCCTTTGTAAGATCCTGCAGGAAGGAATAAAAAGAAAGATTTGTTAGATACCATGCACATGAGTGTTCAATCATGTGTATCAAGAATATATGACATGTCACTAGTACCTTAGGGTTGGTTTCTATCCAGCCTTAGAAAATTGTTCTCAGCTTTCACCTTGTTTATATAAGCCTTTGCTGTGGCTGCCTTCAAAACTCCTTTTGTGTTATAACCCAATTGCCTAGCTAAAGTGGTCAATTGTGATGCCTTCATGCTTTCAATGGATGTACGCTCCTTTGCCAAGATCTCTTGTATTTGGGCTCTTCTCATTCATTACGGTGGCTTGTGTCACTTGCGTCTTGAATGATAGTTTCATCTCTGTCACCTTTTGCAGGTGGTATTCTTCTCGTAAAGAACACCTTAGCTGACCAAACATCATTTTTCTGCTTCCAATACTCCATGATTTGTTTGTATTCACTATCATTTGTCACTATAGGTTGTCCATAACAATTAGAAGCAATTAAATCACACAAATCCCTTCTCTCATCAAGCTGAAACAAGTATGGCAGTAGCACCTCCAAGAGCATATTGTCAACCATCTTCTTAGCATCAAATTGTGGTGGAAAAATGCAATTGTTTGCTGGTGAAATACATGCCTTGTAAGGAGAGTCATCAATAAGCACTCTTCTTTGTGGATCACATTCAAACCCCATGGAAATTTTGGCTAGAGGCTTGAACATTGCCTCAACGTTTGGATTGTCGGGTCTAAACAATTTTTGAGTTTGAGCAGTGTAGCAAACATCTTGCGACCAAATTGCAAAGAAAGGCAATGTATCCTCAGCTAAGTTGTTTAGTGCTGCAAGGATTTGATACACATTATTCCTAGTAGCTGTCGACCAAATTGCAACATTAAACCTCTGTAAAATAGTCTTCAAGAATTGGATGCAACCTGGCCTAAGTATAATATATCTTTTTGAATCCATTTGCATTGAGTTGTGGTGTGAGGATGGTTGAGGGGAACGTTTGAACAATAGACCATTTAAATCCAATATAATTGTAAGCATGGATTTCTCAACATCTACACTACATGAAGTAGTAGCAATTGGCAATAGCTCATGAGTGGACTTTTCAGTCTCTTTTGATATATGTTGCATTTTTGAAGCATCGATTTCTTGGTTCTCATTATTGCTAGATTGCTCAAGTTGCACAACACTAGACTCTAGTATAGAAATATCATCCATCTTGGGCACTTCAGAAACCATAGAATCTATGGATTCTATAGTTGTTGACTGAACCATAGGAGCATTATCCATCCCAGTTTGTGAATCTAAGAAAACACACACACAAATGGTATCTCAAAACCACTAGAATTTTATTCACCATATTTACATGTAGAACTCCTAGTAAGAAATTTATTTAAGGTAAAATCGCTGTTAGAATCCTTGCAACCATTTTCAACATTCGTACACAAAACACCACTTGTCTAAAATACAATCTACTAACTCAACATTTTCCATCCTACACTTTCTTAAAGATGAGTACTTAAAGTGAAAACTAAAAGCTACAACTTGTTGAGGAAACATGGATACAAGGTCCACCAAATGTCCAACCTAGACTACAAGCAAACAATTAGAGATTTGGCTTAGATTTGGATTCAAAGGCCACCACTTATTCAAGTGAGATAACTCCACTTGTTTAAAACAGTAATGTTTGAAGCCCCACCACTTGTCCAACCTAGACATTGATTAAATTTTGGTAAGATTTATCACAAATCTAAAGTAGAATCAAGATTCTATGGCCAAGGTAATCAAATAAGCTAGACAACACACAAAGCATAAGAGCACTCTAGATTCTCGTTGAGCATAAACTAAACAATAATCAAATGTTACATTCACTTGAGATTTCATCCATGAAAAATGAAAATGATGCATGTACTTGAGATTTCCATCCATGTACAATACTTTACAATGTCAAGTAAAGTCATAGTCAGCAAACAACTCTTCTCCTGCTTCAACTTGACAAATAGTCTCAATGCATACATGGCCATATTCTTCTGACTTGATGTGTGAAGAGGTGCATTTATGCCAAGGTGGAAAATTTGGATCAAATGTATAGCATACGTTGGGACAGACATTTGTACTGTGAGAACTATTTATATAGCCTGACACGTTCCCTTCTTCTACACAACCAATAATGTATGATTGATCTTCCTCTTCTTCTATGTTTGGATCCTCTAGAAGAGAATATTTATAAGCTCTTGGAAATATTTTGCATATCTTTTTCCAGTCTTGAGATCTATACTTATGCCCTCCATAGTTTAGAATAGTCACACCACTTTCCAGGGTAGTATGCACAAATAGCCCATAACCAGCTCCTTGAATACATGAAAGTCGCACTTCAAAATCCACACCGTTAATATGGAAAATTACATCTTTGGGAATAGGAAAAGTTGGTGTCCCAAAAGGATCTTCATGCCAATCATAGTGTGAAATACATCTAGTTTTTATATCACTTAACTCCTTTGTGTCTGCAAAAAGAAGAAAATATTATGCATAAAATAATGACAAGATCAAAGAAAGATACCATTATTTTATAGTCCAATAGGTCCATTGTATGGAAGAATTAGAGTGCCTCTTACATGGTGCCTCCAAGGTTTCCAAAAAATAAAATCATTGAAAAAAAGGGCCATTCTATTGCTCATTTGAACCATAGAGAGAACCACAGTCCACCACTTGTCCAAGCTAGAATGGAGCATTGACACAAGATCCAACACTTATCCAAGAACCCTATAGTATATGTGGTAACATGGTATGCGTTGATGCAACAAAAGTAGTCTAGCCTCCTCATCCATCTCTTTTTTCTTGTAGCCTAGAGGGATTAGTTTCAAGGTCTATCACTAGTCAAAAACTACACATAGAACATTGATACAAGGTTCCACCACATGTAAAACCTATCATCTCTAGTAGCATGGATGGTTTGATATCAAGGTTCACCACGTGTCCTACCTATACTCTATTGTAGCATAGATATTTTGATTTGGTGGTACTACACTTGTCCAAACTTGGCTTGTTGTTGATATCTGGAGGTAATCAAGGGTCCTCCACTTGTCCAAGTTAGGCATATAAAACAATTTCAAGGTCCACCATGTGTACAACATATGATTGATTATAGCATGCATGGTCTTATTTGATGGGCAACCATCTTCTCTCCAACATGTGTCGAGCCTCGGCTCCATTGAAGCATGGAGAGAAGCAAGGTCCACCACTTATCAAAGCTATTACTTTCTCCCAGTTCTTTCAAAACCCATGATACATTGTACATGGGGGGGGGGGGGGGGGGGAGGGGGGGTTCTTGTTTAAAGGTCCACCACTTGGCTAAGATTGGATCCATTGAAACATGAAGAGAAGCAAGCTCTACCATTTGTCCAAGCTAGGTGCCATTGAAACATGAAAACCCCATAATATGTTGTATACGGGGGGTGTTTTTCAAGGTCCACCACTTGTCTAAGCTATGGTCCATTGGAACATGGAGAGAAGCAAAGCTCCACCACTTTTCTAAGCTAGGATCCATTGAAACATGGAGAGAAGCAAGCTCCATTGTTTGTCTAAGCTAGGCTCCATTGGAACATGGAGAAAACAAGCTCCACCACGTGCCTATTATTGCATAGAGATTTTGGTTTGAAGGTCCACCACTTGTCCAACCTTTCCTTCATGTATGGAGATAATCAAGGGTGCAATGCTTCTCTAAGCTAGGGACATACAAGAGTTTCAAGGTCCACTACATATACGATCTATGATGGGTTGTAGCATGGGAGGTTTCATTTTAAGGTTGACCACTTCTCCAGCTCCGCTTGTCCAACCTCAGATCCATTGAATCATGGAGAAGAAAGGTCTACCAACTCTCCAAAATAGGCAAGAAAATCTCTATAAAACCCATGAATTGTTAATATATGCTATGCTGTGGAGTTTTGCTTGAAGGTCCACTCCTTATCTGTAATGGAATTGGCCTATTTAACTTGAGAGTAGCGGAAACTAATGAAAGTACTTTTGAGAAATGAATTTGTGAGCATAGCGGGTGAACATAGTTGAAGATAGCAACATAATCATAACAATTAGTTAACTTGGCATGAACAATACTTTTGCAAGAGAGAGAATTTAAAGAACATGACAATAGTTGAGGGCCGGATTTATGTGGAGCCGGTCCCCCCTCCAATAGGCATTTGCATTATGATTTCTCCCATTAAGAGAGACTTGTTACAATACAATCTTTGTGTTCCTTATGACCTAGGTGATGCAATAAAGATGTAAAGCTTCATGCATAACAAACATAACATAAACTTGAAGAAAGCTTTAACTATCCTAAGCCTCAGTCCCAAGACCTCAAACACCTTCGAAGGTGGAGAGAGCTAGCAGGGAATGAGGGTAGGGAAGAGGAAGAAGAAACATTTCGTAGGAGAAATAATTAGTTCCTCACTTATCATAACTCTTGTTGATAGAATACTTAATAGCATAGTAATGAAGAAGAAGGAGATGGCAAGCGTAAGCATTGAAGCATGGCTCTTGGTTGGATTTTCACTCCATATCCAAGAGTGTTGGTGTAGGCTCTCAACCTCTACTTGCTTGGAGAAGGAGAGGGAGCTCTTGCACTTTGCATAGCACACCATGAGAGTGTTTGTGAGTGTGTGTGGGTGAGTATACCCCCTAAGCAACCCCGTAGATTGCTTGGGTCAAACCCCCCTTGTAGCTCATGCTTGAAGCTCATTGGACCCCTCCAGGCCTAGCCAATCACAAGCAGGAGGCATTACAAGCAGCAAGGGTAGCCTTGAGACAAGTGTCCCCCTTTCCCCTTTGAGAGAGAGGGATAGATAAATGCTAAATCAATTAAGTAAATCTCCTAAATTATTATTGGACCCCTTGGGTGGCCAACCAATAGGCTTCAGGCACAACATGAGGGCAACATGAGGAGGAACTTGACAAGTGTCCCTTTTGCTTTCTTTGTACCATGCATGCCTTGTGTGAGTGTGTGGGTGTTCTCTCTCATCCCCCCTCATGTAGGGCTTGCCCCCTCCTTGTAGGGATTGAATCTTTGACTTTTTGACACCGCAAGCGCATGCATAGGCCCAGTTCCCACCACAAGCTTGGCTCATAAGCACTTTAAGCTTGGGCTGGGTTCCCACCTCAAGTGCAACCCTAGCATCTCAAGCATGTCAAGCACCTCAAGCATCTCAATAATTAAGCACCTCAATCATCTCAAGCACCTCAATCATCAAGCACCTTAGTCTCATCAAGCATGACAAGCAGGACAAGCACCTCGAGCTGGGTTGGGGTTCCTGCGCCTCAAGCTCAGCCCTAGCTTACCTAAGGTCAAAGGCCTTTTACACACATTATTGGAGGTCTTCAATGAAGCTAACCCTAAGGTCTTATGCTCCATTTGTTAGCCTTGCTCTTTGATAGACCATCTCTCATTTGGGCCCCTTTACCATTGGCCCCGTGTTCAGATAGATCTATAAGCACATGTCTATATCTTAACACTTGTTCCCTTTTATTCTCCCACATTAAGTGATCAATTTAATATGAGAAAATCATTTGGGTTGGTTAGATATTAGATATTAGATTTTATGACATTACCTCTCTCTTGAAATCATATTCGTCCTCGACTATGAGGTAGAAGAGATAAAGACTTAGTCATTAGTCAATTTTACTTAGCGGGTAGAGGATTCCTTTTTACCCTACGACATCTTTCCAAGATGGATGAATAATCCATTTGGTGCTTGGGAGACATAGCTGCCGCAAGAATGTCTGCTCTTTAGTCCATGTCATTCTCCCAAAGTAGAGTGACAAATTCTACTTGGTGTTTGAGAGACGTCGTCATCACAAACATGATTCCATACATGCATACTAGTTAAATTGTGCACAATTAAAAAGAGGACTAGTCTTATAAGACAAAAAAATGAGTCATTTAAAAGAAATTTGTATATTTGCTTACTCTAATGTAGAATTGTAAGCATTGACAAGGTTCATACTATCCTTCAGCTGTATTCCTTGCATTCATCTGGCATCTTCAAAAGGATAATTTTTGAACTTAATAAGATACCGTCGGATAATCTTACCATGTTGTAGTACCTTGTCTTCATGCCGAAGAACAGCTTCGGGTTGTAGCACCTCTACATCTCCACTGCTACTTGCGTGCACATGTACTTCCCGCTGCTCTAGCCCTCTGCCATGCATCTGTAAATATACACATCACTGTTTGTGCCCTTTGCCAGGGTCGACACACTTTGGTTGCACCATCATTGCCCCACCTCCTTGTTGAACATTCATGTTCAAGCAAAAATCATCTTTATTCTTCTACCATTTGCAAAAACTTGGCAAACACTACCCAAAACTGTGAGCAAACCACAAAAAACCTACCATATGTACAAGGACCTACTCCTGTCAACTATTGCCATACCTAGCCAAGGCAAAAGCAGATTTGACTAGTCAGACAAAGAGGCACACCAAGGAGTTAAAGGCAAAATATTTGGCAATCAATGCCCTACAGTCCAAGGCTATTGTATCTACTCAACCAACACAGCAAAAGGTTGAATTTGAAAGTACAAATCTACCCCTTGTGGAGCTATCAAGAACATCATCTAGGGGAGGTTTGCATGACTTTGAGGAGGAAATAGAGAAAAAATATGCCCAAGATGAGCTAAATAAGTGGATAGATGGCATGATAGTTGGCTCACAAAAATAATATATTCTTTATGAGCTCAAAGTACTGGAATTGGCCACACTACTAATGGATAAAACTAGATGAAGTGGTTAAGAACTTTGGCCATGAGATGATAGCGCTTCCCTCAATGAAAGAAGAAGCCTTACTATGGAAAAAGAAGATCTTGTTGGTAACGGAACCAAATGAAAAGCCTAGACTACAAGGATGTACTAGCTATATCATACCAAGTGCTCCTCATCCTAAAGAGTCAACCCCTATGGAGAAAGAATTGGTTTGAGAAAAGCCCCCAAGATGAGATCACTTACAAGAATGCCCCTCAATGTCTCAAGATCAACCCAACCTATTGTCCACCAATCCCTAGAACGAAATCCTAGGACAACTATTACACATGGAGGAGCAAGAGGCCCTCTATACTAAATTACATAGTAGTCTCAAATCCAATCAATAACTACAAGCCAATACACGTTGGAATTAGGGTTGCAGAGAAACGCACAAAACTTGGGGAAGACGAAGGAAGCTCAAGGCACACAATAGAGAGTGTGTTACTTAGTATGAAATGGAAAGATAGATAGCCCTAGAGTGATGGGCATATATACAATGCTCGGGGTAAAAAAACTCCTAAAGAGGGAAAAAATGCCCCGATGGTCCTAGTGTGTTCACACACATCACTACCACATGTATATGGTAACAAATCCCCCCTGGAGTGATGCGGTGAATGAGAGCTGGCACATGAGTAAAGGGAAGTGCTATTCCCTGAGGACATGATCAGTACACAAAGGGGAGTAAGCCCAAAGCTTTGTGGAAAGCTTCAATCTTCTCACGAGACAATGCCTTTGTGAAAAGATCTGCAAGGTTGTCCTGTGTTGGAACATAAGCCAAGCTAATATCTCCTGCTGAGAGCCTCTCCCTGACATAGTGGTAATGCACCTCAATGTGTTTTGTGCAAGCATGAAAAATTGGGTTCCTTGCAACTGCCAATGCGCTCTGACTGTCAGTGTAGATAGTGTTGGCAGTGTCCTGTCCAACACCCAAACCAGCCATAAGGTGTCTGAGCCATAGACACTCAATCGTAGTTGTGAAGACTGCCATGTACTCAGCCTCACAACTCGAAGTGGCCACAATAGGTTTCTTCTTGCTCAAGCATGATGTACATGAACTACTAAGATTGAAACAAAAACCACTCGTGTGTCAAAACAACCAGCCCAATCTGAGTCCGAAAAAGTATGTAAGTCTAGCGGCAATGATCCTCCCTTGGGATAAAACAAGCCAAGATGTAAAGTGCCACTAAGGTAGCGGAAAATCCTCTTGACAACCTGCCAATGCTTAGACCCTGGGCTATGCATAAATTTACTGACCTGTGAGACTGCAAACTGAATATGTGGCCTCGTGTTGCATACATAAATGAGGCAGCCAATAGCAGTTTTGTAAAGAGTGACATCAACAGGATCGCCAACATCATGTAGACTCAACTTCAAACCTATTTCCATGGGAGTGGCAATAGATTTGCAATCCTCAAGTCCATACTTACATAGCAATGTCTCTATGTAACTTTTCTGACACAAGGCAATACCACCATCACACTGCTTAAACTATTTACCCAAGTAATGATGCAACAGCCCCAAATCTTTCATCTTGAAAGTAGCATTCAAATCAGCTTTAAATTCAGCAATATGTCTCTCATTTGGTCCAGTGATTAGCAAATCATTGACATAAAGAACCACAATGAGAAATACATCACCCTCATGCTTTACATACAATGTGCTTTTTGTTGGACTGTTACGAAAGCCTCCTTTAACCAAATGAGTGTCAGCTTTCTCATACCAAGCACAAGGAGATTGCTTCAACCCATACTTAGATTCTTACATCTGCACACTGTCCTCTTGTCCTTTTATGACAAAATCGCGAGGCTACATTACATAAACTTCCTCAAATATGTCACCATTCAAGAAAGCAATAACAATGTCTGATTGATTTACATCCCAACCAAAAATGAGTTTCCAATGCATAGTAGTCCTACGACAAGTGGGAGCAAACGTCTCTTTATAATCTATGCCTTTTTGTTGTGCATAACCCTTTGTACCAAGTCGGGACTTAGGGCAATCGATCTCACCATCTGGCTTGTGTTTCAACTTGTAAACCCACTTTGTACCAATGGCCTTTTCTCTAGGAGGCAAATCACATAAAGTCCATGTGTCATTTTCTATAAGCGCATCATATTCTGATTGCATGGCACAAATCCAATTTTCTGAATTTTGTGCTTCATCAAAAGAAAGAGGCTCCTCAACATCATGTAAGCTAGACAAAACCAAAGCATAACAATCTGATGAATAAGATGCATGGTGAGAGCCTGAATGAGTACGACTAGACAAAGGTGCATCCAATTTACTGTCACACAAATTGTGCACTAGCCATTTTGGCATACCTCTAGCCTGCTCATCCCTTTCCTCATCAAGTACATCATGTACATCTGCATCAGTAATAGGCTGATCTGTAACATTTTTAGAAACCCCCATAGGCTGTACATTTGCCTCATTGGAACCTACATTCGTGTTTCCACAATTGAAAAGAGGCAACAAAGTGTCATAAATGTCCTATAAGCTTACATTACTATATGCATAGAGCTTGCTCAACAGGGTCGAGCCTTCGACTTTCATAGCCTATGGAGTGCCCTTCTTGGAGAAAAACAGCTCCAAGGCAATCACCACAAGAGTCACATTGGGCCTCAAATGGTTTTGAGAGATCCGGTAGTGTAAGCACAGGTTGAGAGATAAGCTTTTCGAAAGCATTGTTCTCCTTGGCACACCATGTGTACCTAACATTTCTCTTTGTTAGGTCATGTAATGGTCCTACTGTTAGTGAGAACTTTTCTATGAAGCGTCTATAGTATGCGCACATACCTATAAAGCTTCTTAACTCATGAACATTCCTTGGTTTAGGCCATCCTTTTATTACCTCTAACTTTGATGGATCCATTTGGATGCCATCTTGAGAGATAATGTGACCTAAATATTGAATCTCTTGCAAGAAAAATTCAGTTTTCTTTCTATTAACATAAAGTTTATTCTCTCTTAAAACTTGAAATATTACATGGAGGTGTTGCTCTTGTTCGTCTAATAAATTAGAGTAGATGATGATATCATCAACGAACACTCCAGTAAAGTTTTTGTGAGGCCTGAATAACTTCTCCATCAAGCGATTGAATGTGGCTGGTGCATTGGTCAAGCCAAAAGGCATGCT
This sequence comes from Adiantum capillus-veneris, assembly GCF_014529385.1. NCBI lineage: Eukaryota > Viridiplantae > Streptophyta > Polypodiopsida > Polypodiales > Pteridaceae > Adiantum > Adiantum capillus-veneris. The sequence continues at coordinate 20,609,191 of NC_140940.1, forward strand.
AATGTATTCGTAAAGACCAAACGTAGTGTGAAATGTGGTCTTCACAATGTCTTGATCATCTATCCTTATTTGATGATAGCCTATTTTTTGGTCAATCCTATTGAAGTAGGTGGAACCTTGTAGCTTATCAAATAGGTCTTCTACCCGTGGAACGGGAAACCTTTTATTGATAGTGATCCTATTTAGTGCTCTACAGTCGACACACATATGATATGTGCCATCTTTCTTTTGCACTAGTAGCACAGGAGAACAAAATCGAGATAAGCTAGGCCTAACCATGCTCTTCTCAACTAACTCATGCACTTTCCACATAATCTCCTCTTTTTGAGCTTGAGAAACCTATAAGGAGGTTTGTTAGGCGGTGAACTTCCTGGAAGAAGTTTAATTGCATGGTCATCATTGCCTCATTTAGGAGGCAACTCACAAGGGATGTCGTCAATAAAGACATCTTGAAACCCCTTGACAATATTCCGGGATAACTCTAATTCCTTTTGATTGTGTATATTTTCTTTTGCTGCAACATTAGGTTCATTTTGAGAATCTTTAAACAAAATCATGTACACGGAAATAGAGCTCTTTGTTGACTTGTTGAAAGCTTGTGTATGTACAATGGGTATAGTGTTACCCATTTCCTTAGCATCTATATACATATTTTTTCCTAAACTTAAAGGAGATTCTCCTTTCAAGGAATTTAACATTGGCAGCCATGCGATCAAACCATGGTGCCCCTAGGATTACATCCTCATGCTTGAGAGGAGAGATAAAGAAGTCCTCTTTGTCCACAGAGCTTTGGACATGGAGCCTCAATTTCCCAATTAAGGGAGTGACTAGAGCTTCTTGCCCCTTGAAAGCACCATCTGCGGGTAGGACATCTCCCATATTGTAGGCTGGTATGCCTAGCTTGGTGGCCAACTCTATAGATATAAAATTGTGAGTAGATCCAGGTTCAAAGAGAATAAAAGCATCATGTTCTCTTGCCTTTCCCCAAGCATGGCATATAGGAGATCCTTTGTGGTGAATTTCCTCCTTGTGGATTTTGACCAAGGTAGCTCCACGAGGTTCATGGTGGGTGTTCTTCTGTGGACAAGCACAATACACATGCCCTTGCTTGCCGCACTTGAAACAGCAGTTATCCTTGCGATAACGCTCAAGCTCTTCAGGAGAGAGTTTATTTTTGCCTTTATAAACTCCCTTCTCTTTAGCTTTGTTGGAGTTAACCTTAGGAGACTTTCGGACATTTTTCTTCCCCTTAGGCTCATTGGAACAATTGTTTTCTATGGGCTTAGAATTTTTTCTAGCCCCCGTTTGGAAATTGATTCAAGAGGCCACCATAGTATGGTGTATAACCGCCGATATGGTGCGTGGCCTTTGGGAGTTAACATACTCCGCCATTTCTTCAGTTAAGCCCGCACAAAATTATTGCTTTTTCTTTCCAAAATACAACTTCTTGAAGACAGTGGATTTGAGTTGTAAATCCCAAAACTTGTCTACGTATTTCTGAATGGATTCGTAGGGAGAGAGCTTCAAGGTTCACCATTCGCTGAATACTTTTCTTTGGCATCAGTGGCCAAAAACTGCTTCATAATGGAAGCTCTTAAAGCTTTCTATGTTTGTGGAGCTTCACCATTGGCCTGTAGGCTAGACCACCATTGTCTGGCAGACTTTTGAAAGTGCATAGCTACATGGTGTATCTTAGAGGACTCTGTGAAGCCCTCATCTCCAAACGCCGCATCGAATTGTTGGATAAAGGCCAAGACTTTGTCCTTAGCACCAAAGGTGCCATCGTACGTAAGGAAAGAGATGCACTTCCCTCCCTCTTTGAACTTCTTGAGCTTGGATGACCTCTGCCATGCGGCATAGGATTTCCTATGGCCTCTTCTTTTTGATAGTTTAAAGGTTGCACCATCACTTTCTTCAGAAGATGAAGAATTTGAGGAAGATGGAGAAGAGGGTGACCTTTTTCTCACCTTTTTCTTGCCTTGATCTTCATTGTCTTCACCATCACTTTCATAAGAGGAAGAGGATGAAGAAGAGGGTGTCCTCTTTCTCGCCTTTTTCTTCTCTTGCTTTTGGCATCCCTCTTTGAAGTATGGTGTGGAGAAGTATACGATGGTCTTCCCCGCTTTGCAAGTGATGGAGAGCGTTTAGCCCGCCCGCTTCGTGGAGCCATCTCTGCCGAGGTGGCGGGAGACTCACTTATTTCTCCTTCCTTTGGTGGAGGCTCTTGAGTTCTCCTTTGAGAAGGAGATGCGTCATCAAGGAGAAAATGTCTAAGCCCTTCATATGGATCCTTTTCTTCTTCCCAAATCAAAGAGAGACCTCTTTTGGAAGTCTCGCAAGGAGGCTTCCTAGGTGTTTTCTTGTCATGGTGGGGAGCTTGGAGAATACCATGAGCACGAAGATGACGTTGCACTTTAGTTTGGAGGGATGGATTGCCCATGGCTTGTTGAAGCGGAGAAACAAGATAGTTAACAAGCATCAGGCATCATTAGTATCTTGCTCATTAACAAAATCAAAGTTATCAACATTAATTTCACTCTCTTTACTATGTCAGCCATTCTAACAACTTTAGCACTTCAAGCCCTAGTTGTTACTCCTCTTTACCCCTTTAGAAAAATAACTCAAGCTACTATACTTGTGGCTCGAATACCATTAATTGTAAGGAATACAAGAGAGGATCATTCAACACCGAAACAACACCGGCTTCTGTCAAGATTCTAATAGCTCAATAGTGGTTAAGCCGTAGGCAATCCCTGTAGGACTCCACTATTAAGACCATAGATGTCGATGGTGATGCCCCATTATTTGCACAAAGACAGGCACACTGCAACACTGAAAAATCCCTATTCTACTTACTCACATATATTTAATAGTACCAACCATTTATAGCTAGCTTGACGATCTCCCTGCTTGAGTAAGAAAAGAGAAACCTTGTGCTCTAATACCATTTATAGCTAGCTTGACGATCTCCCTGCTTGAGCAAGAAAAGAGAAACCTTGTGCTCTAATACCAATGTAACATTTAATGGCCTAATAACTTGTGTGTAGTGGAAAATAGCATGAATATAGTGAGCAGTTTATTAGAATAGATTCCTAATGAGATTAACAAGAGTGCTTGGGTGGAGTGAGAAAAAAAAAGCATAACACCAAGCTAGATAGCATGAACAATACTTCAAAAGAGAGAGAAATTAAGCAATTGACAACAGTTGAGGACCGGATTTGCATGGAGCCGGTCCCCCCTCCAAAAGGCTTTGTATTCTGGCTTCTTCTATCAAGAGAGACATTTTACAATACAATTCTTTGTGTTCCTTCAATACTAGCTAGTGCAATGAAGATGGAAACTTCATGCACTAAGCAAAACACTTATCAAACACAACATCAATTCCCTCATGGTCTCAGACCCAAGACCTCACACACCTTTGAAGATGGTGAGATCTAGTGGGGTATGAGAGTAGATTGAGAGGAAGAAGGAGTATTCTTACGAGAAAGATGTACATCTCCTCACATAGTCACTCATATTAGCATAGCTTAGCTTAGTAATTAGCATGGTACAGGAGATGAGCATGCATTGAATCTTGGCTCTTGGTTGGATTTGCATCACAAAGCCAAGAGTTGTTGATGTAGGCCTCCCTTCTCACAAGCTTGGAGTAGGTGGTAAGATTTCCATTAAAGCTTGAGAAGGAGAGAGAGTCTTCTTTTCTTCAGACATGAGATAGTGTGAGTGTGTGTTAATGACTTGCAGAAATCAGCCCCCTCTCTCTCTTGGTCGATCCCCCTTGATAATTGATCATGCTACAGCCCTATTGGACCTCCCCAGGCCTAGCCAATGGAAATTAAGCAGTGTAAGTGATAGCCTTCTGACATGTGTCCCCCTTTCCCCTTTTGTGAGAGCTTTAGGTAATTAATAAATGCAACAAAACTCTGATTGGACCCCTTTGCCTCCTAGCCAATAGGAATCAAGTAAGCCATTGGGCTACTGAATGCTCATTGGTCCTCTTGGGAGACTGTCCAATAGTCTTCTAAAGAGCTTAATTCTTATTGGTTCTTTTACTAGGTGTTTTTAAATTAAATGAACTAGATTTACTCTCGATGACTGATTCTCATTGGTCCACGTCCAAGGCCATCCAATAGGATTTGAGTACACCTTTTGGGCATCTAGGCTAGGGAGCTGACATGCGTTCCTCTCTCCCCTTGTGTACAAATGAAGCTTGTGAGTGTGTGTGTGAGTTTCTCTCTCATCCCCTACTTGCAAGGCTCGCCCCCTCCTATGTAGGGATTATGAAGACTTTTTGTGACACATACAAAGGATCCAATTCCCCTATTGTTTGACCTTTGGACACAACCTTTGAATTTTGGAACCTTACCATTTTGGAAGTCTTAATGGCCTGAGCCTTAGGGTCTTTTAAGCCCATTTTTTCATATTTCTCTTTTGCAGATGACCCCCCCTTTGGATCCCTATTTTCCCTCCTTTGGATCCCTACTATGGCCAGTATGGTGGCTTAACCAATATTCTAGCTATTTCTCCCCTATCACTTCCCTGTATTAAATGATCAGTTTAACATGAGAAAATCATTTAGGAGAATTAGATATTGATTATTATGACATTACCTCTGTCTTGAAATCATAGTCGTCCTCGACTATGGGGTAGAGAAGATAAAGCAT